>NC_138497.1:131491911-132136059 GCF_964252035.2 Podarcis erhardii | reverse complement strand
GCACATATCTCTTTGCAGGCAAAACCCCAGGGTTCTCGGAGAACACCGCAACCCCCCTTCTGTTCGCAAAAGGTAGGTTCCCTCGGATGAGCAGTGCAAGAAACGGGCAGTATCCGAAACCCTCATTATCCTGCTTGTCTTGTTCTATTTTGCGTTAAGACCCTGCACAAAAACAGCACCCTTGAAAGCCTGCCAGCAGCCTTTTGCTGCATCAGAGGCTCCCGAAACCATTTCATGCCCATCCTTATAAACCAGTAAGCACCAGTCGCCGCAACACAGTAAATATACAGGTCTGCCATGTAAAAACAATTTCATATTCGCAAAGACAGACAGACACACACACATATATATATGATCTAGACGTGGGGAGGGGGGGGAGCGATCAGAGGAGGAATCCGGCTGCAGTCACGATCAATTATTCCTACCCAAGACCAGGCAGGATGCCATGGAGGTAAGGAACTGCGTCAAGACCGAAACAAAATCGGTGCGGACGGTGCGGAACAATCTCGCCGGTTGTCACGAAGACTCAAGCGGGCTCCGCACGGCAAAAAGGTGATTTTTCTCCCCCCTTTTTCTGGTTCCCCTCCCCAGGTCTGTTTAATAAACCAACATTAAGAAGCCAGGGCGGTGGGATCTGCAGACTAAAACAGACTCCTTATGTGTAGCTCATGGGCACCACATGCGCGATATATATTCAACCCCCCTCCCCAAAAAAAGAGAACACCCCACCCCCGTTTATTTCTTAGCGCATTGGCACCACCACACACGAGCGCGCAAAAAAAAAAGAGAGAGCAAACCAAGGGCTGCGCGTGTAACGGAGATCCAGGATCGGTCCAAGCTCACGCGCACAATACAGGATCCCTCCAGGATCTCTCTCTCTCTCTCTCTCTCCCCCCCCCCCCACCTTAAGAGGGCACTCACCGGCGACCCCACAGATCCTCGGGGACCCTGAGCAGAAAAGCAGGAGCGCCAGAAAGAGGAGGGGGATGGAGCTGGGCAGCCGAGCCGGGCAAAGCAAGGCGGCGGCGGAGGAGCCCGAGAGGCGGCGGCCGGAGAAGGGCGGCTGCTGCTGCTTCTGCTTCTGCTTCTGCCGCCGGAGGGAAGTTCTGCCAGGCGGCTTCATGGCTCATAGCTTCCCCCCGGGGTAGGACGGGCGGCGGCGGCGGCGGCGAGGGGGACGCCTCGCCTGGAGGACGGTGAGGAAGCGGCCGAGCAGCTCACGGCGGCGCCTCTTCTTCCCTCATGGTGCAGGGAGCGAGGAAGAAGAAGAGGAGGAGGGCGGCGGCGGCGGTTCTCCCCTCAGGTGGACGCGGCTGCTGCTGCTGCTGCCACTGCCACCGCCGGCACCTGCCCCACGCAGGCGCGTCCACACGCAGGCGCGCTCCCTCTCGCCGCCGTCGCGGCAGCCCGCCCGCCCGCCCTCAGGCCCCGCGCGCCGCCGCCGCCGCCGCGCCGCGTGACGTCAGAGCCGCCCACCCACCCAGGCCACGCTCTCCTCAGCCCCGCGCGCGCGCGAGGCACCTGAGGCGAGGGGGAGAGAGAGAGAGAGAGAGCGAGCGCGCGCGCGCTCTTGAGGGAAATGGCGGGGGTTTTTTTGTGTGAGGGGTGGCGGTGGTGCTTCGGGATCCTTTTCCGTGCCTTGCTTCTTCTGAGGGGCCGCCTAGTTGAGGGAGAGCACCTGAGGTGAACCACAAAATGGCCCCGCCCTTCCCTGTCAGGGAGGAAGGGGTGAATTACGTCAGTGACGACGAGGGGGGTCCTCCTGCTGCCGCTGCCGCCCCTGTGGATCCTGCCGCCTGAGGCAGCACATATTGCCTCATGGGTGGGCCTGCCGCAAATATAGAGGGCATCATCAGGGTCTGCTGCCACCCCAGGGGATCCCCCTGTCTGAGTGGGCTGCCTCACAAGGAGGGGGGTCCTCCTGCTGCTGCTGTTCCTGGGCAGCAGCTTCATATTGCCTCATGGGTGGGCCGGTGCTAAGTAAAGAGCCGCATCATCGGGGCCTGGTGCCCTTGTGGATCCTGCCACCTGAGGCAGCAGCTTCATATTGCCTCATGGGTGGGCCGGCACTAAATAAAGAGCCACGTCATTGGAGTCTGCTGCCCTTGTGGATCCTGCCACCTGAAGCAGCCGCTTCACCTTGCCTCATAGATGGGCCGGCCCTAAATAAAGAGCCACATCATCAGGGTCTGCTGCTCCTGTGGATCCTGCTGCCTGAGTGGGCTGCCTCACCTTTCCTCATGGCTGGGCCAGCCACATCATTGGGGTCTGCTGCCGCTGTGGATCCTGCTGCCCGAGGCAGCAGCTTCATATTGCCTCATGGGTGGGCCGGCGTTAAATAAAGAGCCACATCATCGGGGTCTGCTGCCCCTGTGGATCCTGCTGCCTGAGTGGGCTGCCTCACCTTGTCTCATGGGTGGGCCGGCCCCAAATAAAGAGCTACATCCTCGGGACCTGCTTCTTCTGTGGATGCTGGTACCCAAGGTGGTGGCCTCACTTTGCCTCATGGATGGGCCAGCCCTGAATAAAGAGCTACATCGGGATCTGCTGCCCCTGTGGATCCTGCCACCCGAGGCAGCCGCCTCACCTTGCCTCATGGGTGGGCCTCCCTGTGAGAGAGGGAGGAGGGGGGGGAGAGAGAGAGAGAGAGATGCTGGTATGTACTGAACTCCAAAGCTACAGCAGCACCCTGCGAAATGCAGGCAAGCAGGGCGCATGAGCTTCCTTCCTTCCCAATAATGGAACAGAGGTAGCCAGCAGGTGCCGTGATGCAGCATCTCGGCCTCTGAGAGAGGCGGGGGAGCGCGAGAGCAATTGCAGAGGGAGGGGGGGTTGTTAGGCACCAAAATCCTGCATGCGGGATTTTCCCCGCTCTCTCATGCCTATGCAATTCCTGCCCTTCTCCCTTCCCCCTCGAGATTTGCTGCAGAGACAAGCAAATGAAGAAGAAAGGGAAGAGTATTAGCTGACATGTCCCTGGATCCCATGGAAAGCACCACAGATTCCTTTGCTTACCAGCTCTTTTTATTTTAAGTTGGCTTCAAACCTGTAATTGTGTAGGTGTATGTATGTATACATATACACACATAAATATTCGTATCTCTTCCCTCCACCTTCCTTTCACCCAGTTTCTCTGGCACTGGTTTATAAATGCTGCTATGTAGAAATGATGAGAAAGTTGCACCAGCAGAAGGAATGGATATGTGCTGTTGGTAAAAAGAGAGGGAGTTGAACTGCAGGGAGGGACAGACACTTTTCTATGTATTAATTTGTATCATGCCCTCTATGCACGTGGTGCTTTGCAAAAGACGGATATGAGAGGTACCATACCCCTCTTTGCTATCTGAAATAGACCCAGGGAAAAGAGAGAGAATGGGGGAAGGGGAAGAATGTGTGGCTATTTCAATTTGGCTTAGAGTAAATTATAGGGACTAGAGGGGTTACCCAAAAGCTTTCCAGAAAAAGAAATGACGCTGGTAAGACTGTAAAATACTGTGTAGGGAGTAGAAACAATTTATTCTAGGGTACTGGTCAACATACTGGTTCCACTCCCAGTGTAAAAGGCGCAGAAAAGTTGGGTGAAGCTGTAAGCCATGGGATCTTTCGGACGATGAATGGGATACAAATCAATGAAAAATAAGAGTTAAATTAGATGGAAAGGACTCTTGAACATCTTTTCTCATAATGCTGTGGCTGTAGGAGAAGCGGCATCTGCTGAAATTCTATGCAATTATAAAAGATGAGGAAGCAAAGTGCTTTATAATACTTAGATCACTTCTAGACAACCTACTTATTAAGCATTCCATTCTGTTTTGTTTGCAGAAAGTTTACAGGGACATTAGACCAAATCAGCTGTGTTCACACTCCTGCTTGCTGGTCGCTTGTTTTGTTTCCAGTGCTGGGTTTTTAATCGGTGTTGACATGACATTAGACAAAATGCATATGTATCCTGTACTTGGGAAAATCCCAGCTTGGAAGAAAGGCAGGATATAAATACATTAAATAAATAAATATAATACTTTGTTTAGAAGATGCTACCATTTGATGTGCTGTTTCTCAAACCAGCTTCACACCAAATGGAGTCCTTAAGCCGTTCCTAATTTGGCTCTATATGTATGTATAGCCAAGGTATGAACACCTTGCATGGGGTAAAACTATCCCTTACCAGACAGCACCCCCTGGTTGTGTACAAAGCTAGTGGAAAGAGCTATGAAATGTGGGGGGAACTCCTTTACTTCACTCTAGTATAGTAATCTCCTTCATGGATGGCAGAAAGTGAGGAGGAATTAAAGAACCTCTTAATGAGGGTGAAAGAGGAGAGCACAAAATATGGTCTCAACATCAAAAAAACTAAGATCATGGCGACCGGTCCCATCACCTCCTGGCAAATAGAAGGGGAAGAAATGGAGGCAGTGAGAGATTTTACTTTCTTGGGCTCCATGATCACTGCAGATGGTGACAGCAGTCACAAAATTAAAAGACGCCTGCTTCTTGGGAGAAAACTGATGGCAAACCTAGACAGCATCTTAAAAAGCAGAGACATCACTTTGCCAACAAAGGTCCGTATAGTTAAAGCTATGGTTTTCCCAGTAGTGATGAATGGAAGTGAGAGCTGGACCATAGAGCTGGACCATAAAGAAGGCTGATCGCCGAAGAATTGATGCTTTTGAATTCTGGTGCTGGAGGAGACTCTTGAGAGTCTCATGGACTGCAAGAAGATCAAACCTCTCCATTCTGAAGGAAATCAGCCCTGAGTGCTCATTGGAAGGACAGATCCTGATGCTGAGGCTCCAAGACTTTGGCCACCTCAGGAGAAGAGAAGACTCCCTGGAAAAGACCCTGATGTTGGGAAAGATGGAGGGCACAAGGAGAAGGGGACGACAGAGGACGAGATGGTGGGACAGTGTTCTCGAAGCTACAAACATGAGTTTGACCAAACTGCGGGAGGCAGTGGAAGACAGGAGTGCCTGGCGTGCTCTGGTCCATGGGGTCAAAAAGAGCTGGACATGACTAAACAACAACAAAGGTGGTAATGCGAACATCACCTATGTATTGAGCCAGGGCCGTCTTAAGCATATCCGGCATCATGGTGCAAAGCTCCCCCCCCCTGTTTCCCAGAGTTTTTTTAAGGAGGACGGTGCTGCCGGCGAGGCTGAAGGAGGTGGGCAGTGGCTGGAGGGTGGCTCCTCCAGTGGGGAAGACGTAGAGGCTGGATGCGCCGCCCCCCGGCTCAGCTGGTGGCTTCATGCAGATGGCAGATGGAGGCTCTGGGCCTAGCGCTGCTTTGGAATGGTGGAGGCAGGCGAGGGTGGTGAGCTGATGCCGGGAGGCACCGCGTCCAGCCTCCGCCTCTTCCCTAACACCCTCCAGAACTTAGCGCCCAGCACCACTAGCCTCTATGGGTAAGACGCCCCTGTATTGAGCATTTGTTTGCAGGGAGGTTAGACAACATTGCGTCAAGCAAATATTTCTTTGTCACAAAATGTCCAATGGGGGGATTATGGGATTGTTGTGGAGCAACTCCAGATCACCCTGCATTTGCTCGTATGTGATTGAATCCCACCCCAAAATAGTAACCGCCTGGAAGTGCCCGAATGTATACCTTGCCCAGCATTGCACAACGAATCTATGACAGGTGGATCTTGAACCCAAAGAGATCCAGGTTTCCCTCTTTCTGAAGACTGAACCACAGAACAGATGAAAGGTGTGGAATTCTTGTGCCTTTCATTCCCGCACTAAACACCAGCCATTGTTGTTGTTGTTGTTGTTGTTGTTGTTTAGTTGTTTAGTCGTGTCCGACTCTTCGTGACCCCATGGACCAGAGCACACCAGGCACTCCTGTCCTCCACTGCCTCCCGCAGTTTGGTCAGACTCATGCTGGTAACCTCGAAAACACTATCCAACCATCTCGTCCTCTGTCGTCCCCTTCTCCTTGTGCCCTCCATCTTTCCCAACATCAGGGTCTTTTCCAGGGAGTCTTCTCTTCTCATGAGGTGGCCAAAGTACTGGAGCCTCAGCTTTAGGATCTGTCCTTCCAGTGAGCACTCAGGGCTGATTTCCTTAAGAATGGAGAGGTTTGATCTTCTTGCAGTCCATGGGACTCTCAAGTGTCTCCTCCAGCACCATAATTCAAAAGCATCAATTCTTCGGCGATCAGCCTTCTTTATGGTCCAGCTCTCACTTCCACCAGCCTTTACTGACACAATTAATGACTAGCACATTTCCAGAATTCCACACAGCTTCATAATCTTGCATGAAATTAGTTTAAAGATTATATTAATCAGTATGTAACAAGAGGGGGTGGGAGAAAGAGAGAAGGTCATATGCGGGCATACAAAGCCATGTATCCCATCGCCATCCACCACCCCTCACCCCACCTTTGTGTTAGACTTCCAATCTACTCAATTGCAATTTCTTTCCACTTCTATTACTTTCTTTCACACACCTTTAACCTAATTTCATGCTTCTTTTTCTATTACACATTGTTATCCATCTTATTTAGTATTTCAGTATTTAAAACTGAACTTGTTTATTCTAATAGGAGTTCTGATTTTTCAATATGGTTTTGCAAGTATCCTTTAAACACCTTCCAGTCCTTGTCTATCTTCTCTTTTGAGATCCTTCCAATTTCTCCCATTGTTTTGGATATATTGTAATACTCCAATAATTTGGCAAGCCCCTCTGTTTTTGTCGGTATAATACCACTTTTCCATTTTTTCGCAATCAATAGCCTTGCAGTTACTGTTGCGTATAAATATAATGTCTTGTCTTCTTCCTTTAGACTTCCTGGTACTATTCCAAATAAAAAACCTTCTGGTGTTTTCCTAAATGAATATCTGAACATTTTTTTTCATTTTGTTATATATTGCTTCCCAAAATTGTTTGATGTTTAAACAATTCCACCATATATGCATCATACTACCTTTTCCAGTGTTGCATCGCCAGCAGACATCACTACAATTTTTATTCATTTCTGCTATTCTTTCAGGTGTTAAATACCATCTATGTTGTATTTTGAGGTAATTTTCTTTCAATATATAACACATAGTGAATTTCATATCTTCTTTCCACAATTTTTCCCATTGTTCAAACATAATATTCTTCCCAATATCTTGCGCCCATTTAATCATGGATGCTTTAACCAGTTCATCCTTTGTTTCCCACTCTAAGATCAGATTATACAGTTTAGATATATTTTTTTATTTTTCTTGTATTAAGTATTTATCGAATTTTGATATTTCTTTTTCAAATCCTAACTTTTTGTCTTTCGCTAATCTATACTTAATTTGAATATATTGGAACCAGTTACTAATATGAGCTTTAATTTCTGTATAATCCTTTAATTCCAATTCTCCGTTTTCTTCCTTTAATACAATTTTATAAGTAGCCCAATTTTCTTTCATATTAAATTTTTTCACTGCGACAATTTCTGCCGGCGATGGGAAAAGGAATTATCTGTGGGATTGAGTGTAGGTATGTTTGAACATTTTTAAGGACTGTATGAAATGTATGTTTGTATTGCTTGTATATTTGCAATATGTGTGTATTAATGCTGAATTATTTTAATAATAAAAACTTTTCAAAACAAAAAAACAAAGCCATGTGTCTACTGGTATATGTTACAGTATTCTACCTTTGGGGTTCCCTTCATACTTACTGGCATGAATTGCATCCAACTGCATTTCCAAGTGATACCTCCTTGTACAGTTTGCTCATGCTTGAGATCTGGGCTAATCACCTTGTTTTAGGTCAAGAATGTCCAGTGGCCCTGGAGGCAAGGAGCCACGTGTCCTTGTAGCGTATAGCTTGGTTTGAGTAACCATTAGCTCTGTGATCAGCTAGGTCCTACTTCCTGTATACACGCAACATCCACATTTTACAGATGGAGCTGAAGATGATCCTCCCTTTTGGGCAAAGAGTTGGACTAGATATCCCTTTGTTCCCCTTCTACTTTGTGTTAGAAGGCCTTTGGGAGAATATTGCTGGACCGTGCTGGATTCAAGCTGTGTGCAGCTATTCTAGTCTTCATTGCTAGGCACAAAATCTTCAAAGCATGTGGCACAAATATCTCCTAAAGGCTCACGAGCCAGAAATAAAAGCACCCCAAAACTTTGGTTATGGAAACAAGTATTTCATTAGTGTGTGTTTACATGTGAGGTGAGTTATATGCCACAAATATGAATCTGCTCAGCGGGCCTCAACAGGTATGGCTCCATCAAAGGTGCCAACTGAGCGCAGGAATGTTAACTGTCAGTTCCGTATAGTTCCTTTGAAGTATTCCTCAGTCTTCGTACAGCAACCCAGCTCATTCTCAGAAACAGCTACCAATGTAATGAATATTTTAAAAGATAAATTTAGCTTCAAAGAAACACTGCAAGCAACCTCTTTTTGTGCTCATTCTATGGCTACAGATATCAGGAAACATGTAGGTACTGCCTCCTTTGGAGAGAAAAAATAGAGTAAACACTTCTACAGCATCTGAAAATAGATATTCCTGGCTCGGGGTGGATTTCATTATATGGGTGGCATAATAATTCTCTACTATCCTCACAGGGCCATCCAGCAAAACTTTTTACAAATAGTACATCGGCTTTCCCAGTTTGGCCAACAAGATAACACTGTAAGCCCCTTGAACGCCCAATATGGTTTGCTTGTAAAACATTTCAAGGATATATAGAAAAAAAATGCTTGCATCCATTATGATTTGGAGTCTGCTTTGTTGGTACGTTTTAGTGACTACATCCTCTGAGCATCATCTAGCATAGCTGTCAACTTACAGATTTGAAAATAAGGGACCAGCAGCCTTGAAAATAAGGGACCAGCAGCCAAAATAAGGGACCTGCAGCCTCACCTGTTCCAGGCACTCCAGTCTTCCTGTCCTCCTGCAGTCTGGTCAAACTCATGCTGGTACCTTTGAGAACACTGTCCAACCAACTTTGTAACCAGAGGTTCAACTGAAGAGAATCTGAATCACATGCACCACAAGGCATATGCAGCCTCAACTTAAGATGGCTCCCCGGCCTGGCTTTGCACTGCAAAGTTTGCAGCAGCACGTGCAACAAAATGGCGTCCAGCATTCAAAAAACCCCTCAGCTTGCATTAACTAGCCACACACAAGGCATGCAAGCACCACCCCCAGTCGTTCTTAGACTTCTTATTGGGTGAGCAACGCAGCCAAGCAACACAGTTGGAGCCTCCCTCCTCCCTGGCCGGCAGGGAGGGAGGGAGAGGAGCTGCTTCCTTTGAAATTTAAGGGACATCATTTAAGGGACATCCATCATTAAGGGACAGCAGCGGGACATGGCGCTGGAATAAGGGGCTGTCCCTTCAAATAAGGGACACTTGACAGCTATGTCATCTAGTCCTGTGTTGTCTGCTTTGTTGGTACATTTTAGTGACTACACCCTGAGCATCATCTAGTCCTGTGTTGTGGGATGTTTCGATGTTTATAATGAGGAATGTGGACAAGGCATTTAGAGAAGTGCAGCCTACCACCTGCCTGCTTGATCCCTGCCCCTCCTGGCTAATAAAATCAAACATCAAAGATATAATTGGCTGAGCTGGGAAGTGATAATATCTCTCTGCAAAAAGGGATGGTGCCTGCCAACCATCTTAAAAGAAGCAGTCAAAAAGCCATTCCCAGAGATTATGCCCTTTATAGATAACCATGTTTAAGCAGCTGGTTACTGGATAATTCTTGATTCTCTTGAATGCTCATTTTCTGAATTTATTCTGGTTTGGGGGTCAGGATTTGGCAGTAAAACAGCTTTGGTTCCCCTGGTGGATGACTTACAATGGGAGAATGACGTTCTAGATCAGAGATAATGAGTTCTCAAGGTGTCAGACTGCTTTATTATGCCCACCATGTTTCAGAATGAAGAAATTCCTTCAACAAGGGCAACACTTCTCACCAGTAACCTGCAAATATAAACTTCTGTAGCTTTGTCGTTTGCTGAATTTACTGGTAAGAAGTGTTTCCCCCGATGAGGGAACTTCTTAATTCTGAAATGCTTCAAGCACATTAATTTTGCGGGCACTTTGCAAACTTGTTCTCTGTTCAGCTTTTTCTGCATCCAGTGCAATCCCCCCCCCCCTTTTTTTTGGTGGCGCTGTGGGTTAAACCACAGAGCCTAGGGCTTGCCAATCAGAAGGTCGGCGGTTTGAATCCCCGCCACGGGGTGAGCTCCCGTTGCTCGGTCCCGGCTCCTGCCAACCTAGCAGTTCAAAAGCACATCAAAGTGCAAGTAGATAAATAGGTACCAGTCCGGCGAGAAGGTAAACGGCGTTTCCGTGCACTGCTCTGGTTCGCCAGAAGCGGCTTAGTCATGCTGGCCACATGACCTGGAAGCTCCCTTGGCCAATAAAGTATTCCTTTCCTGTCTCAGTGGCTTTTTCCCGAAGGTAGTGCTATCCAACTTCTACTGTGCCGTGACTGGTTAGCTATATGATATTCTGCATCTTTGTTTCTGTCCTCCATGCTGTTTAAAATCTATATGGCATTTTAGGTGTGATGACATTTGTTGTGTACTGAGTTGAATAGGATCCAAAATGCAGCAGTCTGATTGGTCCTAGAACAATAGGATTCAGAATGCAGCTGTGCTGGTCCTGAGGGCTAACCGAGAGGCAAGGTCCGAGTCCAGTCCGAGGTCGAAGGTGCAGTATGGAGGCAGTCCATAAAAGTTGAAGCCGGATGCAGGGCAGTCCTAGAACAATAGGAGAATCCCGGAATTAGCCAATCATGTGGCGTCCATTGTGTAAATAATGTATATAAAGCAGACATTCTGGAGGAACTTCCATTTCCTCCTCACTGCTATGAGCTGAATAAAGAGCATGAAATACACTCTCGACTCAGAGTATATTTCAATAACACCCAAGACTACTGCTCTTTTTGTGTGTCTGACTCAGGAGATTCTGCGGAAGTACTATGATTGGAATTGAACTAGATGGTTGACAGTGAGCTACAGCTCAGTCCCGAGAAGGCAGAGATGCTGATGGCAGGTGCTTGGACTTTGTCTGTTTTGGTTGGAGTTGCAATCTCCCTGAGGGAGCAGCTTTACACTCTGGGGCTGCTATTCAATCCAGGCCTATATTTGGAAGCCCAAGTGACTTTGGTAGCACGTCACATCTCCCAGCTGCTAAAGCTGGTACACCAGCTGCATCCTCTCCTAGACAAAGATTGTTTGGCCAGAGTTAGGCATGCTGTAGTAATGTTTCCGTCCAGAAACATTGCTGTGTGAGGGTGCCCTTCAAGAGTCCTTGTTCTGGAAACTTAGGTTAGTACAAAATCCAGCAGCAAAACTGCTTACTGGAACTGTAAGGCATATTGTAAATCGTAAAAAAAACAACTTTACTGTCTTCTGGTCTGTTTCCAGATCTAGGTCAAGGTTCCACTTTTAATCTCTGAAGCCCCAAATAGCTTGGGACTAAAGTATCACAAAGATAGTCACAAAGATAAAGTATCACAAAGTTACATATTCTCCCACTTTAAGGTTGCCACGTGTCCTATTTTACACTGGATGGTGCAGTATTTGAAGTGTCGTCTGGGATGGTGGCCAGCATCTCTGCCCAGTTAAATCACCCAGGATGACTTCCTTTGATGAAGATCCCCCAAAACATAACAAAAAACATTCCAGCTCTACCTAAGGCACATCTTTTGCCTCCCCAGATAAGCAACAACCAACCCATCTGTATCAGAGGACCCAGAAGAACTAATGGACAAGGTGTTTGGGATATCAAGGAGGCAATGGGAACAGGAGATGGGGAGATGGGGAATAAACCAACCCTTCACAAAACAAATTGTTTGCTTGATCATCTCCAGGCTAACCCATCAACTCATGGTTTGTTTAACAAACCATGGGTTAGCAAGCATCAGAAATTCTTCTGGCAGCAGCATTTTGCATGAACTGTAGTTTCCAAACATCTTTAAAGTGCAGCCCCACATGCTCTGAATGTGAGTATATTATTGGTACTATCTAATCTAACTTGATATGACTAAGGCAGGTGTGACTGACTAGTTCCACTTTCTCCAGGAAAGGAAGCAGCTGGCACACAAATGTAGCCTCGACAGCCCCCCGTTGAGTAAAGGCAGATCCTGGAGCACTTCCATATTGAAAACTTAGTCTTGAAAACTGAGTGCAGCCCCATCGAAAACAGGTTGTATTTCCAATCTCAGGTGAGCATTTCCACTAACCAATAGTTCTTCTGCCTTATCTGGATTAAACCAGCGTTTGTTATCCTACATCCCAAACTCCTAAGACAGGAGAGGTGTTGCAGTCTATAAAGCAGACCTTAAAAACTGGTATTGCATTAATCTGGGGGAGTTTGCAGCTACTGTGGCAGTATCTGACAAAACCTCAGACATGTTGCCGCCAGCACTTATCATATATAAACATTTGGAAGGCCACCAAGCAACATGCTTTATCCATTACTCAGAGGTTGTCCCCTAACATAGGTTTTTTGTTTTTGTTTTTGTAAACATATTTAGGAAGAATTTTCCTGGAAATGAGGCATATTGTGTTTATTTACCAATATATCTGATTTACCGACAAGTAAATTTATCTAGGCGAAGAAACTACTCTTAGCTGAACATGTACTGATTAGCCCAAAGTGGACAGATCCAGACCTCAAGTTGAATTAGTGAAAGATCAGATGGGATGTTTATCCAGATGTCCTCCCAAAGACAGGTACGAGGGGTTATATAACTTGTTTATCAGTGTCCAGAAAGATACAGTAACCAGAAAACCTATTCTCCAGAAATGTTGTTTATTAGAGAAGTGGACATAAACAAATACAGATGACTAGGCCTACGCTGGGTGAGCAAACCCTACCACATGACCAAGGACCCTTCTTCTGCCCCCTCACTGATCTTCTGGAGCAGCAGAGATTTAGTCTGCTCCATCTTTTCCAGGACAGCCCTTCAGATGTTTGAAGACCACTGTCACATCTCCCAGTCTTTGTGAAGAGGGTTTCTGTCAAAACCGCTTTATATATTGGCTTTTAAAACCAGGAATAAAAAGGTAAAGGTACCCCTGCCCGTACGGGCCAGTCTTGACAGACTCTAGGGTTGTGCGCTCATCTCACTCTATAGGCTGGGAGCCAGCGCTGTCCGCAGACACTTCCGGGTCACGTGGCCAGCGTGACAAGCTGCATCTGGCAAGCCAGCGCAGCACACGGAATGCCGTTTACCTTCCCGCTATAAAGCAGTCCCTATTTATCTACTTGCACCCAGGGGTGCTTTCGAACTGCTAGGTTGGCAGGCGCTGGGACCGAACAACGGGAGCGCACCCCGCCGCGGGGATTTGAACCGCCGACCATGCGATCGGCAAGTCCTAGGCGCTGAGGTTTTACCCACAGCACCACCCGCGTCCCTAAAACCAGGAATAATTAAACAAAATTCATTGGAGAAGCTCTTGCCATACAACAGACGCACAGTGAGGGGCTTCTGCCTTTGGCAATACAACACAAGTTACTATCCATGCATTGGCTGCTCTCCAGAGTATTCAAACCATGACCAGAATGTCTGAACACACTGGTCAGCTAGGCTACCTGGAATGCGCAGCACCATAATTCCCAGAGTAGAATGGGGACAGGAACTGGTGCAGTTTCTTGCTTGGCGACCATTGGTTGAAGTGCTCTGAAGTCATACAGAAGCTGGGAAGGCTATAGCTGTTGAGGGTAGCTTTGGGTCAAAGAAAGAAGAGGCAAAGAATTTGGAGGAATCTTGAAATACATCCTGAAACACTGTATAGACCCTAGCTTCAATTATGGAAATTTGGCTGAACTGTCCAGAAGGAATAAAAGTAATGTTAGGATGGAGTTCTCTCGAGACTTGCTCTCAAGCATTAAAGAATATGAAGAAGATCTGCAGAAGGGACATGGAAAAGAGTTAAGAGCCTTGGACATAAGATCTCCAGGTTGATGGACTATATGGAATTGACGGAAAGGACTGGCAGAATCCGAAACTAGGGAGAGGAGTTGATGGAAGAAGATTGGAAAACTTAAAGTTTATATATAGAAATATCGCAAAATTAATGAGTGATAGAAAAATGATGGATTGATATTTTATGGATTTAGCAGAAATGTTATAAGGAGTTAAACACATACAAGCATTTTAGTTTTAATGTTAAAATAAGGTTAAAAAAAAGGAAAAAAAATGGTGAAAGGAGGGAAAGTAAAGTTACATTATATTGAGATAAATTACAGAACAAAAATTGTAAAAGATGGAAAGGATTTGCTGAAATAGATAATCGAATTAGAATACAAAAAAGGGAGGTGTGAGGAGGTCAAGGAAATAAGCGAATGAAAAATAAGTTGGGAAGATTAGTTGTGTTTTTTGTTTTTTGTCCCCTTCTTTTTTTCTTTCTCTTGTTGTGATGTGTTGTTTTGTTTTTGTTTGATGTTATTGTTTTTACTTTTGCTTTTTGTAACCCTTGAAAATTTTAATAAATATTATTTTAAAAAAAAGAAAGAAAGAAGAGGCGAAGAGAGCAGAGGGCCTATTAAAGGGAAAGAGACACAAAGTTGAGGGAAGTGGCCGCTAGAGTCTGTGGCCCAAGAACTTCCTGGAGCCTCTGGCCTAATTACATGCAGCTGGCAAGAAGAGGGAACATGTGGAGGGGTGGAAGAGAGGGAAGGGGTGCATGACCCACTTTGAGCTCTGCTTCCACCCACCACTCGACTGCAGTCCCACCCACCACCAGCAGCCAGTAGCCCTTAACAGATTATTCCCAAGGGAATACAGTCCAAGGTCCCCCTGCCTGAATTCCTTTATCTACTTACCTGGGAGTAAGTCCTGTTGAACTCAGTGGACTTACTTCCAAGTACACAGGTATTGGATTGCATTGTGAGTGACTTACCAGTACAGAGGTTTCACATCTCTGAACCTAACATTCTAGTTATTGCACCATATGGCCAGTATGTAGATAGTAAAACTCTGAATATGCTGCTTCAGTAATCTACAGATTCCACATAATCATTCGCATAGGATGCTCCCAAGAAATCTTATCTATATAAAATATCTTCCTGCCAATAGGTTGGAGTTTCTTTAAAGATCATATCCAAATTCTGACAGGCTGATTCATCAGTTCCAGTCAGGTGGGAAGAAAGAGGAATGCCCATTAAATATTTACACTTAACTGGGGCGAAATGGAAGTTCTCCATTTAATGGTAATGAGCTTTCGTGTCCTGCAGGAATTGGGATCAATAAGCTTTCTTGTTGCTTTAGAAGACAGAGGTCAAAATAAGCAGATAAAAGACCTGCTCTTTAAAAATTAAACAAAACCCCCCCCTCCCATTTGTGACTATTCTGATCAAGAACCCCCTGTCACTTTCCTTGTTTTAAAGGTTTAATGCTTAACTTGTATCCTAAACGTAAAAGTTTGGGAAAGTGGCCAGCCTTAAAATTGTAGCCGCCACCTGCTGGTGGGAAATTGCCAGGAGAATGGACCGTATAGGATGACCTGAATCTGCAGTGCTGGGTAGGGTTTATTTTTATTTGCATGTTTAGTGGCAGAGCTGATGTCGTAAAATGCAGGAACAATACAAGAAATTGGATTGCAAGAATGATGCTTGTAGTAATTAAAGGTAAAGGGACCCCTGACCATTAGATCCAGTCGTGACCGACTCTGGAGTTGCAGCACTTATCTCACTTTATTGGCCGAGGGAGCCGGCGTACAGCTTCCAGGTCATGTGGCCAGCAGGACTAAGCCGCTTCTGGCGAACCAGAGCAGTGCACAGAAATGCCGTTTACCTTCCCGCTGGAGCAGTACCTATTTATCTACTTGCACTTTGACGTGCTTTTGAACTGCTAGGTTGGCAGGAGCAGGGACCGAGCAACGGGAGCTCACCCCGTCGCAGGGATTCGAACTGCCGACCTTCTGATCGGCAAGTCCTAGGCTCTGTGGTTTAACCCACAGCGCCACCCGCGTCCCCTTGTAGTAATTGCAGTTGTGCAATTGTGGAAGTTGTGGAAGGTGCTGTATGTCCTTGCAGCCCTGCCTGCCTTAACCTTGAATGCAATGTTCAATGTGTCAAAGGCGGTTTATTTATTTAAAGAATTCAGACCCTCCATGTCTCAAAGTGGCTTATGGGGAATGTGACATTCATATGGAGAGCGACAGAAGAATTGTGATCTGGGCGATGTCACATGTAGGTCATGTTTTGGTCTACCATCTTGATTCAAAATGGCGGCCGTCAACGTAATCCTCTCCCCCCCCCCCACTTCAGGAACCCTCATGCCAATTGGACAGTGGTATCTTAAGAGGCAGGTGGACCTATACCCTCTCCCCACCAAAAAACCCAGACAAAGTCACACCAACGTGATGTTTTGTCCTGCTATCTTGATTCAAAATGCCGGTAGTGGCACAATGACAATGAAAACTGCCATGCCACATTGGAAGGCCTCACACGAAGTCTGCTGATGAGCTCTCAAGAGGCATCCAAACACATAACAGAACAAGCAAACAAACAGACAGACAAACCATTTCCCAAAATATATAGAAGATCTTGTTCTTATGTCTCAGATGTGTTACATCGCATATGCTGCCAATGTATACATTGAGGTTCTAGGTTCCCAGAGTGAGGGTCTTAAACCAGGAGATTTAGCACAGACATAGGCAAACTTGGCCCTCCAGATGTTTTGGGACCCAAACTCCCATGATCCCTAGCTAACAGGACCAGTGGCCAGGGATGATGGGAGTTGTAGTCCCAAAACATCTGGAGGGCTGAGTTTGCCTATGCCTGGTTTAGCAGAATAAATGTGACCCATAGACCTAGGAACCTGATCAATGGTTCTAATATAATTGGTGTTATATAAATAGCCTCAGAAACTCTATCCTTACCTGCACTTGTCCATCGACCTTGTTTTGTGCTGCATAGTGCTTTCTTTTTTGCTTCCTTCCTGTGATAAATATACCCCATGGAAGTGGAAGAAGTTTCTGAGCCGACGCTCCGTGCTCCATCAGTCTGACGACTTCAGCTGCAGCGGCAGCAGTTTTCTTGTGACTTGCTCAGCTAGACGAGGAGAAGAGGCAATTTCTACTAACCTATAACTAAAGGAAGGATAATCTCTCTGAAGATGTAAGAATGTCACTGCGCAGCCCTCGCTGGGGGATTTGTAGTGCTTTATCACAATCCTGGATTTGCATGAAGTCCGGGTGGGGAGAGGGGAGCAAATGTGAAGGAGGCTTGTGCAACAGCAGTAGCCATCGCACAGAAACGGGAAGGGAGACACACCGAGAGGGGGAAAGGGGTAGTTTAAACTTTAGAGCAGCAGCAGAGGTTTGAGCAAAGTGGGGGTGGAGGTATGCTGAGTGGCAAAAAGTGGTGATTTAAAACAGTGGGTGGTGCTGTGGGTTAAACCACAGTGCCTAGGACTTGGGGAGAGGTTGACTCAACCAGCAATCCCCATTTAAGAACTTAGGTCTGCAAGCCAACCTCGCTAGGATGTGGCCCCCTCCACTTGCAAACCTTCCTCACCCCTCTTGCAGAGTATAGAGTTTGGATTTGATATTCCGCTTTATCACTACCCTAAGGAGTCTCCTCCCCCACAACAAACACTCTGTGAGGTGAGTGGGGCTGAGAGACTTCAGAGAAGTGTGACTGGCCCAAGGTCACCCAGCAGCTGCAGGTAGAGGAGCGGGAAATCGAACCCGGTTCACCAGATTACGAGACTACCACTCTTAACCACTACACCACACTGACTCTCAGTGTGACTCTATACTTTACAGACTCTTGCCCAGGTCTCAGGCTCTGCTTTTTGTTGTTTGCCCTGCCCCTCAAATGGCATTGCCAGAGAGGCCAAAACAGGACCAATCAATAGATGACATTGAACATGCAGTTTGGAGCTATATATGCGGTTGTGTTTTTTTAAAAGGCTACATAGCAGCCACCGCAGGTCCCAGTCAGGATCAGGCCTTTTGCACTGCTATCCCTAAGGAAACCCCTTTCCCTCGGGCGAAAATAGTTTTAAGAAGTGCATCTGACAAAGTTGTCCTGCCTGCATAATGCATAGCGGTCAACTTATAGATTTGAAAATAAGGGACCAGCAGCCTCAAAAATAAGGGATCAGCAGCCAAAATAAGGGATTTTCCGGGCACAGGTGTGTTCAACTTCTAAGCCCCTCCGAGCCAAAGGCAGAAAGCCCAGCCAGCAGCCAAACAAAGCCTTAAGCGGTGGTTCCCACAGCGCAGCAACCCGGCAAAGGGGATGCAGCAAGGAAAACCACCGTCACCTCTCCGCTGGGAAGCGCTGAGCAAAGGCGAGTCCACAGGCAACGCGGCCGATTTGATTGGCACAAGGCATGCAAGCTCCACCCCCCAGTCGTTCTTAGACTCCATATTGGGTGAGCAACGCAGCCAAGCCACACAGTTGGAGCCTCCCTCCTCCCTGGCCGGCAGGGAGGGAGGGAGGGAGAGGAGCTGCTTCCTTTGAAACCCGGGAAATTTAAGGGACAGCAGCGGGACACAGCGCTGGGATAAGGGAGTTTCCTGCCAAATAAGTTGACAGCTATGGCATAATGACTTCCAGTTCCATGGCGGACCTTCCCCTCCTCCCCCAATGCCGCTCAAATCTGCTCTCGGGGTTTCCTCAACCCTCCACGGTGGTTTGGGGGAGATGAGAGGGAAAGGAAGTTCCCCTGCACAAGCGGAAGTCCTTGCACAGGCATAACAACTTTGTTAGATACAATGCAGATTTATTAAAACAAACAAGCAAACAGGTAAAACACAAGTATAAAAATAAGTGCAACGATCCCAAGCAAAACAGAACGGTGTGAACTCAACAAAAGAGATGGGTTGCACACAAAAAAGTACCTTAACTGCCGAAAGGTCCTGGAGGAATAGCCCATAGGAAGGACTCACATTGAAAACTACATTAAATAATTTTCTGCCTTCCCATGAAAAGAGTATAAGACTGGCTGAACATCCCACATAATGGACAGGGTGTGAACAATAGCCAAGAGGAGTTCATTTATTAATCAGATCAGGGCAAACTGTTAAAACTTCAGGTACATGGATTTGACTTCCAACCATGAAGCTACCAAGAACTTTTCCAGCTATGCCATTTGAGTTGACGAGAGACAGCATTCTTGCATAATTTCCTGCGCGCTGTCTAATGTTTGCTGCCTCACTCGTGATTTGGGTTGGGGGAAGTCTATTGTCTCAGTGATTCCTTGTCTTCTTAGGTGGGCAAGGAGCACTCTTGCCTGCAATTGGGATGCGGGGAGCAGGCGAGGAATAGAATCATAGAATCATAGAGTTGGAAGAGACCACAAGGGCCATCGAGTCCAACCCCCTGCCAAGCAGGAAACACCATCAGAGCACTCCTGACATATGGTTGTCAAGCCTCTGCTTAAAGACCTCCAAAGAAGGAGACTCCACCACACTCCTTGGCAGCAAATTCCACTGTTGAACAGCTCTTACTGTCAGGAAGTTCTCCCTAATGTTTAGGTGGAATCTTATTTCTTGTAGTTTAGAACCATTGCTCCGTGTCCGCTTCTCTGGAGCAACAGAAAACAACCTTTCTCCCAGAATAGTTCTGTTTTTACAGCTTGTGTAACATGTGGGTTACCTTTTCCATTGAAATGAATAGGCATTTATCAGCAAAAAGTTATTGGCATGTTTCCTCTAACTGGAACCACAACTTGAGCTGTGGCCAAAGTGAATACTGCTCAGTGCCGAAGCTTGGGTACACAATCTGTGTAGTTTTATTGCGACATCTTGCTTTTCCTTTCCAATTAGACAAGCTCCTCCCATCAGACCACATTCATGGACAGCTTGAAACCTCGGTGCAGATTAAACCATAACACAGCGGTCAGAAGCTCTGCGGTAATTAGGGAACCCTCATTTTAGTAGAAGCAATTTAAAAAGAGACAAACAAAATGATAGAGGCAGTAATTATAATACCATGACCTTGCGTATCATGAAAGTCTATTAAAAGCAACAAATTGACTGGGTTGTTTGGAGAGTTATGGACAACCATCGCAGAGATCTGAATGAGGTGTCAAAGCACGCAAGGCATAGGTTTTTCAGGAAAATGCAGCTTTGCCCATTTGCCAAACAGGAACTCGAAATATGCACTTATCTGAAATTTGCAATGCAGTTTCCCAGCCAAGTAATGTGTACAAAAGTGCATATAGTGGGGTAAATTGTGCATACAACTGTGAAAATAAACCACAAAGATGCATATGCACTTTGCTAATATGCATACATTGAGAATACTGCATGCAAAAATGCATATATTAGGAGTGAGAGTCTCCCTAAAATGTTGGTGAATTCTTATGAGGACTTGTTTTAAAAAAGGAATTGCAAACTGGAAATGTGGAGTACTGAATTTAAGCTTGGAGGGTCAGGGAGGAAACTAAGAGAAACGAAAATTGACAGACTGGCCCATTCCACACTGCTGGCTTCTGGCCTCAACTCTCATCTTTCCTCTTGGTCCATTGTTATGACGTGAGAATCCAGAGAATCCTAGAGCTTGCAAGCAAGGGTACCAGAATGGTTGCAACTCCCCCTTCCCTGTTGTTTGATCGAGCACAAGGCCTCTGTAAGGAGCATTCCCTTTCACCACTGCCATTGTTTAAATACTTATATAGCAGCCAAAAAGGTCATAGTGCTGTACAGGTATAAAAAGAAAGAAAAAAGCAATCCCTGCATTGCCCGCAATCTATTTTAATTTTTTTTTAATAATATTTATTCGGAGTTTAAAAGTTACAAAAAGAAAAAAGAACAATACAAAATACAAAAAAAGAGTACAACAGCAACAGAAAAAAATAAAAAAATAAAAATACATTCACTTAAAAAAGAAAAGAAACAGATCAAACCTTTACATAACTTTCTTCCTTTACTTATTTCCTTGACCTCCTCACACCTCCCAATTTTGTATTCTAGTTCAAATCGTTATTTCAGCAAATCCTTCCAACCTTATTTTCATTTAAGTAATTTAATTTAATATATTATAATTTAACGTCCTCTCTTTCGTCAATTTCATCAACTCATTTTTACTTAATCCTTTATATCATTTCTACCAAAACCACCTAATTTTCTTTTTCCAACATCTTTCTAACAGTCCTTAATTTTACAATATTTTTGAAGATATACTTTAATTTTTTTCCAATCTTCTTCCACCGACTCTTCTCCTTGGTCCCGGATTCTGCCAGTCATCTCAGCCAATTCCATATAGTCCATCACTTTTGTCTGCCATTCTTCTCGAGTGGGTAATTCTTGTGTCTTCCAATACTTTGCGATGAGTATTCTTGCTGCTGTTGTAGCGTACATAAAAAAAGTTCTATCCTCCCTTCGCACCAATTGGCCGACCATTCCCAAGAGAAAGGCCTCTGGTTTCTTCTGGAAGGTATATTTAAATACCTTTTTCATTTCATTATAAATCGTCTCCCAGAAGGCCTTAATCCTAGGGCATGTCCACCAAAGGTGAAAGAATGTGCCCTCAATCTCTTTACATTTCCAACATTTATTGTGCCCGCAATCTAACCAATAATAATAGCAGAAGGAATGGCTTGCTCTGTTGTCCTTAACCACTGCATTAGTTGCATGGTGTATTCTAGCATATATTGTTGATTGTTTTGTGGTTTGGTGGGCTGAGCTTATTTTATACATGCTACCCTGCCCTGGTGTCTGTATTGATGAAGGGCAAGTTATAAATATTTTTCAATGACCTGATCAAAGCAGGAGAGAAGAGGAAAGCCAACCTTGGGGCTGTTGCTCCTTCCCCGGCCGCAACAGAAGGGTCTAGGCTTTCTGCGGTGTTCTTCTGGAGAGGTGGCCAAAGAGGGTCCCTTTTAGAAGCTGGCATGTGCCTTCCACCATCACTGCCCAGTCCCATCCCTGAATCAGCACTTCATCTCCATTGGTTGTGGACCGACCTCTTAAGAGATCTATTTCCGCACACCTTGGTGTTCTTTTGCCCGCGGAATCAATAGGATTTATTGTTAAGCAAAGGTCTTTAGGGGTTGACAGTCCTGGAAGGAGGCAGTTTGCATCAGGACTTCCTGCATAAGTAATGACAGCGAGATGGAACCTTAATCGATTATCTAAACGTCCCCTTCGTGATGTGCTCAAATTGGAGAAAACGCAGAGGGGGACTCCAGAAGGAAAACATGCTCTGGCTTCTGTCATTGGCCGGTGGGGTGTGGAGTGGTCCTTAGGCAGCTGCCCTCCTCGCCTCCCAGGACTGCGGAGCAGAAAGGGAGCACAACAATCTTCCTGGGGACGCAAGGCAAAAGAGGGAAAAACAAAGGATATGATTCCAACCTCTGTAGGGCAGGCTGCACTGAAGCCACACGAGAAATTTTCACACATACCTCAGTAGGCAAGGGCAGGGCCAACCTGATACAGATCTGGGCTCTCACCCCGGTTGGGTGGGAGAAGCATGCCACCTGAGGTGGCTTGCCTCAGATCGCCTCATTGGTATGCCAGCCATCTTAGGGCAGCAAGCTAGCTTAAGGGCTGCAGGGCAGAGCACATGACACATCTTTCTAGTCACTTTCCACCCCTCAGAATTTGCCCCCTGAGGCCGCTGCCTCACTTTAGAGCTGGCCCTGGGCAAGGGTTGTGATAAAAAATGCTCAAGCCAGGCTTGGGGCAGGCGGGGAGAGAGAGAGAGAGAGAGAGAGAGAGAGAGAGAGAGAGAGAGAGAGCGCGCTGGGGATTAGCCTGGGCAGAATGTGGAGGTTCCGAGAAAAAATAACTAGTTTTTATTCTTTTGCCCTCACCCCAGGCAAATGCTCATTCAACGTGAAGAAAATGAAGATTTATCCCTATCCAGGAAATCCTTTGCTCACCCACTGTTGCCATTCTTTCCTCTCCATCTCCCCCCACTTTCTGCCTGGGTTTCTAGGCTTCACGGACCAGGGTTCCTTTCCTCCATGCCATGAGAATCTTTTCTTATTACAAGAACGTTCCAAGTCGGTCCAGCCCTGTGACGGATTTCAAAGATGTCTTCCCAGGCGGTGATCTGAGACACACACTGGTAACAAGGAGGAACGCACGACACTGAGCAACGCCGTACAGAGGCGGTGACTGGAGCGCTGTTCCTTTTTAATTCCCACTTCTCATTTCCAAGACTCCATTAAAAATCCAGAGTGCCGCTAGTTGCTCCGCCAGCCTTTGGTAGCCCTGTCAGGGGCAGAAATCCTTCAAACTGAGGCGTTTTATAAATAACCAGTGAATAAGAGATCCCGTTCCCTTTTCTATAAAAATTCTCCTGCAGATGATAAAAAGAGCAATAAATAATTGAACAAAGTGATCTGACAGTACTAAATGCAGTACAGTGGCATTTATTTTTAAAGAGCCTGCTTATTTATAGGGCGGATTAGTCTACCAGTCTGGGCTGTGTTTAATGAAGAAATCAGTTAAATTGCTGGCGTAGTCTATAGGCTCTCTAGAAAAGGAATTTGATTTACTTCATGGGTAAGGGGGGATTTGGGGAACTCTCTTGCACAACAGCAAATAGGGGGCATATCTCTGTTTCTCTCCTTTTGTAGACAGACCCAGCAGATCATTTCTGTTGAAAAAGAAATTAAAAGCCACAGGGACGACTTGCCTTTCACAATTGCCATTGGTATACTGCTCAGAACAATATCAAAGGGGGAAGAGTAGCCACGGCTCGTGTGGCACCTTAAAGACAAATACATTTGCTCGATGGTAAGCTTTTGTGCGCTACAGTCTGCTATAGTCCACTTCATCAGATGAGCTTGGGTATAGGGTTGGCAGATGTGGGGGAAGTACCGTATTTTTCGCTCCATAAGGCACACCTGACCATAAGACGCACCTAGTTTTTAGAGGAGGAAAACAACAACAAAAAATATTCTGAACGAAACAGTGGGTGTATGATTTTTGTGGTTCGTACTCTGGCCACAGACGTGATATGTGATTTGACGGTGAGTTTGGGGTAGCCCAGTGCAAAAGTCCATGTGGATCCATGCTTTGTAACCACGTTTTTGCACCATTGTGGCCCCTGGAAACAGTGGATGTGGTTTTTGTGTGTGCAGGCTGTAGCCATGGACATGCTATGTGATCTGATGGTGAATTTGGGGTGACCCAATGCAAAAATCCCGAGGATCCATGTGCTTTTACCTCCCCCCTCCCAGGCAGCCTCCTTTATTGCTAGCGTCCCTTATCTCTCTTCTGATCCCACCGATCAGCTGCTTCCTTTCAACACCCCCTTCCCTCTTGTTTGCCTTAGTGTCTTTTCCTTAGCTGGAGCAGTTTTTTGCTCCTCCTTTTCTTCTAATTTCTCTCCTCATTGCTTGTTTTAGTATTCCTGTCTCCTCTCCTTGCAAGTTCGCTGTCTTTACCTCCCCTAGCAGCCTCCTTTATCGCTAGTGTCCCTTATCTCCCTCCCAACTACTTGCCGATCAGCTGCTCAGCGGCTTAATTTCAACACCCCCTTTCCTCTTTCTAAAAAAAAAAAGCACAATCTGCTTTTCGCCCCTGGGCAATTTGGCTCCAGGGACCACGCATTTGCTCCATAAGACGCACAGACTTTTCCCATTCTTTTTAGGAGGAAAAAAGTGTGTCTTATGGAGCGAAAAATACGGTAAATTGTGACATTGGTAGGAAGGGAAATGCAGAAAATGGCAGATACAGTGGTATCTCGGGTTAAGTACTTAATTCATTCCAGAGGTCCGTTCTTAACCTGAAACTGTTCTTAACCTGAAGCACCACTTTAGCTAATGGGGCCTCCTGCTGCCACCGCGCCGCCGGAGCACAATTTCTGTTCTCATCCTGAAGCAAAGTTCTTAACCTGAAGCACTATTTCTGGGTTAGCGGAGACTGTAACGTGAAGTGTATGTAACCTGAAGCGTATGTAACCCGAGGTACCACTGTAGTGATAATTGCATTCAGTTGCTCTTCACAAAAACAGTTGTGTTGGCCTTCCACCCTGCCAGCCTCAACCTTCCACGGCCACTGTAACTCAGCGGAGGGAAAAGAGGTCAACTCTCAATGCCCTTAACAAACCACAATACCCCGGATTCTTTGAGAAAAGCCATGGCTGTTTAAAATCGGATGATCCAGCCCTATTATAAGGTGTGTCATTTTAGGGAGTGAAACTTAATTTTTCCATCTTTCTTCAGTGAGGGGCCTTCAAAAAAACTTTTCAGCACCCCTGATTTTGGGAAATTGAAAGTTGAAAAATTCAACACACCCTACTACCATAAACCAATAGTGCAGATGAGGCCACATAATGGCAAGCTGCCTAATTCTCCGACTTGTTTGGTGGTAGTTATGTCTCAAACAATTGTCAAAGGTGAAAGCTTTGTTATCACCTCATTCTCTTGCCAGTGCACAGAGAGTCCATCAATTACCTGGACTCTCTGGCAGACGACATTGTTATTCCTGGTCGGGGAAAAGATAGTCTTGGAGCTGTGCTTCCCTGTATACTCTGCCGGGCCCAGGGGTAACCCGAGTAACGTGGTCCAGGTCAAGTCCCAAATCCAAGGGTTCCACGAGGAGTCAGTCCGACAGGGCCAAGGCAGGACACGAGGCAGGAAACCAGGCGAGGTCAGGCACAGGATCACAGGCGGGTTCTGGCAAACAGCAATGTTGCTCCCGCAACCTGGCGCGGGGTCCAGCAGCCTTTTATCTCTGTCGGGGTAACGGCCGGTCCTGATCCCCCAGTGACTCACCTTCCTGTCTCGCCCGAAGGCAAGCACTCCTCCTGCAAGTACTCAGGTCTCTCCTTCTCTCAGACCTCAGTCTCTGCAGCTCAGGAGATGTCGGTGGGTTACTAGACCCAGAGGCCACCTCAGCCTCCCCTGACCCAACTGGTAGTGGAGCAGCTGTAAGTGATGGCCCAGCTGGAGGCAACGAAGTAATCCCTGCATCTGGAGCCAGGGCAGGCTCAGGCCCCTGACTTGGCCCAGCTGGTGCTTGTTGCAGGGGAACCTGTGCAGACTGGGATCTTCAGAATCAGGCCCCAGACTAGGTTCAGCTGCCGCCTGAGGCAAAGGACTGAGACTCCTTTGGCTCTGAGTCCGAGCCCGAGTCCCAGGCTATCACACCTTCCCACTATCACACTCTTTGATTCTGATATGCATCCAAAGAAATCCTGGAGGCTTCTGGACTAACTGGGTAAATGGAAGAGTGCTGGCAATCCTGCCACTATAATATCATAATATATTAACTAGCAAACTCTTCTGGGGGAATTATGAATTCTAGCAGGCCAAGCCAGCACTGCTGGCTATGGAAGATGAGCTCAGGTCATTCTGTTGCTAGCCAATGGCGCTCACAGTATTCATTCACTTGATGGCAGCCAACTGTGATGGCAGCTACAGAAGTTCGACGCCGCTGCAAATTCCTGTGCCAAGGTAGCATCTGATCTTTTCAAAAAAATTGAACTAGTCAGCAGAGTAAGGAATGGAAAGCCTTCACTGCCATGGTGAGAAAGCAGCCAGATGAGATGATGGAGATGGAGGGGGAGAAAGGAGGAGACAGGAAGAGGTGGCAAGGCCTACCCAACTCAAAAGGCAGCATGTCTTGGGGTGGCCTGGGAAGAGATGTAGGAGTCATCAAAACTCACATCTACGTGCTTTTTTTTTGGAGAGTTATTCCTAAAAACCCAAAAGCAACAGTTATTTATTTCAAATATCTTTATTGTGGTCCATAGACCCACAAAACAATTTCAAAACAAGATATAATAATGATAATGATAATGATAATGATAATGATAATAATAATAATAATAATAATAATAATAATAATAATTTATTATTTATACCCACCCATCTGGCTGGGTTTCCCCAGCCACTCTGGGCGGCTTCCAACAAAACACTAAAATATAATAACCTATTAAACATTAAAAGCTTCCCTAAACAGGGCTGCCTTCAGATGTCTTCTAAAAGTCTGGTAGTTATTTTTCTCTTTGATGTCTGATGGGAGGGTGTTCCACAGGGTGGGCACCACTACCGAGAAGGCCCTCTGCCTGGTTCCCTGTAACTTGGCTTCTCGTAGTGAGGGAACCGCCAGAAGGCCCTCGGTGCTGGACCACAGTGTCCGGGCAGATACAGTTAAAACAACGAAACAACAGGCAAAAGAGACCGGGTAGTCACTGTAACCTCATTTGACCTATCCTCCAGAAGGTATTTAATATGGGAGGCTTCAGATGTTCCCCGCAGATTTGCTGGTAAGGGTTTGCTTCAGGATAAGAAAAGAAATCGGGCTCCGGCAGTGCGGCAGCAGCGGGAGGCCCCATTAGCTAAAGTGGTCTTCAGGTTAAGACGGTTTCAGGTGAAGAACGGACCTCCGGAGCGAATTAAGTTCTTAACCCGAGGTACCACTGTAATAATAATAATAATAATAATAATAATAATAATAATAATAATAATATTATATTTATTTATACCCCGCCTTTTCCCCTGACAGGGACTCAAGGAAGCTTACAGATAAAATAAGAACGGTAATGCTTTTGTCCTGCATTCCCTGTGGGATTTTTTGCCTTTTCTCTTTTGCAACAATCTCTCCTTCACAGCTGCCTGTCTCTTTAAATTCCTCTGCTCACAGACTTGTCGCCCATTAGTCAGGGAGAAGACTCCTTAGTGTCATCACCCTCAGAAGAGCATTAGGAAGGGGCAGTTACTGTTTAGAAGAAGAAAATAAAGAGAGTAACATTTAAAAGGCGGGGTGGGGGGCAGTAGCATTCAACGCACTCTATCAAAACTAGCAGGGAAGCCTTCTAGAAATAGCATGCTTCACTCCAGAGCCAAATAGGATGTCAGAAATCACCTTCTGTATCATCATTTATGTGCACAATACTAATAATATTGTGGTTTTAATTCTGGGGGTGATAAAGCAAACGAAGCGCGAAGGCGGTTTGAGAATCCCAACACTTCTCACTACTTAAAAAGTCCTTTATGTCCTCAAGGCGGCTGTGAACATTAACTAATTACAGTGGGGAGAGGGGTAAAATCTGCTGACTTTGGCTGCAATGTTATCTGGACTGCAGACTCCATAAAACAAAACAAAAAAAGGACACGGTTCTGGCAGGAGCTCAGAAACGGCCGTGTTCTGGAACAAGATGATATGCAGCCTGCAGTTAGGAGACACAGGCACACGTTGAAAAGGGACAAGTTATACAAAAAGTGACTTTTTTTATTAAAAAAAGAAGCTACGGAAAAGACACAAAGTCTGATTATGGGGCTGAATGAAACCCACTTACTCCCCACTTGAAATAGGCTCTGCCAAATCTGACCATGGCTGGTGGGTGAATGCCTTCAAGCCCAGACAGTGCTCAAATGGTGCAAAAGAAGGAATGGTGCCTAAATCTTCCATCCTGCCATTTGAACTACCGTATTTTTTGCACCATAACACTCACTTTTTTCCTCCTAGAAAGTAAGGGGAAATGTCTGTGCGTGTTATGGAGGGAATGCCTATGGGTGGCATGCCTACGGATTTTCCTCCTCTAAAAACTACGTGCGTGTTATGGTTGGGTGCGTGTTATAGAGCGAAAAATACGGTAATTGCCTTAACCTGCCAAGAGCTAGAAAACATGACCACATGAAATAATAATAATAATAATAATAATAATAATAATAATAATAATAATAATTTATTTATACCCCGCCCATCTGGCTGGGTTTCCCCAGCCACTCTGGGTGGCTTCCAACTGAATATTAAAAACAGTACAGCATCAGACATTAAAAACTTCCCTAAAGAGGGCTTCCTTCAGTTTTCTTTTAAAAGTAAAATAGTTGTTTATTGCCTTGACATCTGCTGGGAGGGCGTTCCACAGGGCAGGCGCCACTACCGAGAAGGCCCTCTGTCTGGTTCCCTGTAACCTCACTTCTCGCAATGAGGGAACCGCCAGAAGGCCCTCAGCGCTGGATCTCAGTGTCCGGGCTGAACGATAGGGGTGCTTCCTTCAGGTATACAGGACCGAGGCTGTTTACGGCTTTAAAGGTCAGCACCAACACTTTGAATTGTGCTCAGAAACATACTGGGAGCCAATGAAGATCTTTCAGGACCGGTGTTATGTGGTCTCGGCAGCCGCTCCCAGTCACCAGTCTACCTGCCGCATTCTGGATTAATTGCAGTTTCCGGGTCACCTTCAAAACGAAACAAAACATGACTCCCTCTACCATTTCTCTTTAGTGATGTATTGCATCCATCCCACATCCTTCAGTGCAAAAAACCAGTCTCTCCAAGACAAGTCCCTTCTGTTACTCATGTGGCCACCCCACATAGCTGTCAACTTTTCCCTTTTCTTGCGAGCAATCCTATTCGGAATAAGGGAATTTCCCTTTAAAAAAAAGGGAAATGTTGACAGCTATGACCCCACCCCTTCAGGATCTCACCAGGAGCTAGTCACCTCAGCTGAAGTGAGCATGAACAACAACTCAATCGTTTTTATGTTTTTTAGAATGAAAAGCAGCTATGGGAGGCTGCAAGTTTAAGAAAAGGGCGGCGAAGGGGGCTGCTTAACACCCTCCTCACAGCCTTGTTCTGCTCAAATAACCTTCCCCTGCTGATCTCTACAGGGTGGTGGGATGCATGTAGCCATATTTGCCCCCGGTTGATGGATTTTGGGTTGGAAGAGGAAGGGTGAAGCAGCCCCCTCCCCATTCCATTTCTGCACTCAAACTGGGAGCTTCTTGCAGCTGATTTTATTATAATAATAATAATAATAATAATAATAATAATAATAATAATAATAATAATTTATTATTTGTACCCCGCCCATCTGGCTGGGTTTCCCCAGCCACTCTGGGCGGCTTCCATAGAAACCAAAAATACACTAAAATATCACAGATTAAAAACTTCCCTGAACAGGGCTGCCTTAAGATGTCTTCTGAATGTCAGGTAGTTATTTATCGCTTTGACATCTGGTGGGAGGGCGTTCCACAGGGCGGGCGCCACTACCGAGAAGGCCCTCTGCCTGGTTCAATGTAGCTTTGCTTCTCGCAATGAGGGAACCGCCAGAAGGCCCTCGGTGCTGGACCTCAGCGTCCGGGCAGAATGATGGGGGTGGAGACGCTCCTTCAGGTATACTGGACCGAGGCCGTTTAGGGCTTTAAAGGTCAACACCAGCACTTTGATTTGTGCTCGGAAACGTACTGGGAGCCAATGTAGGTCTTTCAAGACCGGTGTTATGTGGTCTCGGCGGCCGCCCCCAGTCACCAGTCTGGCTGCCGCATTCTGGATTAGTTGTAGTTTCCGAGTCACCTTCAAAGGTAGCCCCACGTAGAGCGCATTGCAGTAGTCCAAGCGGGAAATAACCAGAGCATGCACCACTCTGGCAAGACAGTCTGCGGGCAGGTAGGGTCTCAGCCTGTGTACCAGGTGGAGTTGGTAGACAGCTGCCCTGGATACAGAATTGACCTGCGCCTCCATGGACAGCTGTGAGTCCAAAATGACTCCCAGGCTGAGCACCTGGTCCTTCAGGGGCACAGTTACCCCATTCAGGATCAGGGAGTCCTCCACACCAGCCCACCCCCTGTCCCCCCAAAACAGTACTTCTGTCTTGTCAGGATTCAGCCTCAATCCATTAGCCGCCATCCATCCTCCAACCGCCTCCAGACACTCACACAGGACCTTCACCGCCTTCACTGGTTCTGATTTGAAAGAGAGGTAGAGCTGGGTATCATCTGCATATTGATGGACACCCAGTCCATGGAGAAACACCATCAGAACACAGTTAAAGGCATTTGGGCTTTATACGTCCCACAAATGCCTGAGGGCAAGGAAGAAACCAAAATGGTACCAAACCTTATCTCAGGCAACACTCTCCTCACCCTTTAGAAGCCCATCAGATGCGCTAGAAGAGGGCCATTTTGGAAGATTTACGCCAACCTGCGCATGATAATGATCCATGTTTCCGCCGTTCCAAACAGCGTATTCTACCTTGATAAAGGTAAAGGGACCCCTGACCATTAGGTCCAGTCGCGGACGACACTGGGGTTGCGGCACTCATCTCGCTTTATTGGCTGAGGGAGCCGGCGTACAGCTTCCGGGTCATGTGGCCAGCATGACTAAGCCTCTTCTGGCAAACCAGAGCAGTGCATGGAAACACCGTTTACCTTCCCACTGGAGCAGTACCTATTTATCTACTTGCACCTTGTGCTTTCAAAATGCTAGATGGGCAGGAGCAGGGACTGAGCAACGGGAGCTCACCCCGTCGCGGGGATTCGAACTACCAACCTTCTGATTGGCAAGCCCTAGGCTCTGTGGTTTAACCCACAGCGCCACCCATGCCCCTATTCTACCTTGATACACAAGGCAATTGTTCTGTGGCAGGAAATTACTAGAGAGGTCTCTCATAGAGACGTGTTTCTAGTTATAACAAAGTTGAGAGGATGCGCAAATCAAGAAAGGCCTTGCAGTTCAGCTTGCAGAAATTTGCTAGTGGTTCAGTTCTATTTGACAGAACGCAAGTCAAATGAAATTCCCATTTCATAATGTCAATCCTGCCCCAATTTTTTTTTGGGGGGGGGGGTTTACATTAGTAGCAGGCCCCTCCAAAGAAGTCCCTAACTGATAGCTTAAGGCCTATTGTGAGTACTTACAAAATAAACTGATTTCCTAGCATCTAGCCCAACTGGGTGGGTGGAGATCATTTGAAAGAGCTAGAAATTTGTCTGTATTTCCCCATGATAGCTTCTTACAAGAACTGCTACCATTCCAAGGGTATTATGCAGTTGTAATGGGAGGGGAATTGACCTAATTATAGCAGTATGTTCCCCGTGGAACAACTTGTTCTAAGGTAGGCACTATTCTAAACAAAGCTTAAATAAATGGCATGGATTTCTGCCAAACAGGTAGCAACAACAGGAAACATACAACACATTTCTGGGATTTTAAAAATAAAACATAAAACCAACTACACAATACCAACTTTGATCTTTATTTTATTCAAAGAAAAGTGATTTTTCTTCCAGATTTTGTGAAAGAAATGAACAAGAACAGTAAACTATTACAAGTAAAGGAGAAATAATAACCTTTGATTCTGCATATGCTTGCTTATCAGTGAGACAAATGTATGACTTGAAGCAAACTTTTCATATAAAATGTGAAGTTCAGCTTACCCTACGAATTAGGTACTTTTAAATATCCAGCCTATCTTTTATCAATTAGCGTTCAAAAGTTAGCAATCATATTACAGTCTGGAACAATTAGTTGTTTAGACGGTCCTGTTTATTGGAGCAGTGGGGAAAAAGGACTCCTAATGATCCCATAAAGTTGCTTTTAATTAAGTGTGAAATTGAAGATCCTGAAAGTAAGGTTTTATCCTTCTTCTCTGTCTCATTGTTATAGGTGATTGCAGTCAAAGACTGAATTTGGCAACCCCAATAATCTTTAGGAAGTACCTCATTGAGCACATGTTGAAATATGGGAGACTAAACAAGTTTCACAGCCTGGGATCCTCAACCCAAAATATATTTAGCTATCTTCATTTAAAAGTTTGGTACCAAAGTACCTGAGTTGGAAGTGTTAAACATCTACATATATGTGCACAGCTGGGTTCTCTTGCAATAAACAGAAATCCCAAGCAGGAAAGAATTGAGCTCCAACTCCTGTGCTCAGTAAAGTGAAATTTAGCTACAATTGGCAATACTGCTAAAGTACTTTGTTCGAGAAATCTTTTGCACCAAAATTCAGAATAAAGGTTTAACCTACCCACACATACACACAAAAAGTCTTAAGACTTTGAACAGTGAACACAAGAGGCAAATTTGGACAAAAGAAATGAAAGGGGGGTAATAAAACAAGGAAGGTTAGAAATACATTAAAACATCAATGGAGAGGAAGAGGGAACCTTTATTTCAAATGTTGGAGGAAGCAGGGATTTCTCAACTCTCATAAAGAACATTTGTTTTTCAACATGACTGTGGGTGCTGGGGTGGGGCGCTGGTTGTATCCAGAGATCTGCAGTAATTGCATATTAAATTTGCCTGAAAGCTTTCTTGCTGCAACCCTGATAGCACAGTATGAGAATCATGACATTACTGTAACAAATATGGAGTTTCACCTCTCTGGATCTGCCATCTACTGCACTTATTTTGGAAGTGTACCAGTATTTCTATTATCCCTGCAGGTTTTATTTTGCTCCCACATTTGTCTCGGTGGCAAGTGACCTGAAACATTCAAGGTTCTCTCTGCAGACTTGAGTACAAAGATATCACCAGACAAGATTTTGCTACCGTAGCCTTTTCCCAACTAAATGACACATAGCATAGGGAAGCGTTTACTGTAAAGACAGCGAAATCTGGAAAGCCATTACGGCCAGGGTGGGTCTTGGATCTAGTGGCAGTGCTTCGGGGAAGTAAGTTTTTCACGCATAATAATTCTGCCCCAACTTCCTAGGGATTCCTCTTAAAACCTTGATTCTGACATTTAACACAATTTCTCAGGAAGCGGTGATAAAATATTTAGCACACACACGTTTCCTTAGCAGCTTCCCTCCCCGTTTCAAAAACGTTGCTCATTTAATTTTTATGGCCAATATACAAAGGGAAGCTTTTGAATGCCCACTAGGACTCCTGAGCCAGCTGTCCTCCATTTTCATCTCACAGCACTCACTCCAAGGCCTCCAAAAGCTGCTGCCAGCGGAAAGACCTGCAGTCTCATGATACATTGCCTGATCTTCTGTGACTCAGGTCCAGAGATGAAGGGCCTGGCAGAACTGGCATTGGGTTGGGGTTGGGAAAGGGAACGGCACCTGGGAAGGGAAGGGAAGTGTCTGGTGGACGAGCCAGGTGGACCTGACAGGTGTGGGATGGGAAGAGCGATGTCATAAGCCAAGAAGAAAACAGCTTGCGTTTTTTATCCAGAGCTTTCAACCTGAGATTTTTCTCCTGGCAAACCTCAGGAAGTGCGTAAAACTTTCACATCTCGAAACCTGAAACCTGGCAGTCCTCATCAGAACTTGAACTGAAAACTGGGCTCACCTTTAGAACTGAAAATAGGTATATCCAAGAGAAAATGCTTAGCCAGCATGTCTTTGGATTCTGACCGATCTATTCAAATTGTTGAGTTTGCTCTACTCCATGTGCCTAGGCTGGAGAAAAATAAGTTAAACACATACACATAAAATCCACTTAATGGATAAAATGAATCCATAACCAAAATGTCATGGTCACCCCAACTTTCATGTACATGAAGCATACATAAAGATATTTTAACAGACATGGGGGAGGCATATACACATGTAAGAACCGTAGATGTTTTTAAACATTGAACAGCCTTCCCAAGACTTACACTCTAAGCCCTTTACCTTACAAAAAATAAGATGTTAATCTTCATTCTATTTTTAAAGAAAAAATATATTGTTACTGGAAAAATTTCCTTAAATATAGCCATTTTCTTTTTTTAAAAAATTGCTCTGGTTGAAGACCCTATTTACAAAGGAAAGTCATGGAAATATTCAAAAGTTTTAGAAGTTAGATAAACTCTGCCCAGTGCATCTTGCTTGAGGTTGTGAGGAAAAATGAGTGTCGTAGAAGAGCACAACTTACGAATATGTGGAACTCTTTAGTGATAGTCAAAATCAAGCCAATGCACTAAAAACAAAAAGTTAATAAAATGTTATGAACAAACAGAACTATGTATACCTGTATTCATACATCATTTTGTTTTTTAAAAAAACCCAAATTGGCACATTAGGTAGGTTTAACACATAAACTTGACTTTGAAAAAGAAACCTTTGCATTATAAGCTTTTTTTATTTATAAAGTAACTTTGTTATAAAAATTATCAGTGAAAGAACTTCTGTTTTAAAAATTACTTTTCTGTTAGTCAGAATTATCAAATGACTGAGGCACTAATACTGAACCGGGTGCTGTACTTCACATGGAAACAATGTCCTAAGAGCCAGGGGTGTCAAAGACAGCGTCAACATTCAGTCTCATGTCAATTCCCGCTTGCAAAGTCTCTTCCCAGAAAACAGACTTTTCAACAAAAACAAATCCAGGTGGGTCATATGTAGAGAAGGGAAGCTAATCTAAAAAAATGTTTTGCATAACCACAATAGCCTAAGAGCAGCACTCAATGCCATGCGAGGCTTTGCCTTCCTCTCCACCTCCCAAGCAACACACACCAACACACACACACACCCCTGCTCTGGAATATCAACCAACCTTCTGGGACAAATTTCTGCAGCACACCTAAGCAGATCTGGGGGGAATCCGTTTCATCAGTTCTGTCTGCCCCACAGGTGGAAAGGACCCTACTGGATTTAACTCTCTATCTCCGGGGATATGCACTTTTTTTAAAAAAAGCTTTTAAATGAAATAAAAGCCAAACAAAAATCCCTGTCCATTATTTTCTTAGGCAAACCTACGTTTCTTCCTCAACCAATATCTGTAGATCTGTTTTGACTTAAAATGCAAAGTAGCATCTTTCAGAACTTATGTCTGCGGCAGCTTTATTTTAATTCATTCCCAATATTTTCACAACTATGCTGTGGGGTGACAGAGAAGCCAGGCATAAGAGATCTCTTCCATTCTAAAATCCCTGTGTAGTTTTAATTTCAATGAGGGGACAGAAATATTGCTTGTGTGTAGCATTCTGGAGGAACGGTTCTGTGTGGCCCTGGGAAGCCGTAGATTAATCTGCTTTCAAAGGGGTGGAGGTGGGAACAGCACAACGAGTGCACATCAGCAGAGATAAAACCAACACCATGTGGGGAGGAGGGGTTAGATAGTAATTTCGCAAACCTTCTACTTAGTCTTATACTTCTTCCCGTAATTTACAGTGTAATCCCGTGCATGCTTACTCAGAAGCAAGTCCCGTTGTGTTCGGTGGGAATTACCCCGAGGAAAGTGCGCTCAGTCCAGGCAGTAAAATCCTACTGAAAACAACGGGAATTTACTTTGGAGTATGCAGGTCCAACTGTGACAGTCTCACTGATTCCCCCCCCCCCCCTGTGTTATATGGCTTGTCACAGATTACACTGAAATACAATTCCATTTAATTTTTTGATCCTAGCTCTTGGGCTTGGATCCAACGACCACACATTACAAGCTGAAGGCACTTCTGCTAACGTCGTGAGGCTGTCCAATTTCCCAACTGCAGTTTCCCCCCAAACTGACTCCAGATGTTGAGGGATCCTCCAGAGCAGCAGGGTGCCTGTGTAGAGCTGTAGACAAGGAAGGGGGGAGGACTGGTGAACCTCGCGCACACATGCAAGGGATGTCTTCTGCTCAAGGGATGCAAGCCACTGTGGAGTAAAGTTTTGGTGGGTTTCTTGTCAGCTAGGTATGAAAAGCTGGATCTTATGTACAAGGCAAATGTATTCACTTCCGAAACTTAGTGCACTACATTCCCTTCAGGTAGAATAATGTACAACTCAAGTTCAAGATTTCTCTGCTGTGACAAAGATGCAAGGGAGCCTATTAAACAGGACCTTTTAGTGCTTTCAAATAAACAAATACACATTATTATTTTTTGTAACTTTTACATAATAGAACAGTGCAATGTGCAGCATGCCACCAGAGCAGCAACATGAACAGTTTGTAGGTATGTTGGCTTGTTGTCGGACCTTGAACTTGTTCAGTTTCTAGCTCTGGCGCAGCAAAAGATTTCTGAAAAGCCCTCCCACTTTCCACCTCTTCGGCCTGTTCTTGAGTGCCTCTTAGTAGGGAAAATCAACATCCATGTCGGTGTGGTTTGGGAAATACTTCACAGTGCAAAGAAGATTCTTGCCTCCAGTAACTTCCTTTATTTTTTTTACTTTGGATGAAGCCCTTGAGTGGTTCCCTGCCTCTCTTCAGAAATGTCCACCCCCACAATCGCTGCGTCATTCAAAAATGTCCCCTTGGGTTTGCTTGCCACCTTTAACTTTTTAGCATCAAGCTTTTCTTTCTTAAGGTGCTTTGCTACAGTAGCTTTCTTTGTTTGATGCCTGGAAATGGACAAGCCAGAGGATTTTGCAGCACAATAAATCTTTCTCATCCTCCCCTCCCTTGCCTGAGTTGTAGTCCTGGGTGGCTGTTTCCGGATCCCTCTCCGAATGAGGCAACGCCTTACAATGGCTAGTCCTGCAGCTTTTTTTGAAAACCCTGGCTCTCGACTACTGTTCTTTCTCCTCTGCCTATTGAAGGGAGTTAACCTAAAGTCACCGTCCCGCTGGGATCGGTGGGAGTTCAGTGGTGAAAGAACTAGGTGCTTATAGGATTTCTCTGAACTGCTAAATACCAGACACTCAGACTTCTCTGGGGAAACAGAAGAGTCGTCCGTCTTATGACTTGAATTCTTATCTTTCTCCTTAACTGGATCCAACGTGAGAGGTGTTGACGAACCATTGAAATCTGGCGAATTGAAGGACTTTGGTGCTATGCATTCATACTGCGTATCGGCTCGCTTCTTCCCATTTGCATCAAGGCTGAGACTCCTGAATAGCTGCCGGACATGAGAAGCCTTCTTTGCCTTTCCCCCAGCGACACTCCTGGGAGGACTTTTTAAAACTCGGTTCGTCAGTGGGTCATAATACTTAATAGAAGTCTGTTTGTATTTGTACCTTATGGAGTCCTTACTATCTGTGGAGTTGTAGCATCTTCTCGTTTTGGGAATGCCTTCAGCGTTGCTCCTAGACAATTTCATCTCTGGACAGGAAAGAACATAGACTGTGGTTTGGGGCTGTAAAGGGTTCAGAATTTTGGTGTAAGACTCAGGGAGCTTGAGGGCACAGAGTCTAGTTTTCATGGTGGGTGTCTTCTCATTCTCTGACCATACAAAGTAACCTTTCGGATCTGGCTGCTCATGGTCCCTTCTAATGGTTTTGTGTTTCACTATGGGATAGTTCAGCAAGCTAGTTTGTGTGCCATGGCTAACCTTGACTACTTGGCATCTTGAGGCAAGGCGCCAAGTCCTTTTTTGAGGCTTCTTTACTGTTTCTGGAATGTGTTGTGTTTCTGAGGCAGCAGGAGAGTTGCTGAAGTCAGAGCCAAATTCCGGAATGCCTTTATCCGACACAGCCTCCAATTCCTCAGCTGCAATTGCACTGATTTTCCCTTCTTCTTCTTCTTCCTTCTTCTTCCTTGTTGTTGCACCATTAGCCAAGGACTTGGAATTAAAGTGGCAGCGGAAGCGACCTTCCCTGAAATCCCGCACAAGGGCTTCAATTTTCATATCATCTTCGTACATGATCTGGGACCACGTCTTTCCTACAAAGGAAGGAGGCACATGGGGCAAAGCTGGGAGAACTGGCTCTTTATGATGAATGGACACATCTGCTTCTGGTTCTGGTTCTGCTTCTGTTGTTTGCTGCACAGAGTTATTTTGAAGAATGGAACTGAGCTGGGAGCCATACTTCTCATCTTGTAAATTTACTTGAACCTCTTTGAGCAATTCTAGATTTTTAACAGCTGCCTTAGGCAGGTGTGCTCCTGACTGAACATTTGCATCACAATCAAAGCTTACATCTGATCCATGAACACTGTTGTGGTCCAGAAGCGACAGGATATTTACGCATGGGTCAGTCTCTTCGTCTCTGAGAGGCGACTCTTTGGGAGAAGTTTCACAGCACTGTCTCAGAATGACTTCGCCAATGATTTCATCTACAGAAGTTTCCGCGCTTCTGCTCAGCTGGTTTTCTTTCCCCCCTGAAAACTGGGGAACTGCTTGAAAACTCAGCGAGTTACCGGTACCCACAGGGTTGCTGGTGTCCCTGAGACAGAAGCCGGAGATCTGAGTTTCATCCTGAGCCTGTAAGCCACCTTGTTTTAAAAAAACCTGACCTGAGATTAAAGAGTTGCCTTGATTACACACAGGACTCTCTTGTGAATGTGAAACAGTTCTTGGGGGAGACTGCAAAACGGGGCTCAAATTTGGAATCGGTAATCCATCTTGTGAATGTGAAACAGATCTTGGGGGAGACTGCAAAACGGGGCTCAAATTTGGCATCAGTAATCCATCTTGATCGCATATGCTCTGCTTGGTTTGTTCACACCTGTTCTGTGAAGCCAAATCTGGTATTACTGAATGCCTCACATTTTTTGAAAGCGTTGGAGGGGGTGGTGAGTGGCTAATGGATGATGGGCAGGGTAAAGGGTTCACTGCTGCAAGTGGGGTTTTATGGCTACTACTTTCAGTCGGAGTTCCATCTGCTGCAACATGATTTCTTGTACTGCAAGAGATGTCTATAGTTTGCTGCGAAGTTCCTTGGCTGCGCCCTTTCCCCTTTTCTTCTAGCGTATGGAGAAGTGTGACTGGCCCAGGAGCCTCTTTCAGTTCCTCGTGTGATCTCTGGCAAGTCAAGCAGCCTGACTCCGCAGCGAATGCACTGTCGGTGCTCGGTTCTTCTCCCTTGCTAATGGCACTTTCCTTCTCCAGCACTTCCACCGGCAAAAGAGGCTCATTCCTGGGAAGTGGTTGGGAGCTGCCGGTAGGTATGTCGTCGTGAGTCGGTCTGGGGAAGGGAGAAGAAAACCCACGTAAACGTTGTAAATACACTTAACACAAAACTGGGGTTTGAAGCTACAGGATTAAGAGCCCCAAGAGTTAATAAAACAGGAACTACTCTTATCAGTACAACCAGCACTTCAGCTGCAAGTCAAATTGGGCCACCAACAAAAGCACTCCTTATTAACTGCCCCATAACTTACAGGTTTGAACTCTGAATTTCATGGACAGTAATGTTTTATTTAAAGCCCATTAATGTTACTGTACTGTTAATGGTCAGGGGTACCTTTACCTTTTAATGTTACTGTATAATGGTGAGGGAAGGGAGGGGAGCACTGAGATTCTGCTGCATAGGAAAAACTGCAGCACTGTTCCCAGAACTACTACTAGTGCCAAGACTCTCTGCCACAATGCTTAACACTCTTCTGAGCTACTGGAGCGCTGGGGAAGGATATGTTGGGACAATAAAAATAAAAGAAAGAATATGAGCCTTCATCTGGGCAGCCTTTGTTAAAGCAGACACTCTTTGAGGCAGGAAAGCTTAATGTAATAATGCAGCTAATGGCTGCCTATGAGCACCAGAGCACAGAAGCAATGCATACACATCTTTACATTGTAGAATTAGAAATGCTACTTTGATAGGCTTTAATTTAAAGAAAGACAGGTTTTTTAAAGTGTATCAACAAGAATATGAATAAACTATACCCAGTATCAGTTTATACACAGACATGAACTGCATTAGACACCTATGACACCTAAGACAGCACGAATTTCTATTCTGAATAATCTTCCTTTGACAAAAACATGAATATTCCTGTATTTTGTGTATCTTATTGTACAGCCACTGGTTAGGATCCTAATTCTCTTATTCCATGAACAGAAGGAGCTTCTGTTTACAGAATGAAAAATTAGGATCCAAGCCACTGTGTCTGTAAAACCTGCATAAACTTAATCCACAGCTGTGTAGATGAATTCTTGTCACCCCTTGTCCTTGCCCTTTCTGTAAACTAAACCGAAGTGTTCTTGTCATTGCAGCCAATATTCACAATGATATGGGCTAATTTTTTAATGAGATTCTCAACTGATTACTAACTGTGCCCCCATTCAGTGACTAGGTACCCAGGTCCATGGTTGCATTCAAATGTCAAAAGATCTGAGAGGGGAAATCCTAGTTAAACAAAGGGTCGATATTTTCCTTCATACCGAACAGTTTACCTGAATAAAGGCCACATGTTTCTGACCATGGACGCAGGCAGTTAACCATCAGTGTTCCTTTGCACTAATGGTTGAGCAAGGGCTCGTCTTTGCACTAATTATGCTCTCGTGTGCATTTTATATGTCTGAGTTTATATTCAGATTGCCCTGAAAGAAGCTTTTGCAGCAGCTTCCTTGTCCCCAAGTTGTTCTAATACTAGCTAGAATCAAGATAGCCTTGCAAGATGCTGAAATTCCATTAAAATCAACACAGTAAAGGGGAGATGTGTTAAAAATTCAAACGCCTCTCAAGCAGAAAAATGAACAAAGGCAAAACAAAACGCATTCCTACGAGTGTGTGGGAGCATTCATAGCAGCCACTAACCATCTAAGTGGAATGAAAGGTTTAGATGCATGGCAGCTGCTCAGAATTGCGTTCTGGCAGAAAAGCTGGTTTTGTCCTGGACTTTTTGACGCTTTGTATCTTTTAATTTCAAGTCTTTGATAAACCATATCAGTGAATGAAATACTAGCTTCTCAACAGACACCAAAGAACATTCCTTATGTTCTGGTAGCATCCTGCAGTCTAAGAACTGATGCAGAAAGGAGAACTGATGCAGAAAGGAGAACTGATCTAAGAACTGATTCAGAAAGGAAATAGCAGCAGCATGAAACAGCAGTCTTCAGAAATATCCTCCCTGCCATCAATACAGCACATAACATAAAAGTATGATGGATGAAACACCAAGGAATAAAACCTTCTACGCTAACTTTTATAAATAATATATCAGGTACCAGAGCAAAATACTATTTTGGTCTGCACTCATTAGAACGACCTATTCCCTGGCTCGTGGCTGCCACATGTGAGTGATGTGATTATAGCTAACCCAGAATAGTCAGGTGTTTATTTCACTCCAGGAGTTTATTATTAAGAAGTTCCAATGGTGACCTCACAGCTGATGCCCAGATGGGATTTTGCTCTTGACATACTTTGAAAATCAAACGGAAAGGAGGAAAATGAAAGCACCAGATCCCAGGGCTGGGTCCATCACTGCAGGCAAGAGACTTCATGGTGCACAATGGAAATTCATCTTCCTTTCCTGCCCCCTGCATGCTGCCCCCCCCCCTCCGCCTGCTCCCTGCATGCTGCCCCCTCAGAACCAGCTCTGGTGGGTTTGGAAGACCCTCACTGGATATAGCCTGCTGTTTTCAATATAGCATCCTTCAAAAAGATGGGATAGCTTTGTTTGGGCTCTGCTTCGAGGCCTGAACAACTGGTTCCCTATTGTGCTAAACGCAGCCCACGAGGCTTGATGGGGAATCCTGATAGGACTCAGCAGAGAACACTGGGTTTGGGGCTAAGGATCCCCACTCAGGCCCCAGGCAGAAAAGATACTCCTTGGGGGGGTGGGGGGAAGACAGATACAAATAAGATAGTGAGACCTATGCATTTCCTTCACTTTTCTGGATGTCTGTTGCAGCTCCATTTATACTGGTGAAATTACACGAACAAACGGGGATGAGCTGCAGTGAGCCTCAGGTTTGTGCAGTTCCCCCACCCAGTTAAGTAAATGCCTCTGTAATTATGGTTCCAAGCTGGTTTGTTTCAAGCAAATCACAGGTAACATGAAAAAAAGGTGGTTAAGCAAAAGCAGATGCCAATGCTTCCAAACTCCTCCTCCTTAACCACACAGAAGGAGGAGATGGGAGACCAAGGCTCACTGCAGCTTGTTCCAGCTCGTGTTACACTGAACTATGGTTTAGTGGGATGCCAAACTGCAGCCATTGTGCACTTCCCTCACACACCCATAATTAATTTTTGCATTCTCATCTATTCATCAAAAATGGCAGAGCCTAGTCCACAGCAGACAGAATCAATTTTCACAATTCAGTTTTCCAAAACAGAATCAGGATTAATATTCGGTCCCTCATCACATGTCACATAGAGGAGGGAGAAAGGTTGTTTTCTGCTGCTCCAGAGAAGCAGACACGGAGCAATGGTTCCAAACTACAAGAAAGAAGATTCCACCTAAACATGAGGAAGAACTTCCTGACAGTAAGAGCTGTTTGACAGTGGAATTTGCTGCCAAGGAGTGTGGTGGAGTCTCCTTCTTTGGAGGTCTTTAAGCAGAGGCTTGACAACCATATGTCAGGAGTGCTCTGATGGTGTTTCCTGCTTGGCAGGGGGTTGGACTCGATGGCCCTTGTGGTCTCTTCCAACTCTATGATTCTATGATTCTATGATTTTATCACTTCTCACAGCAAAATTCCTACATTATACCTTTGCTGGCCTTGATCTGAACATTCAGCTCTCTCTGCCAAGATATTCCTTCCAGGTATCATTTGAAATAACACCATCCAGAGAAACTGAAAGACCCCAGAAAATATATGCGGGGATCTGGAGCCAAATTTGCACAAAACATCTCTTTGAGTAGAATTCAATCTCATGCTATTACAACCATTCTGTCTGTGCAAACATTGCACCCTACCAGACAGAATGTTTCCCCCCCCCATGCTGTTCTGAAGGGTTCTTCTGAGTCTGACTCCCCCTAAGTCAAATTGGGGGGTAGGGTGGAGGGAGGAGAGGGGAAAGCCCTTTTGCACAAATGTTTCCGTGGATGTGGTTTGTTGCATGACTTGTATCGTGCAACGATTGCACAACCATAGAATTGTGCAGATTTATTCTACCAATTAAATTTAAAAGCTCTGTAATTAGTGCAGATACAGTGGTGGCTCGCAAGACGAAATTAATTCGTTCCGCGAGTCTCTTCGTCTTGCGGTTTTTTCGTCTTGTGAAGCACGCCTATTAGCGGCTTAGTGGCTATTAACGGCTTAGCGGCTATTAACGGCTTAGCGGCTTAGAAAAAGGAAAAAAGGAAAAAAACTCGCAAGAACTCGCAAGCCCATAGGGAAATTCGTCTTGCAAAGCACCTCAAAAAACAGAAAACTCTTTCGTCTAGCGAGTTTTTCGTCTTGCGAGGCATTCGTCTTGTGGGGCACCACTGTATATGAAACAATCCATTAAGCTACATACATGTTTTGTATGAAGTGAGGGTCTCCAGGTAAAAGTTCCCTCTCCAAAGGGCCAAACTTGCTGCAAATTCAATAATTTAAGAAGTTTAAGAAGTTTAAGAATTTAATTTAAGAAGTTTAAGAAGTTTAACACACCACCTTGCATATATATTATAACAATAAGACAAGCAAAAAAAAAACAAAAACCACTGGGTATTTTACCTGTTATCATGGTATCTATAGGGATGGTGCCGCAAAACATCTTGCAGGAAACGCTCCATTAGGCTAGTTGTGCCCGTACGATTCCTGCAGTAAGTGGCAAAGTGTCTGTGCTGGGTACTGTACACGTGCTGAACGAGGGAAGAAGACGATGCTTTATATTAATCAGCTATCAAAGCTTAACAACTGTTTTCATTACAATACACAAGATCAAGGGTAACTCCCAAAAAGATCAACAGAAAAAGATGCCAGTTGAACACGTGTGATAAAGATGCCACAGAGATACCCCCCTCTCCTTTCCCCCTCCCAACCAAACACTAGAACATGGGTTGGCAAATTAAGGCCCGCAGGCCGGATCAGGCCCAACTGCTTTCTGGACGGTCTGGGAATCGCTGTGGGGATCCTCCTTCTCTCTCACACGGCGGTGGCGCCTCCTCCTGGCTTCTCCCTGCCCTGGGCTTTGTTGGTGCCACAGCAGCAACAGCAGCACTCGAGCGGCCGCCATTTTAAGCAGCCCCTCTCCGGAGCCCTTTTGCGGGCCACTCATTGTCCCTCCACCGCCGCCACCAGCCCCTGCCGCAGGTAAGCAGCCATTGGGGCTCGTGATGCTCTTGTATCATATTTTTTTTCAAAATATAGTCCGGCTCCCCCACAAGGTCTGAGAGACAGTGGACTGGCCCCCTGCTGAAAAGGTTTGCTGACTGCTGCACTAGAAGCAAAGACACCTGGATGGGAGAGGCAGTTGGAGCAGAGGATGGGGGCAGGGGTCACGACAAAAGAAAGAAACTGCACATAACTGGGGGAAACAAGGGTGAGGTGTGGAAGTGGCCAAAATTAAGGAGTAAGAAATGGTAATAGAAAGACAGTTGAATGGGTACTAGAGAAGCAGAAGGAGGGGGTTCTGCATCTCTGCCCTTTAGGCCAATGGAATTTCCCTCCTAAGGTTTAAGGAAGTTTTTCCACTTCTCAGATGTATTTAATCTCTCCAACCCCAGCTTCCAAGGCACAGGTCTTCCTTGCCTAAATGTTCTACTAGCCACATGAGCATCTTCTTCCATGGTATCTTGTACAGTGGAATGCAACTTCTCTCAACAGCTCAAGCCCAGCCCAAGAATTGTAATGATAGCAGTGAGAAATACAGGGGTACCTCGGGTTACATACGCTTCAGGTTACAGGCTCTGCTAACCCAGAAATAATACCTCAGGTTAAGAACTTTGCTTCAGGATGAGAACAGAAATCACGCGGTGGCGGCGCGGCAGCAGCGGGAGGCCCCATTAGCTAAAGTGGTGCTTCAGGTTAAGAACAGTTTCAAGTTAAGAACGGACCTCCGGAACGAATTAAGTACGTAACCAGAGGTACCACTGTAGGTGATAGCGCTCAGGAAGATGAGGAAAAGTGGGACTTGCCGGACAGAGGGACTGTTCTCTACACCTAATGCACATATTGAACTCCACTCGTTTTCACAAACACGCTTTTCTTAAGTTGCAGTGAATGTGGGAGTGAGCCACCGTTTACAGATCTATTACCTAAAAAAATATTTTAGTGCAAACCCCTTCAAGCTGAAGATTAAAAATGAAACTGGCTGTGTTGAACAATGTTCCCATCCTTTATTTTTAAACTTTTAGATCCAATCGAGTAAAACTAACAGCTGATCAAGCCCTTTGACAGATAATGGAAAACTAAGGTTCCCGAAATGGCAGCTGGAGTTAAGTCCTTACCTGTTCAAGATTACTGTAGTGTACATGGCAACAGTTGCAATAGCCTTGCCTGTTCTGTACGACAGGTAGTCCAGGCCCAGCCAGCTCTGGTGCTTGCGTGCTTAAAATGAGAAATAGAAATTTTCATATAACCAGCTGTTTTCAGAGGGTGAGAGAAGTTAGACTCCTACCCGGATGAGGGCTGCTATTAAAACAACATTCATGTTACTTTTTCCACACTCAGTCAAAATGAACGACACATAAGTAAAATTCAGTATGGCCTCACCTCTACGTATATAAAATTTTCTGACCCAAGAAATATTCATCCCTATATTAGATGAGTGAAAAAGTAATGGTTCAGAATCATTACACTTTTGAAATGGTTAAAAGATGTTATTGCATTGAACAAGCATTCCTAAACCTCATTTTGACCATGGGGAAGGAAGAAAGCACTTAGCATTTTTTACTAACGACTCTGTAGAACATACACATTTTTCAGATTGTTATGAACTGGTAACATATTGAGATGCATTACAGCTACACTACATTATTCATATATGGCACTCGTCAAGGATTTCAGAGACCCAAAGTGATGGGCTCTTAAAATTAATTCACAAAAATCATTTATCAATGCTGATCAACATCACAGGCCATTAAGACGCTTCCAACTAAGAAGATTGTTAATGAAAGTAGCTTAAGCTAATCCTGCATTATTTCCTAGGATAGAAGTGTCAAGAAAGTAGATTTGAGTAATAAATGCAGAACAGCGAAATTTCAGTCAGGGAGCGGGGAAGCTTCCAAGCAGCGCAAGCAAGTCAACCAGATTGGGAGAAAGGCTTCAAGAACAATTCACTGTTGACTGCATACAATCATCCATTTTTTTGCGGACTGCAAAAGCAGTCATGGAATATGCATGCAAACAAAATAATTCTACCAAATACCGTATTTTTCGCTCTATAAGACGCACATTTTCCCCTCCAAAAATTAAGGGGAAATGTGTGTGTGTGTGTCTTATGGAGCGAATGCAGGCTCCTTGGCTTCAGCGATAGCAACATGAAGCCGCCGAAGCGCAGCAGGAGCGCTCCCGCCGCTTTGGGTTGCCTTCAGTGAAGCCTGGAGAGCAAGAGGGGTCAGTGCGCACCAACCCCTCTCGCTCTCCAGGCTTCAAAGATAGCCGCCTGAGGCCTCTGGAGCGCAGCAGGAGTTCCCGCTCCGCTCCGGAGGCAGCACCCGCTCTCTGCGCAGCACCCCTTCAGTGAAGCGGCAGGAGAAATGGAAGGGGCTCAGTTTTTCCTGCTGCTTCGCTGAAGAGGTGCTGCGCAGAGAGGGGGAGATTTTTTTTTTCTTGTTCTCCCCCTCTAAAACAAGGTGCGTCCTATGGTTGGGTGCGTCCTATAGAGAGACAAATGGATATTTTTTTCCCCCATTCTGCTCCCTATTCCCACTGCTATATTTTAAGCAGCGCCGTCTCCCTCAGTCTCCCCATACTCCAAATGCATTACTATAAAATACAGGCAGAACGTGCAACAAAATGTGGCAGTGTGGAGTGCTCCTGCACAGTATTCCAGCGAGGCAGCCAGACATACCTTCTTTGATGACACTGCATCCCATTCCCCTCTCCCACCCAGTTTTCTGCTTTTATTTCTCCCCCCCCCCCTCCCCATAACAGTAGGTCACCATTCCATGGCCTCTGAGCATCCAGGTCAAATGGGAATGTTTCAAGGAGGCTCCACCTGCACACACTTTGGGTTGCTTTCAATGTAGCGCTAAGGAAAAAGTTCTATCAGTGCAATTTTCTCCTCCCCACACACCCACTAAATCTGATCCGGAGGTTCCCTTGAATGTACAGTGGTGCCCCGCAAGACGAATGCCTCGCAAGATGGAAAACTCGCTAGACGAAAGAGTTTTCCGTTTTGGAGGTGCTTCGCAAAACGAATTTCCTATGGGCTTGCTTCGCAAGACGAAAATGTCTTGCGAGTTCCTGCGGGTTTTTCCCCCTCCCCCCCTTTTTCTAAGCCGCTAAGCCGCTTATCCGCTAAGCCGCTAAAAGCCGCTAAACCGCTAATAGCACTAATCTACTAAGCCGTCAATGGGCTTGCTTCGCAAGACGAAAAAACCGCTAGACGAAGAGACTTGCGGAACAGATTCTTTTCGTCTTGCGAGGCACCACTGTACGTAATGGAGCAGTTTAGGGGATGCTGTAAGGAACACAAGGGGGGAGGGAGTCCCACTGTGCTAATGCAAATATTTAATTACAGTGGTACCTCTGGATATGAACGGGATCCGTTCTGGAGCCCCGTTCACATCCTGAAGTAAACGTAAGACGCGTCTTCGCGTGTTGCGTATCACCGCTTCTGCGCATGCACATGACATCATTTTGAGTGTCTGCGCATGCGGCGAAACCCGGAAGTAACGTGCTCTATTACTTCTGGGTCGCCGTGGAGCGCAACCCGAAAATATTCATCCCGAAGCTACTTCAACCCGAGGTATGACTGTGCAGGTCATACCTCAGGTTAAATAAGCTTCAGGTCGAGCGTTTTCAGGTTACGCTCCGCGGCGACCCGGAAGTAACAGAACGCATTACTTCCGGATTTTTCTGCTCGCGCACACGCAGACGCTCAAAATGACGTCATGCGCATGCGCAGCGAATCGCAACCGACGCACACCCAGTTTGCGTTCGCTTCAGGATGCGAAAGGGGCTCCGGAACGGATCCCGTTCGCATCCTGAGGTACCACTGTACTTTAGGTTTTTTTTATCAGATGCTAGATAAGAAATCTGAGCATTAACTCAATAGAACAGAGTGTAAGAAGAGCCTGATGGATCAGGCCAATGACCCATCTAGACCAGCATCCTAAAAGTACAGTGGTACCCCGCAAGACGAATGCCTCGTAAGACGAAAAACGCGCAAGACGAAAGGGTTTTTCGATTTTTGAGTTGCTTCGCAAGACGATTTTCCCTATGGGCTTGCTTCGCAAGACGAAAACGTCTTGCGAGTTTGTTTCCTTTTTCTTACGTCCCAGGCACCGGGGCGGATGGGTCGGCGCTGGCGGGAGCCTCGTTTGTGGGCGCCGCCGCCTCGTCGCCTCTCCCTTCCAAATCCTGCGCACAGCGCCCGTACAGGATAGCCAGCACCAGCAGCACCAAGAGCAGCACCAGCAGCGCGGCGGACTTTTTGCCCACGTAGAAGCCCGAGCGCAACTTGACGGTCATGGTGGCCGGTTGAAAGCGAGGGCGGAGCCTGAGCGACTGAGGAAGAAATTCAGCACAGGATCCGTGCTTCGCAAGATGAAAAAAATCGCAAGACGAAACAACTCGCGGAACGAATTAATTTCGTCTTGCGAGGCACCACTGTAGTCGACCGTATATTGGTGGGTGACATTGACCACAAATGGGAAGTTCTAGTTAATGTATAAAACAGGCATAGGCAGACTCGGCCCTCCAGATGTTTTGGGACTACAACTCCCACCATCCCTGGCTAACGGGACCAGTGGTCAGGGATGATGGGAGTTGTAGTCCCAAAACATCTGGAGGGCCGAGTTTACCTATGCTTGGTAATAAAGTATAAAGAATACAGATTCAATGTAATTCCACGTTAATCTTACTCACCTGCTACCTCTCTCCTGTTGTAGGGAGCCTTCATTACCTCTTCTTTCTATATCTGTAAGAAGGAGGTTGGGGAAAAGATAATCATTTCTATATCTGAAAGAAGGAGGGTGGGGAAAAGATAATCTATAGAAAGGGAAATCGGCCAACAAATATTCCCTCCTCCCCAAGTTTCAATAACTGTCAAAGCAGTAAAGATACATTTCAAGCAGATTCTAATAATTTGATTATGTGGGTTTCCCCCATTAAATAAGAGTCTTACCTTGTGCTGAAGCAGCAGAGGCTTCATCGGCTTGTTTATTTCGATCAAACATCTGTAAAATAAAATCGATGCAGAGAAAAGCTGAGCACGCACAAAGGCACTTCCAAGATGTTTGCTCAGTAAAACATTGCCATATCAAGAACACTGCTGCAGATTAACTTTAAAATTGCCTCCCACGTTATTTTAAAAAATTAAAATAAATTGCATTTTTAAGTTAGAAAATGAGCTTACTTTCTTCCTCACTCTATTTTTTGTTAAGACTCTTAAGACCTTTGCTGCCATGAGATATTACTGCTTTCATAAGGATTAGATCTTGGAAGGCGAGGAAAGCAAACGAAAAACCAATAGGCCATGCACACATCCAAATAAGATATTTATAGGCTTAACTAAATTACAAACTGAGACATGAGTTGAGGGAATAGCCTGTCAAAGATGGTTATGGGATCTATCATTGGTTCTTATTTTAAAATGGCAGCAAATCCTATTAAAAGGCACTAAGATTGTCTCTAGTGGGAATGGCCAAAAATCCCTTCTTGGCCATTCACACTAGACTACCCCCAAATCAGTACTGGGCCTAGACTATCCTAGAGTCTAGGTAGAAGGTAATACCAAATTTCAGTTATACAAGGATGACTTGAAGTATTCCAATCTTTCTGTGATAAACGTAACCAAAATCACTATGCACTTTTGAATATTTACCCTCCTTGCTGTCCTTCACATCCACTTGAAGAGCAGGAGTCAAACACTATCTCTCACGTAAAAAGTTATTTGCTGAGTAGGATTCGTCTTTCATTGTTATTGACAGCCTGTAAAAAAAACCCAACAACAAAATCAAGCTGAAGATCGTTTATAAAGTTATAAAGCTGTTGAGAAATCGATACCTTAGCATCAAGATTAAGTTGCAATAAGGAGCATCAAAACAAAACAAAACATTTGGATACAATGCAACTTTTATAATGTAAAAACTGCAATGACTTTGCTAGTACAGTTTAACAGGAAAGATCCCAGTGGAAGAGCGTGTGGGGTGGGAGTTAGGAAGTGAGAAATGTAAACATAAACTCGTTTTGTCTGGTTGAATGAGAAATGCAAAATGGAATCTGACCCGGAAGGACTGTGGCTGGACTTACGGATTTGATCTACTAAAATTAAGAGAAAGCCAAGCAGTTTTATAGAGAAGAATGTTGGGGATGACCGGAATGTAAGGACTTGCTGTGGTTTCGGGTGGAATGTCGGGGGCAGTGATGCTAAGTTAGAAAGTAATAAGGAAGATTCCCCACATGCTAACTGTTCCAAAGAGGATGCAATAACTGCAGCTAGATCCCTGCATGCCCGCAGCAATGGAACGAAGGGGGAGAAAAAAGAGTTTTGATTAAAGATGGCTTTTAAAAGCAAAATTATATGAAAACAGTAAAGTAAAAGATCAAGACAAGGAACTTTTTTAAGAGCGCAGCTCTTTTTTGGAGTTTTAAGCAATGGAAAAAAGATTATAATGATGATTATCAGGTTGTGTAATAGAGAAGATCTCTTTGTAGGAAAGGGCGGGCATTAAAAACACCATGGAACGACAGGTGGGAATTCAACCTCTAAGGATATTTTAAATTGGAAATTAATTTGTATTTTTTAAAATTGTTAAGCTGAGATTTGTTAAATTTGTTAATCTGTTGGTTTTTTTAAACTTAATAAAAATTTATTGGCAAAAAATTGGCAAAAAAAATGAAGGAGCACATCATGTATTCTGTAAGGGAAATCACAACTTTAAAACTAAATGAATTTGAAAGAATCAACTTTTAACTTCGCAAAATCAAAACAATTATTACACATATCAAAGACTGGATTTATTGATATATATTCTGTATCCCAGAATTAATGTAACAGTTTACCATCTTGCCACTTGAACCACTGAAGTTTTTTTTTAATGGGTCAAAGTCAAAGCAGTTTAAGTGCTAACAGTATCTCAGAAAAATAAGATAAATACCATCATTTCCACTGTACAGCAAACAGAGGCTACAGAGTAATGAGCCCAACTGGAAAGGAAGGTTTTGATCTATAAAGCCTTAAATGGCTCACGACTGCAACCCCTCAAGGACCACCTCTCCTCATATGAACCAAATTGAACCCTGTGATCATCATCTGAGGCCCTTCTTTGTGTGCCTCCTCCATGAGAGGTCTGGAGGGAGGCAACATGAGAACAGGGCCTTCTCTGCAGTGGCTCCATGTTTGTGGAATGCTCTCCCCAAGGAGACTCGCCTGGCACCACCACCATTATATATCTTTAGGCGCCAGGCAAAAACTTTCCTCTAGAACCAGATATTTGACCTTTAAGTATCTGTGGCCTTTTAGAAGCGGCTGGAATGCTTTTAATCTATTTATTTTCCCTCTTGGTTTTCATGTATCACTGTGGGGGTTGTCTGGCTGGCTGTTTGGGTTGCCCTTGGCAATATAACGCAACTAACAAATTACCGTATTTTTTGCTCTATAAGTCTCATTTTTTCTCTCTTAAAAAGTAAGGGGAGATGTGTGTGCGTATTATGGAGTCAATGCAGGCTGTGCAGCTATCCCAGAAGCTTTCACTGCGCAGCGATCCCTCTTGTTGTTCTGGCTTCTGAGATTCAGAGTATTTTTTTGTTTTGTTTTCCTCCTCCAAAAGCTAAATGCGTCTTATGGTCTGGTGTGTCTTATAGAGCGAAAAATATGGTAGTTAATTAATTGAATCCGGGTCCCTTTTGACAACCATCAGAGCATCAATCTTCTCTAAAGCATATTCAATGCTCAGTATTGCTATGGACGTAGTCGGATTCCACAATTCTAAGAGTCTTCATCCCTCTCATCTTGCATATTTTTTTGCATACACTGTGAAGAACCATAAACATAGACTGCATGGTGTCTACTATCTGGACTCTACCTATCAATCCTGTGCAAATATCTTAAGGCTTCAATCCTACGAACGCTCCCTTGGAACATAATCCCCACTGAATTCAGCAAGGCCCACTTCCAAGTAAATATTAATAGGCTTGGGCTGCAAATGAGACAAGTATCGTTAATTGCATGGTCTCATGTGGTCAATAAAAAACAAACCCAAAAAACCTGATGATGCTAGAGCATGAGGCACCCCTCCAGCTAAGCTCCAGCTCATATTGAATGTGAAATAAATCACACCACAGGTATTATGGGGTACAAAATATTGGCAGACAAGAAACACAAACACTCGCCAAAACATGGCAAATTTATTCATGTTTATATCAAATTGTAATTAATTGGATGAGGTTCAGTTTACACTCCCACAAAAAAGGGGAAAAGTCATCAGTTAAGCTATGGAAAAAAGAATGACTCAATTAGACTATTATTTGACTTCTTTATTAGTCTCACTGCCTGTATCATTCTTTGCATGAGCAATACAGTGGTACCTCAGGTTAAGTACTTAATTCGTTCCGGAGGTCCGTTCTTAACCTGAAACTGTTCTTAACCTGAAGCACCACTTTAGCTCATGGGGCCTCCTGCTGCCGCCATGCCGCCGGAGCACGATTTCTGTTCTCATCCTGAAGCAAAGTTCTTAACCTTGAAGCACTATTTCTGGGTTAGCCTGAAGCGTAACCTGAAGCGTATGTAATCTGTAACCTGAAGCGTATGTAAGCCTGAAGCATATGTAATCCGAGGTACCACTGTACAAAAATTCTGGAGCAACTTTCCAGACAGTTACTCCTTCAACAATAAACTGCCCTGTGAACTTAATTCAAAAAGCTATAAACTGTTGCTCAAACGGTCAAACCAATCACTTCTGCTCTCAGCCAGTGTCAGAAACTCAGATATACAAGCTAAGCACCAAAAGGCTCCTTAAAACGAGGGTAACAGTCACCAAAACAATGCCTAGTTGCCATTTTTGGAGCCGATGCCTCAAAAGTGGTATTTTTCAAAAGAACGTTTTAGTTCTTGAAATTCATTCTCCTTGTCAATATAGTCAAACCTCTTCTTATGTCCACCTTGGCTCGCATCCATTTCGCCCAAACCCAGAAGTAACCGGCAGGTTTGCATGCGCAGGAGCAGCGATTGCTGTTTGCGCATGTGCAGAAGCAGGCGATAGCCACCCGTGCACAACGGCGCCTCTCCCAGCAACCCGTTTCGACTTCCAGACAGGCCTCCGGAACGGATTGTGGTCGTGAGTAGAGGTTCCACTGTATAATGGATAGAATTCTACAGGATGTGTTGCTAGTGCGTGCACACAGTCAAGATCCAAGGATCCCCAGGCATGCACCTCCAGATGGTAGAGATGTCGCCCTGGCATCTTCATTTGGTTGCAAGTGGCTGAAAGCCAGATGCAAAATGTGCCTGGTGAATTTCAAACACAGCTCTCAGCATGTATAAAACTGGAAAGTGAGGGCTGAACATTACAAGCAAAAGGGACCTACCTCCCCAAGCTATTACCTGAACTCCCACCTCCAGATTCTGAAACAGAGTTCACCGGAAAGAAATATGCCTAGAAGGGGAGAATAGTGGGGGCAAGTCACAGGAGCACGGACAGTTCAGCTCCTCTTACCCATATCCCCCTTTTGCTTTCAAAAACAATCCCCACTCCTGCCCCATTATTGGGGCAGCCTTGAATTTAAGCAAACAGGCCTGCTACAGTCACTCATTGTTCCTTACCCACTGCCAGCAACATAATCTGGTTTCACGGTATAAAGATGATAGCTGCCAAAAAGCATGTTGGTGATATTCCTATATCACTCAAATCAGCCAAGTGCTTCTGAAACACCAGTCCCACCATGAGGTTTGATAACAGTTGAAAACACAGACATCTTAATAGAGTAGGTCAGAGTGTTGCTTTCACAAAATACATATTGGATGCCTACATCCAATGCGGCAGCTGGGCATTTTTTTCCAGGGAACAAGAGGTTTCAGACAGGAGTAATAATAATAATAATAATTTATTTATACCCCACCCTCCCCAGCCGAAGCCGGGCTCTGAGCGGCTAACAACAGTAAAAATAACACAGTTTACATAAAATCATAATCAATTAACTGGAATTCATTCTAAAATCAGTTCAGAGTAAAATTAATGGCAACCATTGGGCTAGAGTTCTATGAGGATTACTGAAGAAGGGGGTCAGACTGTGCCTCAGCCAAAGGCCTGGTGGAACAGCTCTGTCTTGCAGGCCCTGCGGAAAGATGTCAAGTCCCACAGGGCCCTAGTCTCTTGTGACAGAGCGTTCCACCAGATTGGGGCCACGGCCAAAAAAGTCCTGGCTCTGGTTGAGGCCAGCCTAACCTCCCTGTGGCCCGGGATCTCCAAGATGTTTTTATTTGAAGACCGTAAGGTCCTCTGTGGGACATACTGTACCAGGAGAGGCGGTCCCGTAGGTACAAGGGTCCTAGGCCATATAAGGCTTTAAAGGTCAAAACCAACACCTTAAACCTGACCCTGTACTCCACCGGGAGCCAGTGCAGCTGGTAAAGCACTGGATGAATGTGATCCTGCGGCAAGGACCCCGTAAGGAGCCTCGCTGCAGCATTCTGCACCCACAGGAGTTTCTGGATCAGTCTCAAGGGCAACCCCACGTAGAGTGAGTTACAATAATCAAGTCTGGAGGTGACCGCCGTGTGGATCACGGTGGCTAGGTCAGGGCGAGAGAGGTAAGGAGCCAACTGCTTAGCTTGGCGGAGATGAAAAAATGCCGCCTTTGTTGTAGCTGCAATCTGTGCCTCCATGGAAAGGGAGGTGTCGAAGATTACACCCAAACTCCTAACGGATGGTGCTGGCACTAATTGCACCCCTGCAAGAGATGGGAGTTGCCCCCGCCCCAATCTCATATCGTCCCGACCCAGCCAAAGGACCTCTGTCTTCGAAGAATTTAACTTCAACCGGCTCCTACATAACCATCCAGCCACAGCTTCCAAATATCTGGTCAGTGTGTCTGGGGCCGAGTCAGGATGGCTGTCCATCAACAGATAGAGTTGGGTGTCATCAGCATACTGATGGCAGCCCAAACCAAAACTCCAGACAAGCTGGGCGAGGGGGAGCATAAAGATGTTGAAAAGCATCGGGGAGAGTATCGCACCCTGCGGCACTCCACACACCAAGGAGTGGCGTGACGACAGTTCCCCCCCAAGCGCCACCCTCTGTTCCCGACCAGAACAGACCCATACAACTTGTTGACTCACTACGTCAAATGCATCTCAGTAGTATCCATATTGTAATCTTTCCTTCCAACTCTTCCCTCCATCAATCTAGCCTGACAGCTAGAAAGTCAAAATGGGACACCTGACATAAACAATGCTTCCTACAGGGGGCTCCTCAGATGTGTTAGTATATTATTTTGTAAATCAAAGGGGGGGAACGGTTTTTAAAACCCACAAAAAGGACCAGAGAAGGACCTTACAAAATACAGTATTGAGGGCTTCAGAGAAAGAGGATCAGCTTCTGTGTTCTCAAAGGTGGGATTAAGATGGGGAAGATTTAGTGCTGTGAGGTTAAATAACACCCCTGGCCAGATTTCATGAAAAAACACTTCCCATTGTGCTTTTACCAGAAACTGCCCCTCCCCATGTAACAGTATAGCTTTTTGCTCGTATGGCTTGAGGCTCACAGCCAGCAGCTGAGCCTGAAATCTGCAACATGGCATACAGTGGTCATGCCTATCCCAATTTAAAGGGGGGGGGGCGGAATCAGGGGCATCCCTTTTTACTTCAGGTGGTGCCCTTGACTGTTTCTCAATTTTCCTTATGTCTGAAAAGAATGGGAGCCCCTGACTTAACTGTATGCTCTTAGACAGGCAGGGAAGTAAAAAAGATATTCAAATATTACTTCTAAAAACTGGAGACACATTGAAACATTTTGTTGCAGAATCCCCACTTGTATAATACAGTATATTTTTGAGTTGCCTTCTTTTTCTGCACTAGAATATGCAACACAGAGACTCTTTGCCACTGAGCAAAACCTGTGAAAGATATTTCATAAAAACAAAAAATATCTTTGTCTAGCACCAGCTTGAGGCACATCTTTCTTCACTGTCCTCCTGCCCATTAGTCTCTTGTGCTAAAAGCTGTGTCAACTTCTACACAAACTTCACCAACTGAACAACGAAAAAGAACAGCTAGTTTGGGCAAACTATGGTGACAGATAGAGATACCGTGTCTGGTTGCTTCACGCAAGCCACACATAGCTGTTTCTCCACACACAGCACACAGTCCCACAGGCTTCCTTTCCTTCGGAGGGTTGTGCATAACATTTGCAACACATTAATGCACAAGGGAGAATGCGGTATTGTTTTCTTTAGGCCTCCCAGGGCACTCAGCCTGTGTGTCCCACTTCACCCTGAAGGCTGGAGCTCAGTAACAGAATGACCCTACCATGGAAAGACAGAATGATTCTCCAGTGCAAGGAAGGAATGATCCTCCAGTGCAGTAGTTCCCAACTGGTGGCAGAGGCAGGGGGTCCGTATCACAAACTGTCAACTGTCCGGGACATCCCATTTTGGGCCCCGTGCTCTCACACAGAAGCACAGCCATGCATCATGGTTTTTGTGCTGTGACATGCTGGAGGGTATGGTGGCATCTTTCGCATAACAAAAACTACCACAGATATCTCAACACTTTCAAAATATCCATACTTGGCTTTTGAAAAACAGAGGGTCTGCAGTACTTAGCTAACTGGGAACCACTGTTCCAGTGGAAGGATAGAATGATCTTCTAGTGAAAGGAAGAAAGGAAAAGAATGATCCTCCTTTGAAAGGATAGAAGGAACTCCAATGGAAAGAAGAAAAGATCCTTCAGTTGAAGGAAGGATAGAATGAGCTACAGAAGGAAAGGAGCAGCTTCCATTGTAAGGAAGGAAGGAAATAACGATTTTCCAGTGGAAGGATAGAAGGATCTTCCAGTGGAAATACAGTGGTACCGTTGGTTATGTACTTAATTTGTTCCGGAGGTCTGTTCTTAACCTGAAACTGTTCTTAACCTGAAGCACCATTTTAGCTAATGGGGCCTCCCGCTGCCGCTGCACCGTCGCTGCACGATTTCTGTTCTCATCCTGATGCAAAGTTCTTAACCCGAGGTAATATTTCTGGGTTAGCGGAGTCTGTAACCTGAAGCATATGTAACCTGAAGCGTATGTAACCCGAGGTACCACTGTACTCCAGTGGAAGTTAAGAATGATTCTCCAGTAGAATTAAGCCTAGGGAAGGAAGACCATAGTTCCTACAAGATGGACACAAGCCAGTCAGGGCCAAGGCTGGTTAGCCCGATTGCTTTATGTGCTTTATATATATATATATAAATCATTTTATTTTGAGCTGGGTGGCGGGGTGCACATGGCCACGTGAGCCTCCCCCTCCACTCGCGGCCTGAAGCAGGGCAGCTTCGCCACTTCTGGGTCGGATCCGGGCCCGTCGCGCAAAAGCCTCGCGCGGCTGCGGCTTCTCCTCCTTCTTCCTCCTCCTTCTTCCTCCTCCTCCTCCTCCGCAGCAGCGGCGGCGGGACCCCTCCTCCGAGGCGAGGCGCACCCAAACGGGGTCCCGCGACTCCCGCGCAGCTGTTCAGAGGAGGCCCGGCGGGTTCCCCCCCCCCCACTGGTCTCCTGAAAGAACCGTGAAGGGGGGGATTTTTGAGGAATAAAAGATAAAGAGAGCAAACGGGGTGTTTTTTTGGGGGGGGGGTTCGGTTGAAGGCGCGCTCCGGAAGCAGCCAGGAGGCCCCGCCTCCCCCTGCGCGCGCGCGCACGGGGATTAAAACCGCGGCCTGCGCGTAATCTGCGCGCCCTTCCTTCCCCGCCGCCTTCGGCTCCCTCCTCCCCTTCCCCGCCGCCTCATCTTGCCCACCTTCTTTCCGGGGTTCCTTCCTCGCCTCCGTCGCGACTTTGCTTTTTTTTCCTCCCCCTCCCCCACTCCGCTAAGAACTGGGTCAAAGGGCGCGGCCGCCGCTTCCTCTTCCGGGTTACCACAGAAAGAGAAGGAGGGGGGGGGCCCTGGCTAGAGAGGCCTGGCGGAGGCTGAGGGAAGCGTGAAGGGAAGGAAACGCGTTCCACGTCCCCGGCTGGTTATGGGGCGGCCGGGAGCGCGCATTGCAGAGTCGGCCGCGGCCGGCGCAACGGTGGGGGTGGGAGTGCGCGTGCGCGCCAGTTCCCTCCGTCAGACGTCGGTGACGTCCACGACGCACGACCACAGCTCCCCCCTCCCTTCGCTTCCTGAGCCTTTGGCGCGATTGGTCGCCCGGCCAGAAAGGCGGGAATTAGCGGCGAGAGGCGTCGCGCGAGGTCTTCGCTGAGGGCGGGGCGAAGGACCGTTTTTACCTCAGGCCTCGGCGAAGCCGTTAAAGGCGGGCGCCTGAGTCGTTGGGGAGCCGTTGCTCTACCCCCTGTGTGAACCATAAGCCTCACATCCCCAGCTTTCAGTAAAAAAACAACACCAACAACACAAGTTTTTCACATTTGTAGACCCTGAAGGGCAAAAAGGTTTCAGCATTTGTCAAAACATGGAGAGAGGGAGTTTTTAGCCTTTGCAGAACATGAGAGGAAAACTAACAAGTACTGGGTGTTTTGTGTGCGTGAGGAATTAGTCCCGCTCCCGCCTTTTTTCTTTGCCTCTCCCACCATCATCAATAAACTCGTTTTATTTGTGTGCTAGCTTTCCATGGCGGCTTAACAACGTGAGGAGGTTTACTGTAGTAGCCTTCAAGGAAAGGGTTATCTCTGGCCTCTTGACCATGCATTATTCCCTGTTCTTAAGGAAGGAGCTGGTCAGCACATTTCTGCAATCCCAAATAGCCACCACAAATTATATACCCATCGCCATAATACTGCCTCCTTTTAAGATACCAAACCCTGGATCAAAGTGGAGTGGTTTTTTGTTTTGCACAAGGCTGTCTCAGGCATGATTTCCCTCATTGCCAGTGTCCTTGAATGAGGTGCTAGCAATGTTTGTGACCCCGGTCATCCCAAAGAGCTGTAAAATCCAGCTATAAATCAGAATTAGAACGTAAGGCAACCACCATGATTCGTGTTTCCACTCTTGCAAGTTCTAATTATCGAATGGAATTTTGACCAAGTGAGGTTTATCGTATTTGTGTAGGCAAACGGCAGATTCAAAACCTGCTTTTTCTATAACACCCCCCCCCCCCGACATATCCTAACATTCCTTTAAGAAACCTTCAAATGCTTTAAAAATAACATTCCATGTTACTTATATTGTGGGACAATGGTCCTAAAATACTAGCAGAAATCCATCTAAGTGTAGCCTTATGAGGCTTTGCCCTCGGGTGGGAAAAATATTGCGGCTGGGAAAGGGAAGTGGGAGTCAACAGACACTCAAGGAATAGTTTCGGAGAAAAAGGTTTTATTTCTACCATCCATGAACTGGTAGAAGGAGCAAGTGTGATAAGTCACAAAAAGCATGCACAAAGTTCACAGTCATGTGCACATGCATATATACCCCTTTCCAGTTCCCTTCTCCTTTCTCCTCCCTCAGGAGTCCTCTGAGCATGAACAGAAAGCTGTCTTGGGACTATTGGACTCTTGGCACCCTTCCCAGGAAAGGGGTTTCAGAGTGTTCAGATATGTTTCAATCTCTTGTTCTGGCATGGTTCCCGGACCGAAAGCAAGTTGCAATGTGGTTCTTTCGCAAGGCCAGAAGGCATCAGAAAGGCCTGAGAAACAATGGACTGTGTGCCCTACCTTTGTTGCAATCTTTTTAGTTACAGCAAGCAGAATGTTTCTGATGCTTAGCTGCTGAGAAAATGATTTTGAAAAACTTTGAGAAGCTTTGAGCCTGCTTTGGTGGGGGGTGACTTCGGGCCTAGGGGAGGTCACCTGTCCTCACCTTCCTTCATAAGGAGGCGGTTGGACCCTTGGACGACAAGGGAGTTGAAGGTGTGCTAAAGGAGAAGAAGATGATTGTGGAGAAGCTGAATTAATTCTTTGCATCTTGTTAAGTTGTGGGTTGACATAGCAGACGACACAGCGATTTCTCCAAGTAGCTCTTTATTTCGTAAGCTGGAATAGAACTGACTGCAAACAGCTCAGCCGGCCTGCTTTTATAGGCAGCCGGCTGTCAACATTGTAGCAACAACAGCCCAGAGTTCCCGCCTAAAATAACGGACGTGGACCTGAGTGAAAACTATCGACAGACCTGAGTGAAAACTATATACAGTATCCCCCTGCTGGCCCAGGGTGAAACTTCACTACATAACACATCTCACAGAGGAAGATAATAGGGCCGATTGCAGCAGCACTGCAGGAAGCGAGTCTTGAGAACGCAAGCAGATAGCGGCAACAAGAGATTTAAGTTCTAGGCCTAATAGACAAAATAAAAACTGACAAATTGCAAGGTCTGGACAGCATCCGCCCAAGAGTCCTTGAATAACTCAAATGTGAAGTTGCTAATCTAACAAAAACATGTAACTTGTCCCTCAGATCAACCTTGATACCCGAGGAAGTGGAATGCAGGCAATTTAACAACAGTTTTAAAAAGGGAATCCAGGAAACTGCAGACTGATTAGCTTAACATCTGTCCTTGGAAAACTGGTGGAGAGTATTGTTAAAAATAAAATAATCAAGCATATAGAAGAACAAGCCTTAATGAAGCAGAGCCAGCATGGCTGCTGTCTTATGAACCTATTAGAGGTATTTGAGAGTGTCAACAAACATGAACGGTTGATGAAGTATACTTGGATTTACAGAAAGCTTTCAAGCACCTCACCAAAGACTCCTGAGTAAGCTTAGCACTTGAGGAATTAAAGGAGAGATCATGAATTGGTTAAGTTGCTGGAAGCAAAGAGTAGGAATAAATGGATGGTTCTCAGAATGGAGGTATCTGGAAAGTGGAGTCCCCCGAGGATTGGTATTGGGATCTCTGCTTCTTAACTTGTTCATAAATGATCTAGTGAGCAGGTTTGCTGATGATACTAAATTGTGCAGGGTTGTTAAAACAAAAGGAGACTGCGAAGAGCTCTAAAAGGACCTCTCCAAACTGAATGAATGGGCAGTAAAATGGAATGTGCAATTAAGTGTAAACAAGCGTAAAGTGATGCATGTTGGGGCAAAAAAGGACTTAATTTCACATATACGCTCATGGGGTCTGAACTGGCTCTGAACTGGACTGGGAACGAGACCTTGGGGTCATAGCAGATAGCTCTATGAAGATGGTGACCCACTGCGCGGCAGCTGTGGAATAGGAAAATTTCATGCTAGGATCATTAGGAAAGGAACTGAAAATAAAACTGCTGATATCATAATGCTGTTATATGACTGTATGGCGCAACTGCATTTGGAATACTGTGTGCAGTTCCAGTTGCCTCACCTCAAGGATTCTGCAGCATTGGAAAGGTTTCAGGGAAAGGCCATACAAATGATCGCGGGATGGCGTGACTCCTATGAATAAAGTATTCTGGCCTAACATCCTGATTCTAGCGATTTGTGCAAGCATATTTGCCTTGCAACAACTGAGACATTTTTCTGTGATGTCAGCATTAGGTTGCTGGCCCAGCGTGTCTGATTCCTCAACTAAATCAAGGGTGTGTGCAATTTGCATCCACCAGGGGGCCACGAGCTGTAATTGAGAGAGGCAAGCCCTGTATTTGAAGGGCTGCCCAGTCCTAGTCTGATTTAAAGAGTTACAGCCATTATTTTATTTTATTCCATTTATGGATTGCTTCCCATAACTTACCTCAAAACAATTTTGCAATAAAAAGAATTTGTGTGTGTGTGTGTGTGTGTGTGTGTGTGTGTGTATGTATGTATGTATGTAAAGGGACCCCTGACCATTAGGTCCAGTCGTGGCCGACTCTGGGGTTGCGGTGCTCATCTCGCTTTATTGGCCGAGGGAGCTGGCGTACAGCTTCCGGGTCATGTGGCCAGTATGACTGAGCCGCTTCTGGCGAACCAGAGCAGCGCATGGAAACACCGTTTACCTTCCCGCTGCAGCGGTGCCTATTTATCTACACGCACTTTGACGTGCTTTCGAACTGCTAGGTTGGCAGGAGCAGGGACTGAGCAACGGGAGCTCACCCCGTTGCAGGGATTCAAACCGCCGACTTTCTGATTGGCAAGTCCTAGGCTCTGTGGTTTAACCCACAGCGCCACCCGTGTCCCTTCTCATATATATATATATATAAACACACACACTATTCCATAGGTAAAAAAAGATTCCACCTACAAAAAACAATGAAACAACTTTAAGTTGAATGCAGACTGGGATGAAGATACCGACTTAAAAAGTTTGTTGGAAAAGAAAGGTCTTCAGCTGGTGCTGAAAATACAGTAGAGACAATAACCTGCCTGATATGTACTGGGGTGAGATTCCAAAGGATAGGTGACACAACACTAAAGGCCCAATTCATATACTGTGCAGTCCTAATGATATGGTATATGTAGGAGGACCTCTCCTGCAGAGCACCGTGATCAAATGGGTATATAAGGGATGAAGAAGGTTTTTAGGTAAGAAGGGAGAGTAGGAGGGATGTTGGATTTGCCAACCCACAGTAAGCACCTGTAACAGAACAACTAATAACATACATTTCCCCTAGCATATTAGCAGGTTGGAATAAAGTTCATAGTCACCAGTCCAAGAGTGTAGGGCAGGATCTTGTGGCCATCAGGTGGGCAAAAGCATACAAGGAAGAGCTGAGCAGGAAAAGAAGTAGAAACCTTACCCTCCTCCAGTAAAATGGTTCTCATAACACCTTCATGTTGATCTGGAATTCTAGCAGAAGGATAGACGTGTCCAACTTCTGCATTACTTTCATTATTTACACGGGCAGACCCATTAAAGATATAGACAATGAATTCCATAATCTATCTGGGAAGGGGATGGGTGTGGCTGGGCAATTTTTGAATCGGCAATTCTTCATGCAGGTCACTTCAACATGTTCCACCAGGCTTTCTAAAATATGTTATGGTTTCACCTTCGTTTTGGCTTCATGTTTATTGCCTTTATCCCATAAGCAATATCTCATCTGTGTGAGGTTTCTTTCTAATCTTATCATTCCTTCAGAATGCCAAGGTCTCATATATCAGGCAGCGAAGTCGAGCACAATATGTTCCATGCACTTCTTGCACAGAAATGACACAGAGTTGTACATCTTGTTGTGTATTGAGTCAAAGGATTTTATATCTGTATTATTATTGTCTGTAATTGCATTAGGGTAAAGTAACTGCCTTTTGGTTCCAGAGGGTACAGCTACTATTGGTTCATTTAAGCTGCTGTATTTGGATCCTCTGTCTTATTGGTTGCCTCCACAAGGCAGGACTGTGATTGCCTGATATTGTTCCCTCCAAAATGTATCCTTTCTAGCTAGTTCCCTGTCCCTATAAATGTAGCTCTCCCCTCCTCAGGTTTTAGTCTTGTTGCTTTTAATAAAGAAGTGTTGCTAGAGAACTGTCTCCAGCATATTATGTCAAGAGAGCTGAAATCACAAACCCCACGTCACAACACATCTCACCCATTTTCATCCCTCGTGGGTGCTCCACACAGTGTGCTTGAAGTTTGCTGCAGTTGCTGGTTCTGCAGGCCTAGCAAAGTCCAGATTAACAAAGGGGTGTGGACATATGTTTCTCCCCCACCCCCCATTTTATTCTAACAACCTTGTCAGAATGAGAGGCAGCGTGACAAGGAGCTTTGAAGCTGAACAGAGATTTGAGTCTGGGTCTCCCCAATGCTGCCCCAGTACTCTTAACAACTACAGCAAATCCTTCTTAAAGCACTGGCAGGCCCAATCTGCCAGGTGCCCTCTTAACCCTGCCTGTGGCACCCCTAAACCATACCCCATCATGGACAAGGGGGCTCTCAATGGCTCCTAGCTTTGATGGCAGCAATGCTTCTGAATACCAGTGGCTGGAAAGTACAGAAGGGAAGAGTGCTCTTGCGCTTAGATCCCGCCTGCTGGTTTCTTACAGGCGTTTGGTTGGCCACTGTGAAAACTGGATCCTGGATTAGATGGGTCACTGGCCTCATCCAGCAGGCTCTTCTTATAGTCTGATTTCATTTCATTTCAGGGTCGGAGGCTGCTTACACACCAGACCGCTTGAATCTTGAGATCCGGCAAGTGTTAAAATCTAACCAAGCCTTCTAATTCCAGGAAGTACAGTCATACCTCGGGTTAAATATGCTTTGGGGTGAATATTTTTGGGTTGCGCTCCGCGGCGACCCGGAAGTAACGGAGAGCGTTACTTCTGGGTTTCGCTGCTCGCGCATGCGCAGACGCTCAAAATGATGTCACGCGGATGTGCGGAAGCGGCGAATTGCGACCCGCACATGCGCAGACGCGGGTTCCGTTCGCTTCAGGATGCGAACGGGGTTCTGGAATGGATCCCGTTCGCATCCAGAGGTACCACTGTAGTTTCCTGGTGAGGTAATGGGGGGGTCAAGGGGCTTGGTGCTAGACGGCAAATAGGTGAGGTTGCCTCCGCCAACAGAGAAAGCCAGAGCTGAGAGCAGAATTTGGCAGTGACAGCAGCAAGCTGGAGAGAGTCAGTGCAACGTTTGATTTCTGTTTGAATCCATGTCTGTGCTTATGGGAGAAACAAGGCACTTCTTGGGTGTTCATGCTGTGAATCCCTCTATTGCAGGCTCAGGTTGTAAATATGTATAAATAAACCATACACCGTAAAGACACCACAGTCTCAGCTGGGCCTCATTACAAAGTGGAAACATGATATAGGGAAATAGGGGTGTTTGACTTTTTCTGCCCAACTCACCAAGGGACTGAGTCCCCGAAGTCCATGATCAGATGGAGGCAGGATGCAATGAAAGCAAAGCATATCTTTATTTTCTGTTGCAACACAGTTCCCTCCCCTCCTAGCAAGGAGGCAAGAGAGACCCCAAACCAAGAAGAAACATCTCTTTTCAGGGTTTTCATTTTGGTGTGGAGAAGAAGGACACCTGCTCTACAAACAGTCAGAAATTACATCACACACAAGGTGGGGTTACTGTGGCTCAGGCAGGCCAAGGTGTGATATTCCTGAGGATTTAGCAAGTTTCACGTAGGTCCAGACACAGTTTACACAAAACATTAGCATTTGATAAGACCATTAGGATGCCTGTCGGATATCCCTCAATGCAGAGCATCTGGGCAAACCAAGACAATTAATACAAAGGAGGTTCATAGATATAGGAGAGGAATTCCTTCAGGAACTTCCCCTGATTGCTGTCTGCCTACCTGTTCTCAGGTAAGGGGGATTAAGAAGGCAGAGGAAATATTGAGAGTCTTTAGAAGAGCCAAGATGGCTTTTGGATTGCTCTCCTGTACTATTTTAGACATGTGGCTTATACACTTATGTATGTGTGTTGTTGTTTAGTCGTGTCCAACTCTTTGTGACCCCATGGACCAGAGCACGCCCGGCACTCCTGTCTTCCACTGCCTCCTGCAGCTTGGTCAAACTCATGTTCGTAGCTTCAAGAACACTGTCCAACCATCTCATCCTCTGTCATCCTCTTCTCCTTGTGCCCTCCATCTTTCCCAACATCAGGGTCTTTTCCAGGGAGTCTTCTCTTCTCATGAGGTGGTCAAAGTATTGGAGCCTCAGCTTCAGGATCTGTCCTTCCAGTGAGCACTCAGGGCTGATTTCCTTAAGAATGGAGAGGTTTGATCTTCTTGCAGTCCATGGGACTCTCAAGACTCTCCTCCAGCACCATATTTCAAAAGCATCAATTCTTCGGTGATCAGCCTTCTTTATGATCCAGCTCTCACTTCCATACATCACTACTGGGATAACCATAGCTTTAACTATACGGACCTTTGTCGGCAAGGTGTATGTGTGTGCAATTATCTATATTTTAGACCTTGGGATTCCTATAACAAACACAAACCCCGGATTGGCACCTGCAATCCCTGGGATCTCGCACCACTTGAAGATTGGGATGGTGTGCAGCAATACATTTAAAGCACATGACAAGAATCCTGGGAACTGTATCCCTAACAATCCCAAGCACCTAGCCATCTCGAGCACCCTTAGCAATCCATGGTTCCCAGGTTCTGTAAATGGACGGTGTGCATGCAGGCTGAGTCTCAGGAGGCCTGGTATGTGTTCAGTGATTGCATCATGGACATAAAGAGCTGCTTCTTACATATGCCACAAGGCAAAGCTCATAGAATCATAGAATCATAGAGTTGGAAGAGACCACCAGGGCCATCAAGTCCAACCCCCTGCCAAGCAGGAAACACCATCAGAGCACTCCTGACATATGGTTGTCAAGCCTCTGCTTAAAGACCTCCAAAGAAGGAGACTCCACCACACTCCTTGGCAGCAAATTCCACTGTCGAACAGCTCTTACTGTCAGGAAGTTCTTCCTAATGTTTAAGTCCTAGGGGCGCTGTAGGTTAAACTACAGAGCCTAGGACTTGCTGATCAGAAGGTCAGCGGTTTGAATCCCCGCGATGGGGTGAGCTCCCGTTGCTCGGTCCCAGCTCCTGCCAACCTAGCAGTTCGAAAGCACGCCAAAGTGCAAGTAGATAAATAGGTACCGCTCTGGCGGGAAGGTAAATGGTGTTTCCGTGTGCTGCTCTGGTTCGCCAGAAGCAGCTTAGTCATGCTGGCCACATCACCTGGAAGCTGTACGCCGGCTCCCTCGGCCAACAAAGCGAGATAAGCGCTGCAACCCCAGAGTCGGTCACGACTGGACCTAATGGTCAGGGATCCCTTTACCCTTTACCTTTATCAGTTCACAAATCAATGTTCCCTACTGATTTATGGAGCTTCTCCCTACTACCTCCCTTAATTTTCAAACTGGCATGCTTTCCCTCCCTGTCAATGTACAAGTCCTAAGATGCTGGAAAGAGGCTCATTTTTACACTGATGTAAAAATGGAACTGGGCCAAAACACACCAGCTGAAGATCCTAGCCCATGTGGTAATTTCCCCAAGTCACAGTTTGTGCTACAGCTGGCCTTCTGAAACATAGAAGATTAAAAACAAAAACACACTAAGAAACCACCACCACCCCACACACAATTTCCCAACTCGGTTCCTCTGCTGTATCTTAAAAACAGCTTGTGGATGCCAAAAATGCTTCGCTTGACCTATAAAAATAAATAAATAGCAATGGTGTGAATAAAGTTTTGGAACATCCACAAGGTGTGGTTTCTTCAATAAAGGACAGCTGGCAGAAAGGAGGAGGGTTAGATAACGAAAAATAAGCAACAGCAGTTGGAGTACAGACCAATATATTCCGAGACGTTACAAAAGCATAAATCTTCTTTGATTTCATTTGTGCTGCCATAGATCTGATCTAAGGTAAAGGATGTTCCAGGAGTTAAGGTGTTAGGGATGGCTCTCCCTTTCACTCTATCCCTTCCTCCTTTGACAGAAGATGCTGTTATTTGTTATTTGTATATTTGCATCTCCAAGGAAAGAAACACAAATGGGGAAACTGGGGAAAGATTATTCTTGCAACCCTGAGGAGCTGGATTTCTACTAAGCCTTGTCTTGGACCTCCTGCTAGCTGATATTTTAAACTTGATATGTTAAACCACCTCAGACTGCAGGTGATGTTTCATTTAAATTATGGAAGGGCAGGGAGCCTCCTGTGGCCCTCCAGAACTTTTTGGACTCTATCTCCCATCATTCATGACCTTTGGCTATGCTAGCTGGGGTTGATGGGAGTTGGAGCCCAACGTCAACTGAGAGGTCACAGGTTCCTCATTCCTGATGTAATGGAATGTTCCACAGTATTAAAAAATGTCCTATACAGAGAGAAGTAAGGTAAAGGGACCCCTGACCATTAGGTCCAGTCGTGGCCGACTCTGGGGTTGTGGCGCTCATCTCGCTTTATTGGCCGAGGGAGCTGGCGTACAGCTTCCGGGTCATGTGGCCAGCATGACTAAGCCGCTTCTGGCGAACCAGAGCAGCGCAGGGAAACGCCGTTTACCTTCCCGCCGGAGTGGTACCTATTTATCTGCTTGCACTTTGGCGTGCTTTCAAACTGCTAGGTTGGCAGAAGCTGGGACTGAGCAATGGGAGCTCACCCCGTCGCGGGGATTCAAACCGCCGACCTTCTGATCGGCAAGTCCTAGGCTCTGTGGTTTAACCCACAGCGCCACCCGCGTCCCCTACAAAGAGAAGTAGCATACCATTAAGAGTTCGTCTCGCTAACCCTTGTCCCTTGAAAGCTGCTTTCTATACTTCTATACAGAAAGAAAGAAAGAAAGAAAGAAAGAAAGAAAGAAAGAAAGAAAGAAAGAAAGAAAGAAAGAAAATTGCTTTCTAGGTGCAACTGCATTTTTAAATTTTTTTTATGGAGGTGCACACGGTTATGTGAAGCAGTTTAAAGTCCCGCCCAGCTGCCCCAGGTACAGATTTTACTATATTGGTAAGACAAGCCATGTACAGTACTTCACGGTTTGTGACACAGAGGAACCAAAATTTGGGCCTGGGAGTGAAGGTTGGGGGGACCTTTTGAAACTGATTGTGCTACTTGTCGCTTAGAAGAGAAAGCTGCCGTGATTGAGATGCTCCTTTGTTGAAATCCGTGCCATGCCAGCTAAGTCGAGCCCATTCTTTGTCTCCAACTGTACATTGCCCACTCAAATACTACACAGGAGTGTGGCAGGGACAGAACTGTAACAAGCCTCCTGCGGATACTAATGAAAGGGACATTGGCAGTCATTACATATACCCATGGCACACTCATCAATTATCTGTGTGGATCTCTATGTAACGAGAACAGCATCCTACGCACAAGAGGGAGGTAGAAGCGGGCTCAGGAGAACCCTGAGGTTTGCAGAAGTACAAAATATACTATATCTTTGGGGAACCAAAGTCCCTGAGGAGCCCCAACCCTTCCCTCCGAAAAAGCACAATGAAGACAGAGCATTTTCAGTGGCCCACTGACTGCTGAACAGGGGAAGCAGAAAACTGGGAAGGAAGGGAAAGGAGTATCCAGAACAGGAGCAGTCCACCCTGCAACAATTTGTTGCAGCAGGCCCCACTTTATTCTGTAGCAAAACTCTAAGCTTCTGAACTGTGTACGCTGCTTAAACAATGTGGGGTGTAAACTGAAGACGCAGGTGGAATACAGTACTGCTTAAATCATGGGTAGGCAAACTAAGGCCCAGGGGCCAGATCCGGCCCCAATCGCCTTCTAAATTCAGCCCGCAGACGGTCCGAGAATCAGCATGTTTTTACATGAGTAGAATGTGTGCTTTTATTTAAAATGCATCTCTGGGTTATTTGTGGGGCATAGGAATTCGTTCATTTCCCCCCCCAAAAAAAAATCTAGTCTGCCCCCCACAAGGTCTGAGTTACAGTGGACTGGCCCCCTGCTGAAAAAGTTTGCTGATCCCTGGCTTAAATGTTCTCTTTAAAGGCGAGTCCCACTGGCTGAATTCCTGGTAGTGCAAGTGGGTTTAACAACCATCTTCCCAACAGTTGCTAGAGTGCAATTATCATCATTATTATTACATGAATTACTTCCCACGAGGCATCGCAAAGCCATTTACATTCTAATCTAAGCCATTAATAACAATATAAAAGAACATCAGCACATACATACATAAAAGCAATTGAAATTCAAGTCAGATGCCTGCTAAAGCCTCAATTTCTCTGGGACAGGCGTGGGGAGCCATTTGCCCTCCAGATGTTGCTGTGAGCTGTGCTTTCTACTAGGGCTCACTGGCGTGTCATGTTGTATTCAAACATGACTAGCAAGCTTAGGGCTAATTAATGCATGAAGAGGTCATGACCGCAGAATTGTAGTCCTAGGCTCAGCTAGGTCATGCCCCTCACCTGGAATGAAGAAAATTAAGTTTCCTCCTTTGTTCATTCTCTTTCAACTATGTGAACTCACTGAGGTAGGAAGTGCCTGAATTAGCTTGCTACAAGCTCAAGCTGTGTGTTTTTCCACTATATTTTGTATCCCAAGCTTTCTACCTGTGTTCTTCTGGCTGCTGCATGGAATCACACATGAATCTGACCTTTGGCATTTGTAAGTAAAGCATTTAAACTTACCAATGGTGTGGTATGCTCGTTGTGAGATGGGAAGCACTGTAAGCGGACTAGAATGGGGTAGTTAAAGGGTCTAACAGCCTATATTCCCCACACTTCACTGTGTTGCATGATTTTGTGTCTTTGAACTTTGCTAGGGGTTCTCTCTTGCTGGAGAGTGTGTTTACCCCATGCTAGGGAGCCAGCCAATTCTTTTATTAACTACAGATCCAGATCCAGATTTACTATTTCCCCCAGCAACTGATTAGGCTGTCAACAACCTGGTTAATTTTAAGGCAAGATCCGTAGGCCAGTATCCTAAGGGCTTTCAAAATCTCAACCTAACATTAACTAAAAAGTTCACTTACGCTTGTGTGTTGATCAAAAGTGACAATTTGTTTACTTGGATCTTCTTCAGAGTTGTTCATAGATTAGTCAGTTTATCAGGCTTGAAAAGATTGAATTGCATTAGTGGTATCAGACTTTGGGAGTGGACCCACAGCTTACTGACCCAAATTGCCTTTGTCAGCTGTTTTAGATTACTTGCCATTAGTCAGAGCCAAGGATGGTGTCACCTCGTTTATCCATGAATCAACTATTTAATGGGTACTTCAGCTGCTAATGCAAATACATTTCTTTCAAAACTCAGAATGCACTAGCACCAGTTTTCCTGGTGAGGATAGAAAGAGGAAATTAATCATTTCTTAGCTGCAAGTGCATTAGTACTGTGTTTATTTTACAGCTTTTGGATCGATGCTGAGTTGTCAGAGCAGCAGGTCAGATTAATTTTCAACTACAGACACCAAGAAGTCACCTGTTCTCCCAGGTAAGTGTTGGCTTGGTTCCTTATTCGATGGAACAGACTCTCAAACAAAAGTGTGTTAGTAAGGCTTTGTTGTTGTTGTTGTTTAGTCATTTAGTCGTGTTCGCCTCTTCATGACCCCATGGACCAGAGCGCGCCAGGCACTCCTGTCTTCCACTACCTCCCGCAGTTTGGTCAAACTCATGCTGGTAGCTTCGAGAACACTGTCCAACCATCTCGTCCTCTGTCGTCCCCTTCTCCTTGTGCCCTCCATCTTTCCCAACATCAGGGTCTTTTCCAGGGAGTCTTCTCTTCTCATGAGGTGGCCAAAGTCTTGGAGCCTCAGCTTCAGGATCTGTCCTTCCAGTGAGCACTCAGGGCTGATTTCCTTAAGAATGGAGAGGTTTGATCTTCTTGCAGACCACGGGACTCTCAAGAGTCTCCTCCAGCACCATATTTCAAAAGTATCAATTCTTCGGTGATCAGCCTTCTTTATGGTCCAGCTCTCACTTCCATACATCACTACTGGGAAAACCATAGCTTTAACTATACGGACCTTTGTTGGCAAGGTGATGTCTCTGATTTTTAAGATGCTGTCTAGGTTTGTCATTGTTATCCCCCCAAGAAGCAGGCATCTTTTAATTTCGTGACTGCTGTTAGTAAGGCTACAATCCTCTAAATAATTACTTGGGAGGAAATCTCATTAAACCCTGAGTAAACTTGGGTAGGAGCTATGCTTTAGTCCAGGGGTCCGCAATTTTTTTTAGCCACGGTCCACTGTCCCTCAGATCTTGTGGCGGGCAAGAGAAGCGGCACCGGGAGGAGGGGAGCTGGAAGAAGAGGTGAGGGGGCAAATAGTCCTCCTTCCCACCCCCCAGTCCCAGCCCTAGCCGCTGTGCTTACCTTCCCAGGGGCTGCCGCCGCCGCTGCCACTGCTTCTTGTGGGTAGGCAGAGTGAGCTCATCCACTCTGCTCTCTGGCCCACAGGAGCACCAGGGCAGCGGTGGTGGGAAGATGAGCAGCGCGAAAGGGCTGGCTCCGGAGAGGGGCTGCTTAAAATGGCTCTCAGCCAGCTCAGCCCAGCCCCCTTCCTCCTCTAGGCAGGGCGGGGAGAAGCCGAGAGGAGGGAGGAGACGCCGCTGCAGTGTGTGTGTGGGGAAATGGAATGGCGCCGGAAAAAAATGGCACAGCCCGAACGAACAGAATTCCCACGCCGATCCATAGACAGTCCGCAGGCCGGATTCTGAAGGCAATTGGGCCTGATCCGGCCCCTGGGCCTTAGTTTGCCGACCCATGCTTTAGTCACTCCCAACTGAAATGTAGCCTCCTAATGCTATTCTATATGTCAACCTGTAAATAAGCCCAAGGTAAATGGAGCTGGACATGGGTGGCGCTGTGGTCTAAACCACTTAGCCTAGGGCTTGCCGATCAGAAGGTGGGTGGTTTGAATCCCCGTGACGGGGTGAGCTCCCGTTGCTCGGTCCCTGCTCCTGCCAACCTAGCAGTTCGAAAGCACGTCAAAGTGCAAGTAGATAAATAGGTACCGCTCCGGCGGGAAGGTAAACGGCATTTCCATGCGCTGCTCTGGTTCGACAGAAGCGGCTTAGTCATGCTGGCCACATGACCCGGAAGCTGTACACTGGCTCCCTCGGCCAATAAAGTGAGATGAGCGCTGCAACCCCAGAGTCGTCCACGACTGGACCTAATAGTCAGGGATCCCTTTACCTAAATGGAGCTAGGATTGCAGCTTAAGTATGTCACTGCGCTTCCACCATTCCTTCTCCCTCCTCTTTGTTGTTTCCTCCACTTTTAGCAGATTTAAGTTCTTCCAAGGCATGGACTTGGTTTTTGTGTGCTTATATTGTACTGTAAAATACTTTGTGTACTTATTGTATAAGGATAATGATGATAACAGAGTTCTGTTTGGTAAAATATAACTTGGGTTAGGATTTTGAATGTATTATTCCTCAGATTAATGCGTCACTTTTTCATTGCCCTTGCTGTTTTGTTCAAAATCTTCAGCTCAGGAGTTATGCCAGTTGCAAACGGAGAGGCAGGGCTTAAGCGCAGCGGTAGAGCATCTGTTCTGTATGCAGAATATCTCTCATTCAATCTCTTGGTATCTCAAGGTAGGTCTGACCTTCCTGTGTTCCTATGAATTGAAGGCGCATTATTTGAAGTTACAAGGTCATATAGCTCCTTGGAAGGCTGTTTCCCCATCTGTGTTCTCTCTCTCATTTTACTTCAGGATATTGTGAGGAAAATAACCTAACAACTGACGCCTCCAAAGTAATTTGCTTTTCAATAGACCTCACTACCCAGCTGTCCTGGGTCTATCATTTGCATGGAAATATACTTTTTCATTTCCTTGCCACCTGCTATTTACTTGCTATTGTAGTTTTGTATTTTTTTAAAGACCTCTTCAATGTGGTTCAGGAATACAATGTATTTTTGGCATCCAAGACCCCCTTTTTTTGCATCGGAGGGTCACAGATGCCATGGCAAAACCCTTGAGTCTAAAAGTCGAAGGATGTGTACACACTATACCTTTGAGCATTATGGTGGTACCTCAGGTTACATACGCTTCAGGTTACAAACTCCGCTAACCCAGAAAAAGTACTTCGGGTTAAGAACTTTGCTTCAGGATGAGAACAGAAATCGCAGCGCGGCAGCGGGAGGCCCCATTAGCTAAAGTGGTGCTTCAGGTTAAGAACAGTTTCAGGTTAAGAACAGACCTCCAGAAAGAATTAAGTACGTAACCAGAGGTACCACTGTATTCACAGCTTATTCCTTCCCTCAAATGGTTATGGGCACTGTACTTTGCCCATAAACTTTAAAGGTATAGCATGTACACATGACATTTTATTCTGGAATCAATGGAAACTGTGTGATTATTTTATTCTACACAGTGGTGTAGTGGTTAAGAGCGGTAGACTCGTAATCTGGTGAACCGGGTTCGATTCCCCGCTCCTCCACATGCAGCTGCTGGGTGACCTTGGGCCAGTCACACTTCTCTGAAGTCTCTCAGCCCCACTCACCTCACAGAGTGTTTGTTGTCGGGGAGGAAGGGAAAGGAGATTGTTAGCCAATTTGAGACTCCTTCGGGTAGTGATAAAGTGGGGTATCAAATCCAAACTCTTCTTTTTCTTCTCTTGCATCATTTTTGCCCCAGAAAAGCACTTACTGACTTGAGAACCTGACTTCATTCTGATCGTAAAAGTTCGTTGCAGATTGACTCTGCATTACTCTGCAGTCTGTCCAATGGAAAATGCTTATAGGCGGTCCCAGCAACGTATGGGGTGTAGCCACACCTGCCAATAACCTCATAGGTAGGCGCACACCAAGCTCGCAAATCACAACCACGACTTCTTTCTTCATGTTACCCGGGGCGTGTGCAGGGGCAAAACAGTGCAGATAGGAGGTGTGTCAAGTAACCACACAGGTCCTTGTGGACAGCAAGACCTAGACTGAAAGCAGCATGCTGAGGACGGGTATGAATGGTTCCAGAGTGTGCATAAACCACATTTTTGTGCTACAAATGGCTCATGGAGAGATCAGGTAGGATTACTGTTGTTGTTCTTTAGGGTGGATGCTGTTTGCTGAGCCATTCTGTTGTAAGAACATGCAGACTCTCAAGCTACACCGGAAGCAGACCTGAGCATGGGGAAAATACTGATCTCAGCTAGTTCTGCAGGATGCTTTCATGGAGCGAAATGCCAGATAAGAGCTTTGACTACTGGGTGCTATAATCTCCTTTGTTTCCAAAGTTCAGGCTGTGAGTTTTGCTCCACATATAAGCAAAATGGCACCACCCATGAAGGAGAGGGAAGTATCAGGTAGGCTTGGGGAGACTTGGAAGTCTGCAAAAATATCTCTTTTTTTTGCGGTGGGGGGTGGGGGCAAAACAGCAAAGGAGTGAGCATGCTCAGTGGCCAGGGAATCCCAACCAACCGTTGACTGAAGGGGAGAAAATGGGGTAATGGAAAAGGAGTGGCTGGAATCCAGAATGAGAAGCCCTCCATGTTGCAGCATTTTGTCTTGGGACTCCTGCAGATCTTTGCATTGTGGTTGCTGCCCTGGCATTTTGTGTGAGAAGGCTTCTGCTTTGTTTTGCCTCAGAGGATTCCTGCAGGCGATAATCTTCTAGCAAATGTGCAGTTTTATTTACCATATTTTTTGCACCATAAGACGCACCTAGTTCTTAGAGGGGGAATGCAAGAAAAAATAAAATAAAGGGAACGCTGAGCAGAGCCTCTATGCATCCCAGGCTCTGCTCAGCACTCCCTTTCACGAGCCGCGTGAAGCATGTATGCGGCTCTTGGGGGCTTTTCCCCAAGGGGGGAGAAGGGCAGCCTGTCACTGATGGGCTGCCCTTCTCTTTCCTCGGGGAAAAGCCCCCAAGAGTCGCACACACGCTCCACGTGGCTCTTTAAAGGGAGCGCGGCTCTTGGGGGCTTTTCCAGGAGGTGGGGGAAGGGACAAAGGGGTTAAGCCAGAATCTAGAACAGCAAGAGGGAGCGCTGCGCAGTGATCCCTCTCGCTGTTCTGGCTTCTAGGATAGCCACCCAGCCTGCATTCGCTCCATAAGACGCACACACATTTCCCCTTACTGTTTAGGAGGGGAAAAGTGTGTCTTATACAGCGAAAAATACGGTATATATCAATGAGCCTCCTGCTATTCTTCCATGAAACTCAAGGTGTTTGTGGACAGGGTTCCTCAGATCTGACCAGACCTTCTTAGTGCTACCAAGATTGCTTCGTCCTGCGGCTTCAGGCAAAAAAAGAGTCCAATTGTTCTTTCCTCAAACTATTCATTTATTTGTTCCAGAATATTTTTAGCCTGCCCTGCATTCAAAATCTCAGAGTGGGTTACAGTATGTAAAACAACAACAATACTCCCAGTGAAATGAATAAGAGCAGGTGAAAATTATAATTTTAAAATTACAGCACAAAACCTAGGAGTGGGCTTGCATCCCAGAAGAACCCAGGGCAAAATCACAGGTCTTATCTTAGCCTGGTACTGAAATGTCACAAGGGCGAGTGCCTGGTAACTTTCCAAGGAGAGGATGTTCTGGGGGGCACATTTCAAATTGTGAGTGAGCGCTGAGGGCACCAGCCACAAAAATACTGCCCAGGGGTGGGGGTGGCATGACATAACACAGGAAAAATATAGTCATTGCTGATTTTCCACTTTCTGCCCCTGGACAACCTCACACTTGCCAAGAGACCCAGGTGGAATCTTCACACATATAAAAGAATGCTGTGAAAATGCTTTTTTAAAAAAAAAAGTTTTGAAAAATACACTGAAATTGCCATAGCTCACTGTCGCCATCTAGTGTCACATTTGTTTATTGCACTTTACAACACACCTAAAACATTTTATTTGCAGCTGTAGAGCTGAGTCCCCAGTGTGGTATAGTGGTTAGAGTGCTGGGCTAGGACCTGGGAGACCAGGGTTCAAATCTTCACTCAGCCACAAACCTTGCTGGATGACCAATGGACCAGTCATTGCCACTCAGCTTAACTTACCTGACACGGATGTTGTGAAGAGAGGGAGACCCATGTAGGCCACCTTGAGCTCCTTGGAGCAAAAGGTGAGATATAAATACAATGAATAAATAAATAAATAAATAAATAGGAAGGCAGCGGTGTCTTGCTGGTCCCGATTGCAAAGATAAATCTCTTAAAGGCACAAGATTCTTGTTTTCCCCAATGCCACTCCTAAACCAAAGTGCCTGCTTACCTGGGAGTGAGCCCCATTAAGCACAAAGAGACTTACTTCTGAAATACATAAGTATAAGTTATCTGTACAGCATAGCTGTCAACTTTTCCCTTTTCTTGCGAGGAATCCTATTCAGAATAAGGGAATTTCCCTTTAAAAAAGCAAAATGTTGACAGCTATGCTATACAGTGAGTACAGTGGTGCCTCGCAAGACAAAATTAATCCGTTCCGTGAGGCTCTTCGTCTAGCGGTTTTCTCGTCTTGCGAAGCAAGCCCATTGACAGCTTAGCGGATTAGCGCTATTAGCGGTTTAGCGGCTTTTAGCGGATCAGCTGGTAAGCGGCTTATCAGTGGATCAGCTGATAAGTGGCTTAGGGCTTAGGAAAAGGGGGGGGAGGGGAAAAAACCCCACAGGAACTCGCAAGACATTTTCGTCTTGCGAAGCAAGCCCATAGGGAAATTCGTTTTGCGAAGCGGCTCCAAAATGGAGAACCCTTTCGTCTAGCGGGTTTTCCGTCTTGCGAGGCGTTCGTCTTGCGGGGCACGACTGTACTTGATGAGTGCTTGGGCATCAGCTCCTGCACAACACGGGATATAACTAAGACTTTTTGCAAATGTTCCCCTTTCCCCGTCTGGAGAGGGGTTTCTTAAACATCAACCTGCAACTACTGTACAGTAGTAGTATTTGCAGAAAATACAGTGGTACCTCGGGTTAAGTACTTAATTCGTTTTGGAGGTCCGTTCTTAACCTGAAACTGTTCTTAACCTGAAGCACCACTTTAGCTAATGGGGCCTCCTGCTGCTGCCGCACAATCGGAGCACGATTTCTGTTCTCATCCTGAAGCAAAGTTCTTAACCTGAAGCACTATTTCTGGGTTAGCAGAGTCTGTAACCTGAAGCATATGTAACCTGAAGCATATGTAACCTGAGGTACCACTGTAACTTCTAGGGATGAATCTACCATAGGATAGATGGAGCCCAGTTGCTAGGAAGAAACAGAAGGGCAAACTATGGAGGCTAGCAGGAAAAGTGGACTTAAGGTCGGGGGGTAAGAGAAGAGCTTTGGGACCCCTGGGATCCCTACTGTATTCTGTCCAAACAACTCACTTGTCAATCATAACTCTTATTTCACTCATTGGCTAAACACCCCAACAGGAGTGAACAGCCAGCCTGGCTCATTTCTCTTAGACTGGTTCGAAGGGTGCCTGCACAGTTTGCTTTGTAACTTTCTTCCTAGGCGGCCAAGAGCCTCACATTTTATTTTAAATGAAAGTTTAGACCCCGGGACACCTGCAAAGGCCTTCACAGGTGACACCCACAGTGCCAGGTTGACAACCCCCGAATGAGACAGCAAGCCGTCCAAATGCAGCCTGGCTCTGGGCGCAGGTTTAGGAACAGCTGTGATGCTATAATAATTTACACCATCTGAACAAGTCTCTTGAGAGCTATTTTGGCCTGTCCATAATTGATGGTGTTCTATAGCATTCCAACACCCACCCTAACCCCACCCACATGCCTCCTATGCCACAGTAGAAAGAAGAGTTTCCTCCAGAAAGACCAATCTTAGAAACAGCTGTTTCTTTGCTGTTCAAGCAGCTGCTTCAGGACCTGCCGAAGACCTATAAAAATTTGCCCTGCCGTGACCTCAGCGCTGCAAGCAGGTATGTTTGCACTACTTTGCTGACGCTGCATGCCTTAGCTGAAACCCAGGAGAGAGCATCCGGGCTGCCTTTTAGAACTGAGATTGTTTCTGTGCATAGACCCTTCAAACACAGGGCAGGACAAATGAGTGTGAGCTTGCCATACGGAAATCGCACAGACACCAACAGAGGCAGTACTGGGTAGTCCTGAAAATATTCCTGTGGTTCTCTAACTGCGATCCTACCAGCTATGACGGCGTGCCTCTGTGGGTCCTTAATGGCTAGTGAGAGTTAGAAGAGTGCCTAAGCTAAGCACTATTTCCTCCAGGAGCAAAACCTCAGGCATGTCCAAAGTCTGTTTTGGGGGCCTAATGCCTCAAATTCCTGGGATTGCTAAATTGTAAAAAAAGCTGAACAACTTTGGGGTAAAATCCTAAAAAAAGCTCAACAACTTTGGTCGGCCCTCACGCATGTTCACTTCATCTTTGAAAAAAGTTTGGACACCCCTGCTTTATATCGTTCATTGAAAGATGCTACTTGATAACAGGACTGAAAGCCTAATGGGTTTCCTCAAGTCTATTTCAGTGCCTTTAAGCGGGCAGTGGGACGCGGGTGGCGCTGTGGGTTAAACGACAGAGCCTAGGGCTTGCCGATCGGAAGGCACAAGAGTCTTGTACGCTGGCTCCCTCAGCCAATAAAGCAAGATGAGCGCCGCAACCCCAGAGTCTTTCGCGACTGGACCTAATGGTCAGGGGTCCCTTTATCTTTACCTTTAAGCAGGCAGTAGCCAAAGTATAATTCCAGAGAAGACCTAAAGATGTCTTTCTGTAGCCTGGTTTGCTTTCAGGCTATCTGTTCATAGAGCATTTATCCCGATTAATTTATTTAGCGACATAGGAGCCAACTTCAGGGGGCCATGGATGCTTGGGCACCCAGAATAATATACCGTATTTTTTGCTCTATAAGACGCACCAGACCACAAGACGCACCTAGTTTTTGGAGGAGGAAAACAAGAAAAAAAATATTCTGAATCTCAGAAGCCAGAACAGCAAGAGGGATTGCTGCGCAGTGAAAGCAGCGATCCCTCTTGCTGTTCTGGCTTCTGGGATAGCTGCGCAGCCTGCATTCGCTCCATAAGACGCACACACATTTCCCCTTACTTTTTAGGAGGGAAAAATTGAGTCTTATAGAGCAAAAAATACAGTAATTGTGGGGACGGGGGCACCCACAAAGTTAATGAGCACAGCCGGCAGGCAGAGCCAGCCAGCCTCTGCGATGCTGCCTCCAAGAAAGTACAGCTCAAGACGAATGCCTCGCAAGACAAAAAACCCGCTAGACGAAAGGGTTTTCCGTTTTTCGAGGTGCTTCGCAAGACGAATTTCCCTATGGGCTTGCTTTGCAAGACGAAAACGTCTTGCGAGTCATGCGAGTTTTTCCCCTCCCCCCCTTTTTCTAAGCCGCTAATAGCGCTAATCCGCTAAGCCGCTAATAGGGATGCTTCGCAAGACGAAAAAACCGCTAGACGAAGAGACTCGCGGAACAGATTATTTTCGTCTTGCGAGGCACCACTGTATTTTTTGCCCGTGGATGAAGCCTGTTTTGTTTTTCCAAGCGGGCAACAATATTTTTATTTTTGGCTTTAATCGCTGATCCTCTTTCTTCGGTTGGTAAATGACAATGGTTTTTAATGTTTGAGGGGTTTTTTGTGTTTTAGTATTTTGTTGGAAGCTGTCCGGAGTGGTTGGGGAAATCCAGTCAGATGGGCAGCATATAAATAAAATGATTATTATTGTGCAAAAAAAAAAAAAAAAAAAAAAAAAGGAGTGATCATGTTGGGCTAAAGCAGTTACTTTGGTAGCAGGGCTGGGCATAATAGCCCTCACAAATGGAAGATGATCTAGGGCATGGGTAGGCAAACTAAAGCCCGGGGCTGGATCCGGCCCAATCGCCTTCTAAATCCAGCCCATGGACGGTCTTGGAATCAGCATGTTTTTACATGAGTAGAATGTGTGCTTTTATTTAAAATGCATCTCTAAATCGTGCTCCGGCGGCGTGGCGGCAGCAGGAGGCCCCATTAGCTACAGTGGTGCTTCAGGTTAAGAACAGTTTCAGGTTAAGAACGGACCTCCGGAATGAATTAAGTACTTAACCCGAGGTACCACTGTAGAGGCTCTTACGATGAAATGTTATTCCACTGCATGTAGAAATGTGGTTTATTAACAGAAAGCTATGCTTGATCCTTTCTCCCTGGCTTTTGGTGTTCAGACGGTTGCTCACATCTGCAACATGAAGGACACATCTGTTGACAGAAGCAAGCCTTAGTGATTATTACCTTTGGACAGCAAAAGGGGGTGCAGCCATTGAACCTTACTGAATGTCACGTTTTGTTAGGCTTCTATATTGCTGGACGGTGGGGTGGGAGGGGACAAACTTCTCCAGTTCCTTCCCATACCTCTTGGGAGACCTCTACCTCCCAGCCCTAATTATGTAAAAGGATGCAACGTCGAATAGTCTGCCTGCCTCGAGGTTTCCTCTTCCACACCAGCGCTGGCCCACACTCATCCTAGGGGCTTGGATTTCCTTGCACAGCTTTGCAAATTGCTAAGCAAGTGTTTCCAGCCGCAGATTAACACGGGGTTATTTGCCCTCTCTCCCTTCTGTCTCCAGTATCATCTGAAAGAAGAAAGTGGCAGGAAAGCGCTCCTGCTGAGCCGAATTCAAAATTTGCATTTCCTTTTGGACTCGGGGGTGACCTCCAGGTGTAAGGTAAGGCTCTGGCTCAACACAATTAAACAGCTCTAAGTGTGCTCTCTCGTCCCCCTTCTTCCTGCTCCTTTTCACCCTATTGCTTTGTCTTCTGTTCTCATGCTCACACATTCTTCTCTTTCAGGCAAGAGTGCTTTGTAAGGTCCAGTCAACACATGCTATAATAATTTTAATAATAATAAAATTTTTATTTATACCCTGCCCTTCCCAGCTCAGAAGGGACGTGGGTGGCGCTGTGGGTTAAACCACAGAGCCTAGGACTTGCCGATCAGAAGGTTAGCGGTTCAAATCCCCGTGACGGGGTGAACTCCCGTTGCTCGGTCCCTGCTGCTCCTGCCAACCTAGCAGTTCGAAAGCACGTCAAAGTGCAAGTAGATAAATAGGTACCACTCCGGCAGGAAGGTAAATGGCGTTTCCGTGTGCTGCTCTGGTTCGCCAGAAGCGGCTTAGTCATGCTGGCCACATGACCCGGAAGATGTACGCTGGCTCCCTCGGCCAGTAAAGCGAGATGAGCACCGCAACCCCAGAGTCGGCCATGACTGGACCTAATGGTCAGGGGTCCCTTTACCTTTTACCTTCCTGGCTCAGGGCGGCTAACAGCAAATATAAAAGATTGATTAAAATATGACTTAAAAACCGCATAAAATACAATATAAAATGCAGCATCAATAGCAATAAAATTCAAAAATTCAGGGGTCATTTGGGGCAGGGGGAAGGCAAAAACCCACCCCAGTCAGCAGACAAGTTGGTCCTACTAGGGCCAGCAAGGAGACCAGGGAAGAATTTAAATGTGGTGTCCCAGAAAGGGTTTCTTCATAGAAAAGGAACGGGAAAAGGGTATAGAGGATCAGGCTAATTCAGATTAAATGCCAGGCAGAATAGCTCTGTCTTACAGGCCCTGCGGAAGGAGATCAAGTCCTGCAGGGCCCTGGTCTCGTGGGACACAGCATTCTACCAGGTTGGAGCCATCACTGAGAAGGCCCTGGCCCTGGTGGGAGGATAGTCTGGCTTCCTTAGGGCCTGGGACCTTTAAGCCATTATTATTCATGGACCTTAGGGTCCTCTGCGGGGCATACCAGGAGAGGCGGTCCCGTAAGTATTAGGGTCCTAGGCTGCACATGCTAGAGAATGAGGTGGAATTCTGAGGTGGCAGACTGCACCCCACCAGTCAAGGCCTCAGGTGGGGATGCCTTTTGTCTTTTTTTTTTTTTAAAAAAACATTTATTCAAGTTTTAAAGGTTACAAAACGAAAAAAAAGACACCAAATTAAGCAAAAAAAGAGACAATACATCACAATAAGTAAAAACCAAAAAAACCACAGAAAAATACAAACAATTAAAAAACAAATCAAGCCTTCCCATAACTTATCTTTCATTTGCTTGTTTCCTTGACCTCCTCACACCTCCCTTTTTTGTATTTTAGTTCAGTTAGATATTTCAGCAAATCCTTTGCATCTTTGTTTTTATCCTAATAATTTATCTTAATATACTGTAATTTTACATTCTCTTCTTTCACCAATTAACAATCCATTTTTACTTAGTCCTTTATAACATTTCTGCTAAAACCACATAACTTCATTCCAGCATCCTTCTAACATTCTTTAATTTTACAATGTTTCTGTAAGTAAACTTTAAATTTCTTCCAATCTTCCACCGACTCTTCTCCCTGGTCTCGGATTCTGCCAGTCATTTCCGCCAGTTCCATGTAGTCCATCACCTTCATCTGCCATTCTTCCCGGGTGGGTAGATCTTGTGTCTTCCAGTACTTTGCAATAAGTATTCTTGCTGCTGTTGTAGCATACATAAAGAAAGTTCTATCCTTCTTTGGCACCAATTGGCCGACCATGCCCAGGAGAAAGGCCTCTGGTTTCTTCAGAAAGGTATATTTAAATACCTTTTTCATTTCATTATAGATCATCTCCCAGAAAGCCTTAATCCTTGGGCACATCCACCAAAGGTGAAAGAATGTACCTTCAGTCTCTTTACATTTCCAACATTTATTGTCAGGCAAATGATAGATTTTTGCAAGCTTGACTGGTGTCATGTACCACCTGTAGATCATTTTCATTAAATTCTCTCTTAAGGCATTTCATGCCGTAAATTTCATACCTGTGGTCCATAACTGTTCCCAGTCAGCCATCATTATGTTATGTCCAACATCTTGTGCCGGGGATGCCTTTTGTCAATGCACACCCCAATATTCTCTGCAGATCAGGGATTTGCATGAACCATGTCATTTTAGACTGTACCTAGAGGTTCACCTGTTTAAAGGCTTCCCTACGTTAAAAGTTCCCTGCGGGTAGAATGCTAGCACAGGTGGCACAGAGCTGATGTGCTAGTTTTCTCCTGCAAAGAGATTTCTTCTTCTTTGTTTTCATTGGACAAAAGGGGAAATTCACCTGTAGACTGAAGTGGTGCAGTCCGTTCTGCCACATTCTCATCCTCCTCAGCTAAAAATAGTAAAATAAATAAATAAATCCTAGGTTGCTCCTATGAGAAAATATCAAGGGTGCCAGATATCTCCACCTTTATACGGTGGTCCCTTGGTTCTCAAAAGCCTTGGGACTCAAACAACATGGAACCCAAACACTGCAAACCGGGATGTAAGTCTTCCAGTTTGCAAACTTTTTCCAGAAACTGAACGTGCTCCGGTTTGAGTGTCATGCTTCCAATTGGAGTGCCACACTTCCGTTTTGAGTGTTACGCTGAGGTCTGTCTGTCTTTGCTATTTACTGTATTTTTTGCTCTATAAGACTCACCTTTTCCCTCCTAAAAAGTAAGGGGAAATATGTGTGCGTCTTATGGAGCAAATGCAGGCTGCGCAGCTATCCCAGAAGCCAGAACAGCAAGAGGGATTGCTGCTTTCACTGCGCAGCGATCCCTCTTGCTGTTCTGGCTTCTGAGATGCAGAATATTTTTTTTTTTCTTGTTTTCCTCCTCCAAAAACTAGGTGTGTCTTGTGGTCTGGTGCGTCTTATGGAGCGAAAAATATGGTGTTATGCGGTGTTTTTTTTGCGGCTGTTTTTGTTTTGTTTTTGTGACTGTGTGGAACCCATTTCAGCTACTGATTGATTGATTGTGTGACTGCAGTACATTGTTTATTGCTTTCATGTTATGGATCACTGGTCTCGTTAGATAGTAAAATTCATGTTAAATTGCTGTTTTAGGGGTTGTTTTTAAAAGTCTGGAACCGATTTATCCATTTTACATTACTTTCCATGGTAAGGCGCGCCTTGGTTTTGGAATGCTTTGGTTTTGGAACAGACTTCCGGAACGGATTAAGTTTGAGAACCAAGGTACCACTGTATCAGAAGCGACTTCTGATGGTTTACTGAGCATTCATCCTGATTTCTCAGCAGGGAAAGGAGATAATGTTGGACGTTTAATAAGCAGTCCTTCTGAAAAAGTTGAGGGAGGTTAGATGACGCTGCATCAGAGCAAATCCTATTTCCACTGAATATTCCCTGCCCCATTATTGCAAAAGCTCTGATCTTTTGGGGTAAGCTTTCTTGTCCAAGACCTCCAAATCCGCTTTAATATAGGGGAAGCCTGGATGTGCTGTGAATCAGGAAGCAAGGCAACACAGCATTTCTCCTCTCCCTCCCCATCTTCCTTTTACCTATTGTCCTCGTTTGCCTGTCATAACAAACAAGAATCCAAGTACTGCAGGTCAGGTAGCCGAGGAAACAGGAAACAGAAGCCACAGCTGCCTTGTCTTCAATTTTAGCGTTGGGTAAAGCTATGTTTTCCCCAGCTAGCTGTTCTATTACAAAGGAATTTCAGAAATAGACTGGAAAGAGAAGCTGCTGAATTGCAACTTATCACCAAACTTAAAACTATGGAGAGACCTGGTTTGAACAAAGACATTGGATTCTTATCTCATTATACATGACAAAGCCATTTTTCACCTTCTCACCCCTTGCTTTTTCCTGTTAGACCTATTGCAGTCGTTAAGAGTCGTCAACAGGCTCATCGCAGCTATCTGCCAATCACCCATTCCCACCACCCTTCTGAGTAATACCCCTCCCCACCTTCTCACTATATAGAAAGGTCCGGTGACTTCTGTTTCAGTGTATCTGAAGAAGTGTGCATGCACACGAAAGCTCATACCTAGAACTAACTCAGTTGGTCTTTAAGGTGCTACTGGAAGGAATTTTTTAATTTTGTTTAGATATATTAAGAATAAGTTTAATTATAATAAAAGTGTGTATTGGCAATAAGTATCATGAAATCGAAATATGGAATAGACGGGAGGTTGGGTATTTAGTGTTCAGACCAATATATGTCATATTGTTTGCTAAGAAAATTATGTGTCTATAGTTATTCCTGTGTGCAGTGGCGTAGCGTGGGGGGTGCAGGGGGGGCCGGCCGCACCGGGCGCAACATCTGGGGGCGCGTGCTAATCTAGTGGAAGAGACTCGAGTGCTAAAATCCACAGGTTAGGGGGCGCAAATTACTTGCCTTGCCCCGGGTGCTGACAACCCACGCTACGCCACTGCCTGTGTGTAATTTGGTATTTGTGTTTTTTTCTTTTTTCTTGTTCTATCAATAAAAAAAATTAAACAAAAATTCCCTAGAAAGCACCCCTTTCAGAGGGGGTCCAAACTTTTTTCAAAGAGGGCCAGATTTGATGAAGTGAACATGCGTGAGGGCCGACTAAAGGGCCGGCCAAAGTTGAGCTTTTTATTGGATTGAAGTTGTTGAGCTTTTTTCCAGATTTTACCCCAGGAAATAAACTGCCACAGGGGCCATCTGGCAGGCCGGATTAGGCCTCCGAAATGGACTTTGGACATGCCTGCTTTCACCAGAGCTTCAGTTTTTGTAGCCTAAAGTAAAAGGATTTGCAAGGGAATTGTGCTCGTGTCGAAGAACCAAAAGCCCTTGGCTTCAATATTCTGAATATTTCCCTTCCCACAGAGACCATTCTGCTGTCCCTGAACTCACCCTGGCTTCCCCACCCAACCTCTGGCTGCCAGCCAAGAACTTTTTTCCAACTCCCGGCCTCTCCCACTGCCAGGACATTTTTTGGTGCCATCATCAATGGCATAATATTGGCTTGGATAACCTCTTTCCTTCCCTCTGTCACTTAAATCAAGACACCCAACTGGCACGCCTTACCCCACATGACGCACGTGCTCCACTGTGGGCCCGATCCACTGGGAAGCTCACTCGGGCAAGCAAATAGGATCCCTTGCACAGCTTCTCTGGACTGCAGATGGGTCTGCACACACCCTGGACATTTGAAGCACACGGGTTCTGTCAAAACAATCCCGGAAACTGTACTTTAAGGGTGCTGGGAACAGAAGCTCTGTGAAGGGTGAACTACAGCTCCCAGAATTATTGGGTGGAAGCCAGGTGTTTTAAATATATGGCGTGAATGTGACCAACATCAGTGTGAAGGGTCAGTGCATGGGGTACTTTAAATACCGTATTTTTTGCTCTATAAGACTCACTTTTTTCCCTCCTAAAAAGTAAGGGGAAATGTGTGTGCATCTTATGGAGTGAATGCAGGCTGCTCAGCTATCCCAGAAGCCAGAACAGCAAGAGGGATCGCTGCTTTCGCTGTGCAGCGATCCCTCTTGTTGTTCTGATTCTGAGATTCAGAATATTTTTTTTCTTGTTTTCCTCCTCCAAAAACTAGGTGCGTCTTGTGGTCTGGTGCGTCTTACAGAGCGGAAAATACGGTATATGGTGTGTACACGGCCGAGGTTTGTGCAGAACATCCTCACATCTGCAGCTATTAACCCTGGGAGACCTAGATTCTACCTCCACGGTTGGAGGCAATAAGTCCCTGAATGCCAGCTACTGGGGACTGCAGGGAGATGGGGGGGTGGGGTGGCAGCTGGCCCACCCCAAATCAAGTCAATAAATAAAAATACTTAACTACCAGTAGAAATAATCAGAATATTTGAAACTGAAATGTGCTATGCTTATAGAGTGTGCACAGAAAAACTGCATTGGGGGGGGAAAGGAGGGATTTGAGAAGGAATGGCTGAAAAGGTTTCTCAGCAAATTGTGCACTTGGGGAAGGGAGCGAGCAAAATTATTGCACACCCTCCCACCATTTATTGCAACCATTTGAAACCCCACCTTTTTTCACTCAAGGCAGTTCACAACGAATAGCAAAAAAATAATAGAAGATCCATAAAAATAAGAAAGCAACGTCAAAAGAGGCTAACCTGTAACACTGACAGTGGAGAAGGCATGTGCAAAGTCCATTTTGGGGGCCCAATCTGGCCCGGTGGTTGGTTTAATCCAGCCCCTGTAGCTCAACAACTTTGGTCAGCCCTCACACATGTTCACTTCATCAAATCTGGCCCTCTTTGAAAAAAGTTTGGGGCCCCCTGCGGTGGAGGAGAGCATCCAGAGCGGAACAGATTTCACAAGCCAAAAAAGGCCATTCCAATCATATTCTGGTTTGGGGCTTTGCTCTTGCAAAGTCAGCACCCCAGTTCAGCCCAGAAAAAAATGGTTAGCTAGCTCTGTTATTAAGGATCAGAGCAATATAGTCCGATCTCCAAGCTTGTGCCAAATCCCTGGCAGCTGAAACTGTTATGTACTGAAGTTCTCACCCTGGGCCAGCAGGGGGATACTGTAGATAGTTATGCAAATGAAGGATCGAAAGTGACGTTCAGTGATTGGATAGTTTGTATACAAATGAAGGATCGAAAGTGACGTTCAGTGATTGGATAGTTTTAGAAAGTTGTTACAGTAACAAGTTACTGGAGCTCTATATAAGCAGGCTGACTGAGCCCTTCAGCTCAGTTCAGTTCTGGCCTCAGAATAAAGAAGAGCTGTTTGAAGAATTGCTGTGTCGTCTGATATGTTCGCCCACAACTTAACAGGAACAATCATAGTTTCGGAACTGTCCTTACGGCCAGCCTCACCTAGAGCTCACTGCGCTTTGTAGTTAGTCTTAACCTTGACTTCTCATACAGCAGGTTTCCTCGCCTATCCTTTTACCTGCCGCAGGACCAGTTCCTGTACAGGACTACATACAGAGGTCATAATGGCACTGAAAATCCATGCAGACATCTCCATGAGCAAGGACATGTGTTCTGGAAGTTTCCAGAAAAATGCATGTAGGGTCTGAGGGCCAGGCAGAGGGCAGGACCGCTCTGGGAGGGAAGAAAAAGTGAGTGGAGCAGAACACAAGGGGCCTTGTTTTGTTTTGTTTAATGCTTTCTGAAAATTTATTTATTGGTGCGTGTTTTTCTTTTTGTAAATCTACCAAAGAATAAAATAAAACCAGGGATTGAATTTAATTCTAAATTATATTCTGGAAACATGGAAGATTACAAGGGGTAAAAGAAAATAATGGATGTACCGTGCCATATTAGAAGCAAAAAAACTTGTTTTGATGGATTGGAAGAGCCGCAAAAAGATTCCATTGAGCGCATGGATTGATAATATGGACAGACTAGTTACCTACGAATGAATTGCATGTCGACGCAAATTAAGAATGGATAAATATGAAGAAATCTGGAAGGAATATTTAAGCGATAAGGCAGACAGTGGTGGGAAGTAGGGGGAGGAGAGGTGGGGAAATATTGTTAAAAAGGTGTAGTCATAGGTATATCAGTATTCAAATTTGAATTGTCAAATTGTGTTTTGTTGTTGTTGTTTAGTCGTGTCCAACTCTTCGTGACCCCATGGACCAGAGCACGCCAGACACTCCTGTCTTCCACTGCCTCCCGCAGTTTGGTCAAACTCATGTTGGTAGCTTCGAGAACACTGTCCAACCATCTCGTCCTCTGTCGTTCCCTTCTCCTTGTGCCCTCCATCTTTCCTGACATCAGGGTCTTTTCCAGGGAGTCTTCTCTTCTCATGAGGTGGCCAAAGTATTGGAGCCTCAGCTTCACGATCTGTCCTTCCAGTGAGCACTCAGGGCTGATTTCCTTCAGAATGGAGAGGTTTTCTCTTCTTGCAGTCCATGGGATTCTCAAGAGCCTCCTCCAGCACCAGAATTCAAAAGCATCAATTCTTCGGTGATCAGCCTTCTTTATGGTCCAGCTCTCACTTCCATACATCACTACTGGGAAAACCATAGCTTTAACTATACGGACCTTTGTTGGCAAGGTGATGTCTCTGCTTTTTAAGATGCTGTCTAGGTTATTGTGTAATTGTGTTAGTGGTGTTATTATGGTTTTTGTTGTATGTGCCTTGTGTGGTTGTTGTTTGTATGGAAAAAATGATTAAATAAATTTTAAAAAACACCCCAGGGATAAGATTCCCCCCCCCCCAAGATGGTGGAGGGTCTGTTTGCTGCTCCCCGTTAGTGTTGTAGTGGTGACACTTGCCCTTCTTCTGATAAAAAATGCTCTGCAGGGGAGGACCAAGAAGAGAAATGTCCCTATTTTCATCTGAAGAATGTTGAAGGGTATGCAACAAGCTAGGAAAAACGGAATTTGGACGTTCATTTCAGGAGTGCAGCTCTGTCAAAATGCCTCATGTTTTCCCTTCCACGTTCTGTGCGGCAAGCCTTGGGTTGTGCAAGACAAAGTTTTGAAAAGTAGCCCAGAACTGATTGTTTCTCTCTTGGCTGCAGCATTAGAGATGGGATCATGTCTTGCTGCCTTCACACATTTTCCTTTTGCTCTCTTTGGGCCTTAAAACATGATGAACCCAGAGACCCTTGGGATACAGAAAGAAGGTTCTGTCTTCACTCTTCAGTGAAGGCAGGAGAGACTCCCGCTGTTCCTGAAGACTCGCCAACTCTTCAACCTCTTCCAAGGTCCACAAGTCCTTTCTATCTGTGATGATCTTTAGTACCTGGAATGGTATGACTGATAGACCAGGAATCTTAGGGGAAGCTTTGGCAGTGCGGTTCAAGTCAGGAAGAAGACTAAGTTGTGCCAATGGAAATTATCTCTAAGAGAGTGCATGTTTTGAATGGAAGCTGTGTACAGTGGTACCTCTGGTTACGTACTTAATTCGTTTGGAGGTCTGTTCTTGTTGTTGTTTAGTCGTTTAGTTGTGTCCGACTCTACGTGACCCCATGGACCAGAGCATGCCAGGCACTCCTGTCTTCCACTGCCTCCCGCAGTTTGGTCAAACTCATGCTGGTAGCTTCGAGAACACTATCCAACCATCTCGTCCTCTGGCGTCCCCCTTCTCCTTGTGCCCTCCATCTTTCCCAACATCAGGGTCTTTTCCAGGGAGTCTTCTTTTCTCATGAGGTGGCCAAAGTACTGGAACCTCAACTTCAGGATCTGTCCTTCCAGTGAGCACTCAGGGCTGATTTCCTTGAGAATGGATAGGTTAGGGTCTGTTCTTAACCTGAAACTGTTCTTAACCTGAAGCACCACTTTAGCTAATGGGGCCTCCTGCTGCCGCCACACCGCTGCCAGAGCATGATTTCTGTTCTCATCCTGAAGCAAAGTTCTTAACCCGAGGTACTATTTCTGGGTTAGCGGAGTCTGTAACCTGAAGTGTATGTAACCCTGTAGTTAGATCCTACTGTTGACTTTGGGACTTACACCTAAGTAGACATGCCCAGCGTCAAAGGCTTGCCGTGCAATCCTATTCCTGACATAGGCTGCTTGGAGCAATATAGGACAAAGCTGCCCCCAAATGCCTGGTCCCCACTTCCAAAAGTCCACTCATATCCCATGAAACAGAGCGGGGGGTTGGGGGGGATTGTTTTTTGGGGGGTACAGGGTGGCTGAGAGTTGCTGCCTTTTAGTGTGTCTCTGGCTTGGCAGCATTCATAACTGAGAATGAGAACTATGCTATATTATGATGCAGCAGGAACATGTTTGATATTGTGTTGTTGTTGTTTAGTCATTTAGTCGTGTCCGACTCTTCGGATTAGCTTCGAATTGGCTATGCGGTAATAAAAAGATATAAATTAAGTAACCGCAGAAAGGAGGGGAGGGAAGTTGAGGGGAAGGTAAATTAGATTTGTAAAGATTTTGTTTTTCTTGTTACAAATATTTGGAAAAGGTGAAAATTTTAAAAGAAAAAGAAAGCATTTAAGGCTTGCTATTGGGCAGCTATCTTTCCCCCTTTCTAATATCAAACAAATCTTTTAATATCAAAGATATCTAATATCTTTTCCAGGGAGAAGACTCCCTGGAAAAGACCCTGATGTTGGGAAAGATGGAGGGCACAAGGAGAAGGGGACGACAGAGGACGAGATGGCTGGATAGTGTTCTCGAAGCTACCAGCATGAGTTTGACCAAAGTGCGGGAGGCAGTGGAAGACAGGAGTGCCTGGCGTGCTCTGGTCCATGGGCACATTATATCTTTTAATCACAATCGGAGTACATTCTTTTTCTCAGAGAATTCTGCGTACTGTTGCTTGTTAAAGGTTGCTGGCAGTTGTAGCTCTTGTGAGGGGTAAACTACAACGGCCGAAATTTTCTCTTTAATTTATCCAAGCATGGTCATGTCGACCTTGGTCTTGCAGTGATTGTAGCATTGCCAGCCTAAGAACAACTTACGAAATACCCTAGCTCTTTCCCAACTCATGAAATGAGGTTGTGTTTTTTGTTTTGCATAGTGTAGGGTTCAAATTGTGGGGAGACCAGAGCTCTTGTGTTTTTAACAGCTATACAGAAGGCAGAAGCCCAACAGGCTTAGCGTTTTCCTGTGTGGAAATCCAGTTACAATGGTACCTCGGGTTAAGTACTTAATTCGTTCCGGAGGTCTGTTCTTAACCTGAAACTGTTCTTAACCTGAAGCACCACTTTAGCTAATGGGGCCTCCCGCTGCCGTAGCACGATTTCTGTTCTCATCATGAAGCAAAGTTCTTAACCCGAGGTAATATTTCTGGGTTAGTGGAGTCTGTAACCTGAAGCGTATGTAACCTGAAGCGTATGTAACCCGAGGTACCACAGTATGGGGAAAACATTGCCTCTCGATACTCTTTCCATCAGACATCTCAATACTTGTGCCTGATTTCTATTTGTGTCCTCCACCTTGATCCACAGATCTGCATATGACGCAAATGCAAATAGTATGCAAATTTGTGTCTTCTTCTGCGGAAGGCTCAATCCAGTGCAGTCCAGTGTTCTGAGCCCAGAAATCCTGTTGGCAACCTTGCCTTTGGTTTCTGCCTTCTGCGCCCTCTCCGCAGACTTTGGCCTGCTGGCTGCCTCTCTTGCCTGTTTCCCTGTTTCCCTATCTTTGCCCTGCTGTTTCAGGATTCAAGGCTAGCCTTGTCTCTGTCCTAGACCTGATTTCACCCCAGGGCTGATCTTTGGAAACTTCCCTCTCCAGCGTACATTCTCCAAACATCATTTGCACCCCAGTAAGTCTAAGACAAGGGATGTGGGTGGAGCTGTGGGTTAAACCACAGAGCCTAGGACTTGCTGATCAGAAGGTTGGCGGTTCGAATCCCCGCAACGGGGTGAGCTCCCGTTGCTCGGTCCTTGCTCCTGCCAACCTAGCAGTTTGAAAGCACATCAAAGTACAAGTAGATAAATAGGTACCGTTCCGGGGGGAAGGTAAACGGCGTTTCCGTGCACTGCTCTGGTTCGCTGGAAGTGGCTTAGTCATGCTGGCCACATGACCCGGAAACTGTACGCCGGCTCCCTCAGCCAATAAAGTGAGATGAGCGCCGCAACCCCAGAGTCGGTCATGACTGGACCTAATGTTCAGGGGTCCCTTTACCTTTACATACCTAAGTCTAAGACAGCAGCAGCAGCAGCCCGTCTATAGGGCCATACCTATATCTTTATTTAAGCTAGCTCTAAATTAAGTGGGCAAAAAGTCTTTTTCCCAGATATATAATATCTTGAAGTCCACAGACAAATATAGTTATTTCCCCTCACTTTCCCTTTATATTCACCAAAAACTTCCCTTTCTGCTCAAAATTGCTTTTTAACTGCAGCTGGTTAGAAGACTACTTCTTGTTTACAATATTTTTTAAAAAATGACTCATCTGGGTGGTGCTGTTATTTTGAGCAGAATTCACGCCCCCAAGGGAGAGATGATGACTTGCGTGTATCTCGATTAAATCTGGAACAGAAATATTTTGCAAATGTTGAATTTATCCAGAGCAGGGAGGGACCCAAACAAAATTATTTTAGCCGGGGTTTATTTTCAGCCAGAATTTCTGCCACCTCTCCAGTGGACACCATTGCCATTTATGAAAGAATGAGGGAGGCATTCGTGGTGAGTTCTGGCACCTCTTTTTCTAGAAAAGGAAAGTGTCTTCTTCAATATGGATGAGAAAGGCCAAATGCAGCTCAGCCATTCTTGATGCATGTGTTTAGAGATGAATGGATTGGGGGTGGAGGAACAGATAGATTGAAGGACAGACAAATATGAATGGGTAAAGTGGGGCGCGGGTGGCGCTGTGGTCTAAACCACAGAGCCCAGGGCTTGCCGATCAGAAGGTCGGTGATTCGAATCCCCATGATGGGGTGAGCTCCCGTTGCTCGGTCCCTGCTCCTGCCAACCTAGCAGTTCAAAAGCATGTCAAAGTGCAAGTAGATAAACAGGTACCACTCCGGTCGGAAGGTAAACGGCGTTTCCGTGCGCTGCTCTCGTTCGCCAGAAGCGGCTTAGTCATGCTGGCCACATGACCTGGAAGCTGTACACCGGCTCCCTCGGCCAATAAAGTGAGATGAGCGTCGCAACCCCAGAGTCAGTCAGAACTGGACCTAATGGTCAGGGGTCCCTTTACCTACCAGTCCATCATAGTTGAGAAGGCTGACCAGGTGACCTGCATGACTGCTGAGTGTGCTATCAAGATGCTATCACAGGAATAAAATAACATAAAGGTAAAGGTAAAGGGACCCCTGACCATTAGGTCCAGTCGTGACCGACTCTGGGGTTGCGGCGCTCATTTCATTTTATTGGCCAAGGGAGCCGGCGTACAGCTTCCAGGTCATGTGGCCAGCATGACTAAGCCGCTTCTGGCGAACCAGAGCAGCGCATGGAAATGCCATTTACCTTCCCACCGGAGTGGTACCTATTTATCTATTTGCACTTTGACGTGCTTTCAAACTGCTAGGTTGGCAGGAGCAGGGACCAAGCAATGGGAGATCACCGTGTCACAGGGATTCAAACTTCCGACATTCTGATCGGCAAGTCCTGGGCTCTGTGGTTTAACCCACAGCGCCACCCGCGTCCCTTACATAAAATAACATGCCCATATATAAATATAAGTATAAAGTTGATAGGTCATTTTAGGATTGATCAAGGGGAAATCTAGAAGGTTCAAGATTATGGGGGCATGGAATCATGAGTCCAACAGCATCTCGTAGCTAAAAGCAGACAGGAACTTACAACAGAAGCAAAGCAAGGCACACCAAGCAGGCTTGGGCAATAGGTCTAAATAGAAAGCTGATGAATGCAAGGGTTTGGGTAAGGGCAGCATGTGACAAATGTGTAAATGAGGAACCAAATTTGCTGATCGAGCTGGAACAGCAAGATGAGGAACTAGGTGAGAGATTATCACCAAGGAGCAGACAAAAATCTGGAGAGCTATTCAGAAAGAGGCACCCCAAATTGGATGGCGATAGAGAAAAGTGATGAAAAATGCTATTGTCCAATAGATGCAAGCAGCAGAGAGATGGGTAAAATCTGGAATGGGTGGGACTAAATAACAAAGAGAAGGAAAGAAGCAAGGCCCGCAAGAAATCTTGGTATGTGTTGTTTGTCTTCCGTTGCTTCTTATTCATTCTTTATTCCGACATAGTTATTAAAGCACAATGATTCTTTGAAATCATTTGAACTTGTCTGATCTATCACGGCTTGGGTCAGAAGGTGAGGAGACTTCAGCAAACTTCATATTTGCTGGGTAGTAAGATGGTGGTGCTGTGGTCTAAACCACCAAGCCTACGGCTTGCCGATCAGAAGGTCGGCGGTTCGAATCCCTGCAATGGGGTGAGCTCCCGTTGCTCGGTCCCTGCTCCTGCCAACCTAGCAGTTTGAAAGCACATCAAAGTGCAAGTAGATAAATAGGTACTGCTCAGGCGGGAAGGTAAACGGTGTTTCGTGCGCTGCTGTGGTTCACCAGAAGAGGCTTAGTCATGCTGGCTCCCTTGGCCAGTAAAGCGAGATGAGCGCCGCAACCCCAGAGTCGTCCGCAACTGGACCTAATGGTCAGGGGTCCCTTTACCTTTTAAGATCCCTATGGGTGGTTTTGGGTCACATTATAAAACACCTTGTAAAATAAAAGTCCCATCTAACATCGTTGATGGATGACTTTGAAACCTCCCTCCTGGCTCTCTCCCTTCTTAGGATTCTTAATCTCAAAACTGGATTTCAACTGCAAGCAGAGAAGCAGAAGGTCGCCTTCTGTAAAGTTCAGCACATGGAGGCCACCCTGATAAAACTCTTACAGTATCTGTGGCTTAGATAGTTTTCTCTGGAGGGTGGCAGAGATCCTTATTCCTAATACATGCTCTGCACAAGCTGTTTACCACAGGCTTCATTCAGAGGTTTCCATCGCTGCAGAGACTAGTGTAAACACTAAACACCTAGGAATGAAACATTCCCCGCTGTGAACAGAATGAATCTTCAGTTATCTCAAGCTGGGTTTGATCATCAACATTTTTTAACATTAATTTGCAGAATGGCCCCATCAATTGCTCCTTATATGCATAATCCAACGTGCCGATCTCGCACATGCTGTTTTCTAAGAACATTTGCACGGCGTGTTTTGATTTCATTAGGAATGAAGTTAATTAAAGTTAATGATGTTGAGTGGCATGTGGAAAATCTCCGTAGTGTGAATCTAGATGCTTGAATGGGATGTGTGAAATCTCTAAAGTTGTGTTTCATTTTGTTTGGGCCTGATCTGTGGGCCACACTTAATGCGTTTTGGGTGATGTCTCTGGTGCTCACCTTTTACACTCCAGTCCTAAGGATATTTAATTCCAGCGGGTGCAGAATGCCGCGGCGAGACTCCTTACGGGCTCCTCGCTGCGAGATCACATTCACCCGGTGCTATACCAGCTGCACTGGCTCCCGGTGGAGTACAGGGTCAGGTTTAAGGTGCTGGTTTTAACCTTTAAAGCCCTATATGGCCTAGGACCCTCGTACCTACGGGACCGCCTCTCCTGGTATGTCCCACAGAGGACCTTACGGTCTTCAAACAAAAACTTCTTGGAGGTCCCGGGCCACAGGGAGGTTAGGCTGGCCTCAACCAGAGCCAGGGCTTTTGCGGCTGTGGCTCCCATCTGGTGGAACGCTCTGCCACAAGAGGGACTTGACATCTTTCCGCAGGGCCTGCAAGACAGAGCTGTTCCACCAGGCCTTTGGCCAAGGCACAGTCTGACCCCCTCCTTTGGCAATCCTCACAGAACTCTAGCCCAATGGTTGCCATTAATTTGATTATGAATTGATTTTAGAATGAAATGACTTTAGAATGTTGTATTATTTTATTGTTGTTAGCCGCCCTGAGCCCAGCTTTGGCTGGGGAGGGCAGGATATAAATAAATTTATTATTATTATTATTATTATTATTATTATTATTAAAAATCCCTTTTCTTTGAATCCAGTATACTTCCAAATGGGCGTGCTTGAGAAACAATTTATTGACTAAAAGGGGAGGTGGTAGTACCAGCCTGTGTTTGCATGCAGGTGTTGAACAGAGCTGTCCTTTACCTCTACAGGTAAAGTGGGAGACTGTCAGAGGCTGATACTCACAATATACAGTGGTACCTTGAGTTACAAACTTAATTCGTTCCGCAGGTCCGTTCTTAACCCAAAACCATTCTTAACCTGAGGCACGCTTTTGCTAATGGGGCCTCCTGCTGCTGCCGGCGCGCAATTTCCATTCTCATCCTGGGGCAAAGTAGCCAGTGTGGTGTAGTGGTTAAGAGCGGTGGACTTGTAATCTGGTGAACCGGGTTCGTGTCTCTGCTCCTCCACATGCAGCTGCTGGGTGACCTTGGGCCACTCACACTTCTCTCTGAAGTCTCTCAGCCCCACTCACCTCACAGAGTGTTTGTTGTGGGGGAGGAAGGGAAAGGAGATTGTTAGCCACTTTGAGACTCCTTTGGGTAGTGATAAAGCGGGATATCAAATCCAAACTCCTCCTCCTCCTCTTCTTCTTCTTCTTCTTCTTCTTCTTCTTCTTCTTCTTCTTCCTCTTCTTCCTCTTCTTCCTCTTCTTCTTCCTCCTCCTCCTCCTCCTCCTCCTCTTCTTCCTCTTCTTCTTCCTCTTCTTCTTCCTCTTCTTCTTCTTCTTCTCCAACCCAAGGTACTACTTCCAGGTTAGTGGAGTTTGTAACCCGAGGTGTTTGTAACCCGAGGTACCACCGTATTACACTTACAGTCAAATCCCAGTTATGACCTATTCCCTCCCCAATTATGCCTTTTTAACGGGGCTACATTGAGTTTCCCAGAACAATTCTGTCACACAAACCATTCCTACCAAGCTTCCAGGGAGACTCCAATTCTTAATTTGATGATGATTGTGATGTGTTTTCACATGCTGTTGCTTTCTGACATTCCAGTTATGTTTTCCATCCTGCATTCACACTATTTTCTTTTCTTCGTCTCTGATTTCTGTTTCAGACTTCATTAGCAAAGTGCCCAGCCGGAGCGGCTGACTCAAAACTTTAGACGGACAATAAGTACCAAAGCTCCTCAGCCATTCTGAAAGGTAGGAAGGCCCTTTCCATATTGCCATTTTTACTTAATTACATTTATTTTTGAAACGTTTTTCCTTTTCCAGAGGAGATAACATATAAGAGAAAAAAGAAAGAGGTGATTGCCGTATTTTCGCTCTATAAGATGCACCAGACCACAAGACACACCTAGGTTTTGGAGGAGGAAAACAAGAAAAAAAATATTCTGAATCTCAGAAGCCAGAACAGCAAGAGGGATCGCTGCACAGTGAAAGCAGCAATCCCTCTTGCTGTTCTGGCTTCTGTGATAGCTGTGCAGCCTGCATTCGCTCCATAAGATGCACACACCATTCCCCTTACTTTTTAGGAGGGAAAAAGTGAGTCTTATAGAGCAAAAAATACGGTAATTTGATCATTCTAGGCCAGGGGTCAGCAACCTTTTTCAGCCATGGGCTGGTCCACTGTCCCTCAGACCATGTGGTGGGCCGGACTATATTTTGGAGGGGGGGGAGTGAACGAATTCCTATGCCCCACAAATAACCCAGAGATGCATTTTAAATACAGTGGTGCCTCACAAGACAAAAAGAATCCGTTCCGCGAGTCTCTTCGTCTTGCGGTTTTTTTCGTCTTGCGAAGCAAGCCCATTAGCGGCTTAGCGCTATTAGCGGCTTAGCGGATCAGCTGATAAGTGGCTTAGCGGCTTAGCGGATCAGCTGATAAGCGGCTTAGCGGATCAGCTGATTAGCGGCTTAGCGGATCAGCTGATAAGCGGCTTAGTGGATCAGCTGATAAGCGGCTTAGCGGCTTAGAAAAAGGAGGGAAAAAGGGGAAAAAAACCGCAGGAACTCGCAAGACATTTTCGTCTTGCGAAGCAAGCCCATAGGAAATTCGTTTTGCGAAGCACCTCCAAAACGGAAAACCCTTTCGTCTAGTGGGTTTTCCGTCTTGCAAGGCATTCATCTTGCGGGGCACCATTGTAAAAGCACACATTCTACTCATGTAAAAACACACTGATTCCCGGACCGTCCGCAGGCCGGATTGAGAAGGCGAATGGGCTTAGGTTGCCTACCCTTGTTCTAGACAGTAAGGCAAGGAACGTTAGGGAGGTACAGGGCCTTTCCCCATCCAACCCCAAATCTCCATATCCCACAAATCAATTTGAACTGTCTTCCCTGACCTGGGCAAAGCACCAGTTACTTATGATCCTGTTGGAGGATACTGTTAGACCACATATTGCACAACCATAGTTATCCAACTAGCCCATCCCGACACTGGCCATTTGCACTGATTTGGGTCACATCCACACAATACATTTAAACCACCTGGCTTCGCCCAAAGATTCATGGGAATTGTAGTTTACCCCTCACAGAGCTACAATACCCAGCACCCTTAGTAAACTACAGTTCCCATAATACTTTGAGGGAACCCAAAGTGCTTTAAATGTATGGTGTGGGTGAAACTAAAACACCTCAGTTTGGTCTCAGTTTGGAAAGCAACACTTTGATGGGTAAAATACTGTATTTTTTGCTCTATAAAACGCACCAGACCACCAGACGCACCTAGTTTTTGGAGGAGGAAAACAAGAAAAAAAAATATTCTGAATCTCAGAAGCCAGAACAGCAAGAGGGATCGCTGCGCAGTGAAAGCAGCAATCCCTCTTACTGTTCTGTTTTCTGGGATAGCTGCGCAGCCTGCATTCGCTCCATAAGACGCACACACATTTCCCCTTACTTTTTAGGAGGGAAAAAGTGAGTCTTATAGAGCAAAAAATATGATAGTTTATGAATTGCTGGGTCTTTGATAGGGACCTATAGCAGATCGATGCTGGCAGGTTGCTATAAAAGGCCATTGCTATGTGCATTCAAGGGGAAATTACAGTGGTGCCTCGCAAGACGAAATTAATCCGTTCCGCGAGCCTCTTCGTCTTGCGGTTTTTTCGTCTTGCGAAGCACGGCTATTAGCGGCTTAGCGGCTATTAACGGCTTAGCGGCTTAGCGGCTATTAACGGCTTAGCGGCTTAGCGGCTTTAAGAAAAAGGAAACAAACTCGCAAGAACTCGCAAGACGTTTTGTCTTGCGAAGCAAGCCCATAGGGAAATTCGTCTTGCAAAGCACCTCAAAAAACAGAAAACTCTTTCGTCTTGCGCATTTTTCGTCTTGCGAGGCATTCGTTTTGCCAGGTACCACTGTATTTATTTTGATGGGCACTACTTTTTCCCCTCTTGTTTTCCCCCACTCCACCCCTTTTTTTCACTCCCCTTCCTTTCAGCAAATAGTCAGCAACCGTGGCATCTGCAGATCTCATGGAGTACGAGGACAACTTCACGGAATACTTTGGGACTTACGAAGAGGACGAGCCCCCCGTGTCCCACCTCACCCACGCACAGGTGGCATCGCTTGTGTTCCACGGCGTGGCTTTTCTCCTGGGAGTGCCTGGCAATGCGATCGTCATCTGGATTATGGGCTTTAAATGGGACAAGACCGTGACTTCCCTCTGGTTCCTCAACCTGGCTATTGCGGACTTCATCTTCGTCCTTTTCCTCCCTCTCTACATCACCTACGTGGCCACGGGCTTCCATTGGCCCTTTGGGAAGTGGCTGTGCAAAGCAAACTCCTTCATTGCTCTCTTCAACATGTTTGCCAGCGTCTTCTTCCTGACAGCCATCAGCCTGGACCGTTATGTCCATCTGATCCACCCTGTCTTCTCCTACCGGCATCGGACTCTCAAGAACACCTTCTTTATGATTGCTTTCATCTGGGTTTTGGCCACGCTCATTGGAAGCCCGGCGCTGTACTTTAGAGATACCCTTACACTACACAACAATGTCACCATTTGCTACAACAACTTCCATCCCACCGACGTCAATCTTATTATCCTCAGACACCATGTTCTCACCTGGGTAAGGTTCATTTGTGGCTACCTCTTTCCTCTGCTGACCATGATTGTTTGTTACTCTCTTCTGATATGCCAGGTGAAGAAAACTGCCACGCTGACCTCCAGCAGGCTCTTCTGGACTGTTCTGGCTGTGGTGGTGGTTTTTTTCGTTTGCTGGACCCCATACCAAATATTCAGCATCCTTGAGCTCTCTGCTCACCACGATAACTACTGGCACGACTTGCTCCGCGACGCCATTCCTCTTTCCGTCAGCTTTGCTTTCATCAACAGCTGCCTTAACCCCATTCTTTACGTCCTCCTCAGCAAGAAACTCCAGTCCTGTTTCAGTGTGACGTTTTCAGAACTGGTGAAGCACACCCTCTGGGAAGTCAGCCGGTCTGGGACAGTCAGCGAACAAGTCTGGAATTCTTTGAGTCTACAGCAGGGTGAAGCGTCTGAGCTGGAGACTTCTCTGGGTGAAATCTCTCCCTGACGGGCACTCACTCTGCAATATGCCCACCTTATTAAGATCTAGACATCAGAGGTGTTTGTAACCCAACCGTCACTACACAAAAGTAGCCAAGGTGGTTCTCCCCAGGTGGAACTCCTTTTGCTTTGACCCCATTCAGCTCCCATGAGCTGCATATTTTTTCCAGTAAAACTTCTTTAGTAAAAGGACACAGGTTTTGTAGCCACTGTTATGTCATCCGCATGTTGCGTATAGCCACTCTCCTCATCCTTGACCATTGTCCACGAAGGCAATGATAGAAGCTGGAGGTCTGAATGAGGTCAAAACAGCAGAAGTTCATAAGCAACTTCAATTGTTCATAGGGTTGCCAAACTTTTAGGCATCCAAAACTCACATGCTTCTGAGGAGCCATCATTAAAATGTTGTGATCTTCATCCCAATGCCATTTAAAGCTTTATCTGCCAATTTCTGCACATCAAGCTACTGTTAAAAGACACAATAGAAGGCCTGATAATCTCCCCACCCCAAATTCAAGCTACTGAGGGAGGAAAGAAGTTTGTGCAGGGACTTAGGATCATGGAAGACAGTGTGTGTCATGGAATGTTCTTATTTTATAGTTCTTCAGTATCAAAACATTGTCCTTCAAGCACTAAACAAAGACATTGATTCTCCCTTGAAGTAACCGCATAGGGAAATGTCACACAAAACAACACGCAAATGCACTTTTTGATGTGCTTTTAAAAACATAGTACCTTTGCAATCTTTTTAAGTAGTCAAGTATACTTTATTATATATATTTTTGGCACAGAGCCTTGCTGAACAAAACTGACAATTTCTCTTCCCCTTTGCTTATGGTTTTTTGCTTAGTTTCTGCTCAAGATGTCAAAGATTATATATATTAAATGCAAGGATTCCACTGCTTCCAATGAGGCAGGTTAATCTGTAAGCCTGCTAGCGGGCTTTATCAACATTTTCAGTAAACCTGGCTCCTTAATCCTATAGGTCATATCCAACAATAGTCCTCCTCAGGGTCAACACATTGGAATTAAGAGGCAGAACTAATTAAACCCATTAATTTCAGTAGGTCTACTCCGAGTAGGACCAGTCCCAGGTATAGAATTTGGCAGAGCAGGACATTTGCACATGAGGTTTCTGGTCCACTGAAATGATTTGCACAGAGACACATTGATCTGGGTATTTTGCACTTCCAGAGGGTTTAGGCAAACAGTTTTGTTCTACAAAAGCAAAGCAATACATTCACTAAGAATGGCTTTCAGAGTTCAAGCCGCTTTACCAGTGCTGATTTCACTTAATCTCACTCAGATATTAGCCTAGGTGCCTAATATTTAGTGGTAGCACCACTGTATTCCTTTCAAATTATAGCATACTGCCTGGTCTGACCTTAAATATGGTGGTTTCTTCAGCACTGCCACCCCAGTCAATTGATCCCTTCTTGCCTTTGCTTTATTACTGCGCAAGTCTTTTTTTAACACACCTTTTTCTCGGGTTTTTGTTTTCCCCTTAGCTTCATGTGCCCCATCCTGTCTTCCTCTGAGCTCCCTGTCCCTTGCCTTGTCTCCTGAAACATCTTCCCAGTCTTTCGCATCACCGGAAAGCTACCCTCGCAATGTTTTCATCTACGAAACCCCTCTAGATTAAGTTTCCCAACTTCCCCTCCTCTCACAAACTCTGGATGGAAAACATGCTGACAGCTTTTTCCCCTGAGCAGGGAGGGAGGTTTGTAGATGTCATAGCCGCTCAGAAAGGTGTGAGGGGCTTCGCCACTGCAGTAGCGATCCATGAAAGGAGGACAGAATATTTCCAATGGGACTTGTTTGTAAAAGCATGCTTGGATCCTGTTTGTAGAAACCAATTTACATGTGCATTACATTTCTTTGAGATGTATGGTGGAAACTATTTACATTGATGTAGGCTGCAAATGTGTTGCAGCCATATATTTAAAATCATAATATTGCCAAAGCAAGGAAACAGCATTTGAAATAAATACTTCAGATTAATTTTGTTTGGTTTGGTTTGGACTCATAATGCCATTACAGATGTGGTGAGCTGGGAAGCTTTGCCAGCTGCGTGTGTTTTGGGAAGAGGAGGGAGAAGACTTTATTTTCTGAACCTCTCTGGGTAGGAAATAATGGTGTTTGTATGTATGGCGAGGAATGTGAAATGAGCAAAAGCTTTTTAGATGCTTAATTCCTTGGCCACATTATACTAAATTGCTTTGCTTTCTCGAGCAATCAGCTCTGTACATGTTTTGTGTTCCTTGCCTCTGTAATAATAAACAAAAATCTGTAATAAATGAAAATCTGCCCTTATTTCCTTATGGGGGACACAAGAGCCCTTACAGAGTCCTTTGTAGGTTCTCCATCGGTCGGTGGAAAGAACAGAGGCCAACCAGAGAATATTGAGAAGCAAAGCAGCTTGTAAGCCTGATCTTTATTGAACTGTTGCAACAGGGGGCTCCCCTAACAAGCAGGAGAAGGAGGACCCAGAACCAAGTTGTGTCTGCCCTTATATAGACATTTAAAATTGCCCGCCCTGTAGTCCAAGACCACCCCCAGAAACATTATACCTACATCGCAGAAAGGGTGGGCTAAAGCAGAAATCTGAGTGGGTTGTTTACCTCCTGGCAAATTACCTGTTAATGCTTACTGGATTGATACCCTAGGGAGCCTGGCCAGTCTTTTGTAATGATAAATACTTAGTTCCTGAGCCAAGTCACAGGCTCACCCTATTCATACACAGACATACCCTTAAGACAAGATTTGTGAAGGAAAAGACGATGGGGAGGCTTTTCTTTTTGACTATGCAGAGAAAACACCTGGTCAGCCTGGGAGTCAAAACAACTTCATGGCTGTTCTCCTGTGCTGCTTCAGACATGTGGTTTATATATGTACATGTTTGCTTGGTACATTTATGAACATTTATTATATACATAAGCCCTTATTTTATTATTTCGCCATGCATTCTCATGTGGCTTAGCTCATTTCTTCATGGGTTCTGTATTGGTTGGGACAGATGACTTTTCTCCATAAATTCACCGAATTTGTTGTAGTCATAGTGCGGGTTGCTTTGTGTTTTGAATTAATTGTCCTAGATTTAGTGATCTGTTCTCTTGATCGGAGTTTCTAGCTTTCAGTTGTTTCCCATCTGTAAAATGGGTTTCAAGAATGTCTTCTAAACGGAATTGCTTCGTGTGTTCCATGTTGACGTGTGCTGTGCAGCCGGGCTCACCTGCTTTGAGTTGCATTTAAGCTCTTGCTTTGTGTCTGTGAATATCCGCCCTCCCTTCCCCACAGGTGGGCGGGGTTTGCGGCACTGAGCGGCGCTCACCTGGACGGGTGCCACCCACCTGCTTCAGCTGGCCTTTGACCCGCCCTTGGCCAGGGAGGACAATGGATGGCCGGCTGGGGGCGGGCCTAAGGCCAAAAGAAAAGAGGCTGACCCCAGGGCTCAAGCCTCTTTGGCCGTTCTTCCTTCCAGGATCAATGACTTCACTGGGCAATGACTTCTGGCTCCACGACTTGCGACGAGCCCTTGGGGACTGGAGAGATGGCGGGGTTTGATTGGTCCTCGGTTGTGGGACTTGGCAGTGAGGCCCCTTAGGGCCTCGAGTGGCAGTTTTAGGCCTTGGCAAGGTAGCCTTTAGTCTAACATCAAGTTGGGGAGATGCTTTCTTTTTTTATTATTAATTTTTTGAGAAAATTTTTCTTTTACAAATTATTTGAACACAATCATATTCCATATTACAGGTTTGTTTGTTTTACTTCCCCCTGCTCCCCCCGCAATCCTCATACTTTTATATTTATTCCGCATTTCCTTTATAATTCTATTGCCAGTTTATAAATCTTTACAGCTCCTTTCACTTTTACAATACCCTTTCTCATTCACAAAGCCTCTTTAAATCCAACTAGCGTTGTCTGTTCATCACAAATGTTTTCCAGATAAATCGTAAACTTTCTCCAGTCCTGAGTGAACTTGTGGTCTTTCTGGTATCTAATTTTCCCTGTCAGTTTATCTAGTTCTGCAAAGTCCATCAGTTTCCGCCTCCATTCTTCCAGTGTCGGTAATTCCTCTTGTTTCCATTTTTGGGCCATTAAAATTCTTGCCGCAGTCACTGCATATTGAAAAAGTTTATAGTCACTTCTATTAATTTCTCTTCCGGTAATTCCTAACAAGAATGCTTCTGGTTTCTTCACAAACGTGTATTTAAACATCTTTTTCAACTCATTATATATCATTTCCCAGAAACCCTTTACTTTCTTGCACTCCCACCACATATGGTAAAACGACCCTTCCCTTTCTTTACATTTCCAACACTTATTACATGTTTTATACATTTTTGCAAGTTTAACGGGAGTGATATACCATCTATATACTGTTGGGGAGATGCTTTCATGTTCCTTCCCCATGCGGCGGCGCTTGCAGGGCCCGTTAAAGGGCAAAACCGGGAGTCCCTGGCTCTAGAGCAGCGGCATGTAGGTCAAACTCCTGGGACAAGGTCAGTGGAAGGGCATGCTGTGTAAGTTTGCGCTTTGCAGTCCCCTCTCACTGGACCTCATCTGCCTGCATATCCTCAGCCAGGCGCCTGAGAGGGTTACCTGCCAAGGCCTGTGCCAAGTTTCCCACTTCTGAAGTTCAATACAGTTGTGGCCAATTTGTTTTTTTTTTTTAAATAATATTTATTAAAGTTTTAAAGGTTACAAAAAGAAAAAACAGACTTGTAAAAAAACAGAATAGAAAAATAGATACAATTAAACCAAAAAGGAAAAAAACACACACAACGAACCTTCCCATAGCTTATCTTTCATTTGCTTGTTTCCTTGACCTCCTCACACCTCCCTTTTTTGTATTCTAGTTCAGTTAGCTATTTCAACAAATCCTTTCCATCCTTCCCAATTTTTATCCTAATATAATGTAACTTTACCTTTCCTCCTTTCATCCATTAACAGTCTATTTTCACTTAATCCTTTATAATATTTCTGCTAAAGCCACATAACTTCATTCCAGCCTCCTTCTAACATTCCTTAATTTTACAATGTTTCTGTAAATAGACTTTAAATTTCTTCCAATCTTCTTCCACCAACTTTTCTCCCTGGTCTCAGATTCTACCAGTCATTTCCGCCAGCTCCATATACTCCATCACCTTCATCTGCCATTCTTCCCGGGTGGGTAGGTCTTGTGTCTTCCAGTACTTTGCAATAAGTATTCTTGCTGCTGTTGTGGCATACATAAGGAAAGTTCTATCCTTCTTTGGCACCAATTGGCCGACCATGCCCAGGAGAAAGGCCTCTGGTTTCTTCAGAAACAGTTGTGGCCAATTTGAACCCATACTCTGGTCTCTTGTCTTATCATTTGGGGAAAGGGGTAGGCACCACAGACAGGGTTTAGTGCGTGTGCCCGCAAATAGATTTGTATTAGGTTGATCTGTGCGGACAGTCCGCATTTGCTGTAAGATTTCAGTCCCGTGTTCAAATCCACTTGCCTGTGTGTCACATTCAGTTTGTCCTTCGCTCACAGCTCCTCGCTCATTGCTCATTTCTCCTTATGGGAGAAATAACACCAGCAAAATTTATGTACTGTGGAAAAGTACTTTAGTGAACTATACGTGATTTGTTTCTGCAAGTGTGTGTGGGCTGCAAATGGCTGCAGAACAGCTGGCGCTCGTGACTGAGCAACTGGCTTTGCAGAAAACAAAATGCATGCCAAACTGACTGTGGAGTGTTTGCAAAACTGGAATTGGGCTGTTTTGGGAGCTGGCCTGGCCTCTGTGAAGGTTCGCCTAATAGATCACAGAATATGTTGCTAGTAAATTCCTAGGCAAGGTTATGCAATATCTGAAGATGGAGGCATGCATTATCAAAGGCACTCCTCCAATGCACAGAAACACCCTATTGCATGGTGGTTCTAGGGCACATTCTCCTGGTATGCCCCACAGAGGAACTTACGGTCTTCAAATAAAAACACCTTGAAGGTCCCAGGCCACAGAGAGGTTGGGCTGTCCTCAACTAGAGCCAGGGCTTTTTCGGCTGCGGCTCCAACCTGGTGGAACGCTCTGTCACAAGAGACAAGGGCCCTGCAGGATTTGACATCTTTCCGCAGGGCCTGCAAGACAGAGCTGTTCCACCAGGCCTTTGGTCAGGGTGCAGCCTGACGCCCTCCTTTGGCAATCTTTACAAAACTTTAGTTTATGGTTGCCATCAATTTTGATTTTAATTAATTTTTATAATGTTTTTATAATGTTGTACTGTTTTAGTGTTGTTAGCCGCCCTGAGCCCAGCTTCGGCTGGGGAGGGCGGGATATAAATAAAATTTATTATTATTATTATTATTATTATTATTATTATTATTATTATTATTATTATTATTTCAAAGCAGTGTGGGACCTCGGATGCCCTGGCCGCCTGCCACTTTGGATCATCTTATTCTTCTGTAGGGGTGGCTAACCTGTGCCCGCCCCCCGATGTTGTCGGTCTCCCCCTCCCATTTGCCTCAGGCAGTACAGACCACGGTCAGGGATGATGGGACTTGAGAGCCAGAGATTCCTCCACCCCTTGTCTATCGTTATTTGGTGTGCTGGTGTGAAGGTCTCAGTTCCAGATACTGTGAACAAAGACTCTTGGATCATCCTTAGACACGCTTTATTTTTGGGCTCAAGCTAATTTCAGTAACGCTTTTCAGCTTGGTTCATCATCTGCCATGCTTTTTAAAAATTATTTTGGTGTGAACTAAGTGTCAGGGGGTAGAGGGAAGAGACGGCCCAATACAGGCCAAAGTTGAAAATTCCAAACGTCCCCAACATGCATATTTTTCATCTCCGCCGAACTAAGCAGTTGGTTCCTTACCTCTTTCACCCTGACCTTGCCACTGTGATCCATGCGACGGTCACCTCCAGGCTTGATTATTCTAACTCACGCTACATGGGGCTGCCCTTGAGACTGACCCAGAAACTCCAGCGGGTGCAGAATGCCACGGCGAGGCTCCTTATGGGGTCCTCGTCACGGGATCACATTCACCCAGTGCTATACCAGCTGCACTGGCTCCTGGTGGGGTACAGGATCAGGTTTAAGGTGCTGGTTTTAACCTTTAAAGCCCCATAAGGCATAGGACCCTCATATCTACGGGACCGCCTCTCCTGGTATGCCCCGTGGAGGACCTACGGTCTGCTAACAACACCTTGAAGATCCCGGGCCCCAGGGAAATTAGACTGGCCTCAACTAGAGCCAGGGCCTTTTTGGCTGTGGCCCCGGCCTGGTAGAATGCTCCCGCACAAGAGACAAGGGCCCTGAGGGATTTGGCATCTTTCCACAGGGCCTGCAAGACAGAGCTGTTCCGCCAGACCTTTGGGCAGGATGCAGTTTGACTTACTTTCCTTTGTATAAAACAAGCCTGAAGGAGGCCCCCAACCCGCTCACAGGTCCTTGTATGATCAGTGGAAACAATTGGTCCTGGCAACTATTAACCACTCTCAATTCCAACCTGATAATTGCCACCTGCCCAGATTTTAACTTGTCTGAATTAATTTTAAGATGTATTTTAATTAATTGATGTCTGTTTTTATGCATATTGTGTTGTTTTTATGATGTTAGAAGAAGAAGAGTTTGAATTTGATATCCCGCCTTTCACTCCCCTTCAGGAGTCTCAAAGTGGCTAACATTCTCCTTTCCCTTCCTCCTCCACAACAAACACTCTGTGAGGTGAGTGGGGCTGAGAGACTTCAGAGAAGTGTGACTGGCCCAAGGTCACCCAGCAGCTGCATGTGGAGGAGCGGAGACTCGAACCCGGTTCCCCAGATTACAAGACTACCGCTCTTAACCACTATACCACACTGGCTCCGTTAGCCGCTCTGAGCCTGGCCTCGGCCGGGGAGGGATGGATACAAATAAAAATTTATTATTATATTTATTATATTTAGTAACAGTAATACTTTGCCGCTTATAGAGGATCAAAAGCTACTAGTCATGATAGCTATGTGCACTGCCCAACTGCTGAGAAATAGTTCAAGGGCCATTGCCTCTGTCAGGCGTATAGAAACTTTGCTCCTCCAGATGTTTCTGAACTACATCTCCCAAGAGTCAAGGCTGATGGGAGTTCACAGATCCTAGAATTGGAAGGGACTGGATCATCTAGTCCAACCCTGTGCAATGCAGGAATCTTTTGCCCAACGTGAAGGACAGCAGCTGGAGGGCCACTGGCTCCCCCAATCCCTGTTATAGGCTGTGACGTGGTGGTACCAGTGTCCTGAACAAGGCCTGTAAAGGATACTCATTTTCACATTGCGTTAATTTCTGTGAGGTTAATAGAAGCCACTGATGTCAAAGGAAGATTTTGAAAGCATTTTTTCCCAGTGCAGTCCTATGCATTTGTATTGCAAAGTAAGAGCCACTGAGTTGAGCAGCAAGTATTTGTTTCCTGCAAAGCCGCATTCATTAAAATGCTATTTGTTCTGTATGCTTTTCCGTTATACTGATCCACGAAGCTTACGCAACAGGGCAGTTGCTTAAGCAAATTGCTGGAATATGTCTTTTCCTTCCCCCCCAGTTGGGTGTTTGAGAAACTGTTTACTGGTGCTTGAAAAAAAGAACTGCTGAGGCAGACACCTTGCACCTGGCTCCTTCACATGCCTCAACTCAGCACCTTTCTCAGGAGGACATTTTCACTACTTATCGGGACTTAAAAAGAAACACCAAGTTTTGCAGCAATATGCAAGTATTTGAAACAAAAGCCAAAGGCAAGCTGTTCAAAAAATATGTTTCAACACATGGCAGTCACCTTGTTTAGTGCATCGCCCCAGAACGTTCTACCCTGCAAGGTCCACCAGAGATGGCTGAAATCAGTCAGAAAATGTTGGTGCAGAGGCAGAGCTCATCACAGAATGGTGGCAGATGGAAGGAGTGTTTGGCAGCCAGCCGGCAGTTACTGAACTGATGCAGTGTTTTGCTTGTGGCAAAGAATTCCATAGCTTGGTTTCCCTCAGGTTAAGTGCAGACATTATAAGGTAAAGGGGCCTCTGACCACTAGGTCCAGTTGTGGCCGACTCTGGGGTTGCGGCGCTCATCTCGCTTTATTGGCTGAGGGAGCCGGCGTACAACTTCCGGGTCATATGGCCAGCATGACTAAGCTGCTTCTGGCGAACCAAAGCAGCGCACAGAAACGCTGTTTACCTTCCCGCCAGAGTGGTACCTATTTATCTACTTGCACTTTGACATGCTTTTGAACTGCCAGGTTGGCAGGAGCAGGGACCGAGCAACGGGAGCTCACCCTGTCACAGGAATTTGAACCGCTGACCTTCTGATCGGCAAGTCCTAGGCTCTGTGGTTTAACCCACAGCGCCACCCGCGTCCCGCAGACATTATATTCAGGGCAATAATCTACTGTACACCGCCACTGTCAGAGGTACTAAGTCTCTTAATACCAGTTGGCATGAATCTCAGGTGGGCAGTTTTAGAATAGTGTTTTGTCATCATGCAGTTTCATACTTTTAGGTCAATTCACGCTTCTCCCGGAGTTTGATACAACATTGTAAATGTACAATTGTTAGGACAGAGTATGGGGAGAAAACATGGACTACACCACACCAATCCTAACTATAAATAGGATATTACATTTCAGCCGCTCGCCTGCATTTAAAAGAGAATACAAAGAGAAAGCCAATGCAACAGAGGGCTAGAATCTCCTTAGTTTCTCCCAATGTGCTAGTCTTTCTCTTGTCTTGGTCTCATTGTTTACATGAAGGAAGCACCGAAAAGGACTACAAATCCCATCATCTCTGACTATCAGCCATGTTGTCTAGGACTCCAATCCAACGTTTGGAAGGCCAAAGGTCTCACACTCCTACTCTAAGGTCATCCAAGGAATGTAATGGCCCAGCTGGCAAAGCATTTGAATGTGCCTTTCCTTGATGGAAATTGTTGTGTTCACTCTCTCATGTAGTTGAGACAGGAAACACAACTGTGAGTAACTGGCGGCCACAAAAGCAAAAGATGAAGTTTGCAGTGGATGTAACCAGGCTAATGAGCCATAACCAAGCACTCACAGTTTCTCAACAGCTCAAGGCTAGGAAGCAAAAGGTTACGCACACCAAAGTTTTGCTAATTTGCATCGACTGCGAGCTGGCAAGCTCATTCATCAATTAAAACATGACATCATCTGCAAGATTACAGTGCCGCCTTGCTTTCAAACAAAAGCATCCCAGAGTAGCACATGGAGATAGGAGATAGTTTTGCTAAAACAAGCCAGCCACTGTGAATTCAGTATGTCCAGGACTCAACATTTAGCACCCCAATTCAAATGGACAAACCCGATTGTTCTCATCCTAGGGCTTCTAAGTTATCTTCACAGAACAGAAAGGTTACACATTTTGTCAAGCAAACCATTACTCCACAAAACCTGAAATACAGCATTGTGGAGATTTACTGCAGATTGCTCGGTCTGCTTTCAAAACAACTGTCAAAATCCCAGTGTGAGACAGCTTTTCTCAACTCCTTTGCAACTTAAAAACCAATGTGCTGGTAAGAATCCATTTCTAGGGGACAGATTTCTGGTCCACCAAGGCACATTTATGACCCCCCCAATTGTCCATCAATCCAAGAGCAGCAGCATGTGCAGTATACCTATTTAAAATGTAGAGTCAGCTGTCCAATGACCCTCAAGAGACCCATTCAGCACTTAGTGATGTAGGAGGTCCTGTGGCTCTTTAGGTAATGTTGGGGCTACAGCTCCCATCGCCCTTGACCACAAAAGGTTGGCTTGGGACTATGAACACCTGCTACTCCCATGCTGTCTGAATCAGGTCATCCACAACTTTTAAAAACTTACAAGGGCTAATCCTAACACATCAACATTCGTTTGGGTTGAGTATCGTACATTTAAATCTTTGAAGGAATCTTGCATTTGTGATGGCCCCTACCTCGTCCAACTACTAAAGTTATTTCCCAGTAAAGGTTCTGTGTGTTGCACAATGCCAAACGCTGGGCTGGTTCAGAAACTATTTTCCAATTTCCTAGAGATCCAGGGGTGTGGAACAGCGATAACCCAATACATCCAAAGAAGAAACCTTCGCATACAGCAAGGGAGATTGGCTGCAATTAAAATTAGGTAGATTTACTCTCCCCCCCCCCACCCTCCTATCACATTTTTCAATAGAAGGCATGTTTTATATTTATTGTATCTAGCTCACTTTGTGCAAGCTAATGGGTTTTGTCACCAGAGAACCAAGTTGCCAGGCATACTCAAAACAGATATCCAAGGAAGCCTGTTTTGTTATTTTGTTTCACCAGCACCTCGATCCAAAAGGCTACCATATTACAGTGGTGTCTCGCAAGACGAAATTAATCCGTTCCGTGAGGCTCTTCGTATAGCGGTTTTTTCGTCTTGCGAAGCAAGCCCATTGACAGCTTAGCATATTAGCGCTATTAGCGGTTTTTAGCAGATCAGCTGATAAGCGGCTTAGGAAAAGGGGGAAAAAAGGGAAAAAACCCCGCAGGAACTCGCAAGACATTTTCGTCTTGCGAAGCAAGCCCATAGGGAAATTCGTTTTGCGAAGCGCCTCCAAAACGGAAAACCCTCTCGTCTAGCGGGTTTTCCGTCTTGCGAGGCGTTCGTCTTGCGGGGCACCACTGTACTTGAGAAGCTCCAATACTGGACTGATCACAAAGGGCAGTCTGGATTGCAGGTACACAGTGATTTTATGAACATGAGCATTTGCCATCCTCTTTTTAGCAGGCATGAGACCGCAAGGATGTGTGAATGCTGTATTCCTCCATTCCAAACTGAGAAAAACCACATAGTACCTCTACTGTACTAAGACGGCTGTGCTAGATAAGAGGGCACCAGGTTGAGTATACACTTCATCAAGACACTGCATTCTTTAGCACCCAGAGCCAATGCCAAAGGTTGCATGAGACCCCTTTAACTTGCATCGTTTTGCACCAAACATACTACAAACGGGAGAAACAATGCTACGGTAAAAAAAACCCATTATGGTAATGTCAAGTCTTGCTCTAGATAATCAAGCCTAAAACAATGGTCTCCCTCATGTTATCGCTGGGAAGTATCCTCACAGGAGTATTCCACTACTGTGGCCTAGGTCAACTATCTAAGTTTGTAAGGTAAAAGGTAAAGGACCCCTGGATGGTTAAGTCCAGCCAAAGGTGACTATGCGGCTACAGCGCTCATCTCGCTTTCAGGACGAGGGAGCCGGCGTTTGTCCACAGACAGCTTTCCAGGACATGTGGCCAGCAGGACTAAACCGCTTCTGGTGCAATTTTGTTAACCTATACCTTTCCTTGTGAAGACTGCCTTCAGAATGAAAATGGTGACAACGCAACTAGAACGATGCATTATTTTAAACGGCAGTTTGGGACATACAAAACACACACAAAAGCTTCGAGTGTTGCAAATGTTTTATTCCTGGTGCTATTGGGGCTTAGATTTTGTTGAAAGCAGCCACATCCATGGACTGAACATAATCCTCAAATGCAGTGATCCTCTCTTCCAGCATATCGGTTCCAACTTTATCGTCTTCAACTACACACTGAATCTGAAGTTTCTTGATTCCATAACCAACTGGAACCAGCTTGGCTAGAAAGCAATCAAAAGAGCTGTGAGAAGCGAGGTTCCGCCTCTTTTCTATCTACGCAAACTCAGGGTTATGGACTGACAAGAATTTCGCCCCATCATAATCTTGGCTGGTGTCGGGGCTTCCGATGGGGAGAAAGCGCAGCCAGTGGCCGAAACCTGACCTCTCTGCAACAGCTAATACACAAGCAAGCTGTGAACATTTACATTCCCCCCTCAGTGGAATGCAAAAGGGGGAAAAAGTAGACTTTTTTAAAAAAGGAAAAGGGGCATCTAACTTTTGGCTCAAGGACCACGTCCACCCTTGCATCAACCCTGTGGAGGCCCCACCCAGCAATGGATGTGCCCAGAAGTGGGTGCTGCCACCCCACACTCTCATTCACCTGCTTGCCCCCCCCACAGCTTACCCACGCAGATCAGCTGAGAAGAATTACTGCCTCCTCCTTGCTCATCAAATGCTCAATCTGATTGGGGGGAGGGGCAATTTGCATCCCCATCAGGGTGCTGGCACCTGCCTGCTCTAGTTGCTGCCAAAATTGGTAGGATCTTTTTTGGGGGCAGGATTAGGCCCTCAAAGTGGAAGCTACATACCCCTGACCATAAAGGGAACAGATTAAAGGAGCCCGTTCTCCTAGACCGACAGTGGGGAAGTGAGACATTATTATCTTTGAGGGAATATAATTCTATTTATACTCTGCTCATCTGGCTGGGTTTCCCCAGCCACAGATACCTTCATCAAATCACTTCTTTAACTGTTGAATACATCACAAAGAAAATGAGGACAGGGTGTTTGTGGGAGTTCAGAGTTCATCCAGTTCACCAGGTTTTTCTAGACTTTTCTGCAAAGGGCAAAACCCTTGCTGTTTCAAAGGGCTGCGCATTAGAAGCATTGCTTTGCACACAAGTACTCAGTGCCTGCTACATACAAGCACCACCCTGGCAGTGCTACCCCTCCGCTAGTGGAGATGGTTTCTTACCCTTCCTTTTCCCCAACCTTCCTCCAAGGGGGCAAATATTTAGATGCAACCCCCCCGCCTGTCAAATGCACAAATGGAATGTGATTGTGGAGCTCATTAGGTAAGCCATTCTGGACCCCACAATCTATTCAACAGCTGTGATGGAACGCCAAAATTTTACTCTCTCAAACTCAGAGAACTACTGGGAGGCCGTATACAGCTGTAGCAGTCTTAAGCCCACCCACTGGAAGCTCTCCAGATCTTCTTACTTGCAAGGTTCCACTGCCCTGGGAATTGAAGTAAGTGGCACCATCAAGTTCTTCGGACTACAATTTAAGAGCCATCTGAATCGAGCGAGATGTTATGCATATAAACTGTGTGCTCTGCCAGAGAGCTATGAGCCTCCTATTGTCGGCCAGTTACTTACAAGATCCCCAAACAAGGCCATCCGCCTGAATACTTCTGACACACTCTTCTAATTTGCCCATGTCCGTCTCATCATCCCAAGGTTTCACGTCCAACAAGAGGGATGACTTGGCAACGAGTGCTGGCTCTAGAGAAACCAAAGGATAGCTTAGGAAAAGCAGCAGAGTGTTCCGATTAAAACCAGGAATTCTCTACAAATGCACCTAGTTGCAAGTTTAAACTATACTGGTTAAGAAAAGCATAAAAAAAAAAAGATTACACAGAGGCGTAATAGATTACAGAAACGTTAAGTACTGCTAAACGGAACATTGATTTCTCTATCCAACTAGGCTATTACAAGAATATGAAGTGTGGAAGATACGGTCCTGTCTGTTACACTAAAATTCTCTTCCCTGGTGGAGAAAGGAGCATTGCATAGTGTAACTGCTAATCTCCCACAGTTGGAATACTGCAACTGCTACAGTACAGAGCAGTTTCAGGCCAGTAGCTGTGGGATCCTGCATTGGTTAGAATTAGGAGTCAGAATTTCCCCTTCAGCAACACAGCACAGGATTTGATTGTAAACAATTGTTTCCTATGGCTTCTATTCCACAGCCTGGAAAAAACATTGGTCAAAACTAGGAATTTAAACTCAAAACTTATTAGGACACTTTGGAAATAGGAAGTTCTGCTGTCACTTATTTATGCTGATTTTAATTCACAATAACCTTAATCAAAAAAAGCAATTCAAAGTGCATAAATTCAAAGGCGAAGGAGTTGGGTAACGTACTTTTGGATTTCTTTGATTCATACTGAGCAAGCCGCTCCTCCCTTAATCTTTTTGCTTCTTCACTTTCCTATGAAAAGAAAGAGACTGTGTTGGACAAAAGAAAGTAACTGTTCCCAAACAGTGATCAAGTATAACTGGACATGTCAGGTAAAACAAATCATCATGTTTTCAGCCGAAAGATGGTGATTTGGTTTTGTTCATCATGTTGCCAGGTTCTTTTTTGTTTAAATACATGTGGGCTCATGAGGCCTCTCTGCAACTGGAAACTGAAAGAAAAAACATTCTGGATACCTCCTCTTCATCAGAGCCAAAGAGATCAATGTCATCGTCATCTTTGCTGTCTCCGCCTGTGCCTGTTGAGTCCTCAACATCTGAAGGGCCATATTTTCCCAACGCCTTCTTCACTCCAGGCAGACTAGGAAAAAAAAACCCAGACAGAACTTATATGGTGCCCTTCTACTAACTACATACGACCCAGAATTAAATTGCAAAAGTGTGTCCCAGTTTGGGCAACTAATTAACAAACCAGCCACCACTTAACCATGGAGACATTTCAGAGGCAAGATACCAGATGCCAGCTGAAAAAGCACCTGCTACCCAACGGGCAGGGATGCGGGTGGCGCTGTGGGTTAAACCACAGAGCCTAGGACTTGCCGATCAGAAGGTCAGTGGTTCGAATCCCCGTGACGGGGTGAGCTCCCGTTGCTTGGTCCCTGCTCCTGTCCACCTAGCAGTTCCAAAGCACGTCAAAGTGCAAGTAGATAAATAGGTACCACTCCAGCAGGAAGGTAAATGGCATTTCCATGCGCTGCTCTGGTTTGCCAGAAGCGGCTGAGTCATGCTGGCCACATGACCCGGAAGCTGTCTGCGGACAATAAAGCAAGATGAGCACCACAACCCCAGAGTCGGTCATGACTGGACCTAATGGTCAGGGGCCCCTTTACCTTTACCCAACGGGCTAGTCACTAAATCAAACATGCAAGCATGGGAGATTGGGTTTATGCCTGCCACAGAATGAGGTTCGAATAAGGTGATAGAATGAACTGAAATCTTTTTACACAAATGTGCTCATTTATTATTATATTATAATGAAGTGTATGTGCTCTCCCATTTTTCAAAAGACTCACTGCAAATAAATCTTTCTTAGAGCAGAAAGATTCCAATTCAGCCCTGTCCCTGCTATGTTCCACGTCGAATTCCAGCGAGTTCTTAGCAGAAGAATAACGAAGATGATACCGCCCCCCGGAGCCTAAAGTGGTACAGTCCATTCCTCCACATCAGTCTGCCGCATGAAAAGGACTAGACCTAAGCAAGTTGTCTAAGCAGGATATATTATTTCCTTCTGCTATTCCCCCCCCCCCCCGTATTCTCTCCCAACCATCATAAATCTTTGGCCTGAACCTGGATTCGTAGCTGCCCTGGCAAACTGCTTGTGCGCTTGCGGCCGAGGGATCACCACGCAAAAGCCGCAGTTCTAAGCATGACTCTGCATAAATGGCCAACCTGAGGCGCCCTCCATCTCACCGCTGCCTGTCAGTTCATTAAGCCCAGCCACTGAGTATGATTAAGTGTTTTGACACAAGCCTGGAGTTCTCTTAAAACAGCCATATTCCCATGCAGCGCTAGCCAGAAGTGTTTTTAATTCGGGGGAAGGGAGGGGAAAAGGGAATAAAACCTTTTGAAAAGCATTGCAAGAGCTCCACCTGCTGCCTGAAAATTTTGAATAGGGCACACAACACTCAATTTCACAGGTTTATTCTATATGCACCAACTTATTTCTGAGGAGCAGGAGTTACAGCAATTTCATGTCATTCTCGATTAGATCTTTACTGTACAAGGAATAGTCTGCACTGATACAAGTATATAATTCATGCCTTAAGTTGTCTTTTTCGCACTGCTCGTTTAAGAAGGCCCTCTTGTCTCTCCTTGCTTTTCTTTGGAAATCTGCGTTCAATTTCCGGTATCTTTCACGATCTCCCTCGCATTTTGCTTGCCTTCTCTCCCCCGCTATTTGTAAGGCCTCATTGGACAGCCACGTTGCTTTCTTGCATTTCCTTGTCATTGGGATTGTTTTCGTTGCTGCCTCCTGTATAATGTTACGAGCCTCCATCCATTGTTCTTCAGGCACTCTGTCCACCAAATCTGAATCTTTAAATCTGTTTCTCGCTTCCACTGTATATTCATAAGGGATTTGATTTAGATTGTCTCTTACTGGCCCAGTGGTTTCCCCTGCTTTCAGTTTAAGCTTGAATTGTGCTATAAGAAGCTGATGATCTGAACCACAGTCAGCTCCAGGTCTTGTTTTTGCTGACTCTATAGAGCTTCTCCATCTTTGGCTACAGAGAATATAATCAATCTGATCTCGATGCTGCCCATCTGGTGACTTCCATGTGTAGAGTCGTCTCCTGTGTTGTTCGAAAAGTGTGTTTGTGATGACCAGCTTGTTCTTTTGACAGAACTTTATTAGCCTTTGCCCTGCATCGTCTTGGACTCCAAGGCCGAACTTGCCAGTTGTTCCTTTTATCTCTCGATTCCCTACTTTAGCATTCCAATCCCCCATAATGAGAAGAACATCCTTCTTTGGTGTCAGTTTTAGAAGGCATTGTAAGTCTTCATAGAATTGGTCAATTTCAGTTTCTTCAGCATCGGTAGCTGGTGCATAAACTTGGATTACTGTGGTGTGCAAAGGTCTGCCTTGGAATCGTATCGAGATCATTCTATCATTTTTGAGATTGTAGCCGAGTATCAATCTCGCCACTCTTTTGTTGACTATGAGGGCCACTCCATTTATTCTATGGGATTCTTGACCACAGTAGTAGATATGATGGTCATCCGAACTGAATTCGCCCACTCCGGTCCATTTTAGTTCACTGATGCCCAAGATGTCAATATTTATTCTTGCCATCTCCTGTTTGACCACATCCAGCTTACTATGGTCCATGGATCTTACATTCCAGGTGCCTATGCAATATTTTCCTTTAAGGCGTTCGGCTTTCTTTTCATTTCCAGGCACATCCACAACTGAGTGTCCTTTTGGCTTTGTCCCACCCGCTTTATCAGCTCTGGATCTACTTGTCCTTGTCCTCCGTTCTTCCTTAGTAGCATGTTGGACGCCTTCCGACCTGAGGGGCTCATCTTCCAATGTCATGACTTTTATATGCCTGATGTTATTGTCCATGGAATTTTCTTGGCAGAGATACTGGAGGGGGTTGCTGGTTACTTCTCCAGAGATCTGTTCAAGAAAATTGAAAACATGAAAGGAATGTTTCACGCAAAGATGGATATGATAAAGGACAAAAGTGGTAAGGACCAACAGAAGCAGAAGACATCAAGAAGAGGTGGTAAGAATACACGGAGGGATTATACCAAAAAGATATGGATGTCCCAGACACCCTAGATTGTACGGCTGTTGACCTTGAGCCTGAAATCCTGCAGAGTGAAGTCAAATGTGCCTTAGAAAGCACTGCAAATAACAAGGCCAGTGGAAGTGATGACATTCCAGCTGAACTATTTAAAATCTTAAAAGATGATGCTGTTAAGGTGCTACATTCAATACACCAGCAAGTTTGGAAAACTCAGCAATGGCCAGAGGACTGGAGATCAGTCTACATCCCAATCCCAAAAAAGGGCAGTGCCAAAGATTGCTCCAACTACCGCACAATTGCACTCATTTCACACACTAGCAAGGTTGTGCTCAAAATTCTACAAGGCAGGCTTAACCAGTATGTGGACCGAGAACTCCCAGAAGTGCAAGCTGGATTTTGAAGGGGCAGAGGAACCAGAGACCAAATTGCAAACATGCGCTGGATTATAGAGAAAGCTAGAGAATTCCAGAAAAACATCTACTTCTGCTTCATTGACTACGCAAAAGCATTTGACTGTGTTGACCACAGCAAACTATTGGGGGGGGGGTGTTCTTAAAGAAATAGGAGTGCCTGACCACCTTGTCTCCTGAGAAATCTCTATATGAGACATGAAGCAACAGTTAGAACTGGATATGGAACAACTGAAAGTGAGAAGGAATTAAATAACCTCTTAATGAGGGTGAAAGTGGAGCGCAAAATATGGTCTGAAGCTCAACATCAAAAAAACTAAGATCATGCCCACTGGTCCCATCACCTCCTGGCAAACAGAAGGGGAAGAAATGAAGGCAGTGACAGATTTTACCTTCTTGGACTCCATGATCACGGCAGATGGTGACAGCAGTCACGAAATCAAAAGACGCCTGCTTATTGGGAGAAAGGCGATGGCAAACCTAGACAACATCTTAAAAAGCAAAGACATCACCTTGCTGACAAAGGTCCGTATAGTTAAAGCAATGGTTTTCCCAGTAGTGATGTATGGAAGTGAGAGCTGGACCATACAGAAGGCTGATCGCCAAAGAATTGATGTTTTTGAATTGTGGTGCTGGAGGAGACACTTGAGAGTCCCATGGACTGCAAGAAGAGAAAACCTCTCCATTCTGAAGGAAATCAGCCCTGAGCGCTCACTGGAAGGACAGATCCTGAAGCTGAGGCTCCAATACTTTGGCCACCTCATGAGAAGAGAAGACTCCCTGGAAAAGACCGTGATGTTGGGAAAAATGGAGGGCACAAGGAGAAGGGGACGACAGAGGACGAGATGGTTGGACAGTCTTCTCGAAGCTACCAGCATGAGTCTGACCAAATTGCGGGAGGCAGTGGAAGACAGGAGTGCCTGGCGTTCTCAGGTCCAGGGGGTCACAAAGAGTTGGACACAATAGACTAAACAACAACAAAAGCTGTCTGGCAGCTCTGGCTTTTCCTTGTTAGGAAGCTTTTTAAAAAAGGGACTGAAGAACACATGGCGGGAACAGAGAAAAGCCACTGTATGCGAAGACCTGTTTCCAGGAGAAGCATTGTTCGTGAGCAATAACATTCTTTTCCCCTTACATATGAGATTTGGAGTTGGCATTATTGTGGCTTAGCTTTGTTTTTTATTATTTTCACAATAATTATCACAAATAAATTAGGGTGCTACAAGATTCTGCTTCAGTTTGCATGCTACAGTAATGCATACATAGCTGCCCCTGGTGCAAGTAACCAACCATTATCCCTAGCTTAGCATTATGTCCAAACCAGGGATTGTTGTTTCACTCAGGCAAATCTAGTCTGGAGCAAAACAAACCATGATTCCTGGTTCAAACATAATGCTCAGCCAGGGATCATGGGGTGAGCCATCTGAATGTTTTCACTAAGCCATTCCAAAAACATCCTGATTCCCTGAGGTTTAGCAGATTTGAATCATGCTGAATTAGTCTGGTTTTAATTTACACACTTCACCCAGTGTATGTGTGCTATATAAATGTAAAGGTAGAGGACTCCTGAACAGTTAAGTCCAGTCAAAGGCGACTATGGGGTTGCGGCACTCATCTCGTTTTCAGGCTGAGGGAGCCGGCGTTTGTCCACAGACAGCTTTTCTGGGTCATACGGCCAGCATGACTAAACCACTTCTGGCGCAACAGGACACCATGACAAGTGCCAACTGCACAGAAACACTATTTACCTTCCTGCCACAGCGGTACCTATTTATCTACTCGCACTGGTGTGCTTTAGAATTGCTAGGTTGGCAGAAGCTGGGACAGAGCAACGGGAGCTCACCCTGTTCCTTGGATTCGAACCACCGACCTTCAGATTGGCAAGACCAAGAGGCTCAATGGTTTAGACCAGGGGTTGTCAATCTGGTCCCTACTGCCCACTAGTGGCCATTTCAGGATTCTAGGTGGGCGGTAGGGGTTCTATGGCACAAGCTGAATCCTTCCATCAAGCACTGGTGGGCGGTAAGGATTTTTTACCATAAAGAAAGATGAATTAGTGGGGGGTAGGTATAAAAAGGTTGACTAACCTTGGTTTAGACCATAGTGCTACCTATATACACTACAGCAAGTATAAACTCCATTAAGGCAAGAAAAACTTAATCACATAACTGGCCATTATGACACACTTTGTACCTATTTTTGAAGTTACTAATTGGTCCGTTACCTCTCTCGCCCCAACCTCGCCACTGTGATCCATGCGACGGTCACCTCCAGGCTTTATTACTGTAACTCACTCTATGCCCTTGAAACTGACCCAGAAACTCCAGCGGGTGCAGAATACCGTGGCGAGAATCCTTACGGGGTCCTTGCTGCGGGATCACATTCACCCAGTGCTATACCAGCTGCACTGGCTTCCGGTGGAGTACAGGATCAGGTTTAAGGTGCTGGTTTTAACCTTACCCCACAGAGGACCTTACAGTCCGCAGATAACATCCTAAGGATTCTGAGCCCCCAAGAGATCAGACTGGCCTCAACCAGAGCCAGGGCCTTTTCGGCTGTAGCCCCGGCCTAGTGGAACGCGCTCTCACTATGGCCTTGCGGGATTTGACATCTTTCCGCGGGGCCTGCAAGACGGAGCAGTTATGCCAGGCCTTTGGGTCAGGGCTAAGTCTCATTTTCTCCTTGTATAAGAACAAGCATGAAGGAGGTTCCCAGCCCACTCACAGGTGCTTATAATGTCAGTGGAAACAGTTGGTAACTGCCCTCAATTCTAACCTGAAGATTGGAACTTGTCCAGTTTTAATTTTAATTTGTTTGAATTGTGGGGTGTATCTTAATTTATTGATCGCTCGTTTTTATGCATTGTCTTACTTGTATGTTAGCCGCTCTGAGCCCAGCTTTGGCTGGGGAGGGCAGGATATAAATATAAAAGTATTATCACTGATTACTGCTGATACTGTATATGGCTGTCCAGGACAAAAGAGTTCTAAAGTTTTTGGGTGTCATTACATAGTTACACTAGCACAATGGGATTCCCCACCCCTCTTATGCCATCTCCAAATTTGCTATGGAGAGTAGGGGGAACCCTCAGAAAAAGGGGGGCGATAAAGAGAGAGAAATTGCTCTGTTGCTTAATGCTACATTGAATACAAACCTGTAAATGACAGCAAATTGAGCCCTACCTTGCCTTCTGTTTGTCGAAAGACTTAATGTGGTTGTACCAGCGGAGGGCATGGAACAGCTCAGGAGGAGGGGGTGCACCAACTGCTTCAAAAACTGCAATATCTGCTTGGGATGGGACATACCTACAGAAAACATGTTCAGGTTAAAATTTGTTTCATTCGGCAAAACGAAAAGCACCACAGATACAAAGTGAAATCCATCTCAGCAAGACACTCAGATGTCTCCCAAATAAGCAGATATGAACAAGAGTTTGTAGCCCCTTTGTGCAAGCTACAAATAAACCAGGAAGGTTCTTATTAACTATAATTTCCTGTTCACCTGAACCAATAAATTATGGTTACCAGACCAGCTTCAGAAGAAGCCAGCTTCCAGCAATATAAGAGACCAACTTCAAACTTTCATATCATGGATTGTTCCAGAACTGATAACCGCCACTTTCCCAGTCTGAACAAAATGGTGAACTACAGTGGTGCCTCGCAAGACAAAATTAATTCGTTCCGCGAGTCTCTTCGTCTTGCGAAGCACGGCTATTAGCGGCTTAGAAAAAGGAAAAAAAGGGGGGAAACTCGCAAGACGTTTTCGTCTTGCGAAGCAAGCCCATAGGGAAATTCGTCTTGCGAAGCACCTCAAAAACAGAAAACTCTTTCGTCTTGCGGGGCACCACTGTATGGTTAATTAACCATATCAATTACTTCTGGGTTAGAGTCTTAATACTCCACCACCCAAGAACCGTAACAAAAGCTCTTACAGAATCTGCAATAATCAAGGCCCAAGTCATTTCCCAGTAGGCCCAACACATCTAGCACTGATGTATTTTTTAAATGATGTAAAGTCTCACTTTTGGGCATTATGGCAGGTTGCAAATCCCATGATCCACACACAAAGATTGCCATGTGGTCTTGGAACAAGTTACTTTAAGCTTACATATTCTCACATGTACTCTTCCAACCCCTCTTTGTATTTTTCTCCCATTTACTTTTCTAACCCATCCTTGTATTTTTATTCTCCCCCCCCCGCCCCAAGTCAGAACCAGAATAGCTCCATCCCAAAACCACCCAGCTTCTATCCCAAACAATGGCCAAATGTGTTAGTAAAGGGCACATGGTAACCATTGCAAATCAGATGGTTGCTGGTTCAAATGCCCCATAAACCATCAATTCCTTAGGCAAACCGCTCTCTCCCAGAGCCCCAAATCTGCAACAGAATAATTGATGGGACTAGAGAGCAGAAGGGAAGTACAGTGGTGCCTCGCAAGATGAAAATAATTCGTTCCACGAGTCTCTTCGTCTTGCGGTTTTTTCGTCTTGTGAAGCATCCCTATTAGCGGCTAAGAAAAAGGGGGGGGGGAGGGAAAAAACTCGCAAGACATTTTCGTCTTGCGAAGCAAGCCCATAGGGAAATTCGTCCTGCGAAGCGCCTCGAAAAACGGAAAACCCTTTCGCCTAGCGGGTTTTCCGTCTTGCGGGGCACCACTGTAGAAGGGCAGGGGTAACAAGAGATAAGGTAAGGCCTATCTTTGAGGAAAGACCAGCTTGCACCCTGCACCACCCAAAGGAACAGGAACCAGCAGCTATTCATATATAAATTCAGTTTTAAAAGGCGGCTGCTTTTTAAACTCCCCTTTCCTTTGTGCCTGCAGGCTTACGACAGAGCCCCTCTCTTCTCTTTTTAACTAATGTGAGCCTATGTGGGAGACAAGCCTGACCTGAAAAGCAAGTACCACTCCTAGGGCTGGTATTCGTAACCATGATTTGCCTTATGATGCCCCTCAGAAAGTAGGAAGACTAGAGGCTAAGATTTATCAGCTACTTTAAAATGAGGCTGCATTTTAAATTGAATTTTAGCCTGTATTTTAAATTGGTTCCCCCCCTCTCTTTTCCCCTATTATGCTTTTACTATGGTTTTATTGGTGTTAGCCACCCTGAGCCCGGCTCTGACCGGGGTATAAATACAAATTATTATTAATAATATACTTTAAAATGTTAGTTCCTCTATTATTTAAAACCACAAACTAGCATTTAGACAAAGTATAGCTGAGACCTATGGGCCTGAGCCCTGGAGGTGCCACGTACAGTGAGGTTACTGGTATCTTGGTTCATGTAACAGGATTCCTATAAGCACCAATTTAAATCACAATCCCACTGTCTGTTTTAATTATCAGGTTTTTTATCCACTTAATATTCTATTCTCTGACTGCTGGTCTATGACTGTAATAAACTGATTGATTGATACTTGAAAATGCCTCAGAACAACGTGGCTCCAGCTGTAGGGTGTCAAAAAAGGAAAGGAGCTATAGATGGTCGTAGGTGTATCTCTTTTTAATAATATAATAATAATAATGACAATAAAGGTATTATTATTATTAAAAAGAGATACACCTACGACCATCTATAGCTCCTTTCTCGCGCGCGCGCGCACAAAGTACAGCATGGTTTCCAAAAGAGAGACTTGCCAAGGTGCTAGTCCTCATTCCCTCTTCGTGCAGCCATGTGGGGCCTACGCGGGAAGAAGCGAAGGCCAATGAATGGGAAAAGCGGGACCTACTGCTGGCGTTTAAAAGGGAAACCGTCTATATTTCGGGGTGCGCGGAGGGCGGCTCACCCCTCGATGTAGCTCCTGCTGGCTAGGAAGGCGTTGAGAAGCTGGAGCCCCGAGGCGGATTTCAGATCCCCAAAGCCCATGATGGCGCCCAAGTTTCAGGAGCGGGAGGCGGGGAAGAGACCGGCTGCGCGCGCACAACAGCCACCACAACGGCCGTCGGGGAAAGAGGGCGGCGCTCGGCCTCCGCTGCTCTTATATATACGCACGCACGCACGCAGATCCCTCCGCCACGGGTGCTAATTTCCCCTGACGTGTCCTTCCGCCCCTCAAGGCCGTTCCAACGGACACGCCCAAGCCCCGCCGTTTTTGAAAGTTGCCGATTCATGACAGGAGGAGGCGGGATCAGCTCTCACGTCAATCAAGGAAGGGGCGGTGCTTCTCCCCGTTTGTTTCTAACGGACCGGCCCCGCCCCTCTGCACCGGAAGCTAACTCTAGGAGGAGGGAAGCTACTCCGGAAGCTACGCTAGGAGGAGGCGGATCATCGCCCACGTCAATCAAGGAGGGAAATCAACGGTTGGTTCGCCTCGTTTGTTTTCAATCGACGGCGGAACTTGCGTGCGGGCCGCGGGACGTCGGCGGCGTCCTCTCCGAATGTTGCCGAGCGCGTCGCGGAAATCGCCGAGAGCCCGCCGCCATCTTAAGTGCTGAGGAGAGCGCTCAGCGGCGGCGGAGGAGGCGTCCTGGGTCGTTAAGGCCGGACCGGGTTCCGCCCGCCCGCCACACCGGGCCAAGGAGGAGGAGGAGGCAACGGGAGGAAGGTCGGGGCGCGGCGGGCAAAAGGGCCTCCGCGGTGCTTTCCGTCCCGTTTCCCGGACCGAAAGGGAGGCGCGTAGGTAGGCCGCTGTCCGCTTCGCCTTCGCGGCGCCCTTGAGCGGGTCGTCGGGCTGCCTGCGCCCCCTCGGCGCCCGCGGCCGAGACTCCCCTTGCCGGCTTCCTCCCTCGCCGCGTCGCCCCGTGTGGGAATAAATGACGGGCCCTCTCTTCCCTACTTCACTGGGAAATAGCAGGCAGGTGTCCCGTCGCCCTCAGGGGCGCCCAAAGGTCACCTTTCGTGAGCTGGCAGAGGGTGCGGAGAGGGAGGGGGCCGCAAGCAGGAGCCCCCGGGCATCGAGATGCAGCGGCAGAAAGAAGCGAATGTCCAGGTGGCGCAGCGGGTGAGGGCGCCAGGCAGGTGGCTGGTTCGAGCCCACCCAGGGATTGGGGGGGCGCAGGATGATTATTTTGCAGTGGGTTGGGCTAGATGACTCCTGGGGACCCCTTTCAGCTCTGTTGTCGTTTAGTCATGTCCGACTCTTCGTGACCCCCTGGACCAGAGCACGCCAGGCCCTCCTGTCTTCCACTGCCTCCCGCAGTCTGGTCAGACTCTTGCTGGTAGCTTCGAGAACACTGTCCCACCATCTCGTCCTCTGTCGTCCCCTTCTCCTTCTGCCCTCCATCTTTCCCAACATCAGGGTCTTTTCCAGGGAGTCTTCTCTTCTCATGAGGTGGCCAAAGTACTGGAGCCTCAGCTTCACGATCTGTCCTTCCAGTGAGCACTCAGGGCTGATTTCCTTCAGAATGGAGAGGTTTGATCTTCTTGCAGTCCATGGGACTCTCTAGAGTCTCCTCCAGCACCATAATTCAAAAGCATCAATTCTTTGGCGTTCAGCCTTCTTTATGGTCCAGCCTTCACTTCCATACATCACTACTGGGAAAACCATAGCTTTATCTATACGGACCTTTGTTGGCAAGGTGATGTCTCTGCCTTTTAAGATGCTGTCTAGGTTTGTCATTGCTTTTCTCCCAAGAAGCAGACGTCTTTTAATTTCGTGGCTGCTGTCACCATCTGCAGTGATCATGGAGCCCAAGAAAATAAAATCTCTCACTGCCTCCATTTCTTCCCCTTCTGTTTGCCAGAAGGTGATGGGACCAGTGGCCATGATCTTAGTTTTTTCTGATGTTGAGCTTCAGACCATATTTTGCACTCTTCTTTCACCCTCATTAAAAGGTTCTGTAATTCCTCCTCACTTTCTGCCATCAAGGTTGTGTTATCTGCATATCTGAGGTTGTTGATATTTCTTCCGGCCCATCCCACCCATTCAACTTTCCAATTGATTGGCATGCATAACATGGAAAAAAGAACAAGAAAGGGAAAGGGCCAGATAATACCAAGCCATGGCTAATATGGCACAGAGGAGAGAATCGGGGTTCAGTAAGGCATTTACAGATTGGAGAACTGGGCCTGAACTAAAAAAGTTCTGCTCTTAAGAAGGAATAACCAGATGCAGCAGTATAAGAATTGGGGGGCGGGGGGGGGGGCAGCTGACTTGCCAGTAGTACATTTGAAAAGTCTCTTGTGGGGGTCTTGGTGGACCGCAAACTTAACTTGAGTCAACAGTGTGATGTAGCAGCAAAAATAAAGGGATGCTGTTGTAGGCTGCATCTGCATAAGCAGAGTGTTCCGATCAAGGGAAGTCATAGCATTACTCTTTTCTCCCTTGGTCAGACCACACCAGGAGTACTGTGTCTTGTTCTGGGCACCACAGTTTAAGAAGAATTTAGTCACGCTGGAATGTGTGCAGAGGAGGGCTGCTCAAGGTTATGAAGGTCTGGAAACCAAGCCTTATGAGGGAACAATTGAAGGAGTTGGCTCTGTTTAGGCTGGGAAAGAGGTGACAGAGGAGATACAATAGCCATCTTATCTGAAGGGCTGTCACATGAAGGAAGCAATAAGCTTGTTTTCTGCTTCCGCAGAGGGTAGGACCCAAACTAATGGCTTCAGGCTTTAGCTGAGATTTCTGCATTCTGCATTGCAAGAGTAGATGACCCTTGGGATCCCTTCCAACTCTATAAATTTCTATGAAAAGAGGCCCACCAAACCCACCTGTTTACAAGAACAGTAGCAGGTTCACAATGTGATCCTAGCCCTGCTTGCTTGCTTATGTTGCAATTTTCTATGCTTTCCCAGCCCGTTTCCCCTTATGAAGACAGTATAAGAGCATTGCAGGGCATCACTTGACAGCAGTACTACATGTATAGACAGCACAGCTACAAGCTACCTCCCTTTTTTATGTTACAGATTTAGTGGCAATGCTTATGGAACTATTTGAGACTCAAAATCTACCTCCTTAGGATTTTTGCCATTTACTCTGGAGTAATTGTCACCATATTCTGCCCCGGGGGAGTGTCCACAGTAATTCTAGCATCTTATGATCCTTCTCTGTGTTAGTGTGCAGATTTAGGGACTGAGTGCAAAGGAGCTCCTGCACTTTTAAGAGCTGTGAAGAAGTCTCTTCAATAGGTGCGGCGACTACACACAATGTATACTGTGTGAAACGTTTATGTACTCTGCTTACCTTTCACATTTTGTACTTAAGGTTTTTTAAATTTTGTAAAAGCTGTAAGCCGGGGTGGGGAAACCTTAGGCCCAGAGGCTGAAGGCCGGGAAACCTTCAGGTACAGAGCATGTTCCCTGCTTCAGACCTTCCTTACAATGCATGGAGGGCAGTAGGAATGTGACAGTAATGTGGGATTGAACACCTGAATGGGACTTATGTAATTCTTGCATGTGTGACCATATCTGCAAGTGTTCATATGCTTGGGTGTCAGAAATGTTGGGTTATAAATTTAAACTATTTTTCATTCATTTTAAATTTAACAAGCTCTTGTTTGAACCTTGTTTTAAACTTTAATTTTAATGTCTTATCGCCAGCACCTTATTTCCAGCACCATGTTGCGACTCCCTGCTGTCCACAAGGCCTTAGCTGGTGCCACTCAGATTACTAAAGGATGTGGTAAGTTGCCTTTATATCCAGTCCATTAATATAGTAACTCTTTCCAGTTTTTGTTGTAATTTTCATTATAGACTCGGTAATTCACAGATAATTCAGATGTCTGAAGTTTAATTATGGACTTAGAATGAAGACAAATTCCATTTTGGGGAAGGAGAATCCATTCTGTTTAATTTGTAAGGCTTTTTTGAAGTCTTAACGAAGTTCATACAAACTTGCTGGCTTTTTACTGAATTCTAAAAAAACCTGTCTGCACTGTAGTGTATTTTTAAAAAAGATTTCTATCAAAGTCATTTAGAGAAGTAAAGGCTATAATGAATTGTCATAAAAATAACACACCAACAGGAATCCTTTTTAAAAAAATACCTGAAATTTAAAAAAGTATGTCATGTTTTTAGACACACCTCCTTTTAGAGAAAATACCTAATTTTAATGCTTGGAAGCAGCTTCTTGCTGTATATGAATGTAATGTATCCCCCACGTCCCCCTGGCAAGGAAGGAATCAAGTTTGTTTTGGATTGACTGCAATTTAGCATATCAGTCAGACCCTAAACTGTGACTAATCTTAACAATGGTTGGTTCAAATAAGCAGGCTTTAAAAAGTATGAATTGATGTTGGCATATTACAACTAACCATTAAGATTAATCCAATTTGTCCAGGTTGAGATTATATGGCAAGCTCCAGTTAATCCTAAAAGGAAATAAAAACTGAACTCTCATCACAGTGGGGGAGCGCAGAAACCTAGGACCTGCTGTGGCTCATTCTTGTAATGGTAAATTATGGTCTGAACAATCCGTGGTATAAAACACACTGTGCAGATAATGCCATCCTAGGGAATTAAATATTTTTCCCCTCTATTTTTGTAAGGTCAGTTGATAGGTTAAAATTAATAAAATATTATATTCCAGCACCTAAATGACTGACAACTTAAATTCATATTATGCTTTGGGGGTTTTGGCAGGACAGGCTCCTCTCAACTCTCACATGATCAGCATGTGTGCTGAAAGGGGGCGGGGCAGGAGGGGAGGGATGGGATTCGCGTGTGCAACAACAGAACTCCTTGTGTAAGCGGGGATTCCCCTGTATGAGCTTGTGTGCCCTGTTTATCCTTTTAGCAAGTTACTAGTGAATGAATCCAAAATACTTAATCTGACTTCTGAGCAATAAATGATCACATTTTCCATATTTTATTCTTTTGTCTTTCAGTGCGTGCAACGGCAACAGCAGCCAGCAACCTGATAGAGGTTTTCGTTGATGGGAATTCTGTATTAGTACCTCCAGGAACCACAGTACTTCAGGTAGAATAAAGTTGTATACACTGTCTCTTTCTATTCACATTCTGTTCACATCCCCTCCAGTACCTGCTGTAATATCTCTTTAAAGCACATTGGACCTTGTTTCTCATGGCTCCATTCCTTTATAGCATTGCAAACCAACTACAAAGAAAAATAAGTACAGTAGTGCCTCGCAAGACGAAATTAATCCGTTCTGTGAGGCTCTTCGTATAGCGTTTTTTTCGTCTTGCGAAGCAAGCCCATTGACAGCTTAGCGGATTAGCGCTATTAGCGGTTTAGCGGCTTTTAGCGGATCAGCTGAGAAGCGGCTTATCACCGGATCAGCTGAGAAGCGGCTTAGGGCTTAGGAAAAGGGGGGAAAAGGGAAAAAACCCCGCAGGAACTCGCAAGACATTTTCGTCTTGCGAAGCAAGCCCATAGGGAAATTCGTTTTGTGAAGCGCCTCCAAAACGGAAAACCCTTTCGTCTAGCGGGTTTTCCGTCTTGCGAGGCGTTCGTCTTGCGGGGCACCACTGTACAGTGGTACCTCAGTTTTCGAACGTCTCTGCTGATGAACATTTCGGTTTTCAAATGCCTCGGAAGTCGAACATGCCACATGGCTTCTGTATTGAATTTTCAATTTTCGAACGTTTGAGAACTCGAACGGTCTTCCGGCACGGATTACGTTCAAAAACAGAGGTACCGCTGTACGGATAAAAATAATAGCTTTTTTTTATATAAATGAGAGACTGACAGTGCTTTCCTAACATATCTACTTGGAAGTAAGACCTGTTGTGTTTTAATTGTAACCTGCCTTGGGACCTTAAGGTTAAGGGAAGGGTAATAATAATGATAATTAATGATGAGTTCAATGGGACTTTCTCCTAGGTAAATGCTTATAGACTTGCAGCCTGAGTCATATTTGTATGGAACATGCTAAAAAGTTCCTAACATGTACATTGACACTTTTTCTCTTGTGTTTTGTCTTTTCTGTAGGCCTGTGAAAAGGTTGGAATGCAGATCCCTCGATTTTGCTATCATGACAGATTGTCAGTGGCTGGAAATTGTAGGATGTGTCTCGTGGAGATAGAGAAAGCTCCCAAGGTTGCTAATACTTTTATCTTTCATAAATTGTTGTGTTCTAGAAGTGTAAAGAGCCAACAGGAGAGTTAATGGCAAGTGTAAAGCGCTTAGCAGAACAGCTAATGATAACCTTGCTGGCATCTAAATTACAAGTTGCAATATGTCCACTGCTAGCAGTTGCTTTTTGACATTATTGTGAATGTTGTGTTCACCTACATAAAGCTGGTGGCATAGTGTGTTTGTGCACGTGCACCACACCCCATAGTCAAATTTGACTGGACTTAACCATCCAGGGGTCCTTTACCATTTTACACAAATTTATTTTCATATTTGTAGACATCCTATCAAACACATTAATGATAGTGGAGCATCAGCTTTTGGTTTCCATTGAGAAAACAGGGGAGTTAAGCTGTGGGCAGTTAGGGCATTCAGTAGCATATAGTGCTGGCATGCGCACATGTGTTTTTACCCACTTCAGAGTGGCAACATGCTGCACCCAACCCACCAAACAATGTAATTCCTATACTGTGACTTATACCATTTTTCCAGAGCTTGAGAACCCTATAGGCTTGCAGCTCTACCTACCTTGTGTGTTATGTCTGGTGCCTGAGAATTTAATCTCTCAGCACATAGTGATGAAAAAATACAGGCAAGCAGCTGGACAACATATTAACATATTAAGGTTAATATGTTCTTTACTTGACTGTCTCTTGAAAGCCTTTCCTTGTTCCGGCAGTCCATGTGATTGGCAAAAACATCTATAAATATTTCTATGGTATATGTTCATAAATGCTTGCAGTGTTTCATGTCCACCCCTTGGCGGAAGGGATAGCTGATAGTCAGTCAGATGTTTCTAGGGAAGACCAGAAGGAGAGCATGAAAGATAGCTCAGTCAGTAGAGCATCAGACTCTTAATGTCAATGTTGTGGGTTTGAGCCCCACGTTGGGCAAAAGATTCTTGCATTGCAGGGGACTGAACTAAATGGCCCTCATGGTCCCTTCCAACTCTGAAATTCTATGATTCCATGATAAGGCAATTGTCATCTCATGCTGTTACCCTCCACCTCCCCCCATAACTGTTATTCAGTAGTAAATTTCATCTTAAAATGGAGGTTCCATGGAATCATAATGGCTGTTAGCTTCTGATAAATCCTACTGACCATGAATTGAGTCAGATTTTAAAGCCCTCTAAGCTGCTGGCCGTGACTACATTAATTTATGTATTACGTGAATGTTACTTACTTATTTTTGCTTTGATCTTAAGCCTTGGTGTTGATTTTTATCTGTAAGTTTATTATGAAACTAAGGCAAACAGTTGAGGCATTTAATTGATAATACCCTGCCACTATGTGAGCATCCATGTATACAAATTTGTTATTGATGTAGCTTTCTTATGCGTTTGTAGCCAGTAGCTGCTTGTGCCATGCCAGTAATGAAGGGTTGGAACATTCTGACAAATTCTGAGAAGTCTAGGAAAGCAAGGTAAGCTCCATCCGATTGTGTGCAAATTGCAATTTGTGCTACTCAGAACTGAGATCAGTGTGACTTATTGCCAAGTAAGTGTGCAGCAGGGTGCATCTTTAGTCTTCAACATTATAACAGTAAGCTGGGCATGTTTTTTTTTTTTAAGACTCATTTTTAACAGAAACGTTAGTGCTTGAACACACTTTCAAAGGAGGACATAATTATTAATAGTGTGCTGTATTAAAATAAATGAATTCATGTATTACTAGTCTATAAAGTGTTTTTAGCATACATTAAATGCTAAATAAATATGGTGGTTTCTCTTTTACTGACCTCCAACAGAGAAGGCGTAATGGAGTTCTTGTTGGCAAACCATCCACTGGACTGCCCCATCTGTGATCAGGGAGGGGAATGTGACCTTCAGGTATAGCGTCTTGGATTTTTAAAATGGCCTTTGGGGTAAAACTTTGCTTCTCAGTCACACATGTTCATTTATTTGGGTTTATTTGTCTTTAGGACCAGTCAATGATGTTTGGCAGTGATAGGAGCAGATTCCTAGAAGGCAAACGTGCAGTGGAAGACAAGAACCTCGGCCCACTAGTGAAAACTATCATGACCCGGTGCATACAATGTACTCGATGCATTAGGTAACTGCTACCCTGTTTTGTACACAAACAGCGTGTATGCATAGTTATCGGGACATTCATCAGCCTGTTGCTTGTGTTCAGTTGCTTATGAAAGATCATTCTTTAGTTCTATTCCACTGCTGAATTATCTCTGGAAGCACCGGAGTCCACACATTTTTCACACAAGCAGCTGACTATTGCATAATGTAAAACCAGGTGGGCACAAACAAGGATCTGGAATAAAAATGCACTTGTGTGAAAATCTGTCATTTTAGCTTTGCGTTGGGTCATTTGTTAGAAATAGGATACCTGGCTGCTGTAACAAAGTGTGCTATGGAGTGCTCCCTGTTTGGATTCCAGACACTTCATTTCCTCTTCTCTACCCCACCCCCACAGTGCTCTGTTTTATCTCCCAGTAGTCAGTTACCCACTTAGCATGCTCAGTCTTCATTGGGTTGTTGTAGAGGAACAGGAGTTTTGCAACAAAATGCCTGAACTGTTTCAGGATGCACCACAAGGCTAAGATAAATTAATGTAGAGGGATTTTAATGTGGTACAGTGACTTACACTTAACGGAAACTTAGTAGACTTCATAGTTCCTTTTAATACTTTCCCTGAATCTGTGAGTTGAGGCAGGTCAGATACCTAGGCGTGGGTGGTTCTTGCATTATAATAAACACTTTACAGGGGCTAGAGCTGCAGAAAATTACTTGTACATGTGAGGCTAGAAATGCTTTTCATTCATCTGAACAATTGCTAGTTCAGAAGTGATCAGTTATAAATCCTTCTTTTTGATTGTTTCTTTAAAAGAATTTTTTTCTTGCAAAGACAAACTGACATTTCATGTATTTCTGTGTTTTGTTTTTGCTTTCATTTGTCAGGTTTGCAAGTGAGATTGCAGGAGTTGATGATCTAGGAACCACAGGAAGAGGAAATGAGATGCAAGTTGGCACTTATATTGAGAAAATGTTCATGTCAGAGTTATCCGGCAATGTGATTGATATCTGCCCAGTAGGTGCCCTTACCTCCAAGCCGTATGCTTTTACATCTCGACCCTGGGAGACAAGGCATGTGTCTTTACTGGCACTTGAAGTGTCACTTTAAATATAATTCTTTTATTGTGCTATATGTTAAGTGTCAAATATTCAGATTAATTCAGACATGGGCACGTAGCTTTTCCCCATGGCTTTTGGACTGTATTTGTAACCTTGAACATTTTGAAGGTCGTAAGAATCCTAATAATACAAAAGCTAATATAAATAAAATTTATCATGGTTCAGGAATGTGTCCATAGAGCACATTCATTGGTGGTGTGTTCTACAGTAACATCTGTTGACCTGGGGTAACTTGCCCATAATAAGCATTTCCACCGATTTTGGAAAATTCTGGTCTCTTTCAGAACCATGTAGCTTCTGCTTCATGTCAGATGGTGGCACCAGCAACAGTGCTCTGTTACTCCAGTTCAGCCATTCTTGAAGCAAAATTGCTTGCCACAGGGAACCAGGCAGTGGGTCATGCCTGCCCGCCCTGTGGAACGTCCACCCATCAGATGTCAAATAGATAAATAATTATACAACCTTTTGTAGATGTCTGAAGGCAGCCCTGTATCATGACACTTAATGCCTGATGTTCTGTTGTGTTGTTTCTGTACATGATGTTGGAAGCCACCCAGAGTGACTGGGACAACCCAGTCAGATGGGTGGGGTACAAAAAATTGCTGCTGCTGCTGGCATAGGCTGTTCAGGATGCAGAACTGAGAAAGGAAGGGTGAGGAAAGAATGGTAGTAATGAGATAGGCAGTACAGTGGTGCCCCGCAAGACGAATGCCTTGCAAGACGGAAAACCCGCTAGACGAAAGGGTTTTCCGTTTTGGAGGCGCTTCGCAAAACGAATTTCCCTATGGGCTGGCTTCGGGTTTTTTTTCTCCCCCCCCCTTTTCTAAGCCGATAAGCCGCTTATCAGCTGATCTGATAAGCCGCTAAAAGCCGCTAATAGCGCTAATCCGCTAAGCCGTCAATGGGCTTGCTTCGCAAGACGAAAAAACCGCTAGCCGAAGAGACTCGCGGAACGGATTAATTTCGTCTTGCGAGGCACCACTGTAGTCCTTTACCGGCTGAATTTATATTAAGTGCTGGTAGTTGCTGACTTCTGATTTGCAATATATTATGGGAGGTTAGTCATACTTGTCGTCCATTATTAGAGTTGTTAGAAGCTTGGGAGCATTTGGGAATGTTTAGTGCGAGATCTGTTTTCCAGATAACAGCATCCTGAAGTTTTGCAATTGAAGGACTCTGTTCTTTTTGCTTAGGAAGACAGAATCCATTGATGTTCTTGATGCAGTAGGGAGTAACATTGTGGTAAGCACTCGAACTGGAGAAGTGATGAGGATTTTGCCAAGACTACATGAAGATATCAATGAGGAATGGATATCCGATAAAACAAGGTATGCTTTATCATGTATATAAAACATGATATTCTCAGAAGAGAATTTTAGTACAAACATATACAGTTACAACACTTTCTTCATTCCATGTTTGAAGATTTAGGAACAGTTCAAGAACTACTTGCAAATGGATGTTGATCATCTTCTGTTGCAGCACCAAAAAAAAAAAAAAAATCACTGCTATCTCCTCTGGAATTTTTTTGGGCTTAGCTGTGCATATTCTTCAATAGGATTATGCCTAATATGTTTGTATTTTTCCAATTTTAAAATGGTAGATTTTTAAAACTTTCTTTGGCCATTTCCACTTAAGAAGGTCTGGTTATGAACAAAACACTTAAGTATATGTGCCATAGAAAATGACAAAGTAATTCAAACTTTCTGAAAAGGTGGTATGCTGATAGGTCTCAGTTAATGAAGTAGCTGCTAATAGCTGAGTTGTTCCTTCAGCAGTTTCTTCATCATTATCTTGATCTTCACTCCAGATTTGCTTATGATGGTTTGAAACGTCAGCGTCTTATTGAGCCAATGATAAAGAATGAAGAAGGGCTGTTCACTTACGTGTCTTGGGAAGAGGCCTTGAGCCGTGTGGCAGGAGTGGTAAGAAAATATTGTTTCTTACAGTGTACTCTTGACCATAGCTAAGGTGCTTGACCGACTGCTTTCACAGTAGTACTGAACCTAATGAAATCATTACTAATGACTACACTGCAATCATTAACTAAAGTTCTTATAATTTGGGGGAGTGAAATTTGAACTTAAGTCATGCTTTCTTCACTTTAGAATTCAGGGGTTAATTGCATTACACATCTTGTAATTTTAAGGTGTAGCTCAGGAACTTGTTTTGCATTGTGGACTCTGAAGAGCCATATTATATCTTGAATGCCATCTTTACATATCAGGATAGTTTTGCTTCCTCCGCTGCAATCTTGTGAATATTTAAAAGAATAAGCAATGTGTCCCACCTGCATTTTTTTGGGGGGGGTAGAGGAAATTGGCTTACCGTTCTCTATTTTTCTAGTTGTCAAAGATGAAAGGTTTTCCACTATTGGTTTTTTTTTTTTTTTACAAAACATACCAAATTTGCTGCTAAAATTTTAATATAATATCTCATATCATCTTCTGTTTCCTCATTTGCAGCTTCAGGGGAGCCAAGGTAATGATATAGCTGCAATTGCAGGAGGACTTGTGGATGCAGAAGCACTTGTATCTCTTAAAGACTTGCTGAATAGAGTAAACTCTGACAACTTGTGTACTGAAGAGATCTTCCCTACTGCAGGAGCTGGGTAAGTTAATGCTAACAGCTGTACTACTACTGAACTAAAAGCATCAGGGGCAGCCCAAGTCATTTTCTGCTTGAGACTAGGACAAGATAGAGCCCAATATCATGTTCAGAAGCTGATTGGACAGTCAGTTGAATCTTTATTTGACATTGATAAGGCTGTGTCTTTTTGAGGGCAGCAGGCTAGCTTAGAGGGTACTGGCTGGGCTGTCCTCCTTGCTGCCACTGCCCAGCTTTTGCCATCTAAGGGGAGTGCCTCATTCTGCTTAATGGTAGGGCTGGCCCTGAAAAGCATAGCCTCAGATGATGATGATGATGATGATGATGATGATGATAAAGATGATAAATAAATTATTTATACCTTACCCATCTGGATGGGTTTCCCCAGCCACTCAGGGCGTCTCCCAACAGAATTAAAAGCACAATAAAACATCAAACATTAAAAACTTCCATAAACAGGGCTGCCTTTGGATGTCAGATCAGCCTGTGAGTTGTCAATTTTGACATATCAGAACTGTATATATTAAGAGGACCACATAAGTTTTAGTAGAGGCAGGTATAAAGTAAGCACAGAGCCATTTTCACAGAAGAAAGTGAAAATGCTCTCATCACCCTATTAGTTTATTTTAATGCACAGTGGAATCCAGGACCAGGATTTGGAATTATTATTTTGAGATCTAGTATTTTTATGAAATAAAGGTATTCTTAACAGAGGTATTAACAGAGTCCTTCCCATTGGAATACCCCAGTCATATTTTCCTTTTTTGTGTGTATTCTGTTACAGAACAGACCTGCGATCTAATTACTTGCTTAATACCAAGATTGCAGGAGTGGAGGAGGCAGATGTCTTGCTCCTGGTTGGTACCAACCCACGCTTTGAGGCACCTCTCTTCAACGCCAGAATCCGAAAGAGGTTTGTAGCTTCATGAAAGTAGCAGATGTTAAATGACTTGCTCCATGCAAATGAGAAACTGCATCTTGAAAGTGGAATATTGGGTCCTGCTACGTATGAACTTAAATTGGGAACTATTTAATTTGGACAATGTCTTGATGGCTGTAGTTATATCATTTGCTGTGCATTGTGCTAATGCAACATACACATTAAGGGACTGTGACTGTTGTGGTTATTGTACTAAGAAAAAGGAGTACTTTCAGAATAAAAAAATGCAAGGGCTCCAAAACTGCATTTCATAAGATCATAGATCTTCAATTCATGTTAAGCAGTTCATACAATCTCCTTGCTAGAGTTGTCTTCATGCTGCCTAGCAAGCTGTCCCTGAAAATCTGGGAAATAGCACAACATTCTCTGATGCAATGCATCAGGAGGGAAGAAAGCCAATTGAATACATTTAAGGTGTTGCATCTGTTTTATGTCTTAAAAATTAGGGCTCCTGCTTTTTTCTAGAAAGATAGGTACCGGTACTCACCATGAAGTTGTTACAACAAGGGCCACACTTTTTAACAACAACAACAAAAGAGGTGCCAGTACCTCGTACCCGTGAGAACCCCCTGAAAAAAAGCTCTGCTGATACCTGTCTTGGGTGCAGCCCATCTGTTAAGTTTCAGCAGCTTCTGTACAAGGAACTCTTGCAAGAATATATTGTGCAAAAATAAAATGGCCATGCACTGATTTCTCTGCACATTATAAAACCTTAATAGCATTTTTCGTGCTCCATTTTCAGCTGGCTACACAATGAACTTAAAGTGGCTCTTGTGGGCAGCCAAGTTGACTTGACTTACACATATGATCACCTGGGAGATTCCCCACAGATACTCCTGGACATTGCTTCAGAAAAACACCCATTCAGCAAGGTACCTTTGGAGTGGTAGATTATAATCAAAGATTTTAGCAAGGTATTAAATTTTGTAAAATGGTGGTGAGATTTAGTATTCATGTATGGGTTCATATTTAGTATGCTTTTGAGATCAGTCTGGTAGAAGGCATTCCACACCATAGAGGCCACTTATTCCTCCAATGGAAATAAAGGACCCAGGACCACCCCCAAGCTTGGATACCTCTAGGGGAGCATGACCCCCAACTAGAACAGATTCCACCTCCCTCATCCAGATAGGGGAACTGCCTATTAACAGCGCATTTGCAAATGATGCCACATACTTGTTAAAAGCTGTAGTTGGCCTTTTCATTCAGTATGTTAGCTCTGAGGTTAGCATCCTGCTCTCTTGCAACTTCTACACAGGTCCTGAACCAAGCTAAAAAGCCAATGGTCGTGGTTGGCAGTGCAGCACTTCAGCGTGGTGATGGGGCAGCCATTCATTCAGCCATTTCCACCATTGCACAAAATGCAAGTACAAAAAGTGGAGCTGATCCCAGCTGGAAAGTCATGAACATTCTTCATAGGTTTGCTCAACACGTCTTTGTCCCTTTTTTATTGTCTTGTATGGTGAGGTTTAAAGGCTTCCTAGGTCAAAGCTCTTGGCTTCATTCACCTGGCTCAAGTGTAAGATAGAGATCTACTGGGAAACAAGTGTCGCAAAATGGTTGCTTGTTTGTAGAACCAAGCATTTTGTTAACTTAATCTATAAAGGGGGTATTGTCCAGTAATGGGATTAGCAGGACATGCTCATATGCATTCAGAGCCAAATAGAAACTTATTTCAAAATTGAGCATGGAACACTAACTCTAGGTAAAAGCTCATTTTTGTGTGTGTACAGTATATATACATGTCCCAATGTAGCCTCCCCCCACATTTCTCAGTGACTGTGTGTTTTCATGCATTGTTACAGAGTTTAGAAAGTGCTTCAAATAACTGGGCTTTGCCCTGGTAACTTTCAGCATGTTTTATAGCTGTGGATCTGAATGAATAACTTAGGATTTATACCTTCTGGATATTTTATTTTATCTGATTTTGAGAGAGGAATTTTAGATAATCGGGTGAAATTGTAATCTCTTCCTCGACAGGGTTGCAAGCCAAGTAGCTGCCCTGGACCTAGGCTACAAGCCAGGAGTGGATGTGATCCGGAAGAACCCTCCTAAAGTGTTGTACCTTTTAGGGGCTGATGCAGGCTGTGTTACTCGGCAAGATTTGCCTCAGAATTGCTTTATAATTTATCAGGGTAAGTAGCACCATTTGATCACAAATTAAGGGAGGAATTTAATGTTGCTCTATTTGGATCATTTCCTCATCACAAGCATTTCTGCTTTCCTGGTAAAATTATCGCCCCTCTCTGCCCCCGCCACTACTATGAGGGTTCTCCTGACCTCTCAAGCCAAGTTGGTGGTGGTGGGGAGAGTCCTTTTTCACTAGCAGGACTCCTTGTGCTGGCTCCTTCAGTTCTACTTTTGACTGACTGAAGTATGTTTCAGGTGAATGGCTTAACTCCCAGTTTTACCTGTGCTTATTACAGATGTTTCTACCTGTTGTTTGAAATGTTTGCCTTTACACATACCTATTGCCTCAGGCTCACTATACCAGGCATCAAATAAGTGCTTACAAAAGAAGCATCATTTCCGCAGCCCTCTGCCTTTCCCAAAAACTTGTTTGAGAGATTTTTGTTTTATGTTAAAGCTGTACATTTTCTGTTCTGTTTCCTGATTTGAAGGCCAGAAGTAGCTGTTAAGTCGAAGTATACTTTGGCACAGAAGAAATGGAAAGTGTTGAATGCTGATTTGGGTTTTAAGGGGACTTTATCCCTAATAAATTAAACCTAATGTCAGTGTTTGCACTGTGCCCTCTATGATGACTAGAGTGGGTGACTTGTGTTTGAGAGCCAGATTACTTCTTAAATTGGGAGAACTAAATTATTTTAAGCAACATAGAAACTTGGTGTAACCAGGAAAGAATCCTTACATGAATCCTATCAGCTAGCACAGTTAATTTGTCTAAACTGGTAGAATTCTTTATAGTTGCTTAAAATATAAGTTACCTTGAACAAATTAGTGAAGAGCTATTTAACCTGGAAGAAATGGTTTGATAATCCCAGCAGGTAAAATGATAAGCCTTTGATAATGGGGGAATTCTTGAGGGAATATCTATAGGCTTTTACAATGTCCTGGCTAAGACATAACAAACCATGAACCAAAGCTGAATCAAAAGTGTGCAGCTTGCTTGTAACCCAAAGATAGAAAGAGCTAAAAGAGTACAAGATTAATAAGAGTACAAAAAAAAAAGTACGTAGCAGTGCATGGTGTAAAGTTAGGATACATGATGATATTGGAAGTACATCTGTTGGCACTGGGGAAGTTTCTGGTACCACAACTGAGAAAATGAAAACTGAGAACTTCATTTTGAAAACCTTTATACAGGCACTAAAGTATGGCTTTAATATATAAATACAAAGTATTAAAAGGTATTCTGTCTCTGTAAGGTGATGTCAGCAAGCATATCGCTTGAAAATAGTAGTTTGTATAACAATTTCTTCAAAGCTGTAGCAAGAGATAAAAACAGGATATCCAAGCAAAATACCGAAAAAGCAAACTTCAGCCAGTCAAAAGTAAAACAGAAGGAGACTAGTCAAGCCAAGACAGCAGAAAAGAGAAATTAGCGAAGTTCTTGGAGTGCAATTTTCACCTAACTATCGAAACGTAATCTAGACTTTTATAGATACAGAAATTTAAACATACAGTACAGTCACACTGTGAAGTTTCCCATTGCTACTGACACTTTTACTGGATTCCATTTTCAGGGCACCATGGTGACGTAGGCGCTCCTATGGCGGATGTCATTCTTCCAGGAGCAGCTTATACAGAAAAGGCTGCAACATACGTGAACACTGAAGGTAGAGCTCAACAAACCCGAGTAGCCGTAACACCACCTGGCATGGCAAGAGAAGACTGGAGAATAATTAGAGCAATCTCTGAGGTACTACAAGTGTAACAGTCTTTTTTATTATTATACTGCATTTATATACTGGCTTGGTTCTCATGTCATGTCACTACACACTTTAAAACAAGCTGTGGTTGAATATGAAGCAGCAGTATGCTGGTATATGTTGCTAAGAGGTTCCCGATTGATTCCTCTCCTGCTCCTGCTGGAAACAAGTTAGTCTAACTTGTTGTGATGCCAGAACCCAGGCTTGTGTTTTCTCTCTCCCCAAGCAGCCAGAGACCAATAACCAAGATCAGTGGCATAGCGTGGGTTGTCAGCACCCGGGGCAAGGCAAGTAATTTGCGCCCGTAACCCGTGGATTTTAGTAGGGGCAGAGAGTTGCGCCCGGCCCCCCTGCACCCCCCACGCTACGCCACTGACCAAGATTGCTCTTAGCTTAATGCTTCTGGCTGGTTTGAGGAACACAATCATGCCTTTGTTCAGACGTTATGACAAACCAAACTCTGGCATGAGCACTCTGGCCTGGACATCCTATATTGATTTGCAAGCTCCACTGGACTGCAGTCTTCCGAAATGAATTGCTATGAAGTGCAAATATTAGAAATAGACCATTTATGTGAAATATCTTTTCTTGAATTAGGACTTCGGTTGAATCTGGCAAGTCCTGCTAAAAGTGTGTGTGGACTGACTTTATTTGCATGCTTGACTGTCTGGAGAAGGATGGTAACATATTGTTGATTTTGCTCAGTGGTTTGAATCAGTTAAGACACACCGTTTGGAACTGCACAAATTCTAACAAACCTGGGTGGGATGCTGGGCATAAACAAATTTGCCAACCATTTTGCTTTCTCTTGTACTTGAGCCAATCAGAAATTCTACTTTCTAAATGGTTGCCCTATTTACCCTAATAATTACGGATTTTATCTTTTCTTAGCCCTACACAAGGTAGACTCATTGAACTTAATGGATGTGACTAACTGAGGTCCATTGATTTCAAGGGGGCATCCTACTCTGAATAACTAAGTTGGATACAATCCTGTACCTTTCAAGATGTATCCTTTTAAGCATGTTCATTGCAAAAGGTAGTGTGTTTTCCAACAAGGAGCAAATCTGAACCCAGTCTTGAGGTTCTTCCTCCCAATTTTCTCTTTCAGATAGCTGGCATGACCCTCCCATATGACACACTTGATCAAGTGAGGAGCAGATTAGAAGAAGTATCTCCTAACTTGGTCAGATATGATGATGTGGAGGAAGCAAACTACTTTAGCCAAGCAAATGAGCTGTCAAAGGTATGGGGTTCCACATTTATGCAGCGATAGCAAAATAAGTGCGTCTTGTGTCCTGCTGAAAAAGGTACCACAGGGCAAGTGAGAACAATTATTTTCATAAAGATGACTGTTTATTCTTTTTCAATACAGGCAGTTAATCAGAAACTTCTTGGTGATCCTCTTGTTCCACCCCAGCTCACAGTTAAAGACTTCTATATGACAGGTAACAGCAGTACATGATCTCAATAGTGTGTCTTACTTACCGTATTTTTCGCCCTATAGGATGCACTTTTCCCCCTCCAGAAATGAAGGGGAAATCTGGGTGCGTCCTATGGGGTGAATGCAGGCTTTTGCTGAAGCTTGGAGAGCGAGAGGGGTCATGCGCACCGACTCCTCTCGCTCTCCAGGCTTCAGGAAGACATCCGCAGCCTAGGCAGCCCTGCGAGAGGTCCCGCAGGGCTGTCTAGGCTGCGGATAGCAGCCTGCTTCCCGGAGCGTCGGGCGCCCTGAAAGAGTGCCCGGCGCTTCGGGAACACATCCGCAGCGTGGGGAGCCCTGCAGGAGTTCCCCGTAGGGCTCCCCACGCTGCGGATAGCAGCCTGCCACCCGGCAGGCGGGGCACCCTGAAGCAAAGCGCCCCTCGCGCCGGGCAGACATCGGCCAGCCCCACAAGCTCGGGGGACAGCAGGGAGGCGCAGCGCCGCCATCCCGCTGTTCCTTGACCTGGTTCAGTTTCCCTGACCTGCTTTGGGGGGGGGGGGGAAATAAAGGGAATTCCCCCCTTTATTTCCCCCCCCCAAAAAAAAACTAGGTGCGTCCTATGGGACGAAAAATACGGTAATACATGGATGCATAATATTTCCCGTTTCTTCAGTTGAGAGGCATACCAATTTTGTTTCTGTGTAAAATACTTTAATTGCAGATACCATGTTCAGTGAACAACACTTGTAAGTCTTAAAACTTCTAGAGGTAATAGACATGTTTTTTTTTTGCAGATCCCATTAGTAGAGCATCACAGACAATGGCTAAATGTGTTAAAGCTGTTACCGAAGGGGCCAAGGCTATTGAAGAACCGTCCATCTGCTAAAGAAATCCTAGAGTTACCAGTGTCGGATCAGGCATTCTTATGACTTTTTCCCAAAAATAATAATTTTGTGGTGGTCTATTTAGGTTTCCACTTTCTTTATGAATGCGGGTGAAAGTTTATTTAAAGCCAGCTGTCCAGTGTTCATTTGCTAATTATGTTCAGCACAGGTTAAATGTATTTAGACATACATATTATGTATACTGATTGTGTACAAACATGATGTAAAATTAAAGCAGTTTTACATATGTAATACTGTTTCTCTGCACTGTGTTTCTCCAGTAAGTTAAATATAAAATTTGCTCAAAATACAGATGGCAAACTTTGGGCAGAGATGAAATCTAACACTTGCAATGTGAAACAATGTAGCAAGCATCTTGTTACCTCCCCCCCCCCCCAAAAAAAAAACATTTAGTTAATGTGACATTGGTGGGTTTGTACAACTAACTCACCAACAGGTTAAAGATTCCTTTAGAAGTACTCCCCCCTCCTTTCCAGTCCTATTTCATTTCAAAGGAAATTTAGACTTTACAGTTTGGGTACGTCTTAAAACTTTGAAAATAAGGGAAAGTGATATAGGAGTTTTGTTTTACAATGGCTCAGAGCTGTATTATTTTAAAAGTACAGCAGAACAAGAGTTGGCTTTTTGACAGTCCAGCACAATCTTAATTCTATCCTAATATTCTCCAACTAACATGGTAGCCTTTACCTAGTAGTTTGGACTTGTTCCATCTAAGCAAAAATAAGACTTGCACATTAAATAGCTTACTCATAAGGCACAATGGGAATGTGGCAAATCTAATATTATCTACTGTGGGTACTGTAGAAACTTATTTAAAATGCAAAAAGCCACTTATTTTAAATGGTCAGTTTTAGCCAACTTCAGCTTGCACAGGCAACTGTAGACTCATCTATGTAATGCTGCTCTCTGGTTTAGCATTCCATGTGAGCCAGACCGTAACCTGTCTGATTTCTGAATTACTGTTTTGAATAAGAGAGGCTGGGGTCTATAAGTGTCCTGTGTTATTTGCAGTCTAGGGGGTGGCACATCCCCAAGCATACCATTTTAACACGTTCTTGGGAACAATTTTTTTTTGGGGGGGGGGAGGGTTGTAAGGTGGGAAAGTGATGCACAAATCAAGGTCTAGAATCCCAGTTGTAGTTGTTACTAGAAGTTCTCACTACCAGCTGGTAGTGGTTCTTATTTGCACCAAAACATACACTTAATTTTAGCACTATTTGTTGATCAATCGTCCAGCATAAGAACTGACATGCCAAAGAACTGTGGTTTAAAGTAGCTTTCTCATAAAAGTTGCTGTACTGGTGACTACTTTCTCAAAAACCCCTAGAAACAACTAGAGTAAGAAACAGCAAGCTCTTAGATAATTTGTTTGAATGCTAAATATTAACATCGTAATATTATGAAATTATGTACTACTCGTTCACAATAATCTGAATGCTATTCAGGATTAAAAGTGCCAGCCCACGGGTTTAATTATTTCTTAGACTGGCCCTAATATGACAGTTTAATTTTTGCAGTTACTAGTACAAGCCCAATAAACTGCAGAAATATGTATGAGTATGGATAAATGCCAGCCCAAAATTCCCGTCCCTGCTGCCTTTGCCCCATTTTCTCTTACCCAATGCCAGCACTGTTGCTTGTGGCCACACAGCAGAAGTACTGCCTTGGAAGGACCCTCCCCCATTTTTTTAAAAAATCATGTTCTTACAGACCTATTAAAGCATATCTGTTTGTTCCTTTTGTGGGGGATGTATGTTGCTTTGTAGGCAATGTAAACCGGTGCTGTCAAAAGACAGCCAGGAAGCGTTGGCTTAGTTCACCAGCTACTAAAAGGACTGGTTTACCTCTTATCTTGCCTCTTGACAAGTCAACATAAATTTAAGCTGTTTTTCAAAAAAGCAGCAAGAACAAGTATGTTGAAGCAGCTACAGCCAGCCCAGGTTCTGATATTATCCCAATGTGCTTCCTATATCCCGTCATGTGCTACAGGTACACTTTTAAAAAATATGAAGGTGGTCCTTAAGTAGTGTAAGAGAAAGTTCTCTACCACCCCAATTATACAACTTATTTCATCCATTTTCATTATAGAAAGTAGAATCCCGTCCCCCACATTTGTAGTAGCAGTGTTACCCCTTCTAATCTCCATAAGGCTAACATGTTGTAACCTGCCCTGCGACCTTAGGGTGGCGAACAAATGAATGAATAACAGCATAGGAGGGATACTATGAACAAAATACTACGTAGACATTGCTCATGTATAGGAATTTCTTTTAATCTTATCTACAGAGTATTGCATGATTATGAAAATGGGCACCTGTGCCCATGCTAGGATGCAGAGTGGTAATTTCAGGCTCTCACTCACGATGTAACCACTAAGTATAGATAATAGGCATAAGCCTGAGTTTAAAGGAGGGAATATGAGGAAAAGGAAAAATCTCTGTTGCACCATAATTTAGGTGTCCAACATTTTAATTAGTTAGATTGCAAATATTACAAGTGGGCCAAAAGAATGTTCTGAAGCACTTTGTTACTCTCACTATGAAGTGGCTGTAAGTCTGGCTGCGGACTGTGTGGGAAACTGACTGACTGTTGCTCCGAACAACTAGGAATACAAATGCAATATAACAAACCAGTATGAACAACAGCTAATTGAAGCCTCTCCATTTCTCATTTAATTTATCCATTTGTTTCCAGTTCTCATGTTGCTCCTGTCTATAGTGGCATCTTAACAATAAAATAAGAACAAACAAATCCATCAGAATGCAAAACAACAATAAAAAAGATCTTATAAGCACAGGAAGACTTCGATTCTGTTTATCTAATAATCTAGTCAAGTAAATGCTTTGGAACAAGAACTGTAAGTTGCACAATGAGTGGGATTCTTTCCACTTGTGCAGTGGGGTTTCCTGACAACAACACCTCTGCCCCGCAAAACTGACAACCTCCCAAACAACAAAAGGGGAATAATTCTGTCTAGCAAGCTGCAAGGCTTGTGTAGACAGAACACATGTAAGCACAACATTGATTTCCACCCAGTTTTTACAGTGACATCCTATAAACATATCTCCTCAGAAATAAGGTTCATTGAGTTTCACAGAGCTGACTATTTAATAATAACAATAATTTTATTATTTGTACCCAGCCCATCTGACTGGGTTGCTGCTTCCAACAAATATAAAAGTATAATAAAACATCAAACATAAAAATCTTCCCTATGAAGGGCTGCCTTCAGATGTCTTCTAAAAGTCGTATACTTCTTTATCTCCTTGATATCTGATGGGAGGGCGTTCCACAGGGTGGGTGCCACCACCGAGAAGGCCCTCTACCTGGTTCCATGTAACTTCACTTCTCACAGAGCTAGATCTCAGTGTCTGGACTGAATGATAGGGGTGGAGATGCTCCTTCAAGTATACAGAGCTGAGGCCATTTAGGGCTTTAGTCAGCACCAACACTTTGAATTGTGCTTGTAAATGTACTGGCAGCCAGGGGCACAGTTACCCCATTCAGGACCAGGGAATCCCCCACACATGCCCACCCTGTCCCCCCAAAACAGGACTTCTGTCTTGTCATGATACAACCTCAATCCATTAGCCATCATTCATCCTCTGACTGCCTTCAGACACTCACTGTCCTCACTGGTTCCAATTTAAATGAGAGGCATTTGATGTTAACTGTCTTGGCTAGAAAGTTTAATAATATAACAATAAACTTATTTTAAAAAATTGGTTACATCACTGTTTCAACTATCCTTATATTTACATTGTTCGCATTCAACAGAGGGTACTAACAAATAGTGGACCTGGAACATCTGAGAACTACTGAACATTATATTACCAAGAGCCACAGCACAGACAGCATTTTGCAGATCACATACAACCAATGAAGATGACAGTGTACAGACTGCCTATGTACAGCAGACAAAGAATACTGCAGATGGTAGATTTTGTTAAACCTAAATTAATTCAGTAAGTGTTTGGCAAATTTCTAGTTTAAAGAATAAAAAGAGGATTTGAAAGATCCAGTTTGTATTGAATGGATCCGAATACAGAAAATGCAAAAGCTTCCAAAAGTTAAGTCTGTCCTCAGATATTTGTTGCCTGGCCACAAGTTCTGACATTATATGAAGTTAGAATAACCCAGTGCTGCCTAAAAGTAGAGACACTATAATCCTACTAAGGAGTAAGAGAATTTCCCCTCAAATGGACAAAAACTATCAAGGAAAGGAATAGTACACCTACCAAACATGCAGAACTGAAGGGAAGTTTGTCAGTTCCTTTGACAAGAATATTCAGCAGTAACAGATAACACTGCCAAATTTGGAGGGAAAAGATTTCTGCTCCAGGAGAAAAATCCAGGTTTGCAGAATAGTGGCTTCTTTCTCTGAATACTGAGACACAAAGAAAGCTTCATGAGAATTAATGTGAAGTAATTTCAAATATCTTAGGTGTCCTACTCAGTGCTTTAAAAAAAGGCATATTTTAAAAATCTAACATCTATAATCATAGTTCATCTGATAAATTCTGAAACATTAAGTCAATGCTGAGTTGGTGAAAAAAGAACACCTGATAGATGAGCTTGCAGCAAATGCCAGTTTAAAACCACTGCACTGTTGCTATTGCACGTACCACGTGGTTTTCAGCTAAATCAGCAGCACTTTTTTAAAAAGTGACAAAATCAGCAACTGTGTACTAGAAATCTCTGGAAACCGTCTGAAGTGCTTTTGCAGCACTTCGATCTATAAAGATTAAGTCGAAATGAATGATATAAGAGTATTTCGCAATGTTATATCTAGCGCACGCATTCTTGCCACAAACAACCATCCTCAATTTGGTTTCTGAGAAAAAGCAGCTTCTGTTAAGTTCAGGAAGCTAGCTATGAGAAAGACATCAGAACTAGTGGCTCAAACTTCAGGCACAACACTGTAAGTCAGATTAAATAAAATTTATATAAGGGCACAAGCACCTACGAAACAAAACAACAACAACAACAACACACACACACAAAAAATATAATAAAAGCCCTTTTCTCTTTTTTAAAGTTATTGATCCCAGTGCAACCTGAGGGGGAAACAAAACTGCTATGAACAACAACACAAAGCAGTTTGTTTTTACTTTTGTTTCTTTCTTTTAAGTTGCACTTGAGTACATATTTAATCTTCTCCGACCTATCTTCCTCCTCACCCGATCCTTCTTTTTTTTTGCCTCACCCCCATGGAGGAAAATATCCCTTTTTACGCCCCCTCAACCCCCCCCAAAAAACCCCATCGTGCGCCCCTTTTTGGGACTTACCTTTGCAGAACCTCCTGGGGCGTCCAAAACTTCCGAGATGCGATGGAGAAGGATGGAGGAGAAGATGGCGAGGCACCTGCCCCTGGTTTTTTTTTTTTTATATAAAACACACAAAACAACAAATTCATTCATAAAAATAAAGGGAGGGGGGGTGGAAAACAAAACCTTAAAGCGCTGCCCACCCCCTTTTCCCTATTTTCTTCGAAGGGAAACCCACCACCCCGGCGACATTGGGCCTCGCCTTTCCCAAACGTTGCATGGATCGAGCCTTTGCAAAATGCTGCATTTTCTGCACCCCCCCAAAAAGAAGGGGGACCCCGAGCACCCCATCCTTCTTCCCCCTGGTCCTGATCTCCCCTTTTTCTCTCTCTGTCCTGCGACCCTCCCAAGATGGTAGGGAAGTTGTCGTTTTGGCCGGGCAGAGGAGCCTCTCTCTCTCTGGTGTTATGTCCTCTCAGTGCCTGTAGTGGTGCTGTAGGAGGGCTGCAAAGCTCTCTTTTTTTCCTCCTTTCTCGAGAGCAGCCCCAGCAGCCCTGCCTTCTTTGCTGGAGAATATATTCAGGGAATTTCCACCCCCCCCCCGCCGCCACCCCCAACTTCATAATCACCTACCCTCTCCGAGCACTTTCGTAAGCGTTGGTTTGTTTGTTTTGCTTTATTGTTTTGCTTTTTTTATATATATATAAAAAATATTATTATTTTTTTAATTTAAAGCATCCTCATAATAAAAGAGCTCCCGTTCTAAGCCTAAAAAAAAAAAAGCAGGGATCTTTCTCCTCAGAGCCAGGGGGGCAGCAGCAAACCAAGCAGCGAAGCTCCCTCAGCCGCTTCCAAGCAGCTCCGAGACCCATTTCCCCGCTCCCTCCGCCGGGGAGGAAACTCTGCTCTGCCAGCCCAGCAGAGGGGGAGGAAAAAAGGGGGGTTGAGACGAGAGAGCCGAGAAGAGGAGGGAGGAGAGAAAAAAAAAAGGGCCAGCTGGAAAGGTAAGCCAGGCCCGGCCTGCATCCCCGGGCTCGCCTAGGGCGGCAGGCGGCGCCGCGCGCGAGGGGACAGCCGCCGGGTGGGCTACGCGAGGCCGGGGATGCGCGGGGGAGAGCCGGGCCGCGCGGGTTTCGAAAGGGGGGTGGGTGGGGGGGTGGAAACGGGTGTGTGTGTGTGTGTGTTCCGGGACCCGTCCGGGAACCGAGGGAAAGGGGCGCCGGGGGTGGAGGGGAGGGGAGCCCGGCCCGAGGCGGGAGAGAGACGGGCCTTGTGGCCTAGCGGCTCCCCGCCCCCCGCGACGGGGCCCGGCCTAGCGCCGGACAGGCCCCGGGCGCCGGGCTTCGGCCTCCGAGAGGGGGGGTTTTCGGAAGGTGGCGGGGAAGGCGCATCGGCCAGGGAGCTCCGAAGCCCGGGCGGGGGTTAGGCGGGGGGAGGCCGGCGGGCCGCGGAGCAGAGACTCCGGGGCGCGATGGTGGTGGAGGGGGGTGGCGAGAGAGGGCGAAGCGGGCTATTATTATTATTATTATTATTATTATTATTATTATTATTTTCCACTACGATTTTCAACACTCCCGAGTTGGGGGCGCGCTTCGCCCCCTTTAGACCTGGGGGAGTGGGGGGTCCCGCCGGGATCTCCCCCCCCCGCCTCCTCCTCCTCCGACCTTTTAAAGTTTTGCTTTGGGGACATCGCCGAGCCCCCCTTTTCCAGCACCACCTCGGACCCTTCCTTCCTCGTCCTACAATTTGGCTTCTAAAATGCGACCTGGAATGAGTGCAAGAACATTTTGGCGCTCCCTCCTGAATTGCATTGGGAAAGATGTGGCTGGGAGGGGGGGGGGGGAGAGAGAGAGAGAAGCGTTTCCCCCTTTTCCAAACGCCCCCCTTTTCCTCCTCCTGCCCCCCCCCCCAAGTATGAACGTTAATTCTGATTTTAAATGGTTATGGGGCAGCGGGAACTTTTCCGTGGTGCTGGCGGGGTGGGCGAAGGGTTAAAGGCTCGCAAGTCGAGGCGAGGAAGGGCATCATCGTGCTGCAGAGGTGGTGTTGCAAGGTCCCACGAGAAAGAAAGAAAGGGAAAAGCCCAGAAACAACCTTGGTTAGTTTTAAGATTTGTTCCAGGGGAGTGGGAGGTCGGTGGGTGAAGGGTGCTGTCGCCCAGCTTCTTACTTCTGGCGTCCGTTTGGCCAGGGCTACCAGATCTTACCACTTCAGTACTTTCGTAGGTGCTGTCAGAGAGGGAGTCCAGCCTTGCAAAGGCATGCTGGGTTTGTGTATGAAACCCTGTTTTTTTTGTGAATGAGTTGGAATTGTAGAGGCTAGCCTCGTAGCTTCTGGCCGTTTGTAGCCTGGAAACAATTTACTACCCAAGCCAGGGTCTTGGGGGTGTGTGTGTGTGTGTGTGTTAGGCCATAAACACATTATACAAGGACACAGATAGCGTTCTGTAAATGGTTGGTAAATTGTTTCTATGGTCAGTGTTGGAGCGTAAAATCTTCAGGAGAAAGTTGTTGCAGAAGAGATGAGTTTCAGGAATGTCAGTTCAGAAATGTGGCTAGATAAGGATAATTGTGTGTAGGCATAAATTCAAGTCCTCGAGGCTGGACTGTATCAATGCAGAGGTCTGCAATGGCCAGATTCCTAGGCCAATGTTGCAAAAAGTTAACTTGGACTTGAATGCTTACAGTACATTCAGTTCCTCCATCTCCAGGTGAACTTTTGGTCAGGACTGCAAGAGCTGTGAATCTAGTTCTGTGTATCCATGAAGGGAGCTTTGGATTTGTGTTTCTCATGGTGTGCCTCTTCAAGCCACATGTCAAAACAGTTTCTGAAACTGAAAGGAGTTTAGAATGCAGTTTGGGACTTGCCATTGGGACCTGTCATTCACAGAAATTGAAAGGCTTAAAAACAAAACAGTGCTTGAGTTAAAGGTCTTGGCTGCACTCAAAGTATGTTTTTGGATCTCTGTCCTTGTTTTGTATGCAGAATAGAAGCCCCATTGCATGAGGGAATTGAAATCAGATGTGTCAGGTGAGCTTTTCTGAGATTCCAATGGAATACAGTACCTATATAGGCAATTTTCCATTATTCTTAGATGACTGGTGGGACATTTTCGTTTTAGTTCTGGCAAAGAGTGTGGCTTCAAGTGTCTGTTCTGCAAAGCACTCATGCAAGCATTCTGTTATAAATGCATTACAGAACTGTACCTTGAATGGACTTCCCAACGCTCAAGAGTGCTGTTATGCTGAGTGAGATAACAACAACTTTGTCACTCTGTAGAATGATGGACCAAAACTGCAACCTGTGACACTATAACCCTATGCATTATTTGGTGGTGTTTTGTTAAAGCCGTTTTGTCTGTGCTAGCGTAAGTGCTTCAAGGCTGAGGCCTAGTCTACACATTCTCAGAAAAGTCACCATGTGTTTGGGTTCTGATTCATTACTTAAATATAACCATCAAGCTGCATAGTGCTTTCCAAAGTACAAGAGGACAGGTTCTTGTTCCAAGGAGCTTACAATTTTAACATCACCACCAGCAAACCGATTCTTAAGTGTATTTCAGTAGTTGCACTTAGCTATGGTAAAATTGAACATGGCCTTATCTTCATAGGAACTACCTTTTAAATCCCTCCCCTCACACTGGACTCTTACTCCATTAAAATAAGTAAATTTTACTTTTAAATAAGTAGCTTAGGGTGGAAATGCAAAAAAGTTATACAAATATGAACATTACTATCTAAAACACAACTACCTAATGTTAAGACCCTTCCTTACCCAAATACAGCACAGGGTGCTGACTAGGGGGCCATAGTTAGCAGATGACGCTGTGGTCTAAACCACTGAGCCTCTTGGACTTGCAGATCAGAAGGTTGGCGGTTCGAATCCCCACAACAGGGTGAGCTCCTGTTGCTCTGTCCCAGCTCCTGCCAACCTAGCAGTTTGAAAGCACGCCAGTGCAAGTAGATAAATAGGTACCACTGCGACGGGAAGGTAAACAGCGTTTCTGTGCGCTCTGGTTTCCGTAACGGTGTCCTGTTGCAGCAGAAGTGGCTTAGTCATGCTGGCCACATGACCCGGAAAGCTGTCTGCAGACAAATGCCGGCTCCCTCGGCCTGAAAGCGAGATGAGCGCCACAACTCCATGGTCGCCTTTGACTGGACTTAACCGTCCAGGGGTCCTTTACTCTTTACTTTTACCTAGTTAGCTTTTTGCATGCCTCCAAATAATTGCTCTGCCCGTCTTACTGATTTCAACAGAATTAAAGCTAGCTTTTCATGAATGCCAGTACATCTTAAATAATTGCAAAATGTGCTTGAATACAGTTGACTGTTATAAAGTAGTTAATTTCCATGATTGGCAAATAACTACCACATAGCCAGTTGCTTTTGCCACCTGTCCGCATGGAGCGAAGAACCTTTACTATCCACATTCAATCAGACATCCCGGCAATCAGGAGGTGTTAAAAATCTCGCCACATGGGTGTATGTGCACTGAGAAATGTTATGACTTAGTAAGTGGTAGTTACTCTTCCAAAGCAGAGAGAACTACAATTTTAAAATGAGAGACAATCTAAAGTTGAAGGTTTCATTCTGCAAAGTGGTACATAAATACAATATTTCAGAGTAATGAGTATTATCATATTTCCTGGGCGGGCGGGGGGCTTGAGGGAAGGAACTCTAAAATAAGGGTTATCTGACAGTTCTCTCAGTGAGGTAGCACATGCTCCCCTCCCCTCTTTAGTACTGAATATTTTGGTTCCACCAGCCTACCCTGTCTTCAGATTCTAAAACTATCAGTTTTAGAAAGACAGAATGGGAGCAGCTTTGTCACATCTAGCTTCTGGAGATTTTTTTAAAAGTGGCTCGAAGTGTTCAAATATAGAATTACTGATGATAATGAGAAAAATGCTGCTGGGACTAAATTAACATCTTTCTGATATGTGGGTGTTAATACTGAGAGCAAGACGATATGAGTCACTTTCACTCTGATCCTAAATGCAGGATGTGGAAGTAAGTTGCAACGAGTTTCAGGGGAACTTGTTTTCACATTAGGGGTACAGACCTCTGCACCCACCTGGGAGCAAGCCCCCTTGAATGCACCGGGCTTACTTTGGAGTAAACATTCCATAAGATAGTGCTGTCAATGTCCATGAGATTGGACTCAATTCACCATGATCCCAGGGTCTATGGAGGAGAGAAATGTGGTGGCTCAAAGGGCTTTGTGTTTCACCAGTATTGGCTCCTAGGTGATAATAATAATAATAATAATAATTTATTATTTGTACCCCGCCCATCTGGCTGGGTTTCCCCAGCCACTCTGGGCGGCTTCCAACAGAGATAAAAAATACACTAAAATGTCACATATTAAAAACTTCCCTGAACAGGGCTGCCTTCAGATGTCTTCTGAATGTCAGGTAGTTGTCCATCGCCTTGACATCCGATGGGAGGGCATTCCACAGGGCGGGCGCCACCACCGAGAAGGCCCTCTGCCTGGTTCCCTGCAACTTGGCCTCTCGCAGTGAGGGAACCGCCAGAAGGCCCTCGGAGCTGGACCTCAGTGTCCGGGCAGAACGATGGGGGAGGAGACGCTCCTTCAGATATACTGGACCGAGGCCATTTAGGGCTTTAAAGGTCAGCACCAACACTTTGAATTGTGCTCGGAAACGTACTGGGAGCCAATGTAGGTCTTTCAAGACCGGTGTTATATGGTCTCGGCGGCCGCTCCCAGTCACCAGTCTAGCTGCCGCATTCTGTATTAGTTGTAGTTTCCGGGTCACCTTCAAAGGTAGCCCCACGTAGAGCGCATTGCAGTAGTCCAAGCGGGAGATAACCAGAGCATGTACCACTCTGGCGAGACAGTCCGCAGGCAGATAGGGTCTCAGCCTACGTACCAGATGGAGCTGGTAAACAGCTGCCCTGGATACAGATTTGACCTGTGCCTCCATGGACAGCTGTGAGTCCAAAATGACTCCCAGGCTGCGCACCTGGTCCTTCAGGGGCACAGTTACCGCATTCAGGACCAGGGAATCCTCCACACCTGCCCGCCTCCTGTCCCCCAAAAACAGTACTTCTGTCTTGTCAGGATTCAACCTCAATCTGTTAGCCGCCATCCATCCTCCAACCGCCTCCAGACACTCACACAGGACCTTTACCGCCTTCACTGGTTCTGATTTAAAAGAGAGGTAGAGCTGGGTATCATCTGCATACTGATGAACACCCAGCCCAAACCTCCTGATGATCGCTCCCAGCGGCTGCATGTAGATGTTGAAAAGCATGGGGGAGAGGACAGAACCCTGAGGCACCCCACAAGTGAGCGGCCAGGGGTCTGAACACTCATCCCCCACCACCACTTTCTGATCCCTCCTGAAACATAGTAAACCAAGGAAAGGCTGACCATAAATTCACGTGAGTTAGCTTCTGCCATAGAAGATTTCAGCAGAAACCCTGGGCAAAGGAATTGGGGATGCTGTGTATAGGCCATGGCTGATGGGATATAAAATGCTCAGCAGCAGGTCGTTATTAATATCTGACACTATTATGTGATTTCAGTATAAATCTCTAGAAATCAGTGGGGAATGTCTGGGGCTGAATGCAGCCTTCTGGACATCTCTATCAGGCCCTTAAATGCTTCCCAGGGCACACCCTTCGCTGGCTCTACTTCCCACCCCAAATGTTTAGGTGTGTGACCCTTGGAAGTTTTTGGCGAAGGAACTGTGGCCATTGGGTTGAGAAAGTTCCCCGCATCACCTCTAGAATATGATGTAGAAGGGATTTCTGTCTTGGTAACTAGCACCTTGCAAACAAAGATTGCAGTTCTAAGCAAATAGTAGGGAAGCACCATTGAATTCAGTGGATCTTCTTAGGAAGCATGGGCTCCATCTGCACTATGCATTTAAAGCAGTATCATAGCACTTTATAAACAGTCATGGCGTCCCCCAAAGAACCCTGGGAAGTTTAGTTTATTAGGGATGCTGATATGTTGTTGTTTAGTCATTTAGTCATGTCCGACTCTTTGTGACCTCATGGGCCAGAGCACGCCAGGCACTCCTGTCTTCCACTGCCTCCCGCAGTTTGGTCAAACTCATGCTGGTAGCTTCGAGAACACTATCCAACCATCTCGTCCTCTGTCGTCCCCTTCTCCTTGTGCCTTCCATCTTTCCCAACATCAGGGTCTTTTCCAGGGAGTCTTCTCTTCTCATGAGGTGGCCAAAGTATTGGAGCCTCAGCTTCAGGATCTGTCCTTCCAGTGAGCACTCAGGGCTGATTTCCTTAAGAATGGATCGGTTTGATCTTCTTGCAGTCCATGGGACTCTCAAGAGTCTCCTCCAGCACCAGAATTCAAAAGCATCAATTGTTCGGCAATCATCCTTCTTTATGGTCCAGCTCTCACTTCCATCACTACTGGGAGGATGCTGATATAGTGTTCAATATTTCCCAGGCGCCAGGTGCGTTTTGTGACTGACGCACGCCCAATTGCAACCAGGTGGAGATGTCTGGATGCGAGGTTGGCGACTGACATCTCCACCTGGCTGGCCCCTCCAGCTTTCTTAAGCAGGTAAGCAGAAGATCTTATTTATTGCGTCAGTTTTCCACCTTTTTCTCCAAGGAGTACATGGTTCACCTCCCTCCTTAGTTAATCCCTACAATGACCCTGCAAGGCAGATTAAGAGGTTGTGAATGGCCCAAGGTCATCCAGTGAGCTTTGTGACTGAGAGGGGATTTATTTGAACCCTGATCTCCCAGGTCCTAGTCCAACACTCTTAACCACTACACCACAATGACTTCCTAGAGCACAGTACTTCTGCTATGGAGCAGCTCTATAAGTTAAGTAGGTAAATAAATAAATATGGGGAAGGCAAACTGTCTCTTAGAGAAGGATCTGAAATAATTTCTTTGAAGCTTGAATTTGTTTTATTCTGGATTGTTTTATTTGATGTTTTAATGTGTTGTACACTGGTTTGATTATTTTTTTTAAAATATAAAGCAGTATAGAAATAAAATGAAAAGAATACATACATACATACCACTGCAAAAAAGGTACCTAGACATTCTGTTGTAGTGCCATTTGGTGATAAACTTATATACCTGAGTTTCTAACACTGATTGGGAGACCCCCTGTTTCCCATACAGAGCTATAATTCCCAGAGTTTTCTGGAGTGAGCGATTGTTAAACCACTCTGAAATTGTAGGTCTGTAAGGGAATAGAGGTTTCCTAAAGCTCTTTGCAGCCTTAACATGCTACAGTTCCCAGGATTCTTTGAGGGAAGGAATGACTGTTGAAAGTGATATGATACTGCTTTAATTGTATTGCGCAGATGGGTCCACAGTTAGGATCATGCTTTCAGAAATGTAGCATAAGCTAGATCTCAATTGGTTAGATGTACTGTGATTGAATTTCTCGGTCGCGCAATGAGCTGTCACATATGACAGTTGTGGAGGCTTTGGAATGTATTCAGATCTTTCCTTTTTCAGAGCTGCGATAGTTTACTAACTCTCTTGATCTCTGGTGAGGATTACCACTGTATTCCTCCACCATTTACAGCAGGGATTACCACTAGAAATGCTCCTACCACAGAAGGATAAAAGATTCTTCCATGGACCTGCCTTGCTTCCTTCCATATACAGTGGTACCTCGGGTTACAGATGCTTCAGGTTACAGATGCTTCAGGTTACAGACTCCACTAACCCAGAAATAGTACCTCGGGTTAAGAACTTTGCTTCTGGATGAGAACAGAAATTGCGTGGCGGCAGCGGGAGGCCCCATTAGCTAAAGTGGTACCTCAGGTTAAGAACAGTTTCAGGTTAAGAACGGACCTCCAGAACGAATTAAGTTCTTAACCCAAGGTACCACTGTAGTAAGATTCTATATGAGCTCTGAATTTTGGGGGGTTGGGTGGGTGGAGATTGTAGTACATGCCTGTGCACTCAGTTCTTGGATATAGAGACACATATAGGTTAAAAAGTAAGTTGTAGGTTGAACTATGTCGGAAAGAAGCAGTGTTTGGGAAGAGTACTAAAGGACAGGATTATTGCTGAGGAGTTGCTCTGGGCTGTCATGACTTTCCCTCTGCAGCTTACCTTGGCTGGTCACCAGCGTGGCCATTTAACGCTACTATGAAGGCCAGAAGCTCTCAGATGCCAATTGCATTGTAGTTCAAGTCACTGTTTCTTTATAGTCAAGCAAGCTGTATGACAACAGCCTTAGGCAAGTGTATGCATGCGTAGAGAGAAAGAGAGTGGTTGGCATCTATCTGTCGTGAAAGACAGTGGAGTACTCCTCTGGGGGTGAAGTCAAGCCACTGTGTTAGCAGCATCAAAGTGACCTCCCCAAGGTGCAAGTCTGGGCAGTTTGTATGGAGGTCCTGGGCTGACCAGACAGCTAGGCACCTCTCTTGGCCTCGTTTATGTTGTCCAAAGAAAAACAGAGTAATACGTTTGGAACCAGCTTGGCTCCAAGAGTTGCTGGAAGGTGGTGTGCAAGGTGCCACCCAACTATCTTAGGGACTCCACTCTGCAGTTGTGTAGAGATTACTCCTTAACTTTTATTCTAAAGATATCCTGCAAGGCAGCGGATATTTGGATCCATGTTCCTTCTAGATGGGTTACCTTTCCAGGTTGATGAGCCCCATGTGCCCCTCACTACCCTCTACAGTGGTACCTCGGGTTACATACACTTCAGGTTACATACGCTTCAGGTTACACACTCCACTAAGCCAGAAATAGTGCTTCAGGTTAAGAACTTTGCTTCAGGATGAGAACAGAAATCGGGCTCTGGCGGCGCAGCAGCAGCAGGACGCCCCATTTGCTAAAGTGGTACCTCAGGTTAAGAACAGTTTCAGGTTAAGTACGGACCTCTGGAACGAATTAGGTACTTAAACCGAGGTACCACTGTATATCACATGCAGAAACTGCCTTCTTGACCATTGGACCCACTATTGGTCTTGCCCACTCAATCTGCTGGAGTCTGTCTTTGCGTGCAGGGGACGTTCCTAGCTCACCAAGGGTTTGAGACCCGTTGGCTCCCCTCACTTGGTTTAGCCAGTCGAAGCTGTTCCCAGGATGTGTCTGCTGTTGCATGCTGACAGGAGCCACAAGTGAGAGCTGAGTGCAGGGTGGGGACCAAAGGTGGACAAACTACCCCAGAAGGGGCACAACATGCCCCCCTCCGAGGTACTACCCCATACATAAACACACACACACACAACATTTAAATACTGTTAGTTTGTAGATGTTTTCAAAATATTGTTGCTGCGATACTTTAGGGCAAGACTGCACCATATGATGCAGGATTGTCCCTTGCTGCTAATCATCTGGTCAGACGTCAATTAATGCCGAAGCAAGTTTGCTTTGGAGAAACAAACCACAAGTGCTGGCTTGGATGGCACTCTGTGGTTTGCCTCCCAGCTCTAGGTAGGGAGGAGCAAAACAGGGACTGATGGAGCAGTGTGCACAGAATAATTTGCATAACTATGGCTTATGGTTAGCATTGCGACTGAACATGGCAAGTGTGTGTCTGCAGAGAAACTTTGGTGGTGAAGCAATTGGTCCAGGACTCAAAGGAGCTGCCAGAGTTGGATTGTTAGGTACAAAACATGCTCCCGTTGGCACTCAGGAGTGAGTGGCATGGATGTGAAGGGGAAATGAAGACCAGTTTACAGAGATATAGGACAATTACTTTGAGCTGAATAGCGGCTGAGGAGAGAAACAGGGTTTTTTTTATGTACTATCCTTCTCTTTAAAAAGGTTTTATCTTGTTTAATTTGTTCCTTTCCATGCCTGAGAACATTCAGCCAACCCCTCCTACTATACATACAGAGGATGAGCATAAGGGTGAGAAGAGAGATGGGATTCAGTTATATGCAGGAATAACCTAGTTTTTGTTCGCACTTTCTGTACGATTGAAAACCTTAATAAATTGCTAATCACGAATTGAACCAAAAAGAATGGGCCATGGAACCATGACTCTCAGAACTCACAAGCTAGTCTAATCTTGTTTGTCATAACTTGTAAAAATAAAAAAGCTATGAATTGAGGACTAAAAATATTCTTTCTGGCCTTTAAATCAAGGAACAATGCTCAGCATCTCTTCATATGAAAACCAGCTCATAACACCCCTGCGTGACCAAGCAACAGAACCCGATCAGAATGTGTCTGGCAATTGGCTGTTGTGGTCACAGAGACAGGGAACAGGTTTTGACTCCTATCCCTTCAGGTGCATCGTATCGCTTTTTCCTGCATGCTGTTCATTTCTACTGGGGGAATGTAAATCATTGCACTTGCGGACAGTATTGAAGTGAGGGAAATCCTGCTTTCTACTCCTGGCATTATCTGTCCACAGCCACCACTGACAGGTAGACCACAATGGAGGTAGACCACAATGTTCTGCCTTTCTCTTCTGAAGACAGTTCTAAGAGTTGTGGAGGAGATGCAATTTGTTTCCAACACCTCCCCCAGCAAAAAAACCCCAAACCCACCCAGGAATATTGTTTGGGAAGGAGGCAAGTGTTTCCCCTCACCTTTTCAGGACCTGGAAACAAAGTTTAAATTTGTAGGGATAGGGTTTTGAAAAGCAGGCCTGGTCTCCCCACTTTGGCAATTGCCCTTCTATCTATCCTCCCAGGCTCTCTTGACAAAGATTTTTGTTTGATTTGAATGTTTATTGTCCATATAAAACATCAAATCCTTACAAAATGTTAACAGCCCACTGTCATCTTCAAGCAAAACAATGGCCTACAAAGTGCTATACAGTGGTACCTCGGGTTACATACGCTTCAGGTTACATACGCTTCAGGTTACAGACTCCGCTAACCCAGAAATAGTGCTTCAGGTTAAGAACTTTGCTTCAGGATGAGAACAGAAATCGTGCTCCGGCAGCGTGGTGGCAGCAGGAGGCCCCATTAGCTAAAGTGGTGCTTCAGGTTAAGAACAGTTTCAGGTTAAGTACGGACCTCCAGAACGAATTAAGTACTTAACCCGAGGTACCACTGTATTTTAAGGAACCACACACACTGAAGTAAGATCTGGTTGCTACTTGGATTTGCTGTATCTATACTACTGAATCTTTTAAAACGTTTGTGGAATAAATGCTCTCATAATTTGGATTCTTGAATCATTGCTAATTGCAATATTATTTTGCAGCGTAAATTATATTCAATCCCTAAAATATAGGTGAGTGGGAGCCAAATTGTTACGGTTAGCCATGGCACACAGTGAAACAATCATTAGAAAGAGCCATGGGCTACCAGATCAGAAATGTAACATATGGTTGGAAAATAAGAGGGCATCCACTATGGAAATTAGATTGTGTTGCCATCAAGCTTTCTAAATCATATCAAAAATTATGTGTTGGTTCCTTGTATTCTTAAACATGCTGTATTTTTCGCTCCATAGGACGCATCTAGGTTTTTTTTTGGGGGGGGGAAATAAAGGGAAAAAAATTATTTCCCCCCCAGGTGCGGGGCTGGGGCGGGGGAAGCCCAAGCTTTTCGCAGCTCTCCCACGGCTAGCGGAGAGCTGCGTGAAGCCGGAAGCCCGGGGCGTGCTGAGCTCAGCGGCCCCAAGCTTCTGGGTGCAGGCCAGCTCTCCGCTTCCTGAAGCCTGGAGAGCGAGAGGGGTCAGTGTGCAACGACCCCTCTCGCTCTCCAGGCTTTAGCGAAAGCCTGCATTCGCCCCATAGGACGCACACACATTTGCCCTTCATTTTTGGAGGGGAAAAAGTACGTCCTATAGGGCGAAAGATACGGTAACTTTGAGTATCAGTATACAAGTACCATCCTGTGAGAATGGCACCAGGAATTTGCAGCGCCCCTGCATGAGAGCCGAGGTGATCCCTGTGCTGGCATAGAAGATTACATTCTTGCGTGTTGTTCCGCTGTCTGCAGTTGAGTTGGCTTGTAGCAAAACCCCACCCCAAGGCTCTTGGGGCTTTGCCTTCCATCCTTTGGGAAGCTTGACAGCACACCTGCACCCCCTTTCTCCACTTCTTGCAGCTGCTGCCAACAAGCTTGACTTCTTCCTCTCTTAGTTACCCAGCAGCTCTGCTCACTTAAGGCCATTCCACACAACTCAGAAAGGTGTGCAGGATTTTTGGTCCAGGGCACTCACTGCTGACATCAAGACAGGGAGTTTATTTTTTTTAAAAGCCACCCCTGAGCTTTCTTTATTCCTTGCATCCTCTGAAGGAATCCTACCTGGCCTGGCTAATCAGTAGCCTTTAAATGCTGCCTCCCACCTGCTGTGTGACCAGGGAACATGTGTCATTTGCTTGGCAGCAGTGGACCAGAGTTTCCCTTCCAGATTTTGCTCCAGACCACCCCTACGTAGTTTACTTGTCCAGTCCCCAGTTTGGACCCTGGTAATGCTGCATAACGGGACGTGGGTGGCGCTGTGGGTTAAACCACAGAGCACAGGACTCGCCAATCAGAAGGTCGGCGGTTCGAATCCCCGCAACGGGGTGAGCTCCCGTTGCTCAGTCCCAGCTCCTGCCCACCTAGCAGTTCGAAAGCACGTCAAAGTGCAAGCAGATAAATAGGTACCGCTCTGGTGGGAAGGTAAACAGCGTTTCCATGTGCTGCTCTGGTTTGCCAGAAGCGGCTTAGTCATGCTGGCCACATGATCCCGAAGATGTACACCGGTTCCCTTGGCCAGTAAAACAAGATGAGCGCCGCAACCCCAGAGTTGTCCGCGACTGGACCTAAAGGTCAGGGGTCCCTTTACCTTTACCTTTAACGCTGCATAAGCCAGGAGTCGAGAGGGAGGCTTTGATGTCCCCTGGTGACAAAGTGCGAGCAGTTTTACGAACTATCCCAAACAATGCTCTGCTTGTTTACTATTCAGAAATAAGAAGATGTCTGACCCCTCTTCCCTTTTCCGACATGTGAGAGAGTAGCAGTGAAGGAAGGTAAAAGGGGGCATATGAGATGGCAGCAGGTTGAGGGAAACATCAGTTGTATGGAGCATTCTTGCAACTCCATGTATGTGGATGGGTCAGATACCGAGAGCATCTGAATGCAGTGTTAGAAACGGATAAAAAAAGCTAGGAGCATAATAATAATAATAATAATAATAATAATGCCTGAGTTTCCCCAGCCACTCTAGGCGGCTCCCAGTTGAGTGTTAAAAACAACACAGCATTAAATATTAAAAACTTCCCTAAACAGGGCTGCCTTAAGATGTCTTTTAAAAATAGGATAGCTGCTTATTTCCTTGACATCTGATGGGGGGCGTTCCATAGGGTGGGAGCTACTACTGAGAAGGCCTTCTGTCTGGTTCCCTTGTAACCTCACTTCTCGCAGTGAGGGAACCGCCAGAAGGCCCTCGGTGCTGGATCTTGGTGTCTGGGCAGAATGATGGGGCTGGAGATGCTCCTTAAGGTATACAGGACCGAGGCCATTTAGGGCTTTAAAGGTCAGCACCAACACTTTGAATTGTGCTCGGAAATCTGCTGGGAGCCAATGCAGGTCTCTCAGGACTGGTGTTACAGTGGTACCTCGCATGACGAATGCCTCGCTAGACGAAAAACGTGCAAGACGAAAGGGTTTTTCGTTTCTTGAGTTGCTTCGCAAGACAAATTTCCCTATGGGCTTGCTTCGCAAGACGAAAACGTCTTGCGGGTTTGCTTCCTTTTTCTTAAAGCCGTTAATACCCGGGGAATCTGCGCTCCACAAGACGAAAAAATCGCAAGACGAAGCAACTCGCGGAACGAATTAATTTCGTCTTGCGAGGCACCACTGTATATGGTGCCAGCTGGGATCCTGGGACCTGGGTTGTGGGCACCAAAACAGAATGTCTAGTTGCCATTTGGGGGTGGGTCGGCAACACTTTTTATTTATTATTTTGATAAGCATGAACTAATACGCAATTCACATAAGAGACCCATTGTTACTATCACATTTTTAGCTGAAATTGTTAATACATAAGTGTAATTTGGTGTGTACAGTAAAAATATTGGTACCATACTTCAGTGTTCAAAACACTCTACTCTTTATTGTTAAACTCCTTAACATATTGTCTTATCATTAACATATACTTGGAGCCTTCAAAGCACGTACATTTCAGTAATCCTTGAGTGGCAGCCAGGCACAAAAAATGGCACCCAGACTTTTAGAGGTGCTTGCGAATGGAGAATCTTTAGGCGCAAAGTGCGCCTGGCACCCTGCTAATTTCAAACCCTGTCTGGGAGGCAGGAAGCCTGGTTGGGCAAGTGGGGTTGGTTGGTTGGCATCCGCCTGTCTCAAGAGATAATGGAAGAGTGCGTCTTTGGGGGTGAAGTCAAACCATCAGAATTACAGCGCCTGCTGTGGCTGTAGAGACCGGTGTGGGAGAGACATGTTTTGTTGCGGCTGGAGCAGATGAAGATACACCATGGCATTTCTTCTTTCTGCGCTCCTCCCAGCTGTCATTGCTGTCATTGTCTCTAGGTGTTGCGGTCGTCTGTAAGGGATTCCCACACCTGTGGTGTTAATGTTGTCAGCTTTCATGTCATGTTTGCAGACATCTTTGTAACACAGTTGGTCTGCCAACAGGCCAGCTGATTGAAGCCAGCTCCCCGAGGAGCGTATCCTTGGGGATCGTGCCGTCTTCCATTCTGTAGACTTGGCCAAGCCACCATAGACATTGCTGAGTCAAAACATATTTGGAGCAAGGTGTTTGTTGATTTGTGACTATAATTTTAAACCTCTTATGAACCTCCGAGCTGCTGATTTGCAAAAGGAATGTCACCAGCTGCATGTTTTGTGTGGAAACCAGATTATTATTTAAGTTTAAAATAGGAGCTTAACTGTACCTCAGGATACACGTTTTGCTATCAGTCTGAAATTCATGCCAAGTTCTTTTGCTCACTTGTAATGATAGATAGTTGGGTTTTGCACCAATACCTTAAAAAGCAACAATTTGAACATAATGTCAAGCATAGACTCATGTTTTGGTCTCTGAAGGTGGAAATTCAGCCGAAGGGGAGATTTAAAGCTGAGAAGCAATGGGGGGGAAAGTATTTAGCGCCCCTGCCCTTACCTAGTCTCAGTCTGCTCCATATTGCTCTCTCTTTTTGTTTTTCCAATTAGTTTTTTTAGTTTTCACAACATTATAAACAAACACATAAGACAAACAAAGAAAAATCATAGCCTTATTAAAAATTACACTTATTAACATTGTTAAGTGACTTCCTCGCTTCCCCTTGGTTGAATTTCATTGCATGTCCTTTTAATGGTTTTCCAAATCACAGTTCTTATAAAATTTAACTTAAACATTAACATCCTTAGATCTTCATATTATGAAATTAAACATATTAATTCATCACTTAACTTAAATAAAATCCTAAGCCAATTAAGTATCTGCAAGCTGTTTTCAGTTAATTGAACGTAACATATTTAAATAAATAATCATTAAATTTAATCCACTCTTCCTGATACTCCTCCTCCTTCTGGTCGCGGACTCTTCCGGTTAGGTCGGCTAGCTCCGAAAAATCCATCATCTTAATCTGCCATTCTTCTATCGTTGGTAATTCTTGGGTTTTCCACTTTTTAGCTAACAAAATACGAGCCACAGTTGTGGCATACAAAAATAATTAACATCTTTCTTGGGCAATTCCAAACCTGTTATTCCAAGAAGAAAGGCCTCTGGTTTCTTTATAAATGTATATTTCAACATTTTTTTCAATTCATTATAAATCTTTTCCCAGAAGTCTTTCACCTTGGGACAGGTCCACCACATATGATAAAAGGTTCCTTCCTTTTCTTTACATTTCCAACGTAGATTATCACAGTTATGATATATCTTTGCTAATTTTACAACGTTGCTTTTCCAGAAGGTTTGGCAAAGGGTGTTGGGATTTGTTTACCCCCATTTTGCATATGATGCCAGCTTTCTGCCATGATTTGGCGCTAAAGTGGCTGTAGCTAAAACGATTCTAAAACTTGCAGTGTACCTAGAAGGGAGGACATCAGTGAACGCTTTCCCATAAGTTGCTGGTAGAATTCACCACAGCAAATTCTTCAGGAAATGGAGATAATATCCTTAGAGATAATCCTGTACGAAGAATATTTCACATTCAGATTGTTAAGTTGGTGTTCCAGCTGATGATTTTTCTGGGGAGATCAAATTGATTAATTTGCGCTCTGTGAGCAGTGTAGTTCTGTTTCTTTCATACGTTTTCATTAACACAATTTCTCTGTGTTATTCCTCTTAGACAATCTGCTTCATCTTGACTCGTCATCATTCCGGGATAGTGGTGTCTGCAGGGCTCTTTGCTGACGTTGACATGGTAGAGAAGATTTAAAATTGGGTAACTGGTCCTCTTCAGCTAGATTAGAACTAAAACTTTTATCTTCTTCATTGACTTTGAAACTCGTTTTTAACTTTTGTTGTTTTGGTGGTGGTGGGGTCTTGTTTCAGCTGATGTTCACAAGGAAAAGAGTCACGTGATGTATGAAGGCAAACACATACACTTTTCTGAGGTTGACAATAAGCCGTTGTGCTCGTACAGCCCCAAACTGTGCAAGCAGAGACGACTTAACGGCTACGCCTTCTGTATCAGGCACGTTCTGGAGGATAAGACTGCTCCCTTCAAGCAATGTGAATATGTGGCCAAGTACAATAGCCAACGCTGCACCAACCCCATCCCCAAATCTGAGGACCGTAGGTAAGTAATGGAAGCACAGTTTTGAAAACAGCAGCGACAGTCTCAGTGGTGGCCTGAAGCATGGTTTGAAGGCACATGATGGAAGCTCCTCAGGTCAACATCTGGTCAACAGTTTGAATGGGAGACCACTTGGATCCCCCCTCACTGCCTCATTTTATCACTTTGGGTGGCGTATAATTAAGTTGTTGTGTGTGCAGAATAAGGTCCACTCTCACAGTGAGACTTTCCCCCTCTCCCCCCCCCCAAATCTTTGGAGCATTGAGAAAAACACAGAATAGTTTTAAGGGATGCGCTGGGGAATAAGGGGGAAAGGGAGTCCCATTGCATGTGCAGACCCTGTACATATATCTTGAAATCCACCCCCTGTTTCTAAATTATCCTTCATCCTATGATCCCAGCCAATCAGGGATCACATGCGAATTTGATAATGTCGTGCTGTGCCATAATCAGATGTGTTTACATGGCAACGTCACTGAGGGCAATTGACCATATTGTTCTTGCTAAGGTGGATGGAAAGGAATATGTCCCTTGTTGCTAAGACAACTAGATCAGGGCACTTCAGTGTTTGGTGTAGTGGATGTGAAAGTGGGCAAGTACCACATCTCCACTAGTTGTGTAGAAGAGAGAATTAAGTGTTCTTTGAAGTGCTTGGATATTACCCGATGAAATCTTTAAAAACAGGGCCTCTCTGTAGAGCAGGCATAGGCAAACTCAGCTCTCCAGATGTTTTGGGACTACAACTCCCATCATCCCTAGCTAACAGGACCAGTGGTCAGGGATGATGGGAGTTGTAGTCCCAAAACATCTGGAGGGTCGAGTTTGGGGATGCCTGATGTAGAGTATCTATGGGGTGAAACTATAGCGCAGCCCTTCATATCTCATTGCTCCTCATGAATAGGAGCAGAATAAATTATGCAGACTGAGACAATATTTGCCCAGTTGTTCTATTTGCATAAATTGTGAGGCAAAGTACCACAAGTTTTGACAGTGAGCCAACATTAATAAAAGTGACTTCGGAAATCATTGGAGAAACGCTGTCTGCTGAGCACACAGTGGTTTCTGTAGACACCTGGCAGCAGTTCTTCTAATATGACATTGCGGGTTGTCAAAATGAAGGAATTTTGCTCCCAAGTAGATTTCCAGCCTTGCCTTCCTAGGGTTGTATCCAGGTGTGGCCCTCTAGTGATGGAAGTGCTCTCTGGTCCCATGGATCAAATGGGAGCAAATGATTTTCACTGTTTCCTCTTTTATCCAGCAGCCCTCTGTGCCACCTCCTGTGCTGTTCCAAAGCAGACACCCCCCCCCCGCCCGCTATATTTTTCTGTTCAGATTATTCTTTAGTTAGCAGCGAATACTTTGGGCTTTGAATTAGCATAATTTGCCAGTTTTTCTGGGGCGGCTGATGCGATAGGCAGCAGGAATGCTTTGTTGTGGCTCACAAGATGAAGTGTATAACTTTCTAACATGCGTGTTTTGGGAAGGCAAGGGAAGTTAACTAGGTGTGAAGCATCATGTCACAACATTGGGAAATGGAGGACAGCAAGAAGAAAGCAGCACAAGAGTATCAGTTTAACACATTAAAGAAGCAGACTGTGGACTTATTCATAACTGGAGGTGTATAAAAAGACGGTGTTTTTCTCTTCAGAGTTATTTTTCCTTAAGATTTGTGATTGAAGTGGGGGCTGCCTACTCAAAAGGATTCAAAGGATTTTGAAAAGGATTCAAAAGAAACACAGTATGAAAGAAATGAATTATATCTGTAAGCCAGAACCCTAAATTCTGAAATTGGGAAATCTGAATTCTGCAAGTCCCCAGTTAGCATCAGTATTAAGCTGTTTTTAATACTGAACTTTAAATTGCACCTTCTGCTGAAAAATTAAATGAGGTGAAGACAGTGAGAAATCTGTTCATTTATTCAACAAGATTTATATACCGCTTAATTGACCCCAACCTCCCAAGTGGTGTACTTAAAACAATATAAAATGTATATTTAAACTACCAATAAAATAAAATGTTAAAAATAAATTGACATAAAATGTATTGAAGCATATATAAAATCAGCATTTTTCTCAAGGAATATGCACACAAAAATTACATATTAAAAATATGTTTGGGGCATGCTTGCCTAACCCAAAAAAGTTTTTAGTGGGTTATGAAAGCAGCACAGCTAATATACCTGCCTAATAGTAATGTGTTTCACCATTAAGTGTCCCACAGTGATGATTATAACAACAACAACCCACCTTCCATCCAAGGCTGGCTGGAGTGTACAGGTTATCCACTTTTTATCTTCTCAACAGCTGTGTGTGGAAGCTGAGGCTGAAAGAGGGTAGCCCAAAGACACCCAGTGAGTTTCATAGCTGAGTGGGGATTTAAACCCTGGTCTTCCTGTTCCCAAGTCCAATATTTCCAGGTTTAAAATTGTTTGCCTCAAGCCAAGAAACATATTCCCTCTTTGCTCTTTGACTTCATAATTCTCAAAGAAAAAAAACCACCCACTCTTGTTCTTTGTTAAACCATTTTCTATCACTTGGGCTACTAATAAATTTTCTGCTTTGCATCCTTTTCAAGCATAAGATTGAAGTGTTAGGGATGCAAGCTTTTCACAGAAACGTGTAGAACCTAACACGGTTATTTTTATTAGGGTAAGAAAAGAGATCGCCTTGAAAGATATCTGCTGTGCTTTTATGTCACAGTTTTTCCATATATGGACTCCATTGAAATGCAGACTGTAATTCTGCAAATGTTCTGATGTGCACTTCAATTGGAAGTACATTGTATCTATAGTTATAATATAGCTAATGTAATATGCAATTCAAATAATATCTTTATTTTTGAAAGTTTATAATTGGCTATGAGATATTCATTTAAACGTTCTCCATTGAGGTTTCTCACAAAAAAAAAAATATACTTATGCCATTTAAGCTACTTTCTCATGAATTCTGGTTTCACCATGCTTAAGAGCTGTCGAGGAGAAAATAATTCTGATGGTCTTGCTTCTCAAAGGTACTGCAACAGTCACCTGCAGGTACTTGGCTTTTTACCGAAAAAGGAGAGGAAGAAAAAGAATGACCCCGTCGAGGAGGTAAAAGTTCGGCACCAGATGGATTCTGTGGCCTTCAGCCTGACCGTTCCTCCCCTGGCCTTGAAGATGCCCAATGGACTAGACGGGATGTCCCTCTCTCCACCGGGTGCCAGGCTTCCTCTCCACTACTTGGAAGCAGAACTAGAAGACCCCTTTGCTTTCAACGAGGAAGACGAAGATCTCAAGAAAGGGGCAACGGTGAAGAAGAAGCTGCAGAGCAAATTAGCCCAGAACCGGCAGCGCCAGAGAGAAACAGAGATTCTGAAAGTTCGCCAAGAGCACTTTAGCCCTCTTCCTGCACCTTTGCAGCAGCAGCAGCAGCAGCACTCCCATCTCTCGCCATTACCAACTTCTCTAAAGCCAGCAGGGCTACAGCAGGGCTTAGTCTGCAAGTCACCTCAACCTCAGAACACCAGCCTACCAGTGCAGGGAGTGGCTCCCACCACGTACACTATAGCACAAGCCAGGCAGCTGTCTAACAAAAGACCGCTGCCTCCCCTGCACCCTACTAGGGCTCCTGGCCCAGACCCGCCAGGGGTGGACAGGATCCTTATGAAAGCCACAGCCTTCTCTCCGCACTCATCCTGTATGAGCCGGCTACAGAGACTGGTGAAACTGTGCACTCAGAAACAGCAGCTGGATGCTGATCTGTTTCCGCATTTAGGTAAGTGGAGAATTAATGGTACCCGAACGTTTTGATCATTTGGTCCAGCAAATTTGCCATAGATTGGTAACAGTGCGCAAGTGAAGTACTTGAGTAAACTGTATCCTTGCAAGTGTGTGCTTTTTAATGCAGAAGGGCAAACTAGGCCATGGGCAGGTGTTTCGGCATCCTGCCTCACAGCTAAGTCCCGTAAAATTCAGCTTGTTACTGCTACTAAAATTACATGGTTTGTCATTTTGTTTTCAAGGCAGTTCTTCTAACCACACGAAAAAAGGGAGCATGGCTGTAAGTCTAGAGGACCAGTTCTAGGTTTTGTCATGTACGTAAACCAGGAATTTAGGATATTCAGATTGTTGCTATGGTACAAACATTGGTGGCTAGGCAATCTGAAGTAGCAGAAAGTGTAACGGCAATTATGGATATAAGGTAAAGGTAAAGGTACCCCTGCCCGTACAGGCCAGTCGTGTCTGACTCTGGGGTTGCGTGCCCATCTCGCTTAAGCGGCTGGGGGCCAGTGCTGTCCGGAGACACTTCCGGGTCACGTGGCCAGCGTGACAAGCTGCATCTGGCGAGCCAGCGCAGCACACGGAAACACCGTTTACCTTCCCACTAGTAAGCGGTTCCTATTTATCTACTTGCACCCGGGGGTGCTTTCGAACTGCTAGGTTGGCAGGCGCTGGGACCGAGCAACGGGAGCGCACCTCGCCACGGGGATTCGAACCGCCGACCTGACGATCGGCAAGTCCTAGGCGCTGAGGTTTTACCCACAGCGCCACCCGTGTCCCTATAATTATGGATATATAATTGGTCTAAACCACAGAGCCTAGGGCTTGCCGATCAGAAGGTTGGCGGTTCGAATCCCCGCGATGGGGTGACCTCCCGTTGCTCGGTCCCTGCTCCTGCCAACCTAGCAGTTCGAAAGCACGTCAAAGTGCAAGTAGATAAATAGGTACCATTCTGGCGGGAAGGTAAATGGTGTTTCCGTGCACTGCTCTGGTTCGCCAGAAGCGGCTTAGTCATGCTGGCCACATGACCTGGAAGCTGTACAGCGGCTCCCTAGGCCAGTAAAGTGAGATGAGCGCCGCAACCCCAGAGTCGTCCACGACTGGACCTAACGGTCAGGGGTCCCTTTACCTAACTGACAAAAAACGATGAAGCAATAATGTGTTGCTTTCTTCCTTATACGGACGCCTCCATCTAGATTATCTTCATATGCTTTGCTGTTCACTGACCTATGGCCAGAAATTAGCCTAGAGCACATTACTCTTTTCCACCTCAGATGTGGACCTCTGATGCCCATGCCCCACAGTGGCTGAGTATGTCTGTGCTAGTAAGTCTGACCACAGAAGACCAGGACTTAGTGCCAGGGGAAGAAGGGGCAGTGGTGATTAAGAATCATAGGGTTGGAAGGGACCACAAGGCTCATCTAGTCCAACCCCCTGCAATGCTGGAATCTCAGCTAAAGCATCCAAGACAGGTGTCCATTCAACCCCTGCATAAAAACCTCCAAGCAAGGAGAGTCCACAACCTCCCGAGGGAGACCACTCCACTGTTGAACAGCTCTTACCGCCAGAAAGTTCTTCCTGGTACTTAGTTGGAATCTCCTATCTTGTAACTTGAATCCATGGGTCCTACCCTCCAGAGCAGGAGAAAATAAGCTTGCTACGTCTTCCATGTGACAGCCATTTAGGCATATGTGAGAAAAACAACCCTACATGTGGCCATATAGCCTTGATGGGGTGGGGTGAGATGGCAGCTGTTTGGGAAACTTCCAAAGGCGTGGTACATCTTCTCTCTTTTTGTTCTAATTCATGCACTTATAATGAGGTTCCCGTTTATGATGAGGCCCTCTGTTGTGCTATCACAACAGTGCTTTTTCTTTGACTACTTTGTTTGTTCGCTTCCTTCCATGCTTTTCCAGGGTTGGACTGGTCTGAAGACAGTGGGGAAGAATTGGAAGAACTGGAACAAACCTCGCCATACCAGGTTGCATGGTCTATTCGGGAAGCCCTCAGATATGACAGGAATGAGTAAGTGCATACAACTCAGAACAGAAGACTGAGTAACTAAGTGCAGAATATGAAATAATACAGAGATCAGGCTGTTTTTTAAACTGTTAACCTGTAGGTGAGGGTAGGTACAATGAAAGAGGGTATTCAGAGAGACTTGGGTTTGTATCCCCAAAGCTTTCTGTCTGTAAGCAGAATGGAGGTCTACTTGTGCCACTTAACTTCACCGTCCTCCCCTGAACACCCTCCAAAATCTTCTCTGGAGCACTGGGGGCCCTCTGGCGCAGGTTTTGGGGGTACACAGTGGGTTGCAGGTGAGATGAAAGGGTGGTGAAGTCCCGTGGCAAAAGAGGAAGTCCATTCGTGCACTGAATTTTTACTCCAAACATTTTAGAAATAGCTGGTGAACTTTGTCCGTTGAACCTGAAAAACAGATATGTATAACGTAGAAACAGAGGCCGGAATCAGAATAACAAAACTTGATCAGTGATCTTGCCCTCGGTGGAGGTGTTTGCTTTTCCTATCTCAAAAGCATCACTTTATAGTCCATTCCTAGGAGCAACTGCCATGGCAAAGAAACAGAAGATTGGTCACAAGAACTGTTGTGTTGCATGGTATCACAACTTGTGGTATTTCACTAGTATGGCCATTGCACCACAACAACAGTTTGTTCATAGTGGGTGGGGGTACTATTTCATTTATTTTCTATATTTCCCATCAGTTCTGTAATTCTCAAGGTATATTTACAACAATTACAATTTTATAGTGACAATAAAAAAATATAAGTGCTTAGATCCTATTCTCCCATCATCAGAACTTTGCTTACAGGATGCTCCTGCTGGTGTGAGGAAGGGGGAGTCAATTTTCTTCCCCTTGACTCCCTCCCCCTGAGAATTTGCTCCAGAGGGAGGGGAAACCCTTTAGAAAAGCATGAAAAGTGGTGCTCAAGCTGCAGGGGAAAGGGGGAGCTGAGCCCTTCCATATATGGAGGGACAGCTGCGGATCCAAGCCAAAATCAATGACAAATTCAGTAAAACACCCCAGTCAAATCGTGAAGGGCAGAAGCAGCAATAAAATCAGACTGTAAAACTTTTCAAATAGTAGGAGTCTGAGAAAATAGAAAGACATTAGCTTGGACTCTAGTGTCGGCTAGATTGTCAAAGGGGATATTTTCATAAAAGGGGTGCCGCAGCCTAATTGCCAGCCAATGTGTGTGTGGGGAAACCATCCAAAAATGAATGCAGAGCTCAGGGAGGTTGACGTAGAAACTGACATTTCTTCAGGTACCCGGGACTTGTGCTGTACAGACAAGATAGCAGTAGTGCAAGTTTGCAGAATGATGATGTTGGGTTTTGAGCGCCAGTCATTTTATTACCTGCTTTTTCCTCCCCACACAATCTCACAGGCCAGATGATGACGCTGACGCCAGCGGCAGGAGCTCCCGCATTTCCCAACTTTGCACTTACTTTCAGCAGAAATACAAGCACCTCTGCCGCCTGGAGCGGGCAGAATCTCGCCAGAGGAAATGCCAACATACATTCCGGAAAGCTTTGCTGCGGGCAGCCAGCCGAGAGCCGGAGTGCGCTGGGCAGCTGATACGAGAGCTCCGAAGAGCTTCGTGTACTCGGAACAGGTGAGGGACCACCCACACATGGCAGTACAGCATACACATTATATCCCAGCCTTCTCCGTTTTTTGGTGCTAATCTTCTTGGGTGTCCTTTTGTTTCAGCACAAGCCAAGTGAAGCAGAGGGACGTGTCACCATGTAGAGGGACAACAAAGGGTGAACCATGCACCAACAAGGCTCTTCCGTTCACTAAACATTGTTTTCAACGTATCTTTTTCACTGTTTCCCTGTTCCTGTTGTGGGCTAAAAACGTAATTCAGTCGTACCTTGGTTGTTGAACGTAATCCGTTCTGGGAGTCTGTTCGACTCCCGGAACGGTTCGAAAACCAAGGCACAGCTTCCGATTGGCTGCAGGAGCTTCCTGCACTCAAATCGGAAGCCAACGTCCAACGTCCGGCTTCCGAAAAATGTTCGTAAACCGGAACACTCACTTCCGGGTTTTATGGCGTTTGGGAGCCAAAACGTCAGAGTACCAAAGTGTTCGACAACCAAAGTACGACTGTAATTAATTCTGGCCATCTCCCATTTCCAATGAGTATTTCTGGGGGCGCTTCTGCTAGCTTATTGGTCTGGTTCTTCTTTTCAAGCTAGCAACTTATGGGAGAGACTTGGTAAATCCATTCTTAAGCCTGTGCAGTTGTGTCAGCTCTGAAGCAGCAGAGAGACCATGAAACAAAGGTAGAATCCAGGGGCCTAGCCAGCATTTGAATCTGTCCTCACTTCGAATCACTGGCATCAGGTCAGAATTGTTTGGTTAGGGCTATGGTACACCTTCAGGGTGGAGGAACAAACAGCTTTCTAGAAATGTCCCTGTACTGGACACATGCACCTGGCATTGCCCTGTGTGAGGTTGGTTTGTCAGTTTCCGCAGAAAGTCTGAATTATCTTATAGCTTAAATTGCTATAAAGGTTTCAGCAGGGTGTGAAATCTGCACTGTGAGGTAGTACAATGACCTAGAATGAATAAGAGATGAAAGACCTATAATTCTGCAGTATCGACAGAAGAGGCAGAGATCAGGGAAAATGAAAGTCCTTATGTTAGAAGCCCTTACAATGAGCACGAGTACGTGAAATTGCAGGAGCAAAGAAAGGAAAGTTTCCAAATGCTGCAAGCTCGGAATTTTAATGAGTTTTCTCTTTCCCACTCCTCCCTCAACTTCAAAATTCACTTAAATCTCTTGCAGCTTTCCCCCCTGCCCCTTCCTAATTGAAACTTTAGCCTTAATTTTAAGGTTCCTCTAAGGCATCGAGGAAGAACTGAGAATTATAAAGGGATCAATGAAAGGACTTTTGTAGATACGACAAGCGCAGAGCGTTTGAAGGAAAAGTGCCATGCAGAATATTGACTATGCTTTCAAGTGCTGGTCTTGGTATGGCTGTTTGCAGACTGGAGTTGGCGAGTTATGTGAGTTAGTCCACTGACATATCTTATCTTGCAGCCTCTGTGGGATTGGATACCACACAAGGCCAATGAGCTCACAGGCAGGAAGCTCCATTTGTAATGAGCCAGCACTGCCACAAGGAGGCAGCGTAGGCCCTTGCTTGAGCTGCCATAGAGATAATTCACCAGTGCGTCTCTCCTAAATCACTGCCCCGTGTTTATCCCACTAAGGAGTCCCAAGGTATGATGCTCCCTGTATACCGGCAATAATGATCATTCCCTTGTTCGCATTGACTCCATTCAGGCGTTGCTCTCATAAAGCCATGCCTTTAGTTCTACACCCAACATCGTATCTTCTTTCTCCCAGTAGCCAAGCGTTGCGCTTGGTTGTGTGAGAAGAAAAAACAATGCAGAAGTTTCTGTTCATGGTGAGTAGAGGTTTCTCCATGTTCAGGACACCTGATTGTGCTGCTGACCAGAACATGCAGAGCCCCTACGTGGAAGCAGGGACTTGTGCATTGGTCCTCCTCATCACAAAGTTGCAGGTAGCTGTTGAAAGAAAAATTTGCAGTATCAGAGGTAGGGCCGAAAGCTCAGCCTTGCTCTCCACTCTCCCCACTCCTGCCCTGTGTGAGTGACTAGGGCTGTGACTGCTTCTTAAAGAGTTGAAGGAGAACCAGGAACCTTGTAGCTTCTGCTGGACTACAATGACCACCATCCCTGAACACTGGTCATTCTAGAATTTCAGCAGTGTAAGGCTGTAGGTGCCCCACCAATGCCTCAAGTCAGCCTTTCTCAACCTTGGATCTACAGATGTTATTGGGCTACAACTGCTAGCTAGGTATGATGGGAGTTGTATTCCAACAACATCTGGGGACCCAAGGCTGAGAAAGGTTGTCTTAAGCAGAAAGTTGAGCGTGTCCCTCAATGGCGGGAACGATGGTGGTGAATAAACACAGGGAGAAAACAAGTGAAGTGGGTATCTCAGGAAATTGCATCATGTAAACTTGCATGATGAAGGAAAATGCCTACTGTTGATTTAGGAAGAACTTCCTGACAGTAAGAGCTGTTCGACAGTGGAATTTGCTGCCAAGGAGTGTGGTGGAGTCTCCTTCTTTGGAGGTCTTTAAGCAGAGGCTTGACAACCGTATGTCAGGAGTGCTCTGATGGTGTTTCCTGCTTGGCAGGGGGTTGGCCTTGATGGCCCTTGTGGTCTCTTCCAACTCTATGATTCTATGATTCTAGGAATAGATGAGAAAGAGACTAAAAACGCATTGAGTTTATATATCTCTTCTGAACAAAATAATTTTGAATCGGGATTCACTGTATTGACTTCCTCTGTGTGTCATCTGTCAAAAAGGCAGGAAGAAATTTACAATTTTTATGTGCTCTCATATGTGGATGACAGGAATCCTCTTTTTAATATTTGTGTATGGATTCTCATTAGTTGGTTAGAAAGCAAATCTATTGATTGCATTGTCCCAAAAATCACAGTATTGATTAAGAATCTCCAGGAAACAAGACACACAAACTCATTAGCAAAATAGCTGCTTCCATAAACCCATCTTAATAAATTATAAAATCATTAGTAATTCTGCTTGATGGCAGGTTTTTTTGTGTGTGTGTGTGTGTTGGTTTTTTTGCTTTTAACTGTTGACTTCGAATCTTCTGTAGCTGCAGCATGGATGACATTTAAGGAATTGCTCCAAAGTGAGATATTAGTTGGAAATAGAATTCAAGGTTTGGTATCTTACTCTCTCTCTGTAAATCATGCAGTCTCCTGCCCCTCCTTTGTGTGTTATTCCTGACTACAGAGAAACCCAGATATCCTCTTGAACCGGTCCCAGCAGCTTTTCTCAAGCTGCACAGCCAAGTTTGCAGACGGACAGCAATGCTCTGTGCCAGTTTTTGACATTACGCACCAGACCCCCCTGTGTGAAGAACACGCCAAAAAAATGGTAAGTATACTTGCTAGTCAGAATACTTGAAGAACAGCGGCAGCAGTATTTCCAGCAAGCCCGGGAATGACATCAGCATGCAGCTTTTGCTTCTGGCCCCTTCAGAAAGCTGTAAGGTGAGCTCTGATGATAACCAAAGAAAAATGCTATATCAGCAGCCTTTCTTTGACTGAACTCATCTAAAGGATTATGGGGAAATGTTTCAAAGATCCTCCTTCGCTCATCCTATGCAAGCTTATGCGGAACAGAGTCTCCCTGAATTTAACAGTCCCAGTTAAGGGTGCATAGGATCGCATTTAAGAATGATGTCTGTCCTCTTTTGTGACTCTGTCATGTCTGCCGTGAGAACACAGAGAGACTGTTGGCGGTATCCAACTAATTTGTTCCATCAGCACAAGGCTTTCAACTTGCATTGTGGCACTTCTTCCTGTTAGAATTCAGGCTCGGTCAGAGGTATGTGCCTATCTATCTGCAGGCACCGGCTGCATTCCTTTGACCTCCCTCCGGCGACTCCCGGCAGGAAAAACACACGAGGTCCGTTCCGGCGATTTTCCTCAGGCTGTGAGAAAAACACACCAACTGCTTCTCCTCCTCCCTGCTCTCCAGCATATCCCCAGGGAGGGGAATCAGACTCAGACAGAAATGTATCTACATTGCTTTTATTCCTGTCTTTAGCAGTCATACAGTAAAAGATGTCTGCTCTCTTCAACAAACAGAGAGAAAACTCCAAACTCCACCCATGTACATCCTGTACAGGTCATATGACACACACTGAGCTCACATCCTGTGCTCAATAAGGAGAATGGACTGCCCCTTTGTTTCCATGGCAACAGTCACAAACATCCAGTTTGGCTTTGCAGCCACAAGCAGCTAACTGAGCTGCTAGAGCCTTTGCTTGCTGCAGCATTGCTGCTTTAGAATAACACTTCCCACCCCCTCCCTAAATCTTCATTCCTGATTCTGGGGAGCCCCCAGGCAGATTCAGAGAGTAGACAGTGGGAGAAGACTAGGTAGGGGGAGTTTTGTTGCACAAGCAGAAATCCTTGCACTGATGGATGAAGTTAGTTGGGATACCGCTCATAGGCTTATAGGATATTCTCCTGGAAGGCCTTGTCAAGGTGGAAACGTGAGCATTTCAGTTTGTTCACACAGTTTATTTTTGCCAGTTGCGTTGGTCAGTGAAACAGAAGCTCTCCTCATTTTAACTTCTTTCCCCAGACAAGCTGCAAACCACCTCACAAAGGTTTGAACGTTACCTTTCCCCTTTGCTAGGCACAAGAGTCATATACCATAGCCCTCAAGCTAATAGCTGGCATCTGAATTTGGCTAATTCCCAGATGACACTCACATTTTGTCATCAGACAGTTTCTTACTGGCACAAAGCTCAGTTTTTTGGCTGCCCTAAACTTTGTGTGGGGATCTAGCCTGTGGGTTAATTCAACCCATGGAAGCTCCCCGTCATAACTACTGTTTCCTCCTTGCCTCTGCGCACCATCAATAGGAGATTTTCAAGCCTAAATGCAACATGGGGCATTTTCATGGAGGTCCAGTTGGCTCTAATGGGGGGCTTTTCATATCTAACTTTGGCAAGGGGCAGGGGAAGGTTAGGGTGTGCGTGTGTTTGTGTATTGTGGGTCCCTCCCCACCAATATGCTCTACCCACACTCACTTTCATTTTTGTCCTGCCCATGGAAGCTTGGCCACAGGGTATACAGCCCTTGGGAGCCACCCCGATGTAATCCACTTTGAAGATCCACCCCTTTTAATTATAGCACCTTGTGGAACCTTGCAACATCAAGATGGCAAACGCCATCTACGGAAAATTACATTATCCGAAGGTTGTTAACTCATTTGGAAGTAATATCTTCTCTGTATTTTGAATTCGTGTGTGTAATTCTGTGATTCCTGGTGACATGGCGTTGTGATGCTCCAAGCCGTTTTCAAAGAGAAGTAATTGACCATTTCTTGCCTTGAACTCTGATGAACATTCTTTCCGATTCAGTGCCATCCTAAACTTCCTGAAGGCTGCATGTTAAACCCGTATGATTTGAATTTGGAAATAGTTTGGTCCGAATGTGTTTTGGATTCTTTCCCGCCAGTGGTACAAAAGGCAGTACGGTTTGCTTAGCACCATGGTTCCCTTTTCAAGGTGTCAGGCGTTGTCTATTCCGACTTGCATGCCATAGAGATGTTCACACTTTGGAATGGCAAGGAAAGAAAAATGCTTCTCAGTTCAGTGTTGGTGTTTTCAATTCTCGTTCTAAAAAGGATAACTTCTTGAGAGGAGACAGCTCCCGCAAAGTCCAGCACCAGCAGCAGAGGAAACCCAGGAAAAAAACAAAGCCACCTGCTCTTACCAAAAAACACAAGAAAAAGAGAAGGCGAGGGCCACGACGTCCCCAAAAACCGATTCCTCCTGCTGTGCCCCAAGGAAACCTCAGTATGCCCACCAGCGTCTCACTGCCAATGGAGATCTCCCATATACGGTCAGAGCCCAGCTATGGTTAATTTTCTAAGTTGACAGCGTAGTGTTGGAAAAGATAGGCTGAAGTGATGGACATGAGGCAGGAGTTGATAATACAGGTGAGCTGCGCACAGGTGGGCTGCATGCAAGCTGCCGGCCAGCCCTGTCGAGCCTCCTTTTATTGACACAAATATGCAAACCAGGCAGATGCATTTTGGGTTGTGACCTTTTACACATCTTCCGGTCCCAAGATCGTGGGGTGGTACAAAGTTATTTGGGCACCTGTTTCCACCACGTCATTTTTCCCTTGCACAGTGTATGACGAAGGAGACAAAAGGTCTCAGCGACAAAGGTTACAGACAGGGCACCGCAGACTACTGAGACCGCAAAAGGTTAGACAGAGGGAATGATGTTCAGACAGCCGTGGCTTTGTCTGGGGGGGGGGGTGCCCCGCACCCCAAGGTCACGCGTGCAGGCAGACTGTGGCTGCCTGCGGGTGGAGAGTGTGCTTCCTCTGGACCCCACTCCGCGATCATCCCTACAATAGGCCAAGTAAATGAGTATTGGTCCAGATTCAGCTAAATAGTTGTGCTAGCAAGAGCCAGAACGAGTGACGCTCGCACAACAGGGCTTTCCTCCCCTTGCACTCCCCACTAAATTGGCTCTGCAGGATTGGGACCTCCCCCCCCCGGCAGAACAGAACATGGCGGTGAGGAGAGTGTATATAATTCTGTCTGGCAAGCAAAAACACTTGCGCTGATAGAACTATTGCCTTAGCTCGAATTCCAGCCATAGTCTACGCTACCTGTATGAGGAATAGGAAAACCAACTCTGATGTTCTGTACATACTTGATTGAAAACAAGCCTTCTTGAGGACAGTGGGTCTTACATGGCACATAATCCTATGAACGTTTACTCTCACACAAGTGCTGGGTTATGGCTGGCGGCAAAGAGGGGGAAAGGTGGTGTGCACTCATTCTGCACACTTGCAGAGCGATCACTTGTTTGTTTTGCAATTTGCTCTGCATTGCTGCCTGGCCAGGTCCCCAGGGGGCATTTATCATGCCAACTTGTAGACATTTTTGCCCAGTCTTTATGACCTGATGTAATATACTTTGCTGCTGATGTAATGACGCTTTTCATGCATTAGAGATCTCTTCTACCTTAATAAATTGACATACCAAGTAAGACTTTTGCTCCAGAATGGTGCATTTTTACAGCCCTTAACTGTCTCAGATTATTGAAAAAGATGTGACTGATTCACATCTTTCCAGAAGAGTCTGTAGAACAAATTAGTGTGAAAGAACTCGGCTTAATGGCTCCTTTCTAGTGCTTTAATAAGCCAGTCTAAATAGTAACTGAGCTGGAAGAGCTTTATGCAAGTCAGTCACACTTCTCCGCAAACTATGGTTTGAAGGAAGATTGTTTAAAAGTGGGTCTCGCAGACTTTTAATCCAGGGGAAAACTATATCCTGGGTTTCAATATTGGAGATAACAATTAATTCTTACGATCAAGAGATGTGTGTATGCATTTTCTAGGTCAACTCCCACATTTGAAGGGAGGGCGTTCCACAGGGTGGGCGCCACTACCGAGAAGGCCCTCTGTCTGGTTTCCTGTAACCTCACTTCTCGCAATGAGGGAACCGCCTTGGAACGAATACTACCACTAAGACCACTGGGGCCCTGGGATGGAGCTATGCTTTCAGAGCAATGCAGACCTTTCAAGGATCTGAGTTGGGGAATCCCAGCAGATCATCACTTGCTGCTCATATTTTAGCCAAAAGTGGATAAAGCAGGGGGGAGGAATCCCTGTTGCCTGGGTTCCCTGTTTTCCAAAGAACATTGAGGATTGGAAGCATGCAACTTGTTTTAAGTTTCAAGGCATGTTTAAGCCCCTGTTGGAAATCACATTTGTGCAGTGATTTCTTCTGTCATAGTATAGCCATTACCCAGCACTGCGTGAGAGTAAACATTCATAGGATTGTGTGCCATGCGTCTTCTTGCACCAGCAAGAATATCCCATACCATCTTTTGTGCACCAGCAGAGGTAGAAAAGAGACAGGGCTGTACATAAATCTTAGTTGCAGCCATACCAGATCCTGCAGTAGCTTTATCTATGGCAGCTCCAACGGCTCCATACCTTCAGAGTTGAGTTTGGTGAGGGAACAGTTTAAAAAACAAAAAAGGGGGTGGGGTGGAGAAAGGGCATATGCATCCCAGAATAGATCAGAGCCCAGCACGGCGCCAGACCAAAGGGCGGGGGTGACTGTCTTCCTTGTTTTTGTAGGAGCCCTTCCACACCGGAGCTGAGTACAGATGAGCTGCCAGATGACATCGCCAATGAAATCACAGACATTCCACATGACCTCGAATTGAATCAGGAGGACTTCTCTGACGTCCTGCCACGGCTGCCGGATGACTTGCAAGACTTTGATTTCTTTGAAGGTACCTTCTCTCTTGATTAAAGACAAAACTCAGTGCTGTGGCAGGAAATGGCAAAAAAAAATTCTTCCAAAAAAAAATTGCATGGCGAGTTCCCCCCTCCCCCCTCAGAAATAAAGACACAAGACACCAGAATTCGGGTTAATGGGTCGAATTAGGCCACAACTTTATTGATTACAGGAATTGAGCGGTATAGGCATTGGTCCTAACAGCTAACCGGCTTCAGCCCTGTTGCTAGAAGTCCGGTGAGGGTTAGCCACCAGTAGGGGGAGTCCTGCTGAGGCACGTCAGCTAAGAGCTCCCCCCCCCCCCGGAGTTACCGCTTGGGGGCGTGCCGGGGCCTACACCTCCATAGGCTTAGGACAAGGCCATGCCCCCCGGAATCCTTTAACGGACTACCCTTATGTTTGGGGGAAGGTATGGCGCTTCCTTCCCCCCTCCATCTGCATAACAATAGAATAATCCCCCTACCAATGCCTAACCTCAATACAGTGGTGCCCCGCAAGACGAATGCCTCGCAAGACGAAAAACCCGCTAGACGAAAGGGTTTTCCGTTTTTCGAGGCGGTTCGCAAGACGAATTTCCCTATGGGCTTGCTTCGCAAGACGAAAACGTCTTGCGAGTTTTTTCCCCTTTCCCCCCCTTTTTCTAAGCCGCTAATAGCCGCTAAGCCGCTAATAGCGCTAATCCGCTAAGCTGCTAATAGGGATGCTTCGCAAGACGAAAAAACCGCAAGACGAAGAGAGTCGCGGAACGAATTATTTTCGTCTTGCGAGGCACCACTGTACTGCGAGTTGTGACGGTTTGCTACGAGGTAGGCGAAAACCAAGTGGCTGGTGCCAATCTGCCAGTTGGGAAAATTCCTACCAGGTCCCTTGACGGCGACCAACCGCAGTTCATAGCAACACCAGAGAGCCTAGCCTAACGGGTGGGAGGAAAGGGAAAACCTGTCCGGCTGTGGCGCGGCAGTTAGGCCACGCCGATAGGCTGGCTCAGGAATGATGCGGCCGAGGATTCCCCCAGGTATCGTGGGGGCTGGAGCCAGCCCCCGCAAGTGTGGGGAAGGGGCGTGAAGCCCGCAACCCTACCTCCTCCCTAGACTCAGAAGTGGCTTTGTACAATTAAGGAAAATGCCGAAACGTGCAAGGATGACAAATGATGGTTCAGGTTTCTAGTCAAACTGTCAGCCAGGATTCTACATGACCATTTTAGGTGTGTCCAAATGACACATGATTGCCAACATGTAGGTCCTTTTGGACCCAGCAGAGGCAAGGGCATAGTTATGCATATTCGGGAACTGAGAACGGAACCCCTGTGCGAAACGGTCTTCGCCTGCACGTTGTATTTCTGAATGTCAAGCAGATACTTTTCTCTTTTGAATTGCTTCAATCCTATTTTGCAGAGAACTCAAAGGTGTACAATTATTGCACGATCATATACCCTTAACGCTTTTCTATTCCACAGAGCCATTTGTGGAAAGGATTTTTTTTTAATACATAAATGTAAATACTGTGTAGCTTCCAGTTTTATGTTTGTCTAAGCACCAGAATTTGAACTTGGTGATTAATTTTTGTGTTTGTGGGGGAATTTTAAATGTTGCGAATTTGAAGAGACTTAAAAAAAAAAAAAAGTTTAAAGGGCAACCCCCCCCAAAAAAACTCCAGCCTCCTAAGCAGTTATGACAAGGTTAACCACTGATTGTATCCAACACTGTGTGGGCGGAGTTCTGCTCATGCAATGGGAGTTCCTGCTCCTCTCTGAACCCTAAAATCTGCTCTGGAGGGTCCCCCAACCCCGTGAAGAGGAATTTGAGGGCCTACAAGGAGAGCAGGGGGAAGCTTTGTTCTGCAAGTGGAACGACAGTGTTGGATACAACCCAGTGTACTGAAAAGGATTACAAGCTTGCTATTAGGAAGGGCAGCTTTTGAAAGAGAGAGCACAACTATAATTATTATTATTATTATTATTATTATTATTATTATTATTATTTATTATTATTTATACCCCACCCTCCCCAGCCAAGGTCGGGCTCAGGGGAGCTTACAAGCAATAATAAAAACAAGATGAATGATTACAACTTAAAAACAAAATTAAAATACAACATTAAAATATTGAAACATTAAAATATTAAAATGTAGCCTCATCGCAGGAGAAGGAAAAGAAAAAAGAAAGAGGGGGAGGGAATCAAATTGGCTCCAAGCCAAAGGCCAGGCAGAACAACTCTGTCTTCCAGGCCCTGCAGAAGGAAATCAGATCCTGCAGGGCCCTGGTCTCATGACGCAGAGCGTTCCACCAGGCCGGAGCCAGTGTTGAAAAGGCCCTGGCTCTGGTTGAAGCTAATCTAACTTCCTAAGGGTCCGGGACCACTAGGGTGTTGCTATTTATGGACCTTGAGGCTCTCCGTGGGGCATACCGGGAGAGGCGGTCCCGTAGGTACGAGGGTCCTAGGCCGTGAAGGGCTTTAAAGGTCAAAAGCAGCACCTTAAATCTGACCCTGTGCTCCACCGGGAGCCAGTGCAGCTTGAAAAGATAAAAACTATCTAATTATATTAACTTTGAAAAGACCAAGCTTCCTACATTATGAAGTGAAAAATCCAGGCGTGTTTGTCCATGTTGCTCCACTGCCTAAAAACATAACAATTCCACGCTGCGTTACTCAAATATCTGAACAACAGTCTTTTATCTGGGTATTTTCCTCCCAAGTCCTCCTCCTCTTCTGAACTAAGGTGGAGATGACTAAGGACAGGGACTTTTTAGCTACAGTACCCTGTCTTTGCAAATTTGGAGGCTCCTCTTTTGTTTTCATTTTCTCCCATTACTTCAGTACCACCCCATTTTCACTTTACAAGGCCGTTTTAACCATCAGTTAATACAATTTTAAGATGCTGTTTTTTAATCCTTCTGTGTTTTTTATTGAGGGTTTTCATTGCATGTTTTTATTTTTTCATTATCAGGTGCCCTGAAGGGCATTGTTGGAAGAGCAGGATATAAATATACAACATAAATAAATAAAAGCAGTTCAGAGACAAGTGCAGGGAGTGCACAATTCCAGAAACAGCTGAGCATCTCCACCTCTCTCTGACCCATTTATGAATAATAGTAAAAAATCTTTCCCAATCTGGAAATATCTTATATGAGCAGTCCAGTATCATTTTTAATCTTTTGTTGGAAGCTGCCAGAGTGGCTGGGGAAACCCAACCAGATGGGTGGGGTATAAATAATAAATTATTATTATTATTGGATTGCAGCATAGGGATTTTTCCTCTTTCATTACACATCACATATCATTCCACTGTGGTCAGCGAAGTTAATAGGTCTGGGGCTAGAAGTTGAAGTGAGCCCAACACAAGTAGGTCCAAACCACAAAAATCCATGTAAATTGAACTTCCGATGTATAGATTGTGAAATTATGGCTTACTCACACTGGAAGAAACATAGCCCTGACAAATAATGTTCCAATGTATGTTGCTTGTTTTTATCTGTTGCATTTTCAGTTGAAAGAATGTCATCTCCTCTAAAACAAAATGATTCTCTGAAGATCTTAATGTCAATTGAGAGGGGAGAGCTTTCTTCTTTGTATTAAACCCACTTTCTGAACTGTGATAGGCCTTGCTTGTCAGTAATAAAGTTTTCTGACCAGGGGCTTGCATGTGCACCACTCAGTTTTATTTTGTTTTATGCATTTGATGACTTGCAGCACTCCGTGGCGGAAACAGAGCCTGCTGTTAAGGCAAAATGAAGTGGTATGAAAGTTCTGCCTTGGCAGCTCTTTCACACATGCAAGTTGCCACTTGGTGCTGCAGTCATCAAGTAATCAACCTGTCTGCGTGAACATGGCCTTGTTTGGTAGACATACACTCCAGCCACCCTATGACATGTAGGTTCATGCTAACAGGCTGGTAACACTTCCAATGGGCTGGAAATAAATTCATGCACTCACATATAAAGTTAATAAAAAAAATGAACAGCTAAAGGTCAAACTAGGGCACACAGGTGGTGTTGTGGGTTAAACCACAGAGCCTAGGACTTGCCAATCAGAAGGTCGGCGGTTCGAATCCCCTCGACGGGGTGAGCTCCCGTTGTTCGGTCCCTGCTCCTGCCAACCTAGCAGTTTGAAAGCACGTCAAAGTGCAAGTAGATAAATAGGTACCGCTCCGACGGGAAGGTAAACGGCATTTCCGTGCGCTGCTCTGGTTCGCCAGAAACGGCTTAGTCATGCTGGCCACATGACCCGGAAGCTGTACGCCGGCTCCCTCGGCCAATAAAGCGAGATGAGCGCCGCAACCTCAGAGTCGGTCACGACTGGACCTAATGGTCAGGGGTCCCTTTACCTTTGCCTTTAAAGGTCAAACTGGATGTTATACTAGCCATTGCCTGAATTGTTTTTGAAGTGGAAGAATGCGCCTACGAGAGGTATGCCAACTGCTTAACATATCTTTAATTTAACGCAGGTAAAAATGGAGACCTCCTCCCTACGACCGAAGAGGCAGAGGAGCTGGAACGGGCCTTGCAGGCTGTGACTTCTCTTGAGTGCCTGAGTACTATAGGAGTGCTCACACAGACAGACGGCGTGCCGGTTCAAGAACTATCGGACAGAGGCATAGGGGTGTTCTCCGCGGGTGCTGAAACTTCAGGAATTCAGTCCTTGAGCCGGGAAGTCAACGCGGATCTAGGTGAGCTGCTGAATGGGCGTATAGTGCATGACGAGAATTTCTCTAGCCTGGACCTGGATGATAGCTTACTCCGCTCTGCTACCTTATCCAACCCACCTACGCCCCTGGCAGGGCACATTCAGGGGCAATTCTCTGCCCCAGCCAACGTTGGCCTTACTTCTGCCACTCTGATAAGTCAGAGTGGGCTTGGGGAGAGAGCCTTCCCAGGACAATTTCAAGGACTTCACGATGGCAGCCATGCCTCCCAGAGGCCACACCCTGCCCAGCTGCTAAGCAAGGCAGACGACCTAATCACCTCACGACAGCAATACAGCAGTGACCATTCACACTCCTCACCCCATGGAAGCCATTACGACAGCGAGCATGTGCCGTCGCCCTACAGTGACCATATAACGTCCCCTCATGCCGCCTCCTACTCTGGCGATAACTTGGCAGCTACCTTCTCCGCAGAGATGCCCATCATAGCACAACATCTGCTCCCTTCGCAGCTGGAGGTGCCACTCGGTGGCGTGGTGAACCCCAGAACTCACTGGGGGAGCCTCCCCGTCAGCCTGGGCGACCCTTCTCCGTTCAGCAACCTGCTTGGTGCCGACGGACACCTGCTCTCCACCTCCCTGTCCACGCCACCCAGCACGTCGCACTCAGAGACCACGCAGCCTGCCTTCGCCACCGTCACCCCCAACAGCTCCAGCGTGCTCCCGGGGTTGCCGCAGACCAGTTTCAGCGGCATGGGCCCTGGGTCCTCTGAACTCATGGCCTCCACCTCCCCAAAGCAACAGCTTCCTCAGTTCAGCGCCGCCTTTGGCCACCAGCTGAGCTCCCACAGCGGCATCCCCAAGGACCTGCAGCCAAGCCACAGTTCCATAGCGCCTCCCACAGGCTTCACAGTAACAGGTGCCACAGCTACGAGTACCAATAACGCATCTGCTCCCTTCACCACCTCCAGCTGAGCTCGTCTGTCTGCAAAATTCAGGCAGTTGGGGGGACCTTACGTTCCCTCTCACCCCACCCTGGCCCACTTCTCTTTTCCTGATTTTTGTCATCTCCTTTTGAAAGACTTCGTTTAAATTTAAAACAAAAAGAGGGGGCAAAAAGTCCTGATTCAGTGCAGACCAGGGTTTCCCTGTTGCTCTGCTCTGCTCTCTTGATCTTATGTGCTGGTTTCTGTATTGGTGCTCATTTACCCCTTTCAGATTTTGTTATACTTAGCCAGTTAAATATCCCAGATAGAAGAATACAGCACAGGTCCCGGATGATGTAACTGACCATAGATGAGGAAGCTGTGACCCTCTAGGTGTTGCTGCACTCGAGTTCCCATAGTCCTTGACCACTGGCCATCCTGCCTGCTGCTGGTGCAAATTGGGAGGAGTCCCAGCGACTCTGGAGGGCCACAGACTCCCTAGTCCTGCCTTAGACTGATAAATGAGAAGTTAGATACAATGGAACTAGACCCAAAAGTGAGATGATACCTCAAATATAACTAATGCAGGTTCCTAAGGCTCAAATCAGAGTATCCAGTCCCGTGAGCATCTCGGCAAGAGGTGAGGAGTTGATTTATTTCAAAGAATGCAAATGGCATGAAAGGGGGATCAACATTTTGATTTGGTAACTGGGCACTGCAGACTTAAACCAACACCATAGTTCAATTGTTAATTCTGTCAGCTTAACACTGGGCTCTTAACCTCCTCTGTGAGCGCAGGGGTTTGTGTGTGTATTTGTGTGTGTGCGTGTATTTGATGGGTAAATGACAGGTTGTTTCCCTCCCTTTATTTCCTGTTCTGAAAGACCATCTTGAAACCAGCGAACGTTCATACTGCAAGCTAATTTGGTTTTTGAAGTTGGGTTGGATGGAAGAAAGGATGAATTTGTAGGACATGAGATTCTACTTGTTGGTTCAGAGTATCTATGACAGTGGGGAGTTTTAAATAAAATATATATATCATTGGTATGTAGAACAGAAAGCAGAACTGAGTACTGTAATTAATTGCAATGGTGTACCTGCTCAGATAAAACATATGCTAATTCCTAAAGCTGATCAATTATTACAGTAGTGTTGTTGGGTTGGCATTTTCCAATGGAGCATTACTTTTAACATAGCCAAGTCTCAACCGAAACTGGCAGAATTGTGTCATGGGCCCCTTTCCCCGCTCAAACCAATGTGAGATCAGAACTGCTGGGTGATCTTACAAAGTTGTAGCCGTCTCCAGATACTTAATGCTTCTGGGGATTCCTACAGCAGCTGTGAGCCCTTACGGTGCTCCGTAATACTTTGGGAATATTTAGATATTTTTAGAAATCTTTTGTGCAGAGTGAGGTCTGAGAAGAAAGAACAGGCATGTTAAACAACACATGCTACTGAAGTTAATGGAAAAAAAGAAAAGTGCTGGCGTTCTCCTATCTCTAATCAGTGGTCTTGCTAATAAATACATTTTCAAAGTCAGAGATTCTACTGTTATCACTTCATGCCCCCTGAAGATCCACAGCAATCAAGCTGTAAGGAGTTTGTCAGAATAAGGACTGCTTCCTCCACAAAAAGTTCTTTATCAAGCAGGCTACAAGGTCTCTGCTGCTCCCCCCCCCCCTTAAACAGGGCTTGTAGCTGTGCTGATTCTCAAAAGAAAAGTAGATTATGCCATTTATTTCTCATGAAGTCCAGTTCTGCTCAGTGGAGGCCAATCCTTGCAATCATTTCTTGTTTTCTGGAGTAGACATGGAAGGAACGACCATCTACTCCTAAGAGCAGGGCATAGTTATATTTTATGGTAAGAGGTTTGGACTGTACATAATTTCATCTACTTTTTATAATATATTTAAAAAGATACGAAGAGAGAAGAAGGCACACTCTAGTAGAGTATTTTAATTGGGCTTCTATGGGGGATGAAGAGGGAGCTCAACTTTCTCTTTGTGACTGAAGCAGTTGTTTCCTGTCTAGCTTTTCTATTCCGCTTTCAAATGGTGCTCAAGTGAGAATCTGGTACAGGCGTCCTTCTTCTCCCAGACCTTTGGGCAGGGGAGGGTCCCAGGAATTGCCTGTCTGAATCCCATAAATTTGAACTATTGCCTTCTTTTAAAAAGCTGTGCTTATTATTTTGAGAGGATCAGGGAGTTTGCCCCTGGAAATAAAAGTACATGTTGCTGGAAAACATTTTTATGCTTTTTAACCTTGTGAAATCCCTCCCTGCATTTGAAATTGAACTGTATAATAAACATCTAAGTGTGTTCCAAATTATATTTGTAATGTATCTGTTTTAAGCCAGTTAATGAGCTGAGGGGAAGCCTTTTCTTTATTCTACTTTAGTGCACAATGTATTGTGAAATGATTCCCCCCCCTCCCAAAAAACCCCCTGGCTTTTGTGCTAAATAGGAAAGGGGGGGGGAGCCCCATTCAGTTCCCTCTGTTTGTTTCCAATCAAATTGAACAAAGTGATTAGCTCTCACAGGAAAGTAAATTGGTTTGGCAAACTACAAAACTCCTCTTTATAAATATCATTTGGTGCCATATTATTCCAGTACAGTGGTGCCCCGCAAGACGAACGCCTCACAAGACGGAAAACCCGCTAGACGAAAGGGTTTTCCGTTTTGGAGGCGCTTCGCAAAACGAATTTCTATGGGCTTGCTTCGCAAGACGAAATGTCTTGCGAGTTCCTGCGGGTCCCCCCCCTTTCCCCCCTTTCCCTAAGATGCTAAGCCGCTTATCAGCTGATCCGCTAAAAGCCGCTAAACCGCTAATAGCGCTAATCTGCTAAGCTGTCAATGGGCTTGCTTCGCAAGACGAAGAAACCGCTATACGAAGAGCCTCACGGAACGGATTAATTTCGTCTTGCGAGGCACCACTGTACCTGAAAATACGGCAGAATGATTGGGATCTGAAGACTGGTGTCTTCCGGGCGTGTGCAAGGGCTTTTCAGCCTCCCCATGCCTGTCGCAGCCTCTTAAAGTTTGGGGGACCTTCCAAGACCACATTCCATGCAGTTTGAAGGGTTGCTGCCAGAAGGCAAAATGCACAGGCTGGGAGTGCAAAACAGACCAGTTGCAAAATTTGCAGCAAACCTTTCTGCTCCCTTCTCAGTGATGTTCACAGCCTGTCTTTAAAAAGAAGCCAGCGTGGTACTTGCTCACATTCAGGGCAAAGTCCTGCATGCATAACTTGATGTTCACAGCCTGTCTTTAAAAAGAAGCCAGCGTGGTACTTGCTCACATTCAGGGCAAAGTCCTGCATGCATAACTTAACACAAAAGACGCCAGCCTTCTGCATGTGACATAGTGGGGAAATGCACAAGGCTACAGCAGCTACACATCTAGGCGGAAGAGAGACTATAATCAAGTCAGCTTTGGAAGCGCATGTCCCTGTTTTGATCTCACAGCAGGATTTTACAGTTTCCACATTTCCCATAAGGAAACACCATTGTTCGTATCAAAACTGGCTTGCAGCAGATCCTGTTTCTCCATTGCATTTTCCTAATGCTGCTTACGTTACTAATCCTTCCCTTTCTAAACATCGCCCTTTTGTTCTTTCGTAGTTAAATTATGGGCCACAAATGTACTGCATGGATAATTTCTTTATAATCTGTCTTGTTAAGAGGCTGGAATTTTCAGGGTTCCTAGCAAAATTCGGTTTATGACTCTTCGCTTTTAATTCACATCTCTTGTTCTTGTGAATTCGTTTTCTTTTAAGGAGTTTTGATCGTACCTAGTGTCATGACATGGTTTTCATTAACAGAGAACATGATGTTTCCATATGTGGTTAAGCATGATGATGTGCGAGGATAAAATCCTCTAAAAGTAATTTCCCCGTAAAGTAGGAATGTCCCTCGGGGACATCATTTCAGAAAGTTTAATGAAATCGCTTGAAAAGAATGCCTGCTTAAGGTGTGGTGCTTGTATGAACCCCCCCCCCAAAAAAAAATCTTTATTCCAGGATGCTTAACTGTTTGTTGGTTCTCAATAAACCCTGCCTTATGAACAAAGACAAATAGTAACGTTTAACACACCTACTGTTTGTGTAAGCTAGTATTTTATGCATTAAGAAAAAGAAAGAGGTGGAATCGGTGGTTCTCGCCTCTTGATATCCAGGTCTGAAAGTAAGAACTTATTAACTTGCTTTATTTTATATCTGTTGTAAACGGTCTGCTGTGTGAATCCTGTTGTTTTGGTTGTGTACATTGTAGATTTCCAGTTTAGAACTAAGAACACGTGGTAATGCGTAAGAAAGGAACCAGCTTTGCATTGCCACTGGAGGGCAGCATAAGGAAAGTCTATAGCACACAGTCTATAATTATGAAATATCTTTCCTAGAATGTGAGGGAACTAGAGTGAGAAAACTCAGGGCTGAAAAAAAGAGAAAAATAACAATTCAGTGCAACTCTTCCTTTCTAACCCCTTATAACACACATGCACGTATGTGTTCATGCGCGCGCACACACAGAAATAAACACACTCTTAAATTGTATGAGCTGGATTAATACATTGAACTTGGTCTGCTGGTGTGTCTTCATTGGTGGGCCCCCAATTTTTTTAACCCCACAGTCATTGTCCCCAAATCTGTGTTGTCAAAAAGACAGTGCAGCTCGTTCCTGGATTTTAGCATTTTAAAACAAAACAAACTAGGAAATGGACCCAGCCTGGAAAAGATGGTCAGTTGTTGTGTTATGCTAAGGAGTATCTCGTTTCTGTTGAGGGAAGAGGGTTGAACCAGTTTCTCTGAATGGTGATTATCACTGTCCACTTTTGGGCATGTCTCAGGGATTCCTTGTGGAAATAAAGGCAGTTAAAATAAAAGTAGTTGCGAAGAAGAAATTTTTGCAGGAGAGCGTCATCAAAGCATGAACACCAGAAAGTGAATTCCTTTCTGGGTCTCATGGCCTGGTGGCTGTTGTCTTGCGGAAGCTGTGCTCAAGTCCACCGTACAAAATATCCCCCCACCCCATCCCATAATGCTTAGCTTTAAGCTTTTATTTAAGAACACCCCTTTCCCTTTCCTCCCTGCCTGCACCACGTGTGTTCAGAATACTTATTGTAGATTTTTAAGAGAAAAGGTATATTAATTTATGCTATTAACATCACCTCATAAATTATAAGTTTTATACTAAAAAGCTATTGAGTGTAATGAATTATGTTGCATATGTGTTTTAATAGCTATGAAATTATACACATTTTTTTTAAAAAAAAGAAGAACAATTTGCCCTTACCCTCAACGAAGCACCTTTTTACACTGGATATCTTTGCTGTGTCAAGGTGTACAGCTATTCTTTGCTACCTTGCAGATATAAATATATAAATACAATCTAAAACATATAAGGGGGGAAATGGTCTCTTGCATTGACAAAACATAAAACCCTTCTTGACCCATATATTCTTCCTCTGAGGACGTTTGTTATTCTGCAATAATTTATCTGTGGTTTGTACCTATGATGGTTAGGTGCTTTTAGTTACAGGGTAAGTAGATCAAATTTGAAATCCAATTACTGCAGCTGGGAATTGCGAACCGAGTTTGTAAGACTCCCTTCCCCTTGACCTTCAGACAGATTCATTTCCAGTTAGCTCTGCAAGTTGGAAGTTCAAAGGTTGAAATGTTAAAATCTAGGGATCCACAGTGTCTTATTCAGGAAATTCCCCCCCCCCCTCCGTTCCTCTCAAAGGAATTCCCACTGTGACTTATAAATAGAACTTAGTTATCTTTTGTGCACGTATGTTTACTGTATACACACAAAATATGCATTGGGGGAACTGTATGTGTGATACATGAATGTGTATATTGTATGTAGGTTACGGGGCTTTTTTGTTTTTGTTTTGCTTTGTAAAGAGAAAAGTAGTTGAGGGGTGATAGAATATATCGTGGAAATGTGATCACTTAGTTGGGGCTCCTCTCGTGCTCACCGTTGTTCAAATAACCAAACTACATACAGTTTTCTGTTCCAAGGCTAACTCTGATATCATGTTGCTCGTTTGCTTGGTTTGTTTTCTAATCTCTGACTCCCAACTGCATTGAGCCCCGTTTAAATGACAGAAAATGCCATTTTTCCAAGACAGCCTTTTACAAATATAGATTAAATAAAGCGTATGCTGATGAAGGAGAATTTAAAATGGATATATATCTAGTGGGATTGTCAGCCATGGGAATCTGCTGTACTACTTCAGGGTAGTTCTAGAGTTTTCTTCCTCCCGTTTTCAAACACTGTCCTTGTTATCAGATTATTTTGAACCTTCATGGTAGGTGGGTTTTTGTCTCCATATTAGATGTTCCCATCAAAGCTCTATATAGTGTATTTCAGAAGGAGATAAAGTGTCTGAAAAATATTTGGTTGGGGCTTTTATACAGGACTGATGCTACTTTCAATCCCAAAGAAACCAACTCTAATAACCATTTTAGTTACTGATATTTTGAGTGGACTGGAATTTTTACTTGGACCAATGTGGGTGTAACTCTGGCTCCTTGCTAACCATGGTTTGCAGAAGACTGTGCACATTTCTTTCCCCCCGACACATCCCATCGTGGAGAAAAGTTGCATGGCTCACCTCCTTTCATAGTATTTAAGCAGTTTGTCAGCACTAGTGCTGATCACTGTTAAGGCACATCCAGGATATGCCTTGAGTCAGGTTCTCAAACTCACTTGGCACCCTTTCTAGTTTAAAGGAAACTGCAGATAGCCTTAACCACAAAAAAGCATGTGGTTTGCACGTATCACTAAACACAAACATGTGGTTTGCTTGTCACACTAAACTGTAATTTAACATTTTGTGCATGATCTAGCTCTCTTCTCCTCCAGCACAGGCACAAGAATAAGGCTGGAAGCACCTGATTCCATTTTCAACTAACTGCAGTTTGTAAATCATCTGATTGGGATGATCATATCTTGACTTAATAAGCCAAGAAATGAACAGGCCTCTTATGTACACAGATTTTTCATTCCACAGATTAAGCAACCGTACCAGGAAGGTTCTAATTAACCTGAGTTTCCTGTTTTGTCCAAACGGAGAAACTATTGTTAGCAGCTTCAGAACAAATGAGGAGCTTAAACCATGGTCTGGAGATGGTTTAGGATCCTGGCTTGTTCTGAAGCTAATAACCGTACTTTTCCAGTTTGAATGAAGCAGGAAACTATGTTTAATTAGAGTCTTCCTGAAGAAAAAATTAATGGGGTTGTGGATACAGACAAAACCATTCATATCTTGGCTTATCCAGATACAGACATCTGAACTGGGTCAATGACAAATCCCCAATAAATTGGAAGGAAGGAGCTACCATATTTGCCTGGGCAAAATACTTACTTATATCTTGACTTACTAAGCCAAGATAGGGTCATCCAAATATGGCCAATGTTCAAATCTGGAATGGTAGTAAGTATCATCTATTTAATCAAACCAGAATTATGAACCATCAAATTACAGAACTGTAGAATTGGAAGGGACCCCTCTGCCCCAAGGGTCATCTAGTCCAACTTCCTGCAATGCCGGAATCTCAGCTAAAGCATCGATGACAGATGGCCATCCAACCTCTGTCTGGAAACCTCCAAGGAAGGAGAGTCCACCATCTTCCAAGGGAATCCATTACTCTTGTCAAAGAGCTCCTACTGCCAGAAAGTTATTCCTGATGTTTAGTTGGAATCTTCTTTCTTGTAACTTGAAGCCATTGTTCTGGGTCCTACCCTCTGACGCAGCGGAAAACAAGCTTGCTCCATTCTCCATGTGATAGCCCTTTATATATCTGAAGATGGCTAAGTACCCAATTCTCTTCCTTCCTTGTAAGGCTTGGTTTCAAACCCTTGACCATCTTGGTCACCTTCCTCTGCACACATTCCAGCTTGTCAACATCCTTCTTAAATTGTGGTGCCCAGAATTGGACACAGTATTCCAAGTGTGGAGGCAGAAATGAGCAGAACTATTACTTCCCTTGATCTGGACACCACTGTCGATGCAGCCTAGAATAGTATTAGGGTTGGTTTTTTTTTTTGCTGCTGTACCACACTGTTGACTCATGTTAAGCTTGTGGTCCCCTAAGGCCCCCTAGATCCTTTTCCTAAATAAGCCAGGTGTCCCCCATCTTATATGTGTGAGCTGCTTCTTCCTGCTTAAGTGTAGAACCTTACATTTGTCCCTATTGAAATCCCGATTCTGCCTTCAGCACGTTGGCTACCCCTCCCAGTTCGATGCCGTCTGCAAATTCGTTGTACATCCCCTCAATTCCTCCATCCAAGCTGTTTATAAAGATGTTGCAGAGCAGTGTGCCCAGAACAGAACTATGCGGTACTGCGTTTGTCACTTTTTCCCAGGATGATGAGAAACGATTATTGAGCATGCTTTGGGTTCAGTCAGTCAACCAGCTACAAATCCACCTGAGTTACTTTGTCCAGTCTACATTTTACCAATGGCTCCACAAGAATATGGTCAAAAGTCTTATTGCAGTCAAGATAAACTATATCCATAGCATTCCCCTGATCTACCAAACATGCAACTCTGTAAAAAAGAAATGAGATTCTTCTGGCATGACTTATTTTTGAGAAACCCATGCTGGGCCTTACTAATAACAGAATACCGTACTTTTCTAAGTGCTCAAAGACTGTTCAATTATCTGTTCTATCTGTTTCCTGGTATCGATGGCCAGCTCACTGGTTGGTAGTCTTCTCCCCCCCCCCCCCTTTGAAGAACATTTGCCTGCTTCCAGTCTGCAGGGACCTCACCTGTTCTTTTCCTATCTCGGGCTGCAGCTCCCTCCTTACATCATTTATTCTGTTGTCACCAGGTTGGGCATCACTTTCCTTTTGGGTCAAGACAGGCAAAGTAGGTGTTGAGCAGTTCCTCCTTCTCTCTGTCACCCAACAGCATTTCTCCACCTTCTCCATGCAGAGGACCTACCACTTGCTTGTTCTTACTTTCAACATAGCCATATAAATGTTATTTTTTTTTTTTTTAACCTCTCTAGCAAGCCTGAGCTCATTCTGAGCCTGCGTGACATTCATCCTGTAACTCTTGGCGACTCATGTATGCTCCTTATTTGTGATTTCCCCTTTCTTCCGCTTCTTATATATGCCCTTCTTAAATCTCCTATCATCTCTAAGCTCCTTATGCAGCCACACTGGTTTCTTTAGCTGCCTCCCACTTTTCCTTCTTGTTGGAATTGTCTGCCTTTGTGCCTTCAATATTTTCACCTTTAAGAAACTCCCATCCATATTGGACTCCCTTCTCTTTGAGTATTTCTGACCACAGGACTTCACCTCGTAGTTCCTTAAACTTTATGAAATCAGCCTTCTTAAAACTCCAGAGTCCATGTCCGACTACTTCAGACATTGTCTGAAACCGACTTGTTTCAATAACTATATGCTAACCGTGGTTTGTCCAGGTTCAGAAATGATGACAAATCACAGTTTGTTGAAAGTGGAATCAAATACCTCTGATCATTTTCTCTCAGCTGTGCCAGAAGGGGGAAAGGAAGCAGCCACGCCTGGGGGTCGTGCATGCAAGAATGAATTATGGTCTAGTGTTTTGTGGAAACACAGCTTCTTTATGTGCTGACAGACCGCTTAAGTGCTGTAGAAGGATATAGAGGGGGTGGTGGTCTAGGGAGTAGGGAGATTGTGGGGAGGGAAAGTGTGTCCCAAGGCCCATTTTTGACATTGCTAGTTTCACTTCGCAGACAGCCAATACAGTGGCACCTCTAGTTATGGACTCGATCCGTTCCGGGGTGCCGTTCGCACCCTGAAAAGTCCATAACTAGAGCGCCGCTTCTGCGCATGTGCGCACAGCGAAACCCAAAGTATACACTTCTGGGTTTGTCGCGTTCGCAAGCCAAAAAGACGCAACATGAACCTAACGCAACACGAGGTATGACTGTACTGCATCTGCATGGTCCTTAAAAATTGTGCGTAAGAGACCCAAACCATTTTCGCTCAGTCCCTTTCTCATTTGGATACACAAAACTGTAACACCCAAGCTGAAAACAGCTATGCCTTTTATGCTGCAGGTTTCTGGTGCTGTGAAAATCATGTCATTAAAACATCTCCATTCACCCAAATTACTCTTCACACACACATGTATATTACAGGGTTTCTGAGGACAGATTTCATTGCAAAATAGGAGATATATATTTCTTAAGCCTGATTCCCCCTCCCTTCCAATACCCCACCCCCAGTTATTTTTATGAACATCATATTCCTTGTACATATGCATGCAGCGAAAAGAGGAAACGTGGGGTTGTCTATGGTCTTTGCTTCCTGTGAGTTGGGGAAGACGGGAAGTACCAGAGTAAATTTATTTATAGGGAAGTGTAGACTCCTTTTGTGTATACGTGTACAGAGAGTTGTATATCAGATGTGGCAGCACTTCGCTGAATGTGGAATTGCCCTTTCCATGTAGAAAAGATAATATGAATGTGAGACTTCTAGTTCTATAGATGTGTGCAGGTTCGTGTCCACATGCTAGATATACATGCGGCACACATATACAAGATATGTTACAATGAGTATGTGTCTGGGATAAAGCTCTACGTGTAGAAAGCCGAAATTGTAGTTCTGTTTGAGGGGTTTGGGATGACTTAAAACTACTGCTTGATGGCCACTCCTTTTGTTAGCATGGACTTCTCTTTTTGTATTTGCTTTTGTTTCTAATATGAAAGCCCTCTAAGCTATTTTCCAGATTCCCTCCTCCTTTTCCATAGCTCTGGCCCTTCCCTCAGTGCCCCCTCTTTCATCTGGCCCTGTCCCAGTCCTGACAAACCAGACAGGATATTCCACTCAGTATAGTCCAAGTTACCGTATTTTTCGCTCTATTAAGACGCACCAGACCACAAGACACACCTAGTTTTTGGAGGAGGAAAACAAGAAAAAACATATTCTGAATCCCTGAAGCCAGAACAGCAAGAGGGATCACTGCGCAGTGAAAGCAGCAATCCCTCTTGCTGTTCTGGCTTCTGGGATAGCTGCGCAGCCTGCATTCGCTCCATAAGACACACACACATTTCCCCTTACTTTTTAGGAGGGAAAAAGTAAGTCCTATAGAGCAAAAAATACAGTAAGTCCAATCTTGCTACTCCTTTCTTAAAGCAGCTAATTTTAAAGCCAGTCACTTTAACCAATCAACTTTTTTTATTTTCAAAGCATATGTCTTGTTGGTTTATTATGCCGAAGCATAAATAAACCCAAATATATATATATTCAGATGTTTTTGTTTCTATATTCCCCTTTGTTTTCTTCAGGGCGTGCAAGAGGGCAGACCTTTTCCTCTTAAAATTCCCAGTTCTTACAGTTACCTACTAAATACATTGCTTGGGATGTTGGAAATTGACCTGAAATTCCACCTTGAATGGAGGCAATATAAAGTCCGGGTCATTGATATTTAATATGGTTCAGTTTAGTGTTGCACAGCTGCTTGTCTGCAAATAGGTTCTTCATGTTAGACCCTCTTGTGTTCGTTTTAAACTAAAGACCTGTTCGCATGGCCAAAAGGACAAAGCAGGACAGGGATGGTTCAAAATACATCATTACAGCGGGTCTCATCCTAGTGGTCCATGGCTTATCCATCTTTATTTTTCAGCACATGACAAAGGATTCATGCAGAAAGGAGAGCTCAGTTGTGTTGGCTGTCCAATGGACCACTTCCCTATGCAGCCAGATGTAATTCACCTTAAGCTTTAAATGTTGAGCCAAACGGTCATGGAAAAATCACCTCTAAATTGGATTTCTGTAGTTCTCAATAGACGATCCAGCCCCTTCCATAGCACATAAATCTCACTAAAATTCATAACCATTTCCGAAGTATAATTACCCCTTTACATTTTCTGGGCTTCAATGCTCAGGTCTTCCCATATAATCTGTATCCCACCCCCAGCACTAAAAGTAACTTCTGGCCTCCGACATCCCCTTGTGTCCATGCGCAACAAAAGAGTCAATATTGTAGGGCTAAATGTTTCTGTATTTGTATATAAAAAACACACTATTTCAGGGCATAAATATATATGTATGCAATTCCCTCCCCCCCCCCTCAATCTCATTCTAAATTCACGAATACATGAGATTATAGCTATGTTTTATGTGGATTTTGGTCCAATTCTGACATTTAGCAAAATGCTGCCCCATCTGGAGTAGCCAAGCTGCAGTTGCAGTTATATGTCATAAATGAAAGAAGAAAATATTTATGATTATCAAAAGCCATTTGGAACTGTCTCTTAACAAGGAATTTGATTTGTTAAATGCTGCCTGGTGTCAAAAGGGAAGGTGCCTGTTTCTTAGTGTGGGATCCCGTTGATTGTAATAAATTGCCTTTCATTTGAACCCTATTTTTAAAACTGTAAAGATTTGCATTTTGCTGTGAAGAATTTCCCTCCATTTTCCTACAACCGGCATGCTTCCATCAATGTATACCTTGCACATTTATTAGCATTGGTTTCACTGAGGAGATGGTATATTTTGATGCCTCTACAGGAAAACAATATTGCCTCATTGTTCTACCGCAATTAACAACCCGTTCAAGGGTGCAGGTTTTTTTTTTTTTTTTTTTTTTTTTTTTTACAAAGAAATGTCTGGAAATGAGTCATACTTTTTATTCAGTCGGAAAGTTCTTCGGCGAGAACCGTTTCTAAGAATTTCTGGGCCCGTTTTCTACACCATCCTCTTATGTAGCTCTCTTTTCCTACGTCCAAACGGAACGAACTAGTGTGTTCAGGTACAAAATGATGGGAGGGGTGGGGATTTAAGAACGTCTGCTTAAAGCATGGCCGGTTTGAGCCGTTCAAAGCCAAAATACCTTCACAATCCAGGTGAAGCTGGAATGGAGGAAGTCATCAAATAATTGGGCTGGCCAGAAAAGGGGAAGGGATGCTCTCGTCTTTTCTTAAGGTTGTCCTAGAAAAAGTGTGCATTTGTGTCATTTCAAAGCTAATGTCCTTAACAGCTTGATATCAGAAGAAGCCTTCTAACACAAAAGCCACTTGTAATATGGAAGAAATTGCAGTGGGAAAAGCAAGGTGAGGTAGCAGCGCCTTGTGGGTGGTGCTGCTTGCTAACACTAACATGTCCTCCAGAGTTAACTCCTGCACGGTAGCAAGGATTAGCAGCCTACGCCCATCGGTTCCCATCCCAGCACCTGCTGATTTGTGTTTTTCTTAGCAACGAAAACCTTTAAGCAATCGTTTAAAGGGAGCCTGCTCCGTTGACGTGGCACGCATTCACACACACACACAAAAACCGCAGATACGATGCCTAATCTAAATACGAGTGGATGGGGACAACAATCGAGAACAACACCTGTATCCCTGAAAAAATTCCAGCGTGGCTAGAAATCCGCATTTTAACACAATTTCCAAGGCAGCATTCCAGAGGTGGATAACGAGGCTGCCCTTTGCGCTTTTTAAATTGGAAGAGCCACATGTTCCTCTTACTTCTCAATGAATGTACTGTATTACCATTAATAAGAGAAAAGAAAAAAAGAATCAATGAAATTATGAGATTGGTCTTTGGTTATCTGGTCCTTGTTTTAATTGGTTTAAGGGTTTTTGTATACAGAAGTTTACATTTTTATGTATATTCTTGTGTAAAAACGGATGTAATATGTGTATAAAACACTGGTATGTATTATCTGTATATAGTGTGAGAAAATGAATTTTCTTTCTTTCTTTCTTTCTTTTGGATGTATTAATAAATCTTGCTGTGAAGTAGCCTTGGTTTATTTTATTAGAGTGAAAACCTCACCTAAAGGATTTATAAGCTGCTACTTTGAAGGCCAGTCGTATTGCTCTGGATGGCAGTGCTCAGAATATGCATAATGTACAAGGCATGCATTGGTAAGTGATTATATCAAAGAATCCTATGTATGTGGCCTCAAACTCCCTTGTGGGAGTCCTCACAGAATCCCGAGGATTTGGGGGTTTCAATATTTTCTTTTGTTTTTCTCCAAATTTCTAGCCCTCAGGAGAAGAACCTGGAAAATGCATGGGCAAATTTTATGTTCTTGCACATGAACATGAACATTATGTTCTTGCAAATGAACATTCTTTTTAAAACCCAGGTGAATAAAAGCACTTGAAACATTTATACACATTATGCAGACTTGTCTGTTTTGCTCAGCTCCTTCCCGTTCCAGAACTTTAGCAGCCCCACATTTCTGGAATGATACTGAGCTGAAGTTTCAAAATGATCTTGAATTTCCAGTGGTCGCCCAGTTGCCATCCTCACTGCAACATATTGCAAAACTTTGGTAGAATAAATAGTTCTACGTCCACACATGCCATAGCAAATATCTGGTATAGCTGTAGCTGCTGCCTCTGTTTATTCTGAAAGGTAACCGGGTGGTGACCAATAATAGATTTATCTCTGTCATTCAGACATACAAGTCAATTGAGAGTTCCATGAGTTCTCCTAGAATGAAATTTCTAACTCTGCTGAAGTTCGTTCTGTAACATCATGGGCTCGTGTTGGTACAAATCAAATTTTGAGGGGACTGGAAATCAAATTGCTGAATGGTGCAAACTTGAATGTTTCAATTTCTGCCTGGGACTAGTGTGCATTGTGCTCCAGTAGCAACAGTCATTCCAGATGGTCCTTTTTGTGATTTCAGTTTGGTGATCTGAAAGGTCTCAGAAGACATGTTTCTGAAGAAACGTGTGGTTCTCTCCCCCCACAATCTGCCTAGAAAAAGCCATTTTGCAGAATGTTCTTCTAATCGCCTCCACCATTTATTTCATTTGCCGGGGGGAGGGGAACGGTGGCAGTGAGCTGCCATTTTCTTCCCAGAATGCTCTGGAGTGATGCTGGGTCCAGGCCAGTGTGGAGAATGCAAAATGGTGATGCTTGCAGCATCAAAAACACCTAAACCTGGGGGGGGGGAGGGAAGCTGTGCTGCTTCTAATAGCAAGTTCCACCGCCAGGAAACTTGGACAGTTTTGCCTCCCCCCAGTGGCGTCGCAACGGGGGGTCATGGGGGGCGGTACGCCCCGGGTTCCATGTCTGCGCGGGTGACAAGAAGTCACCCTGCAGGGGCTCGCGGCGGCGAGAGCAGCCATCACACTGCCACAGCCTCCCCCTGCATAAATTCAGTGAACCAGTCTTCACATTCTCAGCCCACAAATAAGATGGAGAATTTCCAGAGGTCATTTGTGAGAAGATTCATTTTCAGATTTCTTCTCTAGGCCTCAGTCTGCACTCAGAGCTGCACTGCTCCATCTGGTACTTAATGAACATTCGAAGAAATTTCTTTTACCCGGTTCTGTTGTTTAGTTGTAGTCAGAAGTGAGGGAAGGGTGGTATTAATCCACCAGGACCTTCAAATTCTTTTTCATGTGGACATCAACAAACCTTTTGTCAAATGGGAGGTAAGTACAGAGCTGCATGATGTTTAGAAACCAAGCAGGTGAAGGTGTTTCCTCTTTGAAGGAAAAACTTCACCTGCTAAATTTCTCTCTGCCAGCTGCTCTTAATGACACAAAAGCAGTAATTAGATTATTTATAATGACACAAAAGGTGGTAATTAGATGATTTATAATGCCAGCCCCAAACCTGTGTTCTTAATGGCAGCCTGAGATGCAAATATAAACTGAGGCGGATCTACACACAGGCAAAAAAAGCTATAAATAAGTCAGAAATTATAACAAAGTAAAATTTAAAACCCTATGGGGAAAAAAGTATAAAATTTTCCTGCTCTCTGGCGCCATCTGGTGTTGCACATTAATAGTAGTAGTAGTAGTAGTAGTAGTAGTAGTAGTAGTAATAATAATAATAATAATAATAATAATAATAATAATAATAATAATTTATTTATACCTCGCCCATCTGGCTGGGTCCCCCCAGCCACTCTGGGCGGCTTCCAACAAAACACTAAAATACAATAACCTATTAAACATTAAAAGCTTCCCTAAACAGGGCTGCCTTTAGATGTCTTCTAAAGGTTTGGTAGTTATTTTTCTCTTTGACATCTGTTGGGAGGGCGTTCCACAGGGCGGGCGCCACTACTGAGAAGGCCCTCTGCCTGGTTCCCTGTAGCTTTGCTTCTCACAGTGAGGGAACCGCCAGAAGGCCCTTGGCACTGGACCTCAGTGTCCGGGCAGAATGATGGAGGTGGAGACGCTCCTTCAGGTATACTGGACCAAGGCCGTTTAGGACTTTAAAGGTCAGCACCAACACTTTGAATCGTGCTCGGAAATGTACTGGGAGCCAGTGTAGGTCTTTCAAGTCTGGTGTTATATGGTCTCGGCGGCCGCTCCCAGTCACCTGTCTAGCTGCCGCATTCTGGATTAATTGTAGTTTCCAGGTCACCTTCAAAGGTAGCCCCACGTAGAGCACATTGCAGTAGTCCAAGCAAGAGATAACCAGAGGATGCACCACTCTGGTGAGAGTCCAAGCGAGAGATAACCACTCATGCACTACTCTGCACCACTATAGCACAGTTAAATCGTTTCTTTACTAATGTATCTGAGTCCCAGCTTTTGCAAATGTTAATCTTTGTGCAAAAAGCTCTCCCTGCTTAAATTCTGTTTCACAGGCTACACCTGGAACCGACACCAGCGCAAATGTTAGAAAACACCCCTCTTAAATATATTACTGAATTGCACTTTGAGTGTGTTCTGCAAATAGGAGCAAACCACACCATTGCTGAAGTCCGGCATGTAGGGCTCCCAATTTAAGAGGCTCCAGGAAAAAAGGGGTGGGAGAAGAACAATTAAGATGGAGGCAAGGAGGCAAGCATGTCACCTTGAAAAAGTACATATGCAGCCTGCCAGATGAGGAGAGAGATGGAGTTAGGATGGCAATAAGCAGCAGATGAGAGTGGGAAGGACAAGAATTCTAGCCATTCCCAGGACAGAGGAAACAGGACAGCTACAGAAACAATGCACCCGTTATTTGATGATGAGACTATTGGCTGTGATGGCTGTGCTGTGCCTATGGGATTGGAAGAGTTTGTGGAAACTGCAGAAAGGGAGAGGGCTTTCGTGCTTGGGTCCTGCTGCAGGCCGGCCCAACCCTGAGGCAAGGTAAGGCAACTGCCTCAGGCGGCAGAATCCACAGGAGCAGCAGATCCCAATGTAGATCTTTATTCTTCCCTTGTTCATTCACCCCTTCTTCCATGGCAGGGAGGGAGGTGCTGTTGCCTCAGGTGTCAAAATGTCTTGGGCTGGCCCTGGTTTCCCACCTGACAATCCAAACAGGTAAAGGTAAAGGGACCCCCTGACCATTAGGTCCAGTCATGACCGACTCTGAGGTTGCGGCGCTCATCTCGCTTTATTGGCCGAGGGAGCCGGCGTACAGCTTCCGGGTCATGTGGCCAGCATGACTAAGCCACTTCTGGCGAACCAGAGCAGCGCACGGAAACGCCGTTTTCCTTCCTGCCGGAGCGGCACCTATTTATCTACTTGCACTTTGACGTGCTTTCGAACTGCTAGGTTGGCAGAAGCAGGGACCGAGCAACGGGAGCTCACCCCGTCGCGGGGATTCAAACCGCCGACCTTCTGATTGGCAAGTCCTAGGCTCTGTGGTTTAACCCACAGCGCCACCCACATCCCGACAATCCAAATACTTGATTGTAAATTAAGACATAATTCAGTAGTGATATAAAAGTAGTGTAAGTATATTATTAGCCTGAGCAAGCACTATAGCATGACATACAGGTGAAACTCGGAAAATTAGAATATTGTGGAAAAGTTCATTTATTTCAGTAATTGAACTTAAAAGGTAAAACTAATATATGATATAGACTCATGACATGCAAGGCGAGATATGTCAAGCCTTTATTTGTTATTGTGATGATTATGGCATACAGCTGATGAAAACCCCAAATTAACAATCTCAGAAAATTAGAATATTAAATGAAATCAGCAAAACAAGGATTGCAAATAGACCAGTATTGGACCTCTGAGAAGTAGAAGCATGCATATGTACTCAGTACTTGGTTTGGGCCCCTTTTGCATCAATTATTGCCTCAATGCAGCGTGGCATGGATGCTATCAGCTTGTGGCACTGCTGAGGTGTTATGGAAGACCAGGAAGCTTCAATAGCAGCCTTCAGCTCTTAATAATAATAATAATAATAATAATAATAATAATAATAATTTTTTATTTATACCCCGCCCTCCCCAGCCAAGGCCGGGCTCAGAGCGGCTTACAAGCAATAATAAAAACAAGTTGAATGATTACAACTTAAATACAACATTAAAATACAACATTAAAATATTAAAATGTAGCCTCAACGCAGGAGGAGAAGGAAAGGAAAAAAGAAAGAGGGGGAGGGAATCAAATTGGCTCCAAGCCAAAGGCCAGGCGGAACAACTCTGTCTTACAGGCCCTGCGGAAAGAAATCAGATCCTGCAGGGCCCTGGTCTCATGAGGCAGAGCGTTCCACCAGGCCGGAGCCAGAGTTGAAAAGGCCCTGGCTCTGGTTGAAGATATCTAACTTCCTTAGGGCCCGGGACCACTAGGGTGTTGCTATTTATGGACCTTGAGGCTCTCCGTGGGGCATAGCAGGAGAGGCGGTCCGGTAGGTACGAGGGTCCTAGGCTGTGAAGGGCTTTAAAGGTCAAAAGCAGCACTTTAAATCTGACCCTGTACTCCACTGGGAGCCAGTGCAGTTTGAAAAGCACTGGGTGAATATGCTCCCATGGCAGAGACCCCGTGAGGAGCCTCGTTGCAGCATTCTGCACCCGCTGGAGTTTCTGGGACAGCTTCAAGGGCAGCCCCGCCTAGAGCGAATTACAGTAGTCAAGCCTGGAGATGACCGTCACATGGATCACTGTAGCCAGTGATCACTCTTCTGCATTGCTTGGTCTCATGTCTCTCATCTTTCTCTTGGCAGTGCCCCATAGATTCTCTATGGGGTTCAGGTCAGGTGAGTTTGGTGGCCAATCAAGCACAGTAATCCCATGGGCATTGAACCAGGTTTTGGTACTTTGGGCAGTGTGGGCAGGTGCCAAAGTCCTGCTGGAAAATGAAGTCAGCATCCTCATAAAGCTCGTCTGCAGAAGGAAGCATGAAGTGCTCCAAAATCTGCATTGACCCTGGACTTAATGAAGCACAGTGGACCAACACCAGCTGATGACATGGCTCCCCAAATCAACACAGACTGTGGAAACTTCACACTGGACTTCAAGCATCTGGCATTGTGTGCCTCCCCATTCTTCCTCCAGACTCTGGGTCCTTGGTTTCCAAATGAGATGCAAAAGCTGCTCTCATCAGAAAAGAGATTTGGGGACATATCTCGCTTTGCATGTCATGAGTCTATCTCATATATTAGTTTCACCTTTTAAGCTGAATTACTGAAATAAATGAACTTTTCCACAATATTCTAATTTTCCAAGTTTCACCTGTATGTCATGCTATAGTGCTTGCTCAGAGACGAGCAGCAACGCCCAGAAGGGGCTGAGGAAGAATGGCGAGTACAGTGGTACTTCGGTTTAAGAACAGCCCTGTTTACGAACGATTTGGTTTATGAACTCTGCAAAACTGGAAATAGTGTCCCGGTTTGCGAACTTTACCTCGGTCTAAGAACGGAGTCTGAATGGTGGAAGGGCACCGGAGGTGGGAGGCCTCAATAGGGAAAGCATGCCTCGATTTAAGAATGGTTTCGGTTTAAGAATGGACTTCTGGAACAGATTAAGTTTGTAAGCCGAGGTACCACTGTATTTATGACTAGGAGTTTCAAAGGCTGCTGGTGTAGCTCTGTAGCTGTGGACCAAATGCAGCCCAAAGTTAAAAGCACAAGCCTGTGCCTGCCTAAACTCCAAAACTCCAAAACTGATTTTATAATGAATTGATTTTATAATGTTGTATTAATTTACTGTTGTTAGCCGCTCTGAGCCCGGCTTCGGCTGGGGAGGGCGGGATATAAATAAAATTTATTATTATTATTAAAGTAAGACCCACTGAGTTCAGTGGGGCCGACTTCCACCGAACTATAAATAGGATTGCAGCCTAAGAAACTATTTAACTGAGGGCTCAGATTAGATGCAAGTCCCATTGTTATTGTCAGGCCCAGGGGTCAGCAGACTTTTTCAGCAGGGGGCCGGTCCATTGTCCCTCAGACCTTGTGGGGGGCCGGACAATATTTTTTTCGGGGAAAATGAACAAATTCCTATGCCCCACAAACAACCCAGAGATGCATTTTAAACAAAAGCACACATTCTACTCATGTAAAAACACCAGGCAGGCCCCACAAATAACCCAGAGATGCATTTTAAATAAAAGGACACATTCTACTCATGTAAAAACATGCTGATTCCCAGACCATCCATGAGCCAGATTTAGAAGGCGATTGGGCAGATCCGGCCCCCAGGCCTTAGGTTGCCTACCCATGGTCAGGCCAAACAAAGGGGAGAAAATGCTGAAGGAGGAGGCATGCATTTTATTTTTATTTTTTTTACTTTGGCATCCGAAGCTCTTCGCATGCTGAATTTTGACTGGTACCTGTTAAACCTTTTCACGTTTGAAGTGAAACCTGTAGTATGTGCCTTTGGGCTGCATTCGTCTGTTTTGTAGCTGCTCCCAGCAAGGAGCCAAGCAGGTTTATGTTTAGTGCTATCCCAGTGGCTCCCAGGAAAGTGCACAAAAATAACCCAAAATATAAAAACACAGGTAGCACTATTGTATCTCCAGGGAGGTTATTTAGGTTGTGGAAACACCAATGGGGAGGGAGGGTTAACCCTGCTTCCCCCAGTGCTCAAAAAGACAGAATGGGAGAGATCATAAATCCAATTGTGAATTTCCCAGAACTCATCAGTTTCTGCCTCACTTGCTTGCTGTCCCTCAGCTGCACTGGGATTTAGGATTGTCCATGCCAAACAGTCCTCTAAATTTATCAGTTTTGATTTCTCTCGGTTTCTCAGTTTTCCAGGCTTAAATTCAGTTATCCTCATTTTCACATCAGTTTGCAATTAAAACAAACAAGCCAAGCCTTGTGAAAATTCACCAGGATCTTAGAGTGAATTTTATTCCAACATGCACAATTTTATTCACAATTTTGCTTTACATATATGCATTTCTGTCAAGCAAGCTTCCCTGCTTTTCCCTTAAACATCCCAAACGTACGTTATTTCCACTAATATATGCATTTTCATGCACAGTTTCACTTGCATTGCCTGGCTGGGAAACTGCATTGCAAACTCCGTAGAAATGCTAAGATTGAGTGGTAGCTGTGCTTTGGTTTGCTGATTGTTTTGGAATGTTTGAATTAACGTAGCTTCGCCTTCAAACACAAACTGAATCAAACTTTCCCCCCATCCCTACTTACAGGAAAGCCACAACATTGTGCTTGACAAGAAACGACATCCCTAGAAATGTGTATATTTGTGTTTGTGTGTGTGTGTGTGTGTGTGTGTGTGTGTGTGTGAGAGAGAGAGAGAGAGAGAGAGAGAGAGAGAGAGAGAGAGAGAGATTGAGATTTGAAAATAGTCCTGCAATGAGGAATTTCAAATGAGTGGCAGCATGAGAAGGAAAATGGTACTTTCAACTGTCACTTCTTGAATGGGCGTGCTAATGCTGTTTCTGTTATTTAAGCTCTCTAGCCTGTAATCATCCCATTTCTTGCCAGACAGAAAGTGTCTCCTGTTTTATTAATATTATTGCTGAATTTGTGGTTGTGAAAAGATGCTGAACTGACATCCTTGGGCACTGACGGGCTTTTATTAAATAAACAGAACGGATTTATTATAGTCCATAGACAGAGCAGTTGATATTCCAGCCATGGACACGAGCCAGAAAGAAAGAAAGAAAATGCCCCCAGATTCTGCGTGGAGGAAGCTCAAATTCTGTCCTCAAAATAAATGACGGAAACATGTTTCCTGCATGCAAGCGTGTTACCACCTTGTTCTGAACCTGATCCAGAGCAACTTTTACAACGGGTGTAATCTTTTTGGCAAGGAATGGGGTGGTGACACTGGAAATGGACTGGTGGGGAGGCTGGGTATTTGCCAGACTAGCAGAGGAAGAACTGCCTTAACAGGGCTACCATGTTCACTTTTCACAAAGTGCCTACAAAGATCAGAAGCAGCCGAAGGGAAATCTCAGTTTGTATGCCTCCAAATCCTGGAGCCAGCAGAGGAACGTGGCCAAAGCCCATGAGAGCAGAATCGACAGCTATGCGTAACAGAGGCCCTGGTGCTGTTTCGAAAATGATTTAGCAAAACGTCCTTCTCCTCCTCGTCTCCAGCTGGGTTACTGTCCTCGCTGGTCCACTGATGGGCACTGATAGAGCGTGTTCTCATTAAAAGAGAGCACGTGTTGTGGTGGGAGCCAGCCAAGACACCCCTCTGTTGCCAGGCAGTTTGGGATGGGATGGCTCTGGCAGAGATTGGTAGCCTGAGTTGCTGGGGTAATTTTGATGTTGCCAATTTGGGGGTGGGAACAGAGGTTTTTTTAAACAGTGCTCACAGCAATCTGCTTTCTCTTACGCTGCGTGCACCGGATCAACCACCCTCCCTCCCTTAATTTGGGTCTTGTGCGTTGACCTTGCTATGCCTGTCATGGGGTTGTTGGCCGTTGGGGCAGGGGCCTGGTAGGAATTTTGTCCATTGGGCTGATTGGCTGGTGCCATTTGGTTTTTGCCTACTGCGTAGCAAATCGTCACAACTTGTAATGTTGGCGGTTAGGCATTGGTTCAAATTGGTTGGAGGAGGGGTAAGGATTGGCTGGGCCTGCCCCTCCAATGCTGCTGCTGTAAGGGAATTCCGTTAAAGGAATTCAGGGGCTTGCCATCCTTTCATCCAAACCCCTGGAATTGGGTTTGGGCCGCGTAAGCCCCTGGGAGCATGCGGGGAGAAGCTAAGGGCCTGTAGCGCAGCTCCAGTTTCCCCCAACATTGTTTCCCCTCCCTGACTTTCGCTGGAATCCGGAAGTCAGTTCTGTCCCCAGGTGGGGGGACAGATAGTCCTAACCAATGCCTAAGCAACCATTCACATCCATGTATGTTAATAAAGTTGTGGCCAAAATTATGCCAAAAACCTTAAACAAAAATTCTGTGTGAAGTGTGTTATTGGGGTGGGGGTCTCTTGGGGACCTCGACACGCAACAAACCTTGCTTGCCAAGGAACAACTGGGAGCGCCCTTCTGATATCCGGTGATGGGCAGGTGGGCATGGCTTGAGGGAAACGGCCTCAGGGGTCAAACTGGGAGTCAGGCCCAGCGTGATTGGCAGGCACGAGTGTGGCGATCACACAGGGTCCCCAGACATTTCACCATCTATTGATCCCTGTGCCACCACTTTATTTCTCGTTGCCACCACCCAGGCCCTACCTGGTACAATACTGAATCCAGTCAGGGTTAAATTGGAACATAAACTTTTGTTTATTTATTGCAGGTTAACAAGCGTGTGGTTTCATAAACAGTATCGGTCAATTACATTCATGGGGTGCCTATCCAGACCTCTAACTTCCGCTACCTGCTCTCACTCACTAAACCACCTCTCAGATATTTACTTGTCTTCCTAGCTCCTAACTGTTTCTGACTCAGCTTATTTCTCTACACTAACTCAACCTACCCACAAACTCTATCCCAATTCACTCCCACTCCAACCAACCACCCATCTCCCAATGAACTCCTCAACGAACTCTTAACGAACACCCCCCTTTGCCCCTCCCAGAGCTGGTTTTATAGTCCCACTGACTCCACCCCCCCCCGGGTCCTGACCAGGCAACCTGTTTACCTATTTCACCTCCAGCACTCTATCATATGTTAACATCACAACGAGGAAATCCAAAAATATTGTTTTCCACAAATCCAAAATCTGTATGGAATTACAGAAAAGGGGCTGCCCATTGTGTGGTGAGGCAGCGATATCTACTTAGGACACTTCTTGACTGTTGCTATTTTGGGGGTGGGATGCAGGCATCTACAGGCAAATTCAGATTGCACTAAAGACTTGGGGATCACAGTAGCCTGATCTGATGTCTTATATCACCTCTGTGCAAACAAGTAGGCCTGGATGCTCAGTGAAAAGGGATTGCTATACAGTGGTGCCCCGCAAGACGAATGCCTCGCAAGATGAAAAACCCGCTAGATGAAAGGGTTTTCCGTTTTGGAGGCGCTTCGCAAAACGAATTTCCCTATGGGCTTGCTTCGCAAGACGAAATGTCTTGCAAGTTTTTCCGACTTTTTTTTCCCTCCCCCCCCTTTTTCTAAGCTGCTAAGCCGCTTATCTGCTTATCCGCTAAGCTGATAAGCCGCTAAAAGCCGCTAAGCCGCTAATAGCGCTAATCTGCTAAGCCGTCAATGGGCTTGCTTCGCAAGATGAAAAAACCGCTAGACGAAGAGAATCGCGGAACGGATTCTTTTCGTCTTGCGAGGCACCACTGTATATATAACCTCTCCACAAACTCTGTGCAAACGAAAAGCACATGCCTGCTTTTGGGGGGGGGGGGAGAGCTGGTCTAGGGAAGGGGGAAGAAAAGTAACCAGAGGTGGCACTCCTTCAAAAATCCGAATGTGCCCATGGGCCTGAAAAGATTGCTGTCCCCTGTGAGGCTTTCTGGGGCCAGATCAGGTCAATTGCCATAAGACATCTGACTTTTTCATAATATTTTCTTGTTGGGTTTAATCATAACGCGAGTTGTTGTTGTGTTTGTTCAGATGCTAGTCTTTAAAACAGCATTAATTTCCCCAGTGCAAGGTTAGCCCAACTGTTGCCCTCCAGAAATGTTGTTGGATTCTAGTTCCCACCAGTCCTAGCCAGCATGGGATGAAGGGTAGGGTTACCAGACGTCCCTGGATTTGCAAATCTGTCCCCAGACAAATTCTGCCCCCGGAATGTCTCCAGATTTGCAAATCTGTCCCCGGGAAATGTGGCAGTGGCAACCTCAGCAGTCCAGAACCACCCTGGTAGCGCAGTTGGCTCTGGCTGGTTCCGGGCTGCTGACTGCCGCTGCCACTGCCAAAGGGGAACCGGGGACGTCCGGCGGTACAGATCTCCTGCCCCCTTCCCCCTTTGTTTTGATTGATGGGGGAGGCCCAGGAGTTGTGGGTGCAGCGGCGTAGCGTGGGTTGTCAGCACCTGGGGCAAGGCAAGTAATTTGTGCCCCCTAACCTGGGGCAAGGCAAGTAATTTGTGCCCCCTAACCCGGGGCAAGGCAAGTAATTTGCGCCCCCTAACCCGGGGCAAGGCAAGTAATTTGCGCCCCCTAACCCGGGGCAAGGCAAGTAATTTGCGCCCCCTAACCCGGGGCAAGGCAAGTAATTTGCGCCCCCTAACCCGGGGCAAGGCAAGTAATTTGCGCCCCCTAACCTGGGGCAAGGCAAGTAATTTGTGCCCCCTAACCCGGGGCAAGGCAAGTAATTTGTGCCCCCTAACCCGGGGCAAGGCAAGTAATTTGCGCCCCCTAACCCGGGGCAAGGCAAGTAATTTGCGCCCCCTAACCCGGGGCAAGGCAAGTAATTTGCGCCCCCTAACCCGGGGCAAGGCAAGTAATTTGCGCCCCCTAACCCGGGGCAAGGCAAGTAATTTGCGCCCCCTAACCCCTAACCTGCCGCCACTGCCAGCTTCTTCTTGCTGCTGCCTGGGCGCGCGCACAGCTCGTCGGTTCCGCGAGACATGGGGCTCTGCTACAGCCTGCTCCCGAGGCTCTTCGGTGACTCCGGAGGCGGCGAGCGCGCCCCCCCAGATGTTGCGCCCGGTGCGGCCGGCGCCCCCTGCACCCCCACGTTACACCACTGTGGGGGTGGGTGGCCGCTGCCCAGGGTCAGGGCGCAAGGCGTGTGGTTTCTCTGCCAGACAAGGTGCAAAGCCCTTCTTTCGCACCCTGTGAAACATAAATGTGCAGAGTTTTATAAAAACTGGGCAACGGCACGCCACCCGCCCATGACTCCTGAGCCTCCCCCAATTTCCTGCCCCCTTCCCCCTTTGGTTTGACAGATTGGGGGAGGCTCAGGAGCCGTGGGCAGGCAGCCATTGCCCAGTTTTTTTAAAAAACTCTGCGCATTTATGTTTCACAGGGTGCGAAAGAAGGGCTTTGCACCTTTATACCATATGCATGTGTGCTTGGGCCCAGGGTCTTTTGCCTCACCATCCCCACTACTGACTCCCTGTTGCTACTCAGCTTCAAAACAACAACAACAAAAGTGTCCCCGGATTCATTGAAAAAAATCTGGTAACCATAATGAATGGTGCTGTAGTTCAGCAAATATGTGGAGGGCACCCAATTCCTCCCCCCCCCTTGCTGTCCTATGGTGCTACTCTGGCTTCTCTGCTCCATGGACAGCATTTCTGTTTCAGCGGCTGAATACGGCTGTCAAGGAAGCTACACAGGAGTCTTAAGAGAAGATCATTTTGCACCTCGAGTGTAAGGGGGATTTCTGAAGAGTTTGACACTGGTGCTCGTTTTCCAAAGGAAGGAAGGAAGGAGTGGCGTTTGCCCTCCTAGGTGACATCATGCTGGGTCATAAGGAAAGGGTTAAATGAGTGTGAAGTGATTGGTTGGTGGGAACCCAAAGGGAGGAGTTAGAGTTAGTGTTGTTAAGGAGTCAGTCAGGTGTTAGAGAAGTGAGAGGGAGGATAAGTCTGTGGGTTGGGATAGTTTGATGTGAGAGAGTGAGAGAATCTGTTAAGAGGAGTCAGATAGACAGCTGGGATAATCAGTTAGAAGTTATTAGGAAGGTCTAGACCGGTAAAGAAACTAAGATTAAGAAACTGACAAGAAAAATTATCTGAAAGCATAAACTTGTTAATGCTTATAAAAGAAACTTGTTTATTTGGTTTAATGTTAACAACTGTCGGGACTCCATGTGTACCTGAGAGAAATGGGTTGGTGGCAGCGGGGAAGCGAGCACAGTGGTGGCACAGGGATCAATAGACCGTCAAACGTCCAGGGACCCTGTGTGATCGCCACAGTTGGCTTTGTGGATCAAGCCTTATTCGGCAAGCCCCTCTGCAGATCCCAGAGGATGCAAATGGGTGACCCACTTGTGCGGGAAAGTCATATCGCAGATGCTCAAAGATAGGTTGCAGCATGACTTCTTTCCGTGCCAGTGTGGTGTAGTGGTTAAGAGCGGTAGATTCATAATCTGGTGAACCGGGTTCGTGTCTCTGCTCCTCTACATGCAGCTGCTGGGTGACCTTGGGCAAGTCACACTTCTCTGAAGTCTCTCAGCCCCACTCACCTCACAGAGTGTTTGTTGTGAGGGAGGAAGGGAAAGGAGAATTTTAGCCGCTTTGAGACTCCTTCGGGTAGTGATAAAGCGGGATATCAAATCCAAACTCTTCTTCTTCTTCTTCTTCTAACGCAACCCCGCATGCACATTTGCAGGAGACGTGTGGCGTGGTAGATTCCAGCGTTTTGGCCCAGCGACAGCTCCTACCGTCTCCCAGCTCTGCTCAAGCCCTGAGAAGAAGATCTAACAGCCGAGGTGGCTTATCTGTCTCCCAGCCCTTCACTGAGCACAGAACCCACACGGCTTGGTCTGCCGCCCAGTGCCCTTGCCTCAGGATCCCATTGCCGATTGCTGTGCGTTCAAGTTATTGACACGAGGCGGGTGCTGCCAATTGCTGGGAGCTTTGATTGGCGTCTTGGATGACTTTCAGCACATCCGCATCTTCCAACAATAAATATTCTCATGTTCCCACTAGCAGCCAACGCTTCCTTGCCTGCAGAAGGGACACCAAAGCTGCGACTCCTGCATCTTTGAAAAGATGAAATCCTGTGTTTACCATATCTTGAGGGTTATTTCTGGATTTCTTTCTTCTTCTTCAGAACTATTTTTACTCCAGTGTTTCCCCTGACATATTCTTTCTCAGTTGATTCCGAACTTCTGTCTCACGTTTGCATATATCACTTTAACAGTGCTCACAGATGCACGCAAAGTGTGTTTGTGTAGTAGTTATTCACAGGCCTAGGAGACCAGGGTTCAAATCTCTGGATCACATGGATTTTGGGGTGACCTCGGGCCGGTTACAGTCTTCCTGCCTAACTGTATGGCTTGCTGCCCACATACCGTATTTGGGACCTGTCTCTTTCACTTTATGTAATAAACCAAGCTTTCTTTATTTCTCTGGTGTGCGAACTTCTTTAATGGCCACAAAGGGATAAGGGCAAATGTATATTCATAATGAATGTGTGTATTGACTCCAGCAAAAGATCCTAAATTTAGTAGGATATCTGTAGATGGTCGACATGCTTGTAGGTTTGGATGTAACAAAGTCTAGACTGTTAAGTTGTGGGTGAACATATCAGACGACACAGCGATGCTTCAAACAGCTCTTGTTTATTCACAGGCCAGAACAGAACTGAACTGAAGGGTTTAGCCAGCCTTCTTATATAGCGCTCCAGTACAACGTAACTGTAACAACTTTCTGTAACTATCCAATCACTGAACGTCACTTTCGATCCCTTATTTGCATATGTGGACCTGAACTGTCTACAGTATCCCCCTGCTGGCCCAGGGTGAGAACTTCAGTACATAACATAGGCCTGCGATTTCCCAGCCAAGTCACTATTCTGTACCACTTTCTCATGTCGAAAATACAAGTGATCAAAGGGACTCCTCCCATTTTTTCATTCTCGCGCTCCTTCAGATGCCTTTTCCTCAGTATTTATGTTTTTCCTGCCTAACAACAGCTCTCCAAGTTGGCTTACAATGCATTGAAATGAAAACACAATAAAGATTTTTTTTTTAAAGAGCTGTTTTTCGTTAAAATTTTCAAAATAGCCCCCCTCCTTTCCCAAAGTGTGTTGCCTAGCAGCCAGAGTCACTGTACACCAGATTTTTTTGTTCCTCACCTGAGAATGCCTCACCTGCGCAGGTGAATACTCTGCAAAATCTTCTGCTTTTTTAAGCCCTCCACTCCAATTTGTTTTCAGTTGTTTCTGTTTCATACAAGGCCAGGTTAAGGTGGTTGGGGGTCCTGATGCAGTTCCAAAAATAAACCCCCATTCCCCAAAATAACACGTGAGGTAAGGTACCACAAAGTAAAATATTTTAAAGGCTAGCATATTTATTATTAATTGATGGATGAATTGCCATTTAAGCTTTAAAAGTAGTTTAAAACTGCAAAGAGCCCCAGCCACTAAAGTTAGATGTAAAAACAATATAAAGGCAGAGACCATTTCCTTCATTTATCAGATTAGCAGTATTCTCAAGGCTGCCCCAAGTGTAATAGGTAAAAGGTAAAGATACCCCTGTCTGTTTTTTTTATAGAATATTTATTAAAGTTTTCAAAAAAAATAATACAATGTAAAATAAAAAGAAAAAATAACAAAAATACAAAAATAAAAATAATTTAAAACACATAGAATTTCCATTACTTATTTTCTTTTAACTTATTTTCCAGACCTCCTCATACCTCCCTTTCTTGTATTGCAATTCAAATTGTTAGTTCAGCAAATCCTCACCATTAGTTTTTACTTATTTCTAAACCTTTTTTTCCATATCTCTTAAGCATTACAGCTGGAAACCACTTAATTTCTGTCCAACATGATACCCCTGACTGTTAGGTCCAGTTGTGGACAACTCTGGATGTGATGGCCTGGGAATCCGATTCAGAGGCTGAACCGGAGGGATCCCAGCCTGCACAGGAGTCCCCGCCTCCAGGGCCGGCTGAGCTGGGACAGGGGCTTGATTCTGAAGTGCCTGCACCTGTGCCGGATCCTCAGGAGCAGGCACCAGGTGAATCCACTCTGGCTCCGGAGGTGATTGAGGACGCATTGCCTGCAGGTGCGCCTCTCCCAGCCCTGTCAGGGGAAAGTGAGTCTCCCCCTGGGTCCAGTAACCCTCCAGCCTCTCCTGAGCTGCAGAGGCTCAGGGCAGAGAGGCGGAGGGAACTGGTTTCTCCCAGAAGGAGTGCTCGCCTTAAGGCCAGGAGAGGCGGGTCACCTGGGGGCCGAGACCGCCCCTGGCCTCAGAGAAGATAAAGGCCAGTCAGCCCGGTCCCAGGTTGCGGGAGCAACGTCATTGAAGAGCTGTATCGGCCAGCACCCAGACCTGTTCCTGCAGAGTTCCTGTCCTTGCCCGGCTCCTTGCTGTGGACCCCGTGTCGCCCGTGGAGGACTGTCTGCTGACCCTCGACTCAGGTCCTGGACCTCACCCCACGGTAGCCTCCCCGCTGGACCAGCACACTGGAGTTGCGGAGCCCATCTTGCTCTATAGGCCGAGGGAGCTGGCGTTTGTCCGCAGACAGCTTCCGGGTCATGTGGCCAGCATGACCAAGCCGCTTCTGGCGAACCAGAGCAGCGCACGGGAACGCCATTTACCTTCCCGCCAGAGCAGTACCCACCGTATTTTTCGTTCTATAGGACGCACTTTTCCCCCTCCAAAAATTAAAGGAAAATGTGTGTGTGTGTCCTATGGAGCGAATGCAGGCTCCTTGGCTTCAGCGATAGCAACGCGAAGCCTCCAAAGCGCAGAGGGAGCGCTCCCTACACACTTCGCGTTGCTTTCGCAAGACTCTCCTGGCTTCAGCAGAGAGGGAGAGCTGCGCAGTGCCCCTTCAGCCAAGCGGGAGGAGAAATGGAAGGGGCTCTGTTTCTCCTGCCGCTTTGCTGAAGGGGCACTGAGCAGAGAGGGGGAGATTTCCCCCCCTTGTTCTCCCCCTCTAAAACAAGGTGCGTCCTATGGTCCGGTGCGTCCTATAGAGCAAAAAAACCGGTATTTATCTAGTTGCACTTTGTGCTTTTGAACTGCTAGGTTGGCAGGAGCAGGGACCGAGCAACGGGAGCTCACCCTGTCGTGGGGATTCGAACCGCCGACCTTCTGATTGGCAAGCCCTAGGCTCAGTGGTTTAGACCACAGCGCCACCCGTGTCCCTAAGTGTAATAGGATAAATCAATTTCTTTTGACGTGGGTTTCATAAAACAAAGCCAACTAAAAATAGGTTGAACCCCACCCACCTCAAGTTAGGTTTGCTATCGTGAAATTAGAGTGCCCATTCTCCCCACTCCTAAAAATAAAAATGTGATGTGTTTTTGCGTGTGGTCCAGCCTAGTTGAATGGCTCTGCATGGGGCTTTGTCTCTTAAGACTACCTCTATTTTAAATGGACAGAAAAGGCTCCTTTCTGAATTCTTGGAGGCCTGCTGCCAGTCAGTGCAGACTGAGCTGCATGATATAGGCAGCTTCCTATGGTCCTGTACATGACCCCCAAATGACCCAAGAACAGACGATAAGCAAAAGTTTCGCTATAGCCATGTCAAATGAGTCGCAATAACCTTGATATCCTTGGCCGTGTAAACAAAGCCTGCATGGAGTTTGTTCTGCTTTCAACCAGAGGAAAACAAAAATTGGTCCAAAATTCACATGCCTAACTATATTTTCCTTGGCAGTCGTATCAAAGGCTGAGAAAGGTCTGGGAACTGCATTTTGCTGCTGGCTATGGGTCAAACTCTGCTCCTGAGTTTACACTGCTGTTGCTGCAGAAAGCTGGCATGAGATAAGTTCAATCATTCCATAAAGCAATCTGCTTTGGTTTTTATCAACAGAGAGTCATCATGTATATTAATGAAGGTCATTCTGGGGAAAAGATGCTGCCTGTTAAAATTATTTTCAATTTTCTTCCTAACCTGCGGAATTAAACCTGAGTACGAATGCCTTGAAAATTTGCCTGATTTGGTCCAAATTTCCTATGATGGGCGGCATTGGACACAGTTTTACAGCCCCTCCGGTGTGAAATATTTGAAAAGAGCTGTTCTGTTTTTATCATTGCTGTCACCCAGGGCATTTCAGAAACATTTAATGTACATCCTTGTTTCCTATAGCCTGTTTTGGGCGTTCTTCCCTGCTTCAGCTGACTGAATGTTGCCCTTATATGAAAAATTAGCTCCGTTTAATGATTTGTGTTGGTCTTCTTCCTTCTGTAACTTATCAGATTATTCCACACTGCCCCTGTTGTCCCTTGACTCTCTTCCTATATTTTATTTTGATTATTATTGGATTGGTGAAAGAGAAATACTGACATATTTCACATTAGGGATCCCATCTTAAAGATATTTCTGTGAAGTGCGTTCTATTAACTTTGATGAAGATAACTTTCAATTAAGTACAGCTAGGTTTACACCGAAAGGGACGCGGGTAGCTGCGGGTTAAACCACAGAGCCTAGGACTTGCCGATCAGAAGGTTGGCGGTTCGAATCCCTGCGACGGGGTGAGCTCCCGTTGCTCGGTCCCTGCTCCTGCCAACCTAGCAGTTCGAAAGCATGCCAGTGCAAGTAGATAAATAGGTACCGCTCCGGCGGGAAGGTAAACGGCATTTCCCTGCGCTGCTCTGGTTCGCCAGAAGCGGCTTGGTCATGCTGGCCACATGACCCGGAAGCTGTACGCTGGCTCCCTCGGCCAATAAAGCGAGATGAGCGCCGCAACCCCAGAGTCGGCCACGACTGGACCTAATGGTCAGGGGTCCCTTTACCTACGTTTACACCCTTATATCTACAGATAGTAGATTCTTTTTGTAGAGGGATTCTTTTTGTAGTCTTCCCTCCAACAGCACTTTTGCCCTCAGCCATTCTGAGAATTACACCAGACAAACGCCGGCTCCCTCAGCCTGAAAAGCGAGATGAGCACCGCACTCCAGAGTCGCCTTTGACTGGACTTAACCGTTCAGGGCGATAGCAAGACATACCCATCTCATACCCTTTAACGTCACCCCTGATTTCAGAGCCTGTTGTTGAAAAGCAAATGGCGCCTCCGACCCAACCCAGGTCAAGGTACATCGGGTGTAAGGCTGACCAGATTATTTTGGACGGAAACGCCCCAAGCGCTTCTCCCTAGGCGTGGAATTACAACAGCACCAAAAAAACCAAAACAAATATCTAGCAATCTGATACTGTATCATGACACCCAAAACCAGCACTGGCTCTCTCCAGATGTCATGGACTCCTGCTTCCACTAGCCTCCTCCAGAGTATGGACCCCAGCCAGGGATGATGGGGGTTGTAGTTCAAAACATCTGGAGGGCGATGGAATGAGCAAGGCTGCTCTGTTAACCAGCAGGGATCAGGGCTGCCCCTGCTTGACTTCTGCTGACTTTGAACAAATCCTTTCCTTTCTGTCGGCTCCTTCTCAACTCTTCGAGTCGTTACAGGCCGAAAAATTCACTTTGGATTCTTCACCATGCTCTCAATGTCCTATCCCCCCCCTCCCCAAGTCTTCAATTCTCTCGCAAACTTAGTGTGCGCCTTCTCTGCCCACCACAAAAGCTATTCCACCCCCCAGTCTAGACTTTATTTTCTGAAAGGGCCTGATCAGTTTCTTTCACATTCCATTTCCCCCTCTTTTTTATAGCTTTTCATTATGTATCTAGGCTCAGAAACTATTGTCTGATGAATAATTCTTAAATCGAGCAAAAGCTATACATAAAAAAGGGTTTCCTCCATCTTTTTTTTTCTTTTGGCATTATAAATCCTTCAGCGCCATAAAATACTCCCCCCCCCATATCATCCATAATTCAGTCCCATTCTGTCATCTTTCTTTCCCCATTAACTTCTCATGGTTTGATTTGCAGTGGAATGGTTTTATTTTGTTGATGTTTAGGGGTATACATACCAAAACAAGCAACATTGATCTCCTCTGCCTGGCAGTTTACATTTTATGTCCTTTCTAGGACTACAAAAGTAACACATCCAGTATTATTTTCAGGGGTTTTTTGACGTTTCTGTCCGATTACTTTCTTTCTTCACTTGATCCATCTGAAAGAAAATGTTTCCTCTGGTTTCAGTCCTGATGGGAAATTCTCTCGATATTATTTTGCTTTGGTGCATGTCGGAATTACTGTTTTATAGCTTCAATTTCTTGTGTGAAGTTGTCAGAGTGAGAGAGTGAGATCCTTTATTTTCCAGCAATGAATAATACATCCCAGAAGCTTGAATCAAACATGTGTGGCCAAACGGACTTGGATTCAGCTGCAAATAAAACATTTTAAATATGTTGTAAAGTCCAATGTGCAAATGCGGCACTAGATGGCGACAGTGAGCTATGCCACATTTGATGTATTCTTCAAAACTTTTTTTAAAAAAGCATTTTCATAGCGTTTTTTTATATGTGTGTAGATTCCACCCTGGATAGGCTCCTATGAATCACAGACCACTGACACACTACCAACCTGACTGAATTTAGACTACAGAACTCAGTTAATCTATTGAGTGACTGACAGCACAATCCTACCCACCGATGTTGATATGGGGTGAGTAGGGGGAGTTGGCTACCCCTGAAACAAGGTGTTTGGAGGCAGGGTACCAGAAGCCTAGAATCCACTGGATTCTGAGCCCTGTGGATCCCTCAGGGGCCTTAGCTTTCCCTAGCCTAATTTCAGCACTCTGCCCACCACACCACTCCTCAATCTACCACCAGCTAGGAAGTACTCTACTAGGCATATGCAAACCTGGCCCTACAGATGTTTTGGACTACAACTCCCATCACCCCTGACAATTGGTCCTGTTAGCTAGGGTTGATGGGAGTTGTAGTCCCAAAACATCTGGAGGGCCGAGTTTGCCTAATCCTGTTCTCTACGGTTTTCCGGCACACTGAATTTGGTAATTGAAATGGGACCCTGTACAGTGGTACCTCAGGTTACATACACTTCATGTTGCATACGCTTCAGGTTACAGACTCTGCTAACCCAGAAGTCGTGCTTTGGTTTAAGAACTTTGCTTCAGGATGAGAACAGAAATCGTGCTCCAGCAGCAGGAGGCCCCATTAGCTAAAGTGGTGCTTCAGGTTAAGAACAGTTTCAGATTAAGTACGGACCTCCGGAACGAATTAGGTACTTAACCCGAGGTACCACTGTATTTGGTAATTTTATTTTCTCATCATCACAGCCTGGGGGTTAATGGCTTTATTTTGTTTTTTAATGGACAAATTGTTTTTATTAAATGTATTTTTCTTTCCTATTAAGCTGGTTGCACATATCCTTTAAAAACAAATAAATTCAGTTGGAAGCCATCCCCAAATACTACTAAATCGTTTTTTTCTTTTCTTTTTTCACTGTTTGCAGTTGTAAATTGCAGGCATTGACTGTGATGCATCTAATTCAGCCTAGCAACTCCCTGTCCGTATTCGTGGAGATGACCTTGCCAAAATTTGAGCAGAAACTATGAGCGTATCGTTTGTGCAGCCAGTGAAGTGCCGCGCCTCATGAACCAGTAGCTCAGTGGTTTTCAATCTGTGTTTACATTTCCCTGGGCTGAACAGTTATCAGAAGTCTTTGCAATGGATTTTTTAAATAAAAAAAACCCACGAGATTTTGAACGGCAGTCCCTTGCCATCTAACAAACTGGGGAGCAAGCCTATCCTCCCTGCGTCCCCTGATCAGAGTGTCAGGGCCAGCTTCACAGCTCTGTGACACACAGTGGCCAGGATGGAAGTGGGAGGCAGGCAGATTGAGGCAGGAGCTGACTCAGCAATCAAGATTGGATCCTGAGCTGGCTCAGCTACTCCCTTCCTTGCCCCAGTAAACTCTGCTGCGTGTTTGGTGGGTGGAGGAGGAGCTGTCACAGAGTGAGTGTGCTGGTCCCGAGGGTCAACTGTGTGGCAAGGTCTGAGTCCAGTCCGAGGTTGAGGGTGCGGTATGGAGGCTGTCCGTCAAAGCTGAAGCGGGGTCCAAGGCAGGGAGTCAGGTGAGGTCAGGAGCTCCGGCAGAAAAGCAGGATGGTGCAGGCAGGAACAGGCTACCAACAACGTTGCTCCCGCATCCTAGGACTGGAGCTAGCTGGCTTTTATCTGCCCCGAGGCATAGGGCGGCCCCGGTCCACAGGTGACTCGCCTCTCCTGGCCTGGAGGTGCGCACTCCTCCTGCAGGAACTTAGTTCCCTCCGCCTCTCTGCCCTGAGCCTCTGCAGCGCAGGAGAGGCTGAAGGGTTACTGGACCAAGAGGCAACCTCAGCTTCCCCTGACAGGGCTGAGAGTGGAGCACCTGCAGGCAACGGGTCCTCCATCACCTCAGGAGCCAGAGCAGACTCAGCTGGTGCCTGCACCTGAGGATCCAGCACAGGTGAGGACCCTTCAGGCTCAAGCCCCAGCCCTGGCTCAGCTGGTTCTGGAGGCGGGGACTCCTGTGCAGGCTGGGATTCCTCAGGTTCAGCCTCCGAGTCCGAATCCCAAGCCATCACAGTGAGCCGGCCAGCCAGCGAATCATGCAGTTGAAGTTGGAGCTAACTCTTCATTCAGAGACAACAACAATGAAGTTTCGAGGTGCCCTCGCTGCCTGGAGGTCGTTCCCGAAGGAGAAAGAAGCCGCCGACTCTTCCCATGCCGTTCGCAGCATACGAGCATGTTCTCCCACCTTACCCGGCCCGCCTCCGCCGCGCTCCGCAGAGGGTTCGCCACCTCCTCCCAGAACAATGCTAAGGTGGCCGTGCTTGGTGCTTCTGGTGGGATTGGCCAACCTCTCTCTCTCCTACTGAAGAACAGCCCCTTAATCAGTCGCCTCAACCTCTATGATATTGCCCACACTCCTGGTGTAGCAGTTGACCTCAGCCACATCAAAACGAGAGCTGAAGTGAAAGGTTTCCTAGGACCTGAGCAGTTGCCAGAGTCTCTGAAGGGCTGCGAAGTTGTTGTTATTCCAGCCGGTGTTCCTAGAAAGCCGGGCATGACCCGTGATGACCTTTTCAACACGAATGCCACCATTGTTGCTAACCTGGCAGCTGCTTGTGCCCAGCACTGCCCTGAAGCCATGATCTGTGTGATTGCAAATCCGGTCAATTCTACTATCCCAATTACTTCTGAGGTCTTTAAGAAGCATGGGGTATACAACCCCAACAAATTTTTTGGCGTCACAACACTGGACATTGTCTGAGCAAACACTTTTGTGGCTGAACTCTTCATTCGCAAAAACGGTATCTCCACAGACTTGGCGGAGTTTCAGGCCTAATGACCACAACAGTTTGTTCCCTGTAGGTCTTATTCAATGAAATCGTTTGCTGAGACCAAAGGTCCCTGCCTCCCCACAGCCATCTGTCTCCTCCTCTCCAGGGCTTCTTCCAAGCAAGCAGAGACGGCGCCTGTGTGCAGGCTGCCTATGCTCTACCTGTTTCATGCCTCTCCTAGTCCTGGGAGTCAGGTGAGAAGGAAAGCTTGTCACAGCAAGACGAGGAGATAACCATGACTCTTCACCAGCCTGAATCATCTCTGCTTCTTGGCCTCCCTCCTCCCACTCGCCCAGTGCTGTTTTTCGAGAAAAATAGGTGCCAAAATTCACCATGAACGCCTCCCTCGTTCTCTTATAATGGCAATGGTGCCCACCTGAGAGGTGCCAGAACTGAGTTCCGACTTTTCTGCTTTCTCCTGCTTCAGGTTCTGTCTCTGATTTTGCACTTTTCTCTGCCAGACTCTCCCAGCTCACTAAGCCTTGTTACATCTTCAGCTCTTGACATCTCTTTTTCCCTGTCTTTTCCCTGTGATTGGTGGGCTCTGCATTGCTCCCGGACAGGAAGAAGGAAGTCAAATGACACTGAGGGTTGGTTCAGAGAAAGAGTTCTTTATTTCTGCTCTCCGGAACAGCAGAAAGGCACCTGTGTGGTGTGTCCACAGCAAGTCCAAAGAAATGAGAGATTTGTTGTTGTTTAGTCGTTTAGTCGTGTCTGACTCTTGGTGACCCCATGGACCAGAGTACGCCAGGCACTCCTGTCTTCCACTGAGAGATTACATGCAGTATATATATCCTCCAGGCACCCTCTCCCCTCCTTCCCCAGCCACATCAGCTTGTACATGCAGGTTGACATCACAGATGTTCCTGCTCCGGCACTCTTAACCATAAAAGGATATTCCTTCCTGTACTTCTGACCATAAAAGGATCTTCCTGTTCCTACTCTTATCTTGGAGCAATAGGTCATCATCTCCAAGAACACCCTCTGGCTTTGTTCCCAGACTAGGTCTGTGCGTCTTTTGTGGTCAGGATATAAGATAAGGCAAAGATGTGTCTTCCCTGTTCTACTGGTACAGTCAAGGCCATCCTTGCCGTCACAAAGTGATAAAGGAGAGGGCTCTGAGCACTTGTTTATAAAGCTGGGTTTCGGCTCAAGAGCTCAAGTTAAAGCATTTTAGCTAAGGAAAAATAGGGATTTTGGTGCAGTTTCAAACTCATTATTGCCTCACCACCGCTCCCCGGGCTCCAAGCTGCCTGGGAGGGTAATGGAGCTCAGCAGGGCTGGGCAGAGGGAGATCTCGACCCAGTCCATTCCCAGCCCCATGCAAATAGGTTTTGGATTGCTCTGCTTGTTTTATTAATCAATCACCAGGCTGCCCAATCAATCACAGTAGTCTGCGGCAACGAAATCAAATGTTTCCACTATAATAAAAATGAATTTCTTAAATCAAAATTATGTTTTGTCTTTACAAACCTCAGGTGCCCCTTTGAGATGCTGAAGGAGGTAGAATATTTCTGACTAGTTAACAAACAAAATTGATCATTCATAGTCAGAAGGTAAGGCCAACCATCATATTTTCTTCCCACTTTCCTAGTTTAGTATAATATGCCAGAACTAAATTGCCTCAAAAAATAAACACGTCTACCCTTAATTTGCACCCTCATCAGTTAAAATGGGCTGCCACTAATTAATCAACTTGAGCTTTCGTTGATCAATCTGTCCATTAAACCAATTAACACTCTCAGCCCAGGAAATACTTACAGAGATGGAGTTGTGGCAAAGCTGTAAGGAGGAGATAAGGAAATAGAAAAAGCCAGCCGGCGAAATATCTTTATTACTTTCTCAAAGAGTTGCCTGTGTTCATTTTTCATATTTGGTAGCATTTCCTGTCTTTGGTTGTGCTTTTTTGTTAGCTCCGAATTCCATCCAAGTACAGACTTCCTTTGCCTCCCTGTGGCAGGATTTGTTTTCCCGGTGGAATATTGCTGACAGTGTAAACACCACCGTGGAGAAGTCACACCTATCTCAGTCCATCTGGACTCTTTTCATCCTTCCTCTTCTGATTCTGCTGCTTCTGATTCCACCACCAACATCAAAACGAGGTTGCTTTTCCTCCGTGCCAGAGTGATGTATGTCACAATGTCTCACTAGAATCTCCCAATATGCAGGGAGCTCTGGAAAGAGAATATACATTTCCCTCACTTTATCTCATTACTTTTTAGGAAATTGCTTCCCCCTCAATTATCTTGACAGATTTTATTTTGATAGCTCTAACTTGCAGCAAAAGGTTCACTAGCAAGTAGGGAGTATCTCAAGTCTTTCACATCCAAATTTTCCCTTTTCGTTCATTTGCATATGCTAAATTGCATGTATAGTTGTCTCAGGGCGAACTTAAGAATCACAGGATCATGTATTCATAGAATTTTAAGTTGAAGGGACCCCTAGAGTCATCTGGTCTTAACCCCTTACGATGCAGGAATCTGAATCCATGACAGATGGCTATCCAACTTCTGTTTAAAAACCTCCAAGGAAGGAGAGTCCACCAGCTTCTGAGGGAGTCCGTTCCACAACTCTTATCATCAGAAATTTCTTCCTGATGTTCAGCCAGAATCTCCTTTCTTGTAACTTGAATGCACTGGTTCAGGTCCTAACTTCCCAAGCAGGAGAAAACAAGCTTCCTCCATCCTCTATGTGACAGCCCTTCAGATATTTGAAGATAGCTATCATATCTCCTCTCAGTCTCCTCTTTTCCAGGCTAAACCTTCAACCGTTCCTCCTTAAGGCTTGGTTTCCAGACCCTTGATCATCTTGGTTGCCTCCTCTGCCCACCTCCCAGCTTGTCAACATCATTATTAAACTGTGGCACCCAGAACTGGACACAGTATTCCAGATGTGCGTGTTCCTGTGGTCTGGCAATGTGAGAAAGTGCATAAATACTGGAGACAGCCTCTTTTTGAAAACAAAGAACAGGCCGTCCCTTGTCTGTTCTTCCCTCTGACAGTTGACAGGATGGCGGTTAGAAGTGGATAGAAGATGGAGTCACCTTCGTCCCTCACTGATGTCAATGGTAGTTCTGGTTTCCTTTCATTCATTCGCCTGGGGCACTCGAAGGTGGGAGGATGAACAGTGTGCTACAGTATTCCTCCTGGGATGTACTGAAACTGTGTAGAAACTGGGTTTGTACTGAGATTGTACTGACACACTGCCCAGTGGTGTTCACAGTGTTGGGATACTGCCAGGGAGATAAAGCCCGTCATGGCCCCCACGTCGCCTCCGGACGATCCATCGACATCCCGTAGATACAGTATCAGCAATTAGCGACACAAGCTCCAGAAAATAGCTTGCCACATTCCAGAGCTGATGCACGCTCTTATCAGCAGAATTCGCACAGCGAAAGATGCACACAGGAGAGCATTATTTAGAAGTTTATTCAGCGTTGGTCAGAACAAAGGAAAAAACATGACTGCCTGCTTGCGTGTTCAGGCACAGAGAGAGAAACGAAAACAAAGACACAACAGAAACATCCTGTGAACAGGAAATATGCAGACACAAAGCCTACTCCCTTTTAAGGTGGAACGGAAATATCCTAACACAGAGAAAGGGGGAGGATGTTAGTTTCTGTTTGCCACTGTGCAGTGCTTTGGAGTCACAAGACTCTGTTTACATTCCAGAGACATTCTAGGTTGTTGGAAGTCTCACGGAAGACAGGAGACAGATGTGACGTTAATGGTTTCCTGTTCCTTCATTTTCCCAGTTGCTCTCTGCTCTCACAGAGAGAGGGTGTATTTCTTTTCTGTCTGTGTAGCTAGAAAATAAAGCATAGCGATGTAGCCATAAATCTCATCACTTCTGCTGCTTTGATTCTCTATGTAATGGGAACTTGCCTGGAGGCCTCATCAGAGGCTCAGGTCGTTAATTATCGTCAGAGGCGATTCCGGATGAGCTTTATCAGCTCGGTCATTACGGAGATTCTGACACTCTTCTCTTTCAGATCAGTTCTAGGGGCAGATGAAGAGTTATAGCATCTGGAACAGGTGGGCAAGGCACCTCCTGCCATATTGTTCTTCCCTCAGACATCTTGACTAGATGACAGGAGGAAGCACTTGGTGGTTTTAACCATCCTCCCTCAGCAGTTCCTAAGTATGTGTCCAACGCTCTGTCCTCTGGACATGGAAGAAGTATCACTTCTTTTCTCGCCATCATTTTGCCACAGGTGAGAAGTCAAGGCACTGCTCCGTTTAAAAAGCAACCATTCTCCTCTGCAGTGGGTTTATCTTCTGTGTGTGCTTGTCAGTTCTTTGTACCATCCTGGTCAAAAGGTCCATCTTTTCCTTCCTTCCTTTCTCCCCTGGGACAATTGATCACACTGTGCAATGCAGGAAACAAACACTTTCAGGGGAATTGTACACTTGATTCTGCAGAACCTGATTTTGCAGTTTGGGGAATACGTGCAAAATGTCTTCTGAAATACTGTGGGCCTCTCCTTTTAGTTGATGCATGTAATATATTCAATAAAGAATATTTGTTCTTCTTTCTTATTCTGTTTCTCATAAACTAAAATAAGGAAAATAATAAGTTTCAGCAGTTTCAAGCCATCATACTGGAAGTATGTAAGAATCCAAAAAGCTTTGCTTCTTTTATGGTCAAAGAGCATGTCTTTGTGTGATGTGCTCTAGCCTTGGACTCAGAGTCGTAAATAATAGCTGGAATGTATTTGATGATGAAGTCTCTCCCGCCTCCCCCCGCCTCCAACAGGGCAGAGATGAGGTGGTTTCAAAATCCCTTTCATGTCTATCCAGTTAGAGATCACATACTAGAAAATAACAGCAAACCTATAAATAATCTGACATTTTCCAAACTCTTTACCTTACTTAGAGATAGGACGAATGGATATTTTCATGGTTCACGTTTCACTTTATCAAGATGTGGCTAGACACCCACAGATGGAATTGTAGATGTAAATGAATTTGTTTGCAACATCTTTGCAATTAAGCATGCAAGGAGTTCTTATCGTGGGACCAATTAGTACTTATGCTCCTAACTCTTCTCCCATGTACACCTCTTCCCTGAGCATATTAAGGGCCAGAATTTGGAGCACTTGTCCAGATGTGCTTGCGAGAAGCAACTTTCAAAATCAAAAGTATAGTGGCTTAGAAGAGTTCAAAAACCCCACTTTGGAAACTGAAGACTATGTTCTCATTAGCAGAGCAAATCAAAACGTGTCAGCATCTGCTGTCTCCCCCCTCCCCATCTGTTTCGCATGATTTCTCAAACACTGTATTGTTGTGACATGAAGACGAAGGCTGAAGGAGCGTGCGAAAGAGTAAAGGCTCCAGGAGGGGGTTGCGGTGCCAACCTTCGCCAGCCATGGCTCTCCGAAGCTTCAAGCCTGCTCTCTGATGCGTAAGCAGCTTCTACAGTGGGGAGCTTTTGACAGGGAAAGACTGGCTGGTGACAAATCCCCATGTGCATTTTGAGATGGCACAACTGAATGAGGGGGCCGTACCCCCCCGAGCACTCCTGGGAATTGTGGTTCCTTAAGGATCTGGACCATAAAGAAGGCTGATCACCGAAGAATTGATGCTTTTGAATTCTGGTGCTGGAGGAGACTCTTGAGAGTCCCATGGACTGCTAGAATATCAAACCTATCCATTCTGAAGGAAATCGGCCCTGAGTGCTCACTGGAAGGACAGATCCTGAAGCTGAGGCTCCAATACTTTGGCAACCTCATGAGAAGAGAAGACTTCCTGGAAAAGACCCTGACGTTGGGAAAGATGGAGGGCGCAAGGAGAAGGGGAAAACAGAGGACGAGATGGTTGGACAGTGTTCTCAAAGCTACCAGCATGAGTTTGACCAAACTGTGGGAGGCAGTGGAAGACAGGAGTGCCTGGCGTGCTCTGGTCCATGGCGTCACGAAGAGTCGGACACGACTAAACGACTAAACAACAACAAAGGATCTGGGAACTATAGCTCTGAGGGACATAAACCACAGTTCCTAGGATTCTTAGAGTGGGGAGGCATGGACTTTAAATGTGACTGTGGTGTGTTGTTGTCATCTTTGGCAATCACTCGTAGCCGAGTAAGATTGTCTTCCATAAACACGGTTTTAACAATGAATCCGTAAGTGACTGTGGAGGCCAATTCTGAATCCACACGTCCTTCCACAGTGGGGACATGGGTTTCCGGGCGGGAGTTGATCATGGTGAAGGTTTGCCAAGCGTGCCTTCCTCTTAGAACGTTTCTCCTTTGCGTACTGAGTTCGAGTGTCTTCAAAGCCCATGGCGCCTTTGGTAAAGACTGTTCTCCAACTGGAGCGCTCTCAGGCAAGTGTTTCCCAATTGCTGGTGTTCATACTACATTTTTAAAGATTTCCTTGAGACGGTCTTTAAACCTCTTTTGTTGACCACCAGCATTACACTTTCCATTTTTAAGTTCTGAATAGAGCAGTTGCTTTGGAAGACGATAATCAGGCATCCGTGCAACATGACAAAGTTGATGTTGAAGAATCATTGCTTCAACACTGGTGATCTTTGCTTCATCCAGTACACTGATATTAGTTCCCCTGTCTTCCCAAGTGATGTGTAAATTTTTTGGGTGTGTACACAGTGCACACTGTGTGCGGTGCGTACACAGCCTTCAGCATGGGAAATTATTTCCCAACAATAATTCCTTATGTGCATTTTGAGGTGTCAGTTTTTTGAGGGGTCCATGTCACTTGAGAACCTCCTTTGGGTGGATAAGACCCCAGGTTCATTCATCTCCACCTAAAAAGGTCTTCTTGGGCAACAGGAAAGACCTTCCTTTGCCCGAGATCACAGAGAGCTGTTGCCAGTAATTACAGGAAGTCCTGAAGGGTTGCTGGGCAGACTCGGTGGAAAGCAGGTTCATAGGCTCTCCTGAACCCCCGGATCAGTTCCTTTCTACAAAGTCCTGTTTGCCCTGCCTCCTCAGTACAGAGAGGAGCACAGGCTGCAACCCCTAAACCTCGCCGATAATTACACTAATTGCCTCCATGAGTGGGGACAGGAAGGCAGAACAGAGAGTCCCCCGACCAACCTCTTTATCTCTGGACTCTCCAATTAGTAATCAGAGTCGGGATTTCAGTGAAACCTGTAATCAAGTTATCCAAGCCAATCCAAGTGCTCACGTCGCCAAATGAGAAATTATTGAACTCTTCTGACATACTCAGTAGTTGTTAGCGACACTCGTGCAATTTGTTGAGCACTTTCGGGGGGGGGGGGTATTACGTTTTGTACTTGCCTCTTGCTGCTGTGAAGAGACAAGTCAGAATTAGTCTGCTCATGTCATGATCACAGCGCCCAGCCACAATCGCAACGGCGGTCAGAAGTCTCTGGCTAGGATCTGTCCAGGGTTCTGGACCATAGGACAGGGGTCAGCAAACTTTTTCAGCAGGGGGCTGGTCCACTGTACCTCAGACCTTGTGGGGGGCTGGACTATTTTTTTTTGGGGGGGGGGAACGAACCAATTCCTATGCCCCACAAATAACCCAGAGATGCATTTTAAATAAAAGCACACATTCTACTCATGTAAAAACATGCTGATTCCCGGACTGTCCGCAGGCCGAATTTAGAAGGCAATTGGGCTGGATCCGGCCCCTGGGCCGTAGTTTGCCTACCAATGCCATAGGAGGTCTGATCAGCTTCAGGCCAGAGGGTTGGTCTTTTAAGTTAAGTTCTCCACAAGGAGGCAGAGTCCATGAGGGGTGGTCTGATGTCAGAGACTCTAAAAGACTCTGTTTGTTTTTAACATTGGTTAGAGAAAGTTGCCCACTTTGGGTGGTATTGTGGCTCTAGACGTGCCTTGCTGTGAGATCATCATCATCATCAACAACAACAACATTTGCTATGGGTAACTGATAACAACAACAACAACAACAACATTATGTGTACCCCACCCACCTGACTATGAGTAGGTTGCCCCAGCCATTCTGGATGGCTTCCAGTATATACAAAAACATAATAAAACATTAAACATTAAACATAAAAAACTGCCTTCAGGCGTCTTCTAAAGGTTGCATAGTTACTTATCTCCTTGATATCTGATGGGAGGGCGTTCCACCACCGAGAAGCCCCTCTGTCTGGTTCCCTGTAACTTTACTTCTCACAGTGATGGAACCGCCAGAAGGCCCTCGGAGCTGGACCTCAGTATCCGGGCTGGACGATGGGGATGGAGACACTCCTTCAGGTATACTGGACCGAGGCCGTTTAGGGCTTTAAAGGTCAGTGCCAACACTTTGAATTGTGCTCGGAGATCTTCTGGCAGATCTAGAAGATGCTAGACTATAAATGCTTTTAAATAAAAAAGGAAATAATATATGCAGACTTACTAAATGATAAGTACCCCTTCAGCTAGATGTTTGAATAGGTCCCATCTTCAACAGAAGAGTTGTGTGCAAATGTTACAGCCTACACAACGGGGTTACTGCATCAATTGATAATGATTGTGTGCTGGTCCCGAGGGTCAACTGTGTGGCAAGGTCTGAGTTCAGTCTGAGGTCGAGGGTCCAGTATGGAGGCTGTCCATCAAAGGTGAGGCAGGGTCCAAGGCAGGGAGTCAGGCAAGGTCAGGAACTCTGGCAGAAGAGCAGGACAGGGTTCAGGCAGGAACAGGCTACCAACAATGTTGCTCCCGCAACCTGGGACTGGGGCTGGCTGGCTTTTATCTGCCCCGAGGCATAGGGCGGCCCTGGTCCACAGGTGGCTCGCCTCTCCTGGCCTGGAGGTGAGCACTCTTCCTGCGGGAACTTAGTTCCCTCCGCCTCTCTGCCCTGAGCCTCTGCAGCTCAGGAGAGGCTGGAGGGTTACCAGACCCAGAGGCAACCTCACCTACCCCTGATGGGGCTGAGAGTGGAGCACCTGCAGGCAATGGGTCCTCCCTCACCTCCGGAGCCAGAGCAGACTCAGCTGATGCCTGCACCTGAGGATCCAGCACAGGTGAGCACCCTTCAGGCTCATGCCCCAGCCCCAGCTCAGCTGGTTCTGGAGGCGGGGAATCCTGTGCAGGCTGGGATCCCTCAGGTTCAGCATCCGAGTCCAAATCCCAGGCCATCACAGATTGCATGTCTTTCTAAGCGGCTCCTTTGCACTGTCCTCCATTAGATGCAAACCTAGTTTCCGTCAATGGTATTGGCTAGAACTAAGCAGAAATCAGCCAAGAGGGAACTGAGGCTTGTCTCCAACATTGTACATGGACAGAGGCAAGTAACCTAGTATAAACGATGCAAAGACATAATGGGTGCGCGATCCAGTGACAGGTGCAATTAAAGCCTCAATGAATCAATGGAATGAAAGCCAACCGTGAAATGTTTGAGTCCCGTGGACTTCAGGGGAATTTAGGACTGGCTTACACTTTAAGCAGCAGCTATGTTTGCTGCCTGCGAACACCATAAAGGGCAGATTACTGTATCTAAGTATACTTGCCTGAGAAGCACAGCTTGCTGGTCAGTGTCTACCACATGCCTCTGAATAGTTGGCAATGCGTACCTCTCCTTTTTTAAGGGATGCGGGTGGCGCTGTGGGTTAAACCACAGAGCCTAGGACTTGCCGATCAGAAGGTTGGCGGTTCGAATCCTGCGGGGTGAGCTCCCGTTGCTCGGTCCCTGCTCCTGCCAACCTAGCAGTTCGAAAGCACGTCAAAGTGCAAGTAGATAAATAGGTACCGCTCCGGCGGGAAGGTAAACGGCGTTTCCGTGCACTGCTCTGGTTTGCCAGAAGCGGCTTAGTCATGCTGGCCACATGACTCGGAAGCTGTACGCCGGCTCCCTCGGCCAATAAAGCGAGATGAGCACTGCAACCCCAGAGTCGGTCACGACTGGACCTAATGGTCAGGGGTTCCTTTACCTTTACCTTTAATGGCACTGAAAAAAATAGCACAGAAGAAATACGAGCTCACGTTACTACCTGTATCATTGATGAAAATGTAATTGCATGACGAATACAATAAAGGGGTACAAAATAAATATTGTTTACGGAAAGATTAACTGCTGGGAATGTTTGTGTCTAGGATGTAACTTTGTCATCTGCAGCAATTATTATTACGGATTCGATCCTGTATATGCATCCCTGGGAGTAAGTCGGAACAAACCCGATGAGGCTTACTTTTGAGTAGGCATGCCTAGGATTGCACTCTTCAGGCTGCCACTTGATTAAGGACTTTTTGGTTGATTAACCACCTGTCCTTTAACTGATGAATTATTTCATTAAATTCAAATAAATTAGCATATAATCAGAGCCTCAGCAAAGATGCCTTTTTGAGATGCTGATGGAGGCAGAGGAGGAGGAGGATTTGCAATTTGATAAACTACCCACTGCTGGAAGAAAAGTCCATCTTTAATATGTGGTCTAAACCACTAAGCCTTGGGCTTGCCGATCAGAAGGTCGGCGGTTCGAATCCCCGCGATGGGGTGAGCTCCCATTGCTTGGTCCCAGTTCCTGCCAACCTAGCAGTTCAAAAGCATGTCAAAGTGCAAGTAGATAAATAGGTACTGCTCTGGCAGGAAGGTAAACGGCGTTTCCGTGCGCTGCTCTGGTTTCGCCAGAAGTGGCTTAGTCATGCTGGCCACATGACCCGAAAAAAATGTCTGCGGACAAACGCCGGCTTCCTCGGCCAGTAAAGTGAGATGAGCGCTGCAACCCCAGAGTCGTTCACGACTGGACCTAATGGTCATGGGTACCTTTACCTTTTTACTCACTCCCTATTGAAGCAACAGACCAGAAGCAAAGCAGCTTTCAAAAGTGAAGCATCCTTTGCTCCCATTGCTACCAATTTCAATTCATCTTCAGCTAGGAATTCATTAATCTGGGATCGACTTGCTTGGCAACTGAAAACAATGGGGCTTGTTTCTCCGTAGACCTCCATAGGCCTTTCTGAGCTGGAGCTTGAATAAACTACCCAGATGTTCAGAATTTAACGTGTGCTTCCTTTAAGATGAACTCTGTGGGGTTTTTTTATTAAAATAAAACTAAGCTACTTGTGGGGCCATAAAAAGCAGGTTGTAACACAAAGGACCATTTACAACAATTAGGTATGGAAGGATCTTTCTGTTCTGGTTGTCTCAGTTTCTCTTTCTTCCGATCTTTTTTTTAAAAATCCTCATTAAAACTCATCAGCATTCAGTGTGAATTTCTCATTTTTATGTGTTTTGACTCAGGGACACATTTTCCCCTAGTGTAATGCATTTCTGTATGTTGTTTTCAATATGTTCTTTATTATTATACACACTTTCCTCTAGAAAATGTGTTTTAGTAAGCACTGGGTCAGATTCAACTAACCTGTTCTGAAGTCAGCATAATAACTCCTGCTAGCATAATGGGGTTTCCCTCCTCCAAATATCCCCCAAATCTGCTGGGGGGGCAATTGGGGAAACTCCCAGAAGAGCATGCAGAGCGAGGAGAGGGAAGACCTGTCGGTCTGTCAGGCAGAAATTCCTCACAGAAGCATCTCCTTAGCACTATGTTCTAATCCACCCATGGTTTGGATTGGAGAACGTCTTTGCAAAATTCAGGTAAGTGAAAATTTTGAAGGCCGGCTCTGTTTCGGACTTGCATATTGCTTGGGAAAGTGCCGATTTGGTAAACTTGGCTATCAATGCACACTTTATCGAATTTCTTCTTCGTCCCTAAGAGCAATGCTGAGCAGCTTGTGTCTATATCTGGATGAAAGGGGCATGTCTTTGTGCAATTAGATTCCGCTCGTTTTTAAAAGCAAACCAACCTAATTTGCACCTTCCGAAACAATATGCAAAATAAAACCCACCCGCTTCCACAATGCACTTTCCAGCCCAGTAATGTATACTTTAGTCAAACTAATATACAAAAATCTGTTATGGGAGGGGAAATTGCTTTGCAAAAGTGTGCGTCTTAGGGGAAACTGCATGTATATATTGGGACAAAGGTGTACTAATACGCTGATGAATTTTCATGAGGACTTTTTAAAACACACACACAACTGGATGTGCAGAAGTGAAGACTGGAATAATGAGAAATTGAGAGATTATTGACAGTTCTGCCCAGCCTTAGTTGCAAGGCAAATTCCCCTTTACAGTAATGTTGAGAGGGGTGTGTGTGTGTGTGTGTGTGTGTGTGTGTGTATCTATCTTAAACATAGCTTCATTGCCAAATGCTGCAATAAATGGTTCTACAATAAATTGTAGAAGAAGGGGGAAGCCCACCCACCCATTGCTCCCTGAAAGCCAGGTTTCCTGTGTCTGCCAGTGTCTTACCTCATTCCCCTCACGGCATTTACACCCTCTGGTTGAGTGATTGCCCAAATTTCTTGCATCGATTTGCTTCTACGTGGCGCACTGGTCTCTGCTTTATCATTTCTGGGTCTTGGCTTAGTTCTGTGCCATGAAGCCTCTCTGGGACACTTGGTGTGAAAGATGGAGCGGAGGATAACATTTTGTGTCTTGCTTCCCCCTCTGCTTTCCCAATACCTCTCAGGAGTTGATTTACTCATTAATCCCATGGAAAAGAAAATTTCATCCCTCCTAGTTCAAGTGAATCACAAACTATTAGATGGGCTTTGCACTTGTCCCAAACTCTCTCTCTCCATCCCACCCCCGTTTTCTCTCTCACACAGTGTTTGTATGCAGGTGTGTGTACATATGGATTTGAGTAGAATTTAATTGAGATTTGGCAGAGACCAGCCTTCTATCTCCATCTTCCATGTGCCGTTTTTACACCGGTTGAAAACCAGTGACTGGAGAAAGACTGTGGGTGCTTTGAGGTGGGGGAACTATTTGCAAACGGGCTGTTTACTTATTTAGCAAGGTTTGTTTGCCAATATTATACCGCCTTGTGAATACGGATATTGTTTATGTATTTTGTTACGTGAGTTGTGTGACATGGTTTCATTGCAATTATTGCATAGAAAGAAGATAAAGATATAGATTGTGAACCGCATAATTATTATTATTTATTAAATTTGTCTACCACCCTACATTCGTAGATCTCAGGCTGGTTCACAACATAAGATAGCAAATGCATGCAGCCATAGATCAGCTGGTTGCTGATTCCCGGACCGTCCATAGGCCAGATTTAGAAGGCGATTGGGCCGCATCCGGCCACCAGGCCTTAGGTTGTCTACCCCTGGGATAAACCATAATCTATGGCCCACGTCCCTTTCTTTTATTTTTTTTCCTTTTTAAATTTTATTAACATATAAAACACATACATATACATTTACACAATATACAACACACTACCTCATTTTCATAACATAAAACATACCTACATTACTCTATATAATACCTACCTATACTGTACATATCTTTTTTTTTAAAAAAAGATTTTTATTAAAATTTTAAAGGTTACATAAGTAATAAAAAAAAATAACAACAGTAAAACACCCAATTAAACACAAAAAAGCAAAACATAAAAACAAGTCACATCAAAGAAAAAAGATAAAAAATGGAAAACAGACAAAAAACAAAAAAAGAAGATGCATAGAATCAAGGAAAAAAAAAGAACAAATCAAACCTTTACATGACTTTCCTTCTTTAACGTATTTCCTTGACCTCCTCACACCTCCCCTCTTTGTATTCTGGTTCAGTTAGATATTTCAGCAAATCCTTCATCTTTGTTTTTATCCTAATAATTTATCTTAATATACTGTAATTTAACATTCTCTTCTTTCACCAATTAATCATCCATTTTTACTTTATTTAACATACCAACATACCTACACACCTACCCCACACAGACACCACCAAGTGACTTGACTTCCAGCCGTTCTTGTTACGCTACTTTATTTTTCCAACTAGCTTAAACGCATTTCATTATTTCTTTCATCTCTTCTTCTATCTTGACTTTACTCTCTTTTCACTGTCCCTTTCAAGAGATTGTGTCCATATTCTGACCTTATTCTATGCCATCCTTTCTGGGAGATCAACACAGCAGTGATTCCAGTTTGCCATTCAGGAAGGAAGAGAAAGAAAAGCAGATTTGAGTGTCATCTACTACACAACTGATGACAGAGATACAATTGTGATCAGAGAGGGCTACGTGTTGTCACCCTCTGACTGCTAGGTTAAGGCCATATAACTGAAGTGAGCTGAGTTCCCACCAAGTGCATTTTGTGAGTTATTATTTGATTTTGTTAATATAACGATTCACGTCACCTGTTCACAGTCTCTTAAGAGCCCACAATGAGATTGAGAAGTGGTTATCAGTTCACCAATTATCATCTATTAAGCTAGCCTCTTGTTCTATGTGATGATGCATAATGGTACTTCAACCCTACATATGTGTTACACAGGAAAGCGAAATCTGTCGTACGCCATCTACTCAACAGCAATCAGATGTAGTAGGACACACCCAAAACCACAGAACCGTTAATTCTGAGCAGGCGAAACCACCCTTCCCTTGTAGAAAATGATAGTTTTAAAAAGGAATTTTCATTAATTTCAGTACATAAGAATATTCACTAGACTACAGCAGCACTCTGATTATCAAAGAAAAACGATTGTGGGAATCATTGTGTTTTAGACATTTTCACCAAAATTTGTACGGGGAGATTTACATTACCCTGGCCTCTGAACCTGCAGCATCAAAGAATGGTTAATGAGTCTCAGCTGCAGCAACTTTTAAAAGTGAATTTTCACCCAAATTGACATTGTGTTGGTTCCACACCACAGCCAGTGAGGGGACATGCAGGCTTAAGCCCTCCCTTCTCTGGGCGACTTCACCTAAAAACGTTCATGCGCACTGAAGCATTGGGCCTGAAGGACCCTGTTCTCCTCTACCCTTTCCCCTCAGCACACGTCCTTGGGATTAGGAAGTCTTATCCTCACACAACTCTTTATCTCGCACAGCACAACTTACTCAAGTCATGCTCAAAGACGCCTCACCAGAGTCTTCCGGTTGAGCCTTATATGCAAATGCATATGACATAATGAAGTTCTGGCCGCGTTTGGCACTGCTGTGTGTGTGTGTGTGTGTGTGTGTGTGTGTGTGTGTGTGTGGATGAGAGGGGACCATTTTGTAGAGAAAAACAGCTGGCGGGGAAAGAGTCAAGCAGGGCCAGCCCAAGACATTTTGGCACCTGAGGCAAACCACAAAACGGTGCCTCCCTTCCCAGTTGGAAAGAAAGAGTGAGTGAATACCCACTTCAGGAACAAGGGGTGGAATATAGATCTACATTGGGATCTGCTGCCACTAGGGATTCTGCCACCTCAGACGGTTGCTTCACCTTGTCTCATGGGTGGGCTGGCCCTGGAGTTACCGTATTTTTCTTTGTATAAGACGACCCCTATTTTTTTTTAACCCAAAATTAAGAAATTATGTTGTTTAGCTTTTGGGGTGGGGTGGGGGGTCACTTCTGCCAATGGCTCACCCACCCGTCCACCACTGCTGATCGCTTGCCACAGCCACTGCCAATCACACACCTCACCACAGCCGCCAATTGTCTACCCTCTCGCCGCCACCAACAGCCCACCTGCCCACTTGCTGCATCCGCCAATCTCCTGCCCAATTGCCGCAGCCACAGGCAATTGCCAGCAGGCCTTGCCGCAGCCACCAATGACCCGCCCAATCACCGCTGCTAATCTCCTGCTTGCTGCAGCCATTAATCTGCATTCATAACAACAACAACAACAACAACAATTATTTATACCCCGCCCATCTGGCTGGGTTTCCCCAGCCACTCTGGGCAGCTTCCAACAAAACACTAAAATACAATAACCTATTAAACATTAAAAGCTTCCCTAAACAGGACTGCCTTTAGATGTCTTCTAAAAGTTTGGTAGTTATTTTTCTCTTTGACATCTGATGGGAGGGCGTTCCACAGGGCAGGCGCCACCACCAAGGAGGCCCTCTGCCTGGTTCCCTGTAACTTGGCTTCTCGCAGTGAGGGAACTGCCAGAAGGCCCTTGGTGCTGCATCTCAGTGTCCAGGCAGAACGATGGAGGTGGAGACACTCCTTCAAATATACTGGACCGAGGCCGTTTAGGGCTTTAAAGGTCAGCACCAACACTTTGAATTGTGTTCCGAAACGTAGTGGAGGTCTTTCAATAACAGTGTTATATGGTCTTGGCGGCCGCTCCCAGTCACCAGTCTAGCTGCTGCATTCTAGATTAGTTGTAGCTTCCGGGTCACCTTCAAAGGTAGCCCCATGTAGAGTGCATTGCAGTAGTCCAAGTGAGAGATAACCAGAGCATGCACCACCCTGGTGAGACAGCAGGTAGGGTCTCAGCCTGCGTACCATATGGAGCTGGTGTGGTAAACAGCTGCCCTGGACACAGAATTGACCTGAGCCTCCATGGACAGTTGTGAGTCCAGAATGACTCCCAGGCTGCGCACCTGGTCCTTCAGGGGCACAGTTACACCAATTCAGGACCAGGGAGTCCTCCACACCTGCCCGCCTCCTGTCCCCCAAAAACAGTACTTCTGTCTTGTCAGGATTCACCCTCAATCTGTTAGCCGCCATCCATCCTCCAACCGCCTCCAGACACTCACTATCCGTGTATAAGACAACACCCAATTTTTGCCTATTTTTTTTTAAGGCAAAAAAGCATCGTCTTATAGACGGAAAAACACGGTAAGCATTTTCTCGTTGCCACTTTTCTCCACCATTTTTGCCACCATTTTCTCGTCCAAGACCTAATTTTCTCCCATTCCCTTTAGCATTTGCTTCCTCCCTGTGGCACAGAGCCCTTATTGGAAGCCCCGTGATTTTAAAGCAGGCTATACATTTTGCTAAATAAATAATACTAATAGGGAGAGCCACCGTGAGAGGCTTCTCCTGCACGCCCCCCCACCTCTGTCAAGAGACTGCGTAGCATCTTTAAGTACACAGAATATTGACATAATAATGAAACGTACTACATAGCTTAGTAAGTAGCATTTAATGATAACAAATTCATTAATAACCACGGATGCCAATATACTAGGCAGGCAAATCAACTATAATGGGATGCAAAAGGAATATCTTGCGATCCCAGCAAATTTTGACTCATCATAGATCTATAAATATGATTTGCATTTATTAAAATTAAGAGCAGGAGTGATCAAACATTTGCATAATTCAAATAAGAAGCTCTTGAAATAATTAATGGATCATTTACTCACACAGGTAACCTACCTGAATTTATCCCTTTCTTGCTCAGTTGGATAGCTCAGTTGGTTCGAGCGTGCTGCTGATAATGCCAAGGTCGCAGGTTCAATACCCATATGGGATGGCTGCATATTCCTGCATTGCAATAGGTTGGATTAGATGATCCTCAGGCTTTCTTCCACACTACAGTTCTGTGATTCTATGATGTTGGTAAGCATAATGATGATGATGATAATAATAATAATAATAATAATAATAATAATAATAATATTTTTTAAAAGATTTGCCCTGCAAGCTTACTTTCTTCTGAGAGAATAATAAGATGGTTTTGCTTCTCTTGCCATGTGATGGGTCTAAGTCAGGCTTCCTCAAACTCAGCCCTCCAGATGTTTTGAGACCACAATTCCCATCATCCCTGACCACTGGTCCTGCTAGCTAGGGATCATGGGAGTTGTAGGCCAAAAACATCTGGAGGGCAGAGGTTGAGGAAGCCCGGTCTAAGTGAACCTTCACTCATTTCCTATTTACTAAAAGCACATGCTCACCTGATGCACTTGAACATTTGAGGGGGAATGCATACCGTATTTTTCCGTGTATAAGAGGCCCCCATGTATAAGACGCCCCCTATTTTGGGGGACTCCGATTTAAGAAAATGGGGGCTTTTGGGGGGGGAATGCCGAAAATCACTCACAAGGCTGAGAAACGATCACACACATCACAAAAGCCACAAAGCATCTGCCCTCTTGCCACCAACAGCCGGAAAGCACACTCACAATTGCCACAGCGAAAGCCAATCCACAGCAGCCCTTGCCGCAGCCACCAGTCACCAATAATAATAATAATAACAATAATAATAATAATAATAATAATAATAATAATAATAATTAATTATTTATATCCTGCCCTCCCCAGCTGAAGCCGGGCTCAGGGCGGCTAACAACAATAAAATAGTACAACATTCTAAAAACATTTCATTATAAAATTAATTCAACTCAAAATGATGGCAACCATTAGGCTAAAGTTCTGTGAAGATTGCCAAAGGAGGGAGTCAGGCTGTGCCTCAGCCAAAGGCCTGGTGGAACAGCTCTGTCTTGCAGGCCCTGCGGAAAGATGTCAAGTCCCGCAGGGCCCTAGTCTCTTGTGACAGAGCGTTCCACCAGATTGGAGCCACAGCTGAAAAAGCCCTGGCTCTAGTTGAGGCCAACCCAATGGACGCAGCAGCAACCAATCCAAAGCAGTCCTGTCGGCAGCCACTAATCACCCACTCAATTGCACCTGACAACCTCCTGCTCGCGGCTGCAGCCAATCGCCACTCTGCACTATCCGTATATAAGACGAATCCCGATTGTAAACATTATTTTAGAGTAAAAAACCCCTAATCTTATACATGGAAAAGTATGGCATTTTCAAGGGCTTGGATGTAAGTTTGTTTCAAGGCAATCAATATTAAATGGAGAAATAAATGTTAAAAATAGTTCTTGTTAAAAAAAACCCAGAAGCTTTCTTTTTAGGAATTACAGGCACCGAGATTCCAAAGGATCAGAAAAGATTGTTTACGTATGCGACAACAGCCACACGGATGGAAGGAAGAGTCAACCCCGACCAGAGAAGAGAGGCAAATCAAGATGATGAATGATGCAGAAATGGCAAAATTACCAGGAAGCTCGGAAATCAAGAAGACAAGAACTTTTAAAAAAGAATGGGAAATATTTATAATGTATATTCAAAATTATTGTCAACAGGTCAAAACATTAGCAGGATTCTAAACACACTTGTAATGTAACAGAATGTATAGATAACCTAGGAAGATGCTTCTTGGGAAGCCTGTTTCTTGGGAGAAAAGCTATGACAAACCTAGACAGCATCTTAAAAAGCAGAGACATCACCTTGCCAACAAAGGTCCTTGTAGTTAAAGCTATGGTTTAACCAGTAGAGATGTATGGAAGTGAGAGCTGGATCATAAAGAAGGCTGATCGCCGAAGAATTGATGCTTTTGAATCATGGTGCTGGAGGAGACTCTTGAGAGTCCCATGGACTGCAAGAAGATCAAACATATCCATTCTGAAGGAAATCAGCCCTGAGTGCTCACTGGAAGGACAGATCATGAAGCTGAGGCTCCAGTACTTTGGCCACCTCATGAGACGAGAAGGCTCCCTGGAAAAGACCCTGATGTTGGGAAAGATGGAGGGCAGAAGGAGAAGGGGACGACAGAGGACGAGATGGTGGGACAGTGTTCTCGAAGCTACTAGCATGAGTTTGACCAAAGTGCGGGAGGCAGTGGAAGACAGGAGTGCCTGGTGTGTTCTGGTCCATGGGGTCACGAAGAGTCGGACACGACTAAACAACTAAACGACTAAACAACAAATTTATTAGTGCCCATGCGCAAATGAAATTGAAATGAAGCTCCCTACCTTTAAAGCAAGCAAGCACACCAGAGGGAGCTGTCGAAGCTGCCAGGTGCTTCTCTCAGCTGCTCTGTGCAAAATGGCGGCAACTTGACTGCTCCTCTCCACTCTCCCTCAACCCTTGTGCCAGGCTTTTCTTTATGGCTGCTCCCCAAGTCTCATCCCTTCCAGTGTCTGCCCTTCTCCGCCTTCCTTGGGGCTCACTTGGTGGGAATGCTGCCTTTTCCCACTATTTGATGGGGTGATCCAAGGGAGAGGGGCTGGCAGGACATTTCGCTGACTGAAGCGGAGCCCAAATGGTGACCCCCAACACAGTCGAGCCCCACCATCCCGATGGTGATTCCCTCTTTCGTCTACATCTCCCTCACGGTGTCCCCTGAGGCAGGTCTCTTCACCTTGCTGTAGAGGAAGGCTGGCTCTGGAAGGAAGAAGAAGAAGAGTTTGGATTTGATACCCCGCCTTTCACTCCCCTTCAGGAGTCTCAAAGCGGCTAACATTCTCCTTTCCCTTCCTCCTCCACAACAAACACTCTGTGAGGTGAGAGGGGCTGAGAGACTTCAGAGAAGTGTGACTGGCCCAAGGTCACCCAGCAGCTGCATGTGGAGGAGCAGAGACGCGAATCCAGTTCACCAGATTACGAGTCCACCGCTCTTAACCACTACACCATGCTGGCTGCAGCAGGATTCTTCAAGGGCAAGGCTGGGGCTTCCAAACTGGGGCTGACTGTCTTTCTCCACCTCCCTCCCCTGCCCCCTCTCTGCCATCGTTTTATTTTTAAAGTTTTATTAATGCACTTCAACGAACAACAGCATAAATTACGTGCGGGAGAAAATACAACCACATACATAATAACCAGCCGCTCATTTTTGTAGTTCTTGGGCTTGGTACAATAATGTATCACCTTTACGTTAATTAATCTTATTTTCAAATTAATAACTGAATCATTTTTATACCCTTTAAAAAAAAACAACCCAAAGGCAAAACACCTCATCCCCTGTGGGAAAAGGCACATAAAAATCAAAGCAGACAATTAGTTAAATTAAAGAGATGGATCACAGAAAATGGCATTTTACAGAAATGATCTCTGTAGTTTCGGGGCTGAGAAGGAGGTTAGATACTGCCTATCTTTCTCATTTGTGCATAAAATAAAGGCATGGAAATCTCTTGCCCTTCAACAGCCTCTCATTAATCAGATGTTATTTTTTCCCCAGCCATTGCAGTTTTCCAAATGCCCCTTTACCACAGGGCTATGTTTAGCCATTGTGTTGAAAGTCAGGAGAAAATGGCCACATGTGAGTTCTTTAAAAAACACACAAAAAAAACAGCTCACGTGTCGCTGCAACTATGACATCCAATGGAAGCTGTGTGGCAGGATTCACTGGGCCAAAGATTTTTGGTATAATATACAGCTGAGTGATTGGGTAAAATTATGGAAGGAAGGTTTAAAATTTACTGCATGCAATGCCCTAAAAGAAAATGTGGTGAAAATGATGTATAGATGGTATATTACACCTGTCAAGTTAGTGAAAATGTATAAAGTCAGTAATAAATGTTGGAAATGTAAAGAAAAAGAGGGAACATTTTATCACATGTGGTGGGAATGTAAAAAGGTGAAATGCTTCTGGGAGATGATATATAATGAGTTGAAAAAAATGTTGAAATATACATTTATAAAGAAACCAGAAGCATTTTTATTGGGTGTTGTGGGGAGTGTCATAAATAGAAAGGAATGTAAGCTCTTTTTATATGCAATAACAGCAGCAAGAATATTATTGACCCAAAAATGGAAGCAAGAAGAGTTACCGACAATTGAATAATGGAGGATGAAGTTAATGGACTATTCAGAATTAGATAAACTAACAGGAAGGATTCGAAACCGGCGAGACCAGAAATTCACGGAAGACTGGAATAAATTTACGGACTATTTGAAGACGGCGTTTGTAGGGTTGCAAGAAGTTTTGTGAGGAGTATTATTAGAAGTATTGTAAAAATGGACAAGGGGAAGGATGATTTGTTAAGAGATGTAAAGGCAATATAAAGTTAAGAAATGCATAAGAAGTGGTTAAAACGGTGGATCATCAGAGGTGCTGATGGAAGTCTAAAAAGACTGTATAAGCGATATGTTTTGTGGTACATTTTATAATTTATATGTTAAAATTAATAAAAAATATTATAAAAAAGGAAGCTGTGTGACAGAGTGAGGTGCTGGATTTTGGTGTTGCACAGGGCCAAGGTCTACCATTGCTGGCACCCGTAGGGTCTCCCTCCCCTCTGAAATTAGGCTCAAAAGAAGTGTTGTGCTGTAGCCAGTAGACTAGAATATATTGTGGTGTGTGCTTGGTTGAGGGGAAGGTACGATGCCCACGACACTTTCACCTTTTTGCAAATGTGCCCACTGTCCCTCTCCAAAAATGTGGGCGAATCCATCGTCTGGATTCTCTGCCTTTACTGAGTAGACAAAATCAATTTCACAGAAAAGGGCTGGCGTAGCCAGGAGAAGAAAAGAGCTGAGGTAAAATTTGAGGAATTTATTTGCTCTTGTTGCTGAGGTACCCTGACGTTTGGCACCCTGAATTATTGTGCCGCCACATCCCAGATGGCGCTCAGTGGTCACACGTAGGCGGGAACCTGCATTTTGCGAGTTACAAAATGCAGCTTGAGTGTTAGGGGAAAGTGTGCAATAGAAACACAACCTGAAACGTAAGAGGAAATGTGTTCAGAGCATGTAATTCTGCCAAGGAGCTGTGCGTCAAAATCCACTAAAGGACCTTTACATGCTATGCAAGCATGAATCTGGATCTGCCACCACACATGAAATTGACGAGGAGCCCTCTGAAGGGCGCACTTTACTGAATCCTCTGACTACTCCATCGCAGCATTGACATGTCATGCTTTTCGGTGTATACTTCAACAACTGTGCATTTTAGGGTGAACAATTGTAGCCTGAGGCCTGCATGCTGATGAGACGAATGATTTCTGGAAAGGCCGGAAAACTCACAGATTCCACTAGCCATCCTTTGGTGTTTTTCTATATAGAGTCCACTTGATGGAGCTCCAGGTTAACAGACTACAGGTTCTCCAGTCCAGCTAATCAGCTCCACATCCTCTTGTTTTCTCCAGCTCTGGATAAAGCACAATGGCTGGATTATCGCCCATTCTTCCCGCTCAAGGCTTCATCACCATTTCTATTGATTACCACACACCACTGGAATGGAAGGTGCACATGCCCGTGTCAGTGAACCTGGTCCTCTAATTTTTGTGCTGATGACTAGCTAGCATCATCGGTGGAATGGAGTGGAACATTTCAACAGGTAACCTGTTTTCCTTTAGCACGAAGGCAGCTCTCTTGTTGGGACTGGCCAGGTTTACATAAGGTAAAGGGACCCCTGACCATTAGGTCCAGTCGCGGACGACTATCGGGTTGTGGCGCTCATTTCGCTTTACTGGCCGAGGGAAATGGCGTACAGCTTCCGGGTCATATAGCCAGCATGACTAAGCTGCTTCTGGCGAACCAGAGCAGCGCACGGAAATGCCGTTTACCTTCCCGCCGGAGCAGTACCTATTTATTTACTTGCACTTTGAGGTGCTTTCGAACTGCTAGGTTGACAGGAGCAGGGACTGAGCAACGGGAGCTCACCCCGTCACGGGGTTTCGAACCACCGACGTTCTGATCGGCAAGTCCTAGGCTCTGTGGTTTAACCCACAGCGCCACCCGTGTCCCGGCCAGGTTTGCATGCCTCACCTAAATGGCTTCCTGGGGGTGCAAGATTTAACGGTGATTCAGCTGCTGCTTTGTAGGTCAGGCTGCCTGTTGCTTTTCAATATTTTACTTTCCACCATCTGCTCCTGACCTTTCCTTTCTGGATGTTAGGCACCGAGGAAATGGGACATTTATTTAAAATGCAGAAAACAATAAACTCATATGTTTTAGAAGTACAAATCAATGGATGGTCGGGACAGCTAATAAAACGTCTTTGACAATTTAAGCAGGTTATAGATTGAAAGGATAACTTAATGGAAAACATTTCTCGACAGCCAAATCTCTCCCCCCCCCCCCCGCAACCATCCTCCAGCCACATTCTGGCATGTCTGTTTGCCCCCAAATCGGGTGGGCGGTTTTGTGGACTAGCCCCAGGCCTCCCTAGTTAACCAGCCCATTGCAGGCCAGATTGGCTTCTTGCCACCAAATGGGCCAACGGTGGTGGGGGTTAGGGGGCACTTAGCCGACCAGTTGTGACTGTTGGCGCCATGCCCAGGGGAAGTTTAAACGCCTGGCCTGTGGGGCCTTTCAGTCTCTCTCTCGCTGTGCCAGTTCTCCTCAGTGGCGTAGCGTGGGTTGTCAGCACCCGGGGCAAGGCAAGTAATTTGCGCCCCCTAACCCGTGGATTTGCCCTAACCCCAGATGTTGCGCCCGGTGCGGCCGGGCCCCCCTGCACCCCCCACGCTACACCACTGGTTCTCCTGTCTGCCCTCCCTCAGATTAGGGTTTTTCTCAGATGGTATGACCTTGCTATGGACAATGTTGGTCGCCTAATTTTCAGGGGTTGGGCAAGAATTTTCCCCACTTGGCTAATTGGCACCACCATTTGGGTTTTCGCCTACCTCATAGCAATCGTCACAACTTGGGAAGGCGGATAGGTACTGGGTAAGCCTAGTCTTGGTTTGAGGGGAGGTTGTAGCCTCTGCCTGCCCCTCCACAGGTAAAGGGATCCTGTTAAAGGGATCCGGGAGGAGTGGCTCCTGTCCAATGTCCAGATGGGGGCCAGGGCCATACCACTCCTCCAATGGGGACTGCTTGAGGAGATGCCCCGATTTGACGTAGGTCATAGGGTGTGTCCCCCCCCCCCCAGCTTCACCCTTAGAAACACTCCCAGTGGACGGAGGGGAGTGGCATGCGGCACTGCTTACCACAATGCCTATGGCCAAACCTCACATCTGTAACCAATAAAGTTGTGGCCTTATTTGATTCCCAAAACCAATATGCAGTGTGTTTTCTAGCTGTTTGCCCCTTGGGGAACAGGGTGGTCATGGGGCCTCGATGCGCAAGTTTAGCTTTGAATGTTCTAATCACATTGCCATTGGTTTTCTTACATGTTCCATTCTTACTCAATTCATAACACCCTTGGTTTCCTTAATGGGCCTGATCTTCATGGCTGATGTCAGTCTTCCATTGGAATCTGGATGTTTTCCACAAGTTTCATCGCCCGATTTCACCATGAAGATTGGTGTAACGCGAAACACGAGCATGAAAACAGACAAACATGCCATGCATACTTACATTTTAGCAAGGCATGTTTGTATACAAGGAAGATGCATAGGACTTTCAGCTATGCCTTCTCCCACACTGGTTCTCATTACACACACGCACACATACACACACACACACACACACACACACACACACCTTGTTAAGACACATTTATAGAGGGATTTAAACTTCGAACAGCTCCTGGAATTTTGTTAAATTTGGTGTTAGCATTTCATCTATTTAATGGCTCCATGCTCCTTCCCTGCCAGGTCTAAGAGATCCAAGTTTCAGTTGGAGAGGTCACTACTTTCCAGTATCGCTGGCAATTCTCTTTGCTCTTATGATCTCTTGCCCAACCAGCGTTTCCTCCTTCCTTTAAATTCTTTATTCAACACGAAGATCACTTAAATGAGCAAAAACTGATTTCAGCTTCATTAGTTCTGGAAAGGTGTCTTTGGTGGCCCTTAGCACCCCCAGGTACATGGCGTGATTTTGCAGGACTGTATGTGGGATGCCTGTTGTCCTTGCCTGCTGTATACAGCAAGGCTGTATATTGTCTCCCTGCTTATTTAACTTATATGCAGAATTCATCATGCGAAAGGCTGGGCTGGATGAATCCCTAGCCGGAGTTAAGATCGCCGGAAGAAATATCAACAACCTCAGATATGCAGATGACACAACCTTGATGGCAGAAAGTGAGGAGGAATTAAAGAACCTGTTAATGAGGGTGAAAGAGGAGAGCGCAAAATATGGTCTGAAGCTCAACATCAAGAAAACGAAGACCATAGCCACTGGGCCCATCACCTCCTGGCAAATAGAAGGGGAGGAAATGGAGGCAGTGAGAGATTTTACTTTCTTGGGCTCCATGATCACTGCAGATGGTGACAGCAGCCACGAAATTAAAAGACGCCTGCTCCTTGGGAGAAAGGCGATGACAAACCTAGACAGCATATTAAAAAGCAGAGACATCACCTTGCCAACAAAGGTCCGTATAGTAAAAGCCATGGTTTTCCCAGTAGTGATGTATGGAAGTGAGAGCTGGACCATAAAGAAGGCTGATCACCGAAGAATTGATGCTTTTGAATTATGGTGCTGGAGGAGACTCTTGAGAGTCCTAAGGACTGCAAGAAGATCAAACCAATCCATTCTGAAGGAAATCAGCCCTGAGTGCTCACTGGAAGGACAGATCGTGAAGCTGAGGCTCCAATACTTTGGCCACCTCATGAGAAGAGAAGGCTCCCTGGAAAAGACCCTGATGTTGGGAAAGATGGAGGGCAGAAGGAGAAGGGGACGACAGAGGACGAGATGGTTGGACAGTGTTCTCAAAGCTACCAGCATGAGTTTGACCAAACTGCGGGAGGCAGTGGAAGACAGGAGTGCCTGGCGTGCTCTGGTCCAGGAGGTCACAAAGAGTCGGACATGACTAAACGACTAAACAACAACATGTGGGATGCATGGAGAACTCAGCTGACCAGCTAAGAGGGCAGGGAATGTATGGCTACTGATGTTCTTTTGGTGCTCATGAGCAAATGGAAGCTTCCAGGAATGCCAAGTTAGCTGTTATATCTGACCTCTTTGTAGTACTTGTGGGAGGGAAGAGTTAAATTTCCCACAAGAAACTAGAGCCAGGAAGGAACAGGACCCACCACTGTTAGCAAACACAACAAAAGCCACTTTTACAAGGTAATCAACTGGTAGCTTTTGTAGATAAATCTCCAGAACATTATAGCATGCCCCTGTTCACTAAGACAGAAGTAGTTGTGGAAACAAATAGAAAAGCCTGCTTGGCAGGGGGTTGGACTCGATGGCCCTTGTGGTCTCTTCCAACTCTATGATTCTATGATTCTATGAAGCCTCACACATTCCTATCCCCTCACACAATTTAAACAAATGTCTGCCATCCAAAAATCGGTTGGCACCCAGGATTTTACCTAGGGTGGGAGGGTCAAATTCAAACCTTACAGTATTTACAATTTTCAAAATAGTACCCAAAGCAAAATGCAGCTTCTCCAGATTACATGATGCAAGTCTCCAATGCCCCAAAATATGTACCAAAATGCATTTATTAGGAGAAAGTATGGATTGAAATGCATTTAGTAATGAAAAGGACATACAAACCTGTGTTGCATTGGAGAAAACTGCTTGCAAAATTGCATATTGAAATGTGTGCATTAAGAGAAATGAGTGCTCAAATGCTGGCACATTTTTGCGAGCGATTAAAACGCACACACACACAAATAAATGGCAAACTGACATGGAAATACTAAACAGAAAGCTTGGGAAAAGGAGGCGCTGAGAGAAAATGGAATTGACAAGAGGCGTCTGTTCCTAGTTCTAGCATAAGGAGCAATTTCAGAAGGCATGTAACTACAGACAATTATATATAAATGGCTGCAGGGATTTGCTGACACGAAGACTAATGACATGTTCACCAGTGTTTCTCAAACTATACAAACCTGTAGTCCCTTTATTTTGGATAGACAGAGACTCAGCACCCGTAATCTGTTCCACAGGTGAATTAAGGGAGATTCTCAGATACAGTTGGCCGTACCCTGTTGCCTCCTGCATGTGAGGTTCTGCAGACAGGGGTGCAAATCCAACATTGTCATGAGAAGAGAATAGCCTGCCAATTAGGGGGCGAAATAGAGAAAGGAACTCCAGATGTTTGAAGAAAAGCAGTATCTCCACCACCAACACATTTCAAAACCACCCTTATGTAGGGGCATGGCTTGAGAACTGATTAGTTATAGTAGTGTGGTTTATGCACTTTGGGGAGAAAAAGCCATACCCAGGAGGAAGACTGATTCTGTTACTTTCCTAGTTTTGTGGTTGCTTCTCTGCCCTACCATTAGACAGAGTGAGGCAGCTGTTCTCCAGCAGCTGATCTGGGTGTCACAAAATACCGTATTTTTTGCTCTATAAGACTCACTTTTTCCCTCCTAAAAAGTAAAGGGAAATGTGTGTGCGTCTTATGGAGTGAATGCAGGCTGCGCAGCTATCCCAGAAGCCAGAACAGCAAGAGGGATCACTGTTTTCACTGCGCAGTGATCCCTCTTGCTGTTCTGCCTTCCGAGATTCAGATTTTTTTTTTTATTGTTTTCCTCCTCCAAAAACTTGGTGCGTCTTGTGGTCTGGTGCGTCTTATAGAGCGAAAAATACGGTAGCAACAAATGGTTGAGTTACTTCCTTTGACCAGGCTGCCATGCACCTCGTCTTGGGGGGCGGGGACCATTGGCAGTGCTGCTTCAGGCAGCAAAATGTCTTGGGCTGCTTCTGATTGTGGAGCACCTTCTCAAGTATGTTCTTGGAGTTGAGACTTGGTACATGAGAAGTAGGCTGTTTCTAAGAATAACAACAAGGAGTCTTATGGCACCTTAAGGACTAACAAATGTAGTATATGACATAAGTTTTCATGAACTACATGTTAAAGGTAAAGGTAAAGGGACCCCTGACTATTAGGTCCAGTCGTGACCGACTCTGGGGTTGCGGCGCTCATCTCGCTTTATTGGCCGAGGGAGCCAGCGTACAGCTTCCGGGTCATGTGGCCAGCATGACTAAGCTGCTTCTGGCGAACCAGAGCAGCACACAGAAACGCCGTTTACCTTTCCGCCAGAGCGGTACCTATTTATCTACTTGCACTTTGACGTGCTTTTGAACTGCTAGGTTGGCAGGAGCAGGGACTGAGCAACGGGAGCTCACCCCGTTGTGGGGATTCGAACCGTTGACTTTCTGATCAGGCTGGCAACAATTGAACAAAAAGCATTATTTACAGAATCACCAACCAACTCCAAACTGCCAGCTGTCAACTCCCAACTGCCAATTTCCAATTTCCAACTGCCACCTCCTTGCCCCAATACCATCTATTCTTTGTGAAGTATATTCCCAATGAGATTACATTACAAATACTAACACAACATTCCACTTGACCTAGTGCAAGTAGGAATGGGGAAGGAATTGGGCTGATAGTTACACTTCCTGAAACAATATGCCATGGGTAGGCAAACTAGGGCCCGGGGGCCGGATCCGGCCCATTCGCCTTCTCAATCCGGCCTGCGGACGGTCCGGGAATCAGCATGTTTTTACATGAGTATAATGTGTCCTTTTATTTATAAAGCATCTCTGGGTTATTTGTGGGGCATAGGAATTCGTTCATTTCCTCCCCAAAATATAGTTCCCCAGAAGGTCTGAGGGACAGTGGACCGGCCCCCTGCTGAAAAAGTTTGCTGACCCTGCAAACAAAAATGCAGCAATCCTTGGAAGCTAACACTTTTCTGAACGTTCGATGCAGTGTGTTAACCCAAAAAGTGTACACCAAAACACACATACTAGTGGGAAGTGTGCCAAAATGCATTTACATGATGGAAAATTGTATGCCAAAAGACAAAAAACCTATGTATTAGGAGAAGTGCACTAAAAGCTGATATATTTTCATTAGGTCTTTTTTTTTTTAAATTGCAAACTGATGTGGAAATCTGGATAACTGAATTTAGGACTAGAGAAATGAGAGGAACCAAAACTGGCCTGTTTGCTCCTCCCTAGATGGAAGTGTCCTATAATTCAGAAAAGCGGACGCCATGCTAAATTTGTTCACCTTTGAGAGGCTACAATGCTCTTTGGTTGGCTTCGTTGCAACAGTCTTGACAGAGACAGCTCTCCCTCTGGGAGTTGTCTCCAAGATATATGGACACAAGCTGCTCAGAGCTTTAGAGTTCATGACCCGGACAACCAGTCTTTTGGACTGAGCCTTCTAAGGCTGCAGGAAGCCAAGTGCAGACTCTGGGAGCCAGAACCCCATCGCAATAGGTCCATGGTGGTCTGTCTCCTCCTTGAGAGCTACACTGATTGTAGTCTTCAAGTAGCCTTCAGTGCCAACCGCCGACATCAAGCAAATTATAGTCTTCAAGTCTCCGCCATCAATTGGCTTGGATCAAGTCATTTTCAAAAGGTTCCCTTTTTGATGGCAACACTTTCCCAGAAGCTTTTTGTAGGACTAAATGTTAAACCACATCTCTGACCGCCCCTACTTTTTCTAAAAGCAAAGCAATCTGACCCCCAGGGGCCAGGAGATGCTTTCTGAAAAGCGTATCCTTATTTGTACATCGTGCTGTTCCTCAAGGTAGGAAGGAATCACTAATGGAGCTGCCGAAGGAGTTCCCGGGGTCGGCGTTCCACCGCTGTGCGGGAAAGCGTTCCCTAAAAGCCACCAGTCGAATGCCACCAGACGCTTATCCTAAATCAAGCCTGAGTTCCCTTTATAGACATCTTCCAGCTGTGTTGATACATTATCAAGCTAGCCTGTTAAGTAGATCTATAGTCCTGGTAAGTGTTTTTACTTGTGCGCTGCTGCTGCTGCTTCTTCTTCTTCTTCTTCTTCTTCTTCTTCTTCTTCTTCTTCTTCTTCTTCTCTCTCTCCCCCCCCATTAATGCCTCCTAGGCTGCAACAGCCATCCATCACTCTTGCCTATCAAAGTTTGCAGTACTGGAACTAACGCAGGTTTCTCCCACAGAGGAAGAAAAACAAGGAATAGAGAGAACACAGGAACACGCTTCTGTGCTTCCTCCTGTGCATCATGGACCAGATCCTATGCAGATACAAAGCAGTGTTAACAACTCTGCCACATTCGCTGCCCTGATTTACCCACGATAGTCCCGCCAGAACCCCCATTTAGGTTTTCTAGAAGTTAGACTTCCTTTTCTAAAGGAGGCGTTTTCCTTTAAAATCAAAACCTTTTCTTTTCACTAGCATTTCTCTCCGGGGACTTGTCAGCAGAGAGAGAGAGAGAGAGAGACCCAAATCTCCCAGCGATAATAAGTTTCCGAGTTATTATGCCAGCAGAAAAGAAAGACAGAGCTTTGAGCTTGGCCATTTTATTTTATTTTTATGGTGTTCCAGACTTGTTTTTTTAAACCCGAGTTTATGCAAACCTCAGTCCACAATCAGATATTTGGAACTGCGTGCGATGCTTCAGCGGTGGCAGACAGCCTCAATTACAGGGTTTGAATAAAGCGCTAAAGCTGACAAAGGATACACTTATTATAGCTGGGATTGAGGGATGTTGTACACAAATGCACACTCTATCAATGCATTGGGAGGGTGCCTGGTATAGTGGATGTGTTCACCCAAGAGCTGAATTCTGGCCACATCCCTGTTGCTTTGGCAAATGGCCTCACCTCTTGTTCCTTTCTTGCTTTCTGTCTTGCTTCTTTAGATTTTAGGCTCTTAAGGGGCAGAGCTGCTTTTTTGGCCAGGGTCTCTATATGCTGTGGCCAGACAAAGAGAGCCCAACCAGCAGGGGCCTTTAGGAGCTGCTCTCTGTGTTCAAAGTCATTCCTAGAAATGGCAAGAACCTAAATCAATTCTGCTTGGAGCCGTTAACTAGATTGGTATGCTTTTCGGCGATTCAACGGAAATGCAGAAAAGCCACCCAATTTTGAAACAAGCACCCGTTTTGGAATCCTGCAATATATCCTAGCACCGGCGGGAGCCCTTTCTCCAATTGCAGCCTGATAATTGGATAAGGGAGATGCAGGACTAATAAAAATGAAGCACTTTGCCAAGAACTGCCCAAAATTCCTTGCATAAATGGCAAGTTCTGCAAGAGGTTGGGATTGAAACACCTGTGGAAGCTGGACTCAGCCTAAGGGAAAGGGAAGATATTTATTCTCTGCTGATAGCCTGAATGATTTGCCCGTGCTGTGGCAATCTCAGCTGGGGAAATCCAAATTTACAACTAATTTTGAGAGGAAAGATTCACTGTGTTTCCAATTACGAGAAAAACAAGGTTCTTCAGTGGAGCTCTGTTCATTTTGCTGTGAAGTGCAACGGGCTGATTTTATTGAACACCTCATCAGCCCGAGTTGAGTGCTTAATCAGTGTTGCAAACTCCTCAGCAAGCTATAGAAGTGTATAGTATTGGAAAATAACTAGGCCTTTGTTTCAGCCTCTTAACTGTACTTAAGATGCTAAAGGAATTTTAACCCTTCGTACGGCACTCGCTGCTGATCTGTGGAGAGGGATCGGGCCAGGTGGCTGTTGTGTATTCAAACACACCTTGTTGGTTATGTGTGGTGGTGTGGGGGATTGAGATGCTGTGAGGTTTTCCTCCATCAAACTCTCATTTGCAAGGGGGAGCAATACAGCAACATTAATAAACCTGAGCTAAGGTTGCTCTGCAGGAGAGACCCCTATAGACTCCTAAATTACTAAGTAATTTCTTTTTGTTAACACACACATACACACACCACCACAAAAATAAAAATATAAAGCCAACTTCTGTTTATTGCAGTGGGCATCTTCATGCTCTTCTGTTCTCAATGTGTGGCATTTTGCTTAGAGCCTGGAATATGATAAATGCAGAATGCGTATCCCTGGGAATAACAAGCATCATTTATGAAGCATCTCAGAGTGTTCCAAGCGTGTCACATACACTAACTCAGTAAATCTTCCACAACCCCCTAAGCTAACTCTGCATTATTATCTCTCGGTTTCAGATTGGGGAGAGGCGCTGAAGCCAAGAGAGACTTTCAAAGGTAACCTGGCGAGCTCATAGCAGAGGTGGCATTACATCTGGGGAATTCGTGGCTCATAGCTCACAGCATAGGCTACTAGATTGGAGGGGAAGGGCTAAGACTCAGGGGGAGAGCATACACTTTAGATGCAGGAGATCCCAGGAGGAGATCTGGGAAAATCAGGGGAAGGCACCTTCTGTGAGTGCAACTCTCTTTGGGGAACTTCCATGAAGAGGAGGTAGTGAGAAAGTTACCTTCCATTTTGAGGATTTTGAGGTCCAAGCCATTTTCTCTCTCTGCTTTTTATCCTTCAAGGTGCCAGAGGGCAACCCTGCTGCCCTTCCTTGAACTCAAGGTCAGGGATGACAACTTCTAGGAGCTACAGGTGAGAGCTGAGTGTGGGTTGGGGGCCAAAGGTGGACCAACTACCCCAGAAGGACCACCAGAGGTACTAAAAGGTAAAGGGACCCCTGACCATTAGGTTCAGTCAAGACCGACTCTGGGGTTGCGGCGCTCATCTTGCTTTATTGGCCGAGGGAGCCGGCGTACAGCTTCCAGGTCATGTGGCCAGCATGACTAAGCCGCTTCTGGCGAACCAGAGCAGCGCACGGAAACACCGTTTACCTTCCCGCCGGAGTGGTACCTATTTATCTACTTGCACTTTGACCTGCTTTCGAACTGCTAGGTTGGCAGGAGCAGGGAGCTCACCCCGTCGCGGGGATTCGAACCGCCGACTTTCTGATCAGCAAGTCCTAGGCTCTGTGGTTTAACCCACAGCGCCACCCGCGTCCCTCCAGAGGTACTACCTCTCCCCCAATGCCCCATACACAACCAGTGTATCAGCAGTGTTTATTGTACGCAGTGAAACAAAAGTGCTATAGGGAAGGGAGACTGAAGGTTAAGGACTAGCCTCCCAGCATCTTGTTTTTAGAAAGTGTTTGTTTTTTAGTTATTTAAGTCTGGGGTTCACTGCTGCTGCTGCTGCTGCTGCTCTTGTTGTTGTTTTGCAGCAATTCTCCTGGTAGTCAGTGGATGTTTTATTACATTTTTCAGAGAAGGTGGCCAATAGATTTTGATTCGAATCAATATTACACTTTTGAAATAAATGCATGTGCAATTATGCACAATATGTGCATAAATCAAAGGCGCCTTTTCAGAGCTAATGAAGCAGAAATCTGTTTTTTGCTAATTTAAGTGATCTTCCTGTTGACTAAGGAATTAAGCAAGAAGAGAGAGAGAGAAAAGGAAAAAAAAGGCGAGTTGTGGGGAGGGAGAGGGGAGAATTAAAAAGAACAAAAAGCATCGCTTGAAACAAACAAATGTATTAAGTTTTAGCCACTGCTTCTCAGCAGCGATTCTTACACCTCATTGACAATTTAGTTTAAAGGCAACTGAAGCTGTTGCTGAAATTTCAGTTTTGTTTGGAAGATAATCCACTTTTCTTTAAAACACATTAGGGCTGCAAATCATTAATGTTGGATAAAACCAATGTGCCAGATCCGCCATCTGAAAATGTTTGCTCATGGTGGTAAATATTTTGTATCATGCTGATCTAATTTGCATGCCACGGGGAGTCACAGGCTGTGTTAAAACAGTTTAGCAAGTCAGTATGCATATAACATTAAATTAAACCCTAGATGCACTGAGATGTCTTCCCCCTTGGTCTTCAGAGGCTGCGGTTAGGCCTAACCATCTACATCACTGGCACTAGGCCAGGATACACTCATGGATGGTCTAACCTTCACCAGGCACTGGAGCCAGTGAATTCTGCACAAAGTTCTGCAGGCTGGCTCATGTCACTTGTCGTGCTACCTTCAACTCTCTGGGAAAACGAGTTCATGGGTACATACAGCCATTTTGTCTGTTCCACCATGGTCGCTGGACAAACAGATAACATAGAATACCCTCCAACATTTCTCTGATGAAAAGAGGGATGCCTTATCATACTGGTGAAAATAAGTCCATCCTAAGGAAAAGCGAGGGACACGGGTGGCGCTGTGGGTTAAACCACAGAGCCTAGGACTTGCCAATCAGAAGGTCGGCAGTTCGAATCCCCACGACGGGGTGAGCTCCCGTTGCTCTGTCCCTGCTCCTGCCAACCTAGCAGTTTGAAAGCATGTCAAAGTGCAAGTAGATAAATAGGTACCACTCCGGCGGGAAGGTAAACGGCATTTCCGTACACTGCTCTGGTTCGCCAGAAGCGGCTTGGTCATGCTGGCCACATGACCCGGAAGCTGTCTGCGGACAAACGCCGGCTCCCTCGGCTAATAAAGCGAGATGACCACCACAACCCCAAAGTCGGCCATGACTGGACCTAATGGTCAGGGGTCCCTTTACCTTTAAGGAAAAGAGGGACATTCCGGGATCAAATCAGAAATCCCTTTTCAGATAAAACAGAAAGAATCCTTGGTTGGCCAGAAGACAATTCCGCAGTGGGAAGAAAGGCTTTTAAATAAAATAAAATAAATGAAGGAGCCCTCAAAGAAACATGGTCTTGGATTATCACCAAGTCTGGAACTCTTTTTGCCTACGTTTTTTCCTCCGCAGAATGTCAGCAGCCTGTGAAAAATGACGAGGAATGGATGTTTCGGTAATAATAACTTCCACTGCTACAGCGTTTGCGAGGAGGGAAAGTGTGGCAAGACTCACTTAACAACCTAGCAGCCTAGTTCATTGCTAACAGAACATAAAACAGATAGAGCTGTGGATGAGAAGCAGCCGGGGAAGCAATCTGTGAGCAAGTGGGCAGGAGAGATCGTTTGCACCTGGGCTGCATTTGGGGGTCAAACAATGGGGATGCGCTTGTGTGTTGAGTGACAGTTAAAGGCCTTGGATATGGTATTGATGAAAATCCTGTTAAACTTGAACAGTTAATACCTAATTAATGAATGGGTGCTTTTAGAAGTAAGACCATCAGAAGAATTATACAGTGGTACCTCGGGTTACATACGCTTCAGGTTACATACGCTTCAGGTTACAGAATCCGCTAACCCAGAAATAGTGCTTCAGGTTAAGAACTTTGCTTCAGGATGAGAACAGAAATTGGGCTCCGGCGGCGTGGCAGCAGCAGGAAGCCCCATTAGCTAAAGTTGTGCTTCAGGTTAAGAACAGTTTCAGGTTAAGTACGGACCTCCGGAACAAATTAAGTACTTAACCCGAGGTACCACTGTATAAGGACTATATAAGAACTCCAGTGAAAACCAGAGGGGAAACCACTAATGTTCACTTATTTGCCCCATGTCCAGAACGGAAATCAGCCCAGCAAATGCAACCAGTGTTTGCCATTGTTGTTGCTTCCCGTCTGCAAAACAATACCTAATTGATCACTCCTCCACACCTCATTTGCATTGCATTTCCTTTGCATCGAAATGGATGGGGTGAAACAGCATGCTGACAATGCAATTTTTGCAATTCATGCAATTAATTGCGTAAGTGAGGTAACTTCATCACGGCGGGCAGCGAGATGAATGGTGTGGTCTTTGGCAGAAGACAACCCGCAGCAGAATGGAAAGGGTTCTGCATGTGATACACAGGGAATGGAAAACAGGGCCCTTCTGCACCCCCAGTTAGGACAGATCCAATTGCCCACCTATTCCAGCTAACTCGCCCTCCGTTAATTTGTCTCATTCCCCTTTAAAGCCATCTAAGATTGTGGCTTGGCCCTGAAGCACCACATTGAAGTAGCAATAGCAAGGTTAAAGCTAGAATGACTTACTGTATTTTGGAGATCACTCAATAGCTCCAGTCAGAGTCTGGACCAAACCTGAATTGGTCATTTCAAGAGCAAACAGTGCAATCCTAACCATGTCTCCTCAGAATTAAGACCTGTTGAAGTCAATTGGTCCTACTTCCTGATGAGTGGGTGAGGACATTCTGGCATCTTGGTGTGGCTGTCACAATCCTACTGTGGAATTAATAATAATAATAATAATAATAATAATAATAATAATAATAATAATAAATTTTTATTTATACCCCGCCCTCCCCAGCCAAGGCCGGGCTCAAAGCAGCTTACAAGCAATAATAAAAACAAGATGAATGATTACAACTTAAAAAAAAAAAATACAACATTAAAATAATGGAACATTAAAATATTAAAATGTAGCCTCATCGCAGGAGGAGAAGGAAAAGAAAAAAAAGAGAGGGAGGGAGGGAATCAAATTGGCTCAAAGCCAAAGGCCAGGCAGAACAACTCTGTCTTACAGGCCCTGCGGAAAGAAATCAGATCCTGCAGGGCCCTGGTCTCATGAGGCAGAGCGTTCCACCAGACCGGAGCCAGTGTTGAAAAGGCCCTGGCTCTAGTTGAAGCCAATCTAACTTCCTTAGGGCCCGGGACCACTAGGGTGTTGCTATTTATGGACCTTAAGGTCCTCCGTGGGGCATACCAGGAGAGACGGTCCGGTAGGTACGAGGGTCCTAGGCCATGAAGGGCTTTAAAGGTCAAAAGCAGCACCTTAAATCTGCCCCTGTACTCCACCGGGAGCCAGTGCAGCTTGAAAAGCACTGGGTGAATATGCTCCCATGGCAGAGACCCCGTGAGGAGCCTCGTTGCAGCATTCTGCACCCGCTGGAGTTTCTGGGACAGCTTCAAGGGCAGCCCCGCATAGAGCAAATTACAGTAGTCAAGCCTGGAGATGACCGTCGCATGGATCACTGTGGCCAAGTCGGGGCATATTATTAGTGGCAGTAGTAGCATAGAACTGTAGATCTGGAAGGGACCCTGAGGATCATGTAGTCCAGCCCCCTGAAATGTAGGACTATGTATCTGTTCCTTATGGGGATCAAACCTGGGCCTTATGAGTACCACACTCTGACTGACTGAGCTACGCAATCACGGTTTTATTCACTTCACTCTTTTCTTCAATAACTCATCTTGAGGGACAAAAGTAAGTGTAGAAGAAGCAATTATGGGGCAGAAAGAAGTAGTAAATGTCAGAATTTTGTTATATAGATGATAGAAGGTGCGTGTGTGGCGACTGTGGCAATAGATGGTCCTCAGTGTCCTTTGTGCCAGGGGAAGTAAGGTCAAGGTCAAGGGACCCCTGACCATTAGGTCCAGTCGTGGCCGACTCTGGGGTTGTGGCACTCGTCTCGCTTTATTGGCCAAGGGAGCCGACTTACAGCTTCCGGGTCATGTGGCCAACATGACTAAGCCGCTTCTGGTGAACCAGAGCAGTGCACGGAAACGCCGTTTACCTTCCCGCTGGAGCAGTACCTATTTATCTACTTGCACTTTGACGTCCTTTCGAACTGCTAGGTTGGCAGGAGCAGGGACCGAGCAATGGGAGCTCACCCCGTCGCGGGGATTTGAACCGCCGACCTTCTGATCGGCAAGTCCTAGGCTCTGTGGTTTAACCCACAGAGCCATCCGTGCCCCAGGGGAAGTAGCCTTAAGCAAATTTCAGGCCCCACCTCACCCCATAGATCTCTGGGGCGAAACTTTGCAGCAGAGCTCTTGTGTAGTTATGGGGTTTTTCACGGGTAGCTCACAAACTTCACAGTGCTGGGGGAATTTCATGGACATTTTTAGGCCAGCACTGCTTATGACGGCTTTATGTTTGGGAGCATTCTGCCCTGGCTATGCTATTGCAGATTCCTGAAGTCTCATGCTAGTCTGTTCTGTTAAGATGGGCCAGAGGAGAGAGGAATTTAAGCTGCACCCCAAAGGGTACTTACTTTTTAAAAAAAATAATATTTATTCAAATTTTAAAGATTACAAAGAGAAAATTAGAAAAAACAAAAAAATAAAAAATACAGAAAAAATACAAACAGTTAGAAAAAAAACCCAGCTCAAACCTTTACATAACTTTCTTTCCTTTGCTTATTTCCTTGACCTCCTCACACCTCCCTTTTTTGTATTCTAGTTCAATTAGATATTTCAGCAAATCCTTTCCAGCTTTGTTTTTATCCTAATAATTTATCTTAATGCCAAAGGGTACTTACTAGGTACTTACCAGTAATCCCATTGAACTAGGTAGCACCTTCTCCCATGCAAACATGTTTAGGATTGAAACATCAAACAAAGCTCTGCTAGGTCAAGAAATGGCTTGAAGACTTCACCTGAGGCTGCAAATTTGGGGCAGTGGGAGATGGTCAATAGCTGTTCACTCTCACCTCAGACATACAGTGGTACCTCGGGTTAAGTATTTAATTCGTTCCAGAGGTCTGTACTTAACCTGAAACTGTACTTAACCTGAAACACCACTTTAGCTAATGGGGCCTCCCGCTGCTGCTGCGCCGCTGGAGCACGATTTCTGTTCTCATCCTGAAGCAAAGTTCTTAACCTGAAGCACTATTTCTGGGTTAGCGGAGTCTGTAACCTGAAGCGTATGTAACCTGAAGCGTATGTAACTTGAGGTACCACTGTAATTGCAGAAACTCATATGAACAAAGAGAAGTCTGCAGAGAAATTCTTTGAAGGGAAAATCTTGGAGGCTACGGACACGATTTGGCCCGAAATTAAGCCCGCTGATTTCAGTGGGGCATTTAAGCACCCAACAGGGTTCAACAGTGCTTAAGTCTGGCTGGATTGTGTCCTCTGTTTCCCATTCCCAAAGAGTTTCTTGTGAAATTAATCCAAGAGTGAAGCAAAACATGGAACTGTCAGGACGGATCCAGTTAATATGCTTATTTAAAGCCTTCCCCTTTCTGTCTCCTCCTTTTGACATCGGCAGAAAGAACTTATGCCAGATCCTGACAGCTTGCGAAGCAGAAAGCTATTTCTCCTGAAAGAGCTGGCCCTGATATGCTAAAGCACTAATGTCTGGCAAGGTTGGGGGAATTTGATGCCAATGTGTTTATTAAAATTCTGCTCCGTCTCTGATGCATGCAAAGGGGACCTGAAACCTAAACGAAGGTGTGTGGAGGCCTTTTACATCAGTTCAATGACCAGGATCCATGGCTTTCTCTGGATCAGAGGCTCTTGATCGGTGCTGCCCCAGAAAGGATGGAGATGTCCTCTGACCAAGAATAACAGTGTTTGTTTGTTTGTTTGTTTTTGTGTGTGTGTGTGAGAGAGAGAGAGAGAGAGAGAGAGAGAGAGAGAGAGAGAGAGGGATTACTGTGGTACCTCGGGTTACATATGCTTCAGGTTACATACGCTTCAGGTTACAGACTCCACTAACCCAGAAATAGTGCTTCAGGTTAAGAACTTTGCTTCAGGATGAGAACAGAATTCTTTTGAAACTTTAATAAATATTATTATAAAAAAAAGAGAGAGAACAGAAATCGTGCTCTGGCGGCACGGCAGCAGCAGGAGGCCCCATTAGCTAAAGTGGTGCTTCAGGTTAAGAACAGTTTCAGGTTAAGAACGGACATCTGGAACGAATTAAGTACTTAACCTGAGGTACCACTGTATAGGGAAACCTCCTATTGCAGAAACCTCTGCCATGTTACCAAATTTCCCCCAGATTATACTTCTGTGAGTTTGTAGCCCTATAATTTATTCACTAGCATTTCTTTCAGGGGTTATAATTTAAGGATGGCGGAATCTGTCAGCTTCAGTGTCTCTTGGTTTCTCATTTTTTTCACAGTTCTTGTGATATATATTTTTTTAGACCTCATGAAAATTTGCCAGCGTTTTCTTTTTGCCGTGCAGTTTTGTCCGGCCATGCAAGTTGCCCTAATATGTGATTGTCACTAATATATGCATAAATGCACATGCACTTTCGTCTAATATATATATTTTGTACACATTATTTAATTGGAGGACTACAGTGCAGGACTCAGAAAAGTGCAGATTATGAAGGGTGTCCGTGTTTGAGTTTGCGTATTGTTTCAGAAAGGGCAAAGTAGGTTGGTTTGCGTTGAAATCCTTACCGAACTGGATTTCTCCCCGTGACCAGTATTGTGAGATATTTGTTCTGCTGTAGATGTGCTGAAAGTCCTGTACTATGGTTGTGTATTGATGGATTGGCCTTAGCCAGGTGATAGCTTTCAAAATGTGTTCCTCGGGGGAAGCCTGGGATGGCCTCAGAATTTTATCAGGAGTCTTTCAGTGACAAAACCAGTAATAGCGGTCTTGTTTCCCTGTCAAGACAGCTTGTCTGCCTCGACCAATCTTCTCCTGAACATGCAGCTACAGGGGAGACCTGGGTGTCTTACTGGACACACTCTTAATTCATGCCAGAAAGCCACTTCCAACATCAGGAGGAGGTGGGGTTGCGGGCTTCACGCCCCCAACGCACGCACGGAGGCTGTTTCCCACCCCTGCGCGATCAGGGGAATCCTCGGGCCGCGTCATCCCCTGAGCCAGCCAATCAGCTGGCTCGGGGTGTGTGGCTTGCCTCACTTAAGGCAAGCACTGCCCCGGGATCTCCCTCTTTTGCCCGCGCAGCTGCTCTTGTTTCCCACCCACCCATCCTTTAAGGTTTCTCTTTTGACCTTGCTATGGACCTCGGTTGGTCACTGTTAAGGGGCCTGGTAGGAATTTTTTCCACTTGGCAAATTGGCACCGACCATTTGGTTTTTTGCCTAAAGGTAAAGGTAAAGGTACCCCTGCCCGTATGGGCCAGTCTTGACAGACTCTAGGGTTGTGCGCTCATCTCACTCTAGAGGCCGGGAGCCAGCGCTGTCCGCAGACACTTCCGGGTCACGTGGCCAGCGTGACAAGCTGCATCTGGCGAGCCAGCGCAGCACACGGAATGCCGTTTACCTTCCCACTGGTAAGTGGTCCCTATTTATCTACTTGCACCCGGGGGTGCTTTCGAACTGCTAGGTTGGCAGGCGCTGGGACCGAACGACGGGAGTGCACCCCGCCGCGGGGATTTGAACCGCCGACCATGTGATCGGCAAGTCCTAGGTGCTGAGGTTTTACCCACAGCGCCACCCGCATCCCCGGTTTTTTGCCTACCTCGTAGCAAATCGTCACAACTCCTTTGGTTTTGGCGGTTAGGCATTGGTAGGGGTATTGTTATGTAGATGTGGTGGGGGGGGGGAAGAGTGCCATCACCTCCCCCATATACTGAAGGGTGGTCCGGTAAAGGATTCCGGGGGGCATTGCCTCATCCGAAGCCTATGGAGGTCAGGGCCTAAAGTGCCCCCCGAGCGGTGACCCCGGGGGAGTACCTAGTTGATGTGCATCAGCATGGCTCCCCCTGCTGGTGTTAACCCTTCCCGGTCTTCAAGCAAACAGGCTGAAGCCGGATAGTCTGATAGGACCAATGCTTAAGCCAATATCACTCTTACCTGTAACCAATAAAGTTGTGGCCAATTTTAGCCCATTACCTAATACAGTGGTACCTTGCAAGACGAATGCCTCGTAAGACGAAAAACTCACAAAACGAAAGAGTTTTTCGTTTTTTGAGTTGCTTCGCAAGACAGATTTCCCTATGGGCTTGCTTCGCAAGGCGAAAACGTCTTGCAAGTTTGTTTCCTTTGTCTTGCAAGTTTGTTTCCTTTTTCTTAAAACCGTGCATTCACTTCGAGGAGCAACTCATAGCACGTGGTGTGGTAGCCTTTTTTGAGGTTTTTGAAGACTTTGGTGATTTTTGAAGCTTTTCCAAAGTCCGTGCTTCGCAAGACGAAAAAATCACAAGACGAAAAAACTCGCGGAACGAATTAATTTCGTCTTGCGAGGCACCCCTGTACAATGTTGCCACATGTCTTTATTTCCATTGGGGGAGGGCAGGAACTCGCCACACAATATGGCGAGGCTGAACAGTGGTCGCTTCCCTGCATCAGTGGAGTTTGCTCTCTAGAATGTTTCCCCAGAACCCCCCAGCCCAAAACAAGGGTTCCTCTGCAGAAATGGCTGAGGTGGAACTGGTTCCTTGAAGGCAGGTTTCAAAACCAGAGAGACAGACTTCCTGTATATCTACGGTCCCCTCAGAAGCAGCATGTAGTCTCTGTATACAGATGCAGTCACACGTGTTACTGTTGTGTAATAATTGCTATTGTCAGTTTAACGATCTGGCGCAGTTATTACCTGTTGTCAAAAAGTACGTCATCATTAATTATTGCCTCTTACCATCTATGACATTTACCCAGCAGTGAGAAGTGGCACCTCTGACAGAGACCGGTGATCACTTATGCGGACATATGCGCAAGTAATGAGGTAACAGATGGGGATGTATGGCAAGCCGAAGGAACAAGCAGTGTGCTTGCCGCTTACGCGAAGGAATACAGCATTCTTGCCCTGCTATAATAACAATGAATTCTGCGCACTGGTTTGTGGAATGAAGTGAGCCTTAAGTTGGATTTTCACAAAAGAAAACCCAGCTTAGGGGAGATAAATATCCAAATACTATTTTAAAATATCTGCGGCGATGGATTCTTCAACTCTCACATGTTATTTGTATAGGTGCATTGGTGTGTGTGTGTGTGTGTGTGTGTGTGTGTGTGTGTCCTTCATGATTTCAGAGTGGCAACTTCTCCTAGAGGAGTTAAACACAAGGATTTTCATTTAAAAAGCAATATGTGGATACAAGCACTGGAAGAATTCATCTGAGGCAATAAAGATCAGGGCAGTTAATTGGTTACACTTCCAGGATGAGCAAATCCAACTGATCTCCATTTATGCCTCTGCCATGGGTCAAATGGCCATACATTTCCCCAGGCGCTTGTAAGAATATTCGTGGTGCTCTGAAACAGTGTGCCCAGTGCTCCTAAAGCCAATTCAGTCATGACCACTCGAGTAATCCCTAGTAATCTCTTTGGGAGTCATGGCTTTAGTACAGGGGTCAGCAAACTTACCACGCCTCAGGCCGGTGTCTCTGGCGCTGATCGCACAGTGGGCCGGAGGGCGGGGGAGCACGTGCCCATATGCGTGTGCACATGCTATTTGCGGCGCACTTCTGGGTCGGAGGAGCACCAGAAATAGCTTGTGCGCATGTGCACGGGCCTCTTCCGACCCGGATGTGCACTGGAAATAACGCTTGTGCGTGCGCAAATAATGCTTGCGCATGTGCACAAGCTATTTCCGGTGCTCCTCCGACCCAGAAGTGGGCAGCTGCGCAGCGCAGCACGTGGGTGGTGGCAGCGGGCGGCGGGGATCGCCGCAGGCCAGATAAATGAGTCCCTTGGGCTTTACCTGGCCTGCGGGCCTTAGTTTGGGGACCCCTGCTTTAGGAGTACAGAGACCTGAAAGGGTATTTGAGAGACATGTATATTGAAACATTTATTCTGGGTCCCATGTTGCAAATTGGGGTTAAATGTGGGCTCTGGGTCTGAACCGGTTGAAGACTTTTCGCACAGGGGGATCCGGGTTCTTGCTCAGCTTGCCCTGACCTCACAATGGCAGCAATGCTGTGCAGACATCAGCAAGAGAGTGTGCTGTTTCACAAGTGCTCAAGGCTCACAGAGAAAGGCCAGCATCGTTCCATCCAGAGCTTGTGTCAATAGTCTGAGACTGAGTCAATAGACTGAGTTAGCAATTCAAGGCAAGAATCTATGGCAGAGTACCTGCAGGACCTTGGATAGCTCCCAGGGTCCTGTTAAGGCAACCATACATCTACAGGCAACTCTGGATCTGAACCCCTGTGTGCATATGCAAAATTGCGCAAAATGGAAAAGGAAAAAAACCAAAACCCACCCATCAACTGTGTGAGATCTGCGCTGTCCCTCTAGCTCATGCATGCAAGAGGAGAGACAGCTTGGCTCTCACACAGCTGACAGGGGGGCAAGAGGCTGCTGCTGCACTACCCCGCATGTCAGCTGTTAGGCAGGGAGGCCTCTTACTCGCAAGGAGACCCTCCTTACAGAGGATGTCCTCTTTGGGCTCTGGGAAGGGTCTCCTTGAGAGCCAGGACTCCTCTCCAGAGTGCTCCCCATTTCTGGGACCCACTTCCGGGATCCTGGCACTTTAAGGTAAAGGTAAGGTAGAGGACCCCTGGATGGTTAAGTCCAGTCAAAGACGACTCCTTGCTTTTCAGGCCTACGGAGCCGGCGTTTGTCCACAGACAGCTTTCCGGGTCACGTGGCCAGCATGACTAAACCGCTTCTGGTGCAATGGACACTGTGATGAGTGCCAGAGAGCATGCAAATGCCGTTTACCTTCCCGTCACACCTATTTACAATGGTACCTCTGGATACGAACCACCCCCTTTGCAAATACTTCAGGCTACGCACGCTGCAAACCCGGAAGTAAAGGAAAGGTTTCTGCCGCCCGTGCCTGCACAGAAGCAGGCTACTGCTGCCCACACCTGAGCAGAACAGCACGCCTCTGGATGTGAATGTTTCAGGGTAAGAACGGACCCCTGGAATGAATTAAGTTCGTATCCAGAGGTACCACTGTATCTACTCACACTGGTATATTTTTGAAATGCTAGGTTGGGACAGAGCAACAGGAGTTCACCCTGTCATGTGGATTCGAACTGCCGACCTTCCGATTAGCAAGTGCAATTGGCTCAGTGGTTTAGACCCCAGTGCCAACCGCTCTCCCAGCACTGTACTGTATCATGTCTGCAAACACCTAGACCCAATTGAAGCCCTATATGTGTTGACTGGGCCTGTAGGAGTTGGCTGGCTGTTAAAGCCACTTCCGACCTCGGGAGGAGGTGGTGTTGTAAGCTTCATGCCCCCAACACACGCACGGAGGCTGGCTTCCAGCCCCCGCATGATCAGGGGAATCCCTGGGCCGCGTCATCCCCATGCCAGCTAATCAGCTGGCTCAGGGTGTGTGGCTTGCCTCATTTAAGGCAAGCGCGGCCCAGGATCTCACTCTTTGGCTGCTCAGCTACTTTGGTTTTGGCGGTTAGGCATTGGTAGGGGTATTGTTATGTAGATGTGTGTGTGTGGGGGAGGAGCGCCATCACCTCCTCCAAATATTGAAGGGTAGTCCGGTAAAGGATTCTGGGGGGCGTGGCCACGTCCAAAGCCTATGGAGGTCAGGGCCTAAAGCGCGCCCCGAGCGGTGACCCCGGGGGAATCCCTAGTTGATGTGCATCAGCAGGGCTCCCCCTGCCGGTGTTAACCCTTCCCGGTCTTCAAGCAAACAGGCTGAAGTCGGATAGTCGGATTGGACCAATGCTTACCTGTAACCAATAAAGTTGTGGCCAATTTTAGCCCATTCACCTAATACAATTGTGTAAAGACTCTCCTCCCTGAAAGAGAGGGGAGTGGTTGTGGGCGGGAGCACGAACACCGCTCCTAGCAGGGGGCGTTGCCCCCTGCCTCCAGCTCACCTGGCTGGCGCTCACGCCCCCCCCGGTGGCCGTCCAACCAGGTGCCATGGGGGGGGGGCGTGTTCAGCAGCCTTTATGCTGCAGTGCCAGCCTCTCCCCGGCCTCATTTCTCTTCGTCGTCCTGTGTGAGTCACCCACCCTCCACTCCCTTTGAGTTAGGGCTTAGGTCATTGTCCTTGCTATGGACCTTAGGTTGGTCGCCCCGGTTGCCCGGGGGGCCTGGTAGGAGTTTTTCCATTTGGCATTAGGCTTTTTGGTTTTTTCGCCTACCTCGTAGCAATCGTCACAACTTTTTGTGGTATTGGTGGGTAGGTTAGGCATTGGAATAATGTGTTGTGGTGTGTCGAAGTGCTAGGTGTGGCCATCGCCTATGCCTTCAATTTCTAGGGGTATTCCATTAAAGGAATCTGGCGGTCGTGTATTCCGTCCGAAGCCTGCTTGGCGGGAGGCCATGGCACGACCCTCGGTGACATCAGGGGTGAGCCTATAGTTGGATTAGCATCAACAGGTGATGAACCCCTGGTGAATAAACCCACTTGTTTCGCGATCCAATGCCTAAGCCAATACCTTTTCATTGCTGTAATCAATAAAGTTGTGGCCTTTTCTAGCCCATTAACCTTATATCACGTGTCCCTGTGTCTTCATTTTACTTCGCGGGGGTCGGGTCCTTGAACCACAACGTGTCTTTATTCCTACTGGTGGGAGGCGGGAACTCGCCACACAAAGAGTTCTCTCCTTATTTTGCAATCTTTAATTCTCAAGGGACTAGGGAGGCAAGGGAGAGTCCTCTATATCTGAGGACAGCAGGTCCATGTCCTCCAACTGGGGAAGTCCTGAGGAAGGTCTTTCTAGTTCTTCCTCTATGAATGGAATTGCAGTCTTGTCCCCCCTTTTGCACAGGGCACAGATCATGGGTCATGACACTGGGTGTGAGGGGTCTGCTATGGGCTTGCAGGAGTCTAGAATACATTTGAATAGATCTGATGTATCTCTGACCATCTTCATTCATTGAGGGTTGGTGTGCCCTCGATGAAGCCCTTGTGTTATGTTGTGTTAACAATACGTATGGGACACGCTTTTCATGTATTGATCACGTAGCTATGACTAAGATAGCTTTGCAGCAAAGTCCGGGTCTCCTTTCTTCTAAAAACACACACAAGACTATAGGACTCTAACAGCCACAAGTCTGCTGAAATTTTGTTATCTGGCTATGTAGCGGATGAAGCTCACTGCTCTAGTCTTCACATAATGAGGAATTTCAAAAGATTAAAAATGAAAGAGAGCAAAGCTTATAATATTCAGACAGTCTTGGAGCAGGAATAAAGGGGAAAACTGTGCAGCTTAATAAAGAGCCTGGGCTGGATGAACAGATGTAAGTGCTGAATGGATGTGACATTGCTGTTTGGGGTTCTACATAATCGAAATGCAGTCAAAACTCATAAGGCCTCTATCCATCATGTAAGGAAATACGTCTACAGCAACCTTGCTGCTACTTTATCCCCTTTGTTGGCCAAGGGCTTGTCATTTCAGAAGGACAAGAGTCACTCAGAACCTGTCTAGATGTTACATTTGCCCTGAATATCAGACCCCCTATGGCAATATTGCAGAAACGGGATGGAATGAACCTCTAAATCAGGCATTGGGAAACTCGGCCCTCCAGATGTTTTGGGACTACAACTCCCACCACCCCTAGCTAACCAGTGGGCAGGGATGATGGGAATTGTAGTCTCAAAACATCTGGAGGCCCGGAGTTTGCTTATGCCTGCTCTAAGTAAATATAGTCATACCTTGGAAGTCAAACGGAATCCATTTCGTTCAACTTCCAAAACATTTGGAAACCAAAGTGCGGCTTCTGATTGGCTGCAGTATCTTGAAATGTTTTATACTGTGGTGCCAATAAAGGTATTTGATTTGAAGTGTGCCCTGTGTTGGACATGAAGAAGAAGGAGGTTTAACCTTAGGAGATGCAGATAGATCTGGATTGAGTTAATGGATGAGGAAGCTTTTGTTATTCCCAGGGCTACTAGAGTCCAAACATAGGTATGTTGGCAGTGAGCAAATGATCATGCACACATTTAGGCATTAGATTTTGTGCCTCTCGTTCCTACGAGGACAAACAATCTCTTTTTGGTGAGGGCAGACGGTTTATTCCAGAGGTCCTCTGCCCGTACAGTTACCTGCCGGATGAAGTTTAAAGGGAGCACAGCATTTCGGGGCATGTGCCGAGTGTCCAATGACACGTGTACTTCTTGTGTTTGGGGGCCTTCCTGCTTATTTTGCTAAGCCCCCTGCAATGCATTTTATAGAGAAGAGCTGGCTGCATCTAGAACATACCCCAGTAATCTTTCGTGAGAGAGGAAAGGGAACTCCATGGCAGAGGAATTGATGTGGGGAAAGGGGCCCTGACCATAGGATGTGTGAAGAGCCTTTATCCTAGCTTTACTCAAGCAGAGCTGCAGCAGCCTCTTACACTGGATGCCATCCATTTTACTGTTTTGCAAGGGCATCGCTTTGCATAATGATATTGTAAGCCACTGGATTCCGCCTGCTGATTTTCAGTAGCAGTTGAGCCTTGCCACCGACATTCAAAAGCAAATAGAAACCAAAGAGAAGTGTTATGCGCTCTGCTGGGTGGTGATCTAGGAAAGCCAAGCGAAAAGCATGGAGAAGTGCCTGTTACATTTTCTGACACATACTTCTCCATAATTCGCCTGCTTCCTACAATGGAGCCACTTCTGAAAGGATAGTTCTTACACAGAGAGCTAAAAACTAGTCTTGACGATTTGTTTCCACTGACTTTAACTGGAAGAAGGAAAGAAATGTTTTGATAAGCAGCTCAGTATGAGCTAGTCTCACATTAAAGACTAGGATAGTGGAACATCTCGTGCAAGAAGATATTCAGAGAAGTTCTAAGGGAGATCAGAAAATAAGAACATATTTTAAAAAGCAGGCGACATATTCAACTCACGTTTAGGACCCATCACTTTGAAATTCTCAAGTTTTGTGACTTGAAAAATGTATGGCCTGAGAAAGGTACACAAAAAACACACACAATTCATTGCATTTGATGTTGTATCCAAATAAGCAAGTATTTGCAGAAGCAGAGCATCTGAGACAAGGTTGATCTTGGAACCATGTAACACAAGTCACAGCTGGAGTGCCCGGCTGCATTTTCTTGTATTGTATTTCAAGACAGAGGTGGAAATCAAAGAGAATTCAGAAGTGTGCAGTAAAGGGTGTCAGATGGAAAGGGGTAGAAAGGGGTAGGGAATTTGTGGGCTCTCTGGATGCAATGGGACTCCAACTCCCACCAGCCCCAGGCAGCACAGCCAATGGGCAGGGATCGTAGAGTTGAAAGGGACCCTGGGTCATCTAGTCCAACCCCCTGCCATGCTGGAATCTCCACTAAAGCATCCATGACAGGTGGCCTTCCAACCTCTGCTTAAAAACCTCCAGTGTGGAAGAGTCCACCACCTTCTGAGGGAGATGTTGGCTGAGAATCCTGTATTTTATTAGACCGTTCCACTGTAGAACAGCTCTCACTGTCAGGAAGTTCTTCCTGATGTCAGAATCTCCATTATTGTAGCTTTGAAGCCATTGGTTTGTGTCCTACCCTCCAGTGCAGGAGAAAACAAGCTTGTTTCCTCTTCCCCGCGACAGACCTTGAGAAATTTGAAGATGGCTCTCATGATGGGAGCTGCTGGAGGCCACAGGATTAGGTTTAAGTTTATTAAATTCCTCCAGCAAAGACTCGGAGCACTTTGCAGCAAGTAAAACACACAAATCTCTCTCTCTGGTTTACTGATTGTCATGCTTAGTCTTGGCTAATCAAGATTGGGGGCTGGGAAAAGACCGTAATGGGGCTATCACCTCATTTTATGTGTAGAATCACACAATGTCACGTGTGACCAATCTGTCAGCTTGAGGTCTCTGGAACTGTGAAACTATAGTTAAGAGTCCCTACAAATTTCCAAACTCTTAGAAGAGAGGAGGGAATCTTTTCACAACTTTCTGCCAGATTGCTGGTCCCATGGTCAAGATAATCACTGCCCACATAATTTTTCTTTTCTTTTTTAAAAAAGCTTCTTGATGGAACATGTCCTGCTTAGGGTTTCTCTAAATAATTTCTTACTTAGCAGAACAACATATATTACAACTAAGACATGCACCAATAGTCTGTTCTAATGCACCATTTGTCTTGTTTATAATTGATTCTTATGCAGGCCAAATACCCTGTAGATATTCATAGGGGACTTAAACTCTCCCAAACAGAATGACATCATCTTGTTTAACATGGTTCTTCTGAAGCCCAATTGCTGATATACGGCCTTCAGGGACAAAAAATTCTTTAGTCTCAAAGCAATACTTGTTCCTCTCTCGCTAGCTGTGGGATTACAGCAAACCAAAGGTGGCTGCCATGTTATCAAATCCACATTTCCTGCACATACTGTCATGCTCCAGCCATGCTATAACTCAGTATTAAGCTATATTTAATTAAATCCATATCGAGAACGGCTGCTTTGGCCAAAAGGAAAGTATGTAACAATGCATACATATTGACTTTTGTTGTTGGTCAATGCCAAGATTTATGGTCTCTACTGGTAAATATTGAGTGAGGCAAACCCTTGCTCTATTATGTCTGTCTCAGTCAATAAATCCAGATGTTGACTCCAGTCGGACTCACCATCCATCTGTTATATTGCAGGCCGTGCTAAATGATGCCATCTCATCAGTAATGGAGTCCTTGGTTAAACTGACACCATTTAGGCAGCATTGTTGACGCCGTTTAGACAGTGTTAGAACAACCAGGTTTTCTCATTACCCGCAATTCCTGCACAAGCTGTCAATTCCTTGTGCCGTCCAGTGCAATTTTAAAGGTTTACACCAGGTGTTGCTAAACTGCATTAGGGCTGATCCAAGGTTCTTTCAGGGGCTGTTGGAACAAGCTTGCTGTCTTGAATCATCAACTCTTGTTTACAAAGGCAAGAACTCCAGTTAGTTCCAGCCAGAAATCATCTTGTTCTCATTATTATCAGTCCCCTCTGTGGGTCAGAACAGCATTGGAGAATCCTGAGCTCTGCTTTCCTTGTTTCGTATCTCCAAATAATGACCCAGCCATTGTTCTCACAGAGACCGATCCTGAAATGAAACAAGAGCAAGCAAGACCTCTCATTTCTTGGGAATCAGCGGTGGTCAGTGCTCACTGGGACTGCTGTGGCAGGAGACAAGGAGACCACTGGTGGGTGGTGCTGGGGCCAATGACAGAGCTCATTAATTATAGTTTTGTCCTCATTTCTTTCCCTGCGGAGCACAAGAGGCAACACTGAGACAAAGGGGGATGAAGGGGGCTGGCTATTTCACCCCAGACTCTTGTAACAAGTGGGGGCCAGCTGAGGGCAGACTGGGTTTGATGGGCCCATCCCCCCCAATGGACCAGTCCCCACTGCTGGGAATCTCTTCTTTCCATTAGACTAAAACAAATAATAACAAGGTATATGTTATACTATCAAACAGTGCCTACTAAACAGAGCCAGCTTCCTCATATTCTTCTTCTTTGGCAATCACTCGTAGCCGAGTAAGATTGTCTTCCATAGACATGGTTTTGGGTTTTTGGAAGACGCCTGTGCAGGCTGTCAACTTTCCCCTTTTCTTGCGAGGAATCCTATTCGGAATAAGGGAATTTCCCTTTAAAAAGGAAAAAGTTGACAGCTATGCACCTGTATGTGGATTTGTTTTATGTGTGTAGATCACAATGCACATTCTTCACAGTAGGGCTCTGTTCCAATGGCATGAAGTAGACTGGGGCTCTTCAAAATCAGGCCCCAGACTAGGTTCAGATGCCGCCTGAGGCAAAGGATCCGGTGCGGACTGAGACTCTTCTGGCTCTGAGTCCAAGTCATCACAGGCCATCACAGCTTCAAAACTTCCAAGGAAGGAGAGTCCACCACCTCCCGCTGTTGAACAGCTCTTACCTTCGGAAAGTTCTTCATGATGTTTAGTTGGAACCTCCTTTCTTGTAACTTGAACCCATTGGTTAATGTCCTACCCTCCAGAGCAGGAGAAAACAAGCTTAATCCATCTTCCACGTGGCAGCCCTTCAGCTATTTGAAGATGGTTACCATATCTCCTCTCAGTCTCCTCTTTTCCAGGCTAATGTTGGACTGTGCCCAGTACCTCCACAACAAGGTATGCTCATTTAGTCACAGTTCCTCCAGATGGCTCCAGCAAAAAACCTGGAGTGTAGGTAACTGTACTTTAGAGAAGAAGAAGAGTTTGGATTTGATATCCCGCTTTATCACTACCCGAAGGAGTCTCAAAGCGGCTAACATTCTCCTTTCCCTTCCTCCCCCACAACAAACACTCTGTGAGGTGAGTGGGGCTGAGAGACTTCAGAGAAGTGTGACTAACCCAAGGTCCCCCAGCATCTGCATGTGGAGGAGTGGGGAATCGAACCCGGTTCACCAGTCTCTGAGATTACTGCTCTTAACCACTACACCACACAGGCTCAAGGAAGACTTGAGTGTACTGTCACTTGAACCCCCTCACCTAATGTTCCTTCAGTGCAGGAGAGAGTTTTGGGATTGCACTAGTTATTCCCCCACCCAAATCTGAAAGTGGCTACGATCTCTTCATATGGCTGCCAAGACATGCAGGTAGCCAGGTTTCTGCGAATGAAGAGGCTCCCAAATGGAAGGAAGCCATCTTCATTCAAAATCTGTGGGAATGTTCAGGGAGCAGGAGAGGATATATTGTGAGATTATATCCTTATCCAACTTGTGTTAACAAGTTCCCAAAATATCAGCAGAGTAAAACATTCCCCTTTATTTAAGTTTGCAACAGCAGCGTGTGCCCAGGCTTGCTTAAGCCTCTATAATAATCATTCTGGTAATTTCCCCTTTATTCCCTCTTAAAACAGAAGACACGACACAGTCCTTTACAAAAGTATAAAAAGAGTTTACTCACATTCTGTTCACAATCGGATCCCAGAAGGCAGACTTAAACTTAGTGAAGTAAGTTACATTTGGATTCTATCTTATAAGAAGATAGTCCCTTTCTCCTCCCTTGGCTGGGAGCCAAGAGGGCATCCTTAGCTTAGCAGATGTTGCTTCTTCGATGGAAGAAAGGCAGGAGAGGTAAGAGAGTAAGAGAGAGATGGCTGCCCCTGCCTTGTGCTTTTATCATTACCTGCACAGGTGAGGCCACACCCACCTCTAGTCACATGCGGAGGAAGTCTGTCCCAGGAAGTTTACCTGCTGGCTGGACAAACATCCCTCCCCATGTCTAAACATGTACACTCTAGGAATGTTGTAATTCACATCCCACAAAATCTTCACAACCTTTCAGAATAAAAAACCCCCAAGATTAAGGTAATGTCAAAAGGAAGGGTTGAAGGAACACAGTCAAATACACAACACAGCCAAAGCTCTTCTCAACTATCCGAAGAACCTGGAACATGCATGAGGGGCCAGGATAGGGCACTCAAGGGTCTTAGAAAGTGGGAGTGTCAGAGTTCCTCAGGAGAAAGGCAGCTCAGATATGCGGCAGAGATATTTGTTTACTCATTTATGGCATTTTATACACCACCTAATTAACCATGTCCTCTGGCTGATTGCCAAGTTAAAATCAATAAGACACAAATACAGTCAACAATCAACTGCATTTATAGCTCAGCTGGTTAGAGCGTGGTGCTGATAATGCCATGGTTGCAGGTTCGAACCCTGTAAAGGAAGATGTATATTCCTGCATTGCTGGAGGTTGTATTAGATGACCCTCAGGGTCCCCTCCCCTCCCCTCATTTTTAATCAGAAGCTGCACCTAGTACACAGACACACACACAAAAATATAACAATAAGAAGCAGCGCAAAACCAGCAAACGAACACTAAAACCCAACACGAGGAAACACAATAGTTCTACAAATTAAAATGCATCAAATATTGATCATTAAAAGGCCTGAGGGAACCAAAAGTTCTTCACCTGGCACCAAAAGGACCCCATCCCAGGCACAGGTGAGCTTCTCTGGAGAAAGCGAATTCCCTAATAGGGGCACAGCATTGAAACGGCCCCTCTGCCTTGTCACCATCTGCTTCACCTCATTAGGTCCTAGGTCCTGGAGTTGTTTCACACAACTAAAGTGGAGGGCCTCTTCTTACATCACTTTTGAATATGGTCAGTGCGAGAGAAACGAGAGGCCTGTTTTTCAGACTGGGTGTACTCTGTAACCAACGTATTTGAAACGCAAAAGCTTAAGCGCCACTTGGTTTACAACAAAACGAGGATTAGGTTCAGGGCCAACAGAAACAAATATTGCCGCTGTGGCATGGCAGCTGCCTTGGCACCATTCCTCGTGTCTCTCCGGTCATGTAGGTAAACAAGCAGGCCATGGTTGGGGTGAGGTGGCAAGTTCCTAGACCACCATCCTTTTGCTCCCCCCCCCCAGTCAGAATTCACTGGAACTCAGTTCCATCACCTCTCAGGCGGGTGCCATTGCCATTCAAAGAGAATGAGGGAGGCTTTCGTGCTGAGTTCCAGCACCTCTTTTTTCTAGAAAAATAGCACTGTTCCCATCTACTGACACGGGGCTTGTTTACATGTATGACAGGGGGGCAGCACAGGAGAAGACGATGCTGAAATAAATGGCTGCCACACCAGAAGGCAGGGGGAGACAACATGGTGCACTCAGATGTTTTTGGATTTCAAATCTTATCCATGGCCAGCTCCCCCAGCTATAGAAGAAGAAGAAGAGTTTGGATTTGATATCCCGCCTTTCACTCCCCTTCAGGAGTCTCAAAGCGGCTAACAATCTCCTTTCCCTTCCTCCCCCACAATAAACACTCTGTGAGGTGAGTGGGGCTGAGAGACTTCAGAGAAGTGTGACTGGCCCAAGGTCACCCAGCAGCTGCATGTGGAGGAGCAGAGAAGCGAACCCGGTTCACCAGCTTACGAGTCCACTGCTATTAACCACTACACCACACTGGCTCTAATCATGCCGCACAACTGCTTCTGACAGTTCTGGAGGGCCCTTGCACCTCCAGTTTATGTTTCCAAGAGTCCTGCAGGCTAGGGCTGACCACATCAGGATTAGCTCCCCTGACCATTAGGTCCAGTCATGACCGACTCTGGGGTTGCGGCGCTCATCTCGCTTTATTGGCTGAGGGAGCCGGTGTACAGCTTCCGGGTGATGTGGCCAGCATGACTAAGCCACTTCTGGTGAACCAGAGCCGTGCACGGAAATGCCGTTTACCTTCCCGCTGGAGAGGTACCTATTTATCTACTTGCACTTTGACGTGCTTTCGAACTGCTAGGTTGGCAGGAGCTGGGACCGAGCAACAGAAGCTCACTCCATTGTGGGGATTCAAACCGCCACTCTTCTGATCAGCAAGTCCTAGGCTCTGTGGTTTAACCCACAGTGCCACCCGAGTCCCCAGGACTAGCTTAGCTGTCACCTATTTATACTGTACATGATTTTACGAACGCAACAAATTACCACACAGGCCAAGCGCAGCTGCTGAGCCTTAACAGTTGTGCAAACGGGAGCACGCATGTTTTTATGCAAAAGTCGTACGGAATTTTTAAAAACCCAAAATGAACGGGACGTTTGGCAGCGCCGTTCCATCAGCCACTGCTGTAATGATGTTGAGCGCTTCGATAGCATCTAAGTACTTTTATCACGGTAATCCCTCTTGCCGTCTTGCAAGATAGGCTGGTGCTGTTAACATCCGCACATAATACCGATGTGGGGTTGAGGGGTAGTGTGGATTGATCTATGGCTCTGGAACATGACACCTATTTACAGAACACGCAGACTTGGTTTATTATCTCTGAGTGTCCGCATGTGCATATGGACTTAACAGCTCATATGCTTAACCACCAACTCCAAAGGGAGAAGCGGCTTCTGCCGAAATTCTCTTTTGTCACGCTAAATCTGGCTACCTGAGGTTTTCGGGCAGACGTTGCGCAGGGAACAAGCCGGTGGAGGGCTTAGCAGCGAGCATTAGGCTAACCCCCAGGTGGGGTGTGCTATTACAGACTCTTTGTGCCCCTTGCCAACAGTTGTTTCGCAGAAATGCCCTCTTTAGTCGCTCTCTGGGTAGGCGACTGTGCAATGGCCAGGGGAGGGCAGATTGCTTGAATATTGTATCTGGCGCACAGTGCCTAGCTGGAATGCTCTTGGGTTACTATGGTGACCAAGAGGATGGTGCTCCTTGGAGTTCGCCACATAATTCTTCAGAAGAAGGGATTTGCAGAACAAAACATGGCGGGAGGCACCCAAACCTAATAAGTCTCTAGGCTGAAAGGAAGCCAGGTTTCTGTGAGGACACCACTGCGCTCGCTCGTTTTCAGGGCCTGGGAAACGTGCCAGTTTTGGGCCAGGCCTCTTCATTATGGCTTCGTTTGTCCGTTCAAAGAGCTCCCCCGCCCCCCAGCCAGCCAAATGACACCATTTTCTCACCTGGGTAGAAAACACACCCGCTGCTATTTGAACAGGCAGGTATAAGGGGAGGCCTCTCCCCCTCGCCTCCGCCCCCGCCCTGTTTAAACAACTTCCTTTTGTATCTGGTTTTTAATAACGCTGATGGAAAACAGCGTGAATATTGAACAAGATGCCAGAAAGAATCTTAAACTATCCCACAGTGTTTTTATCGAGCTGTGTGAATAGCAGCTGAAGAGATGGGCTCGTTAATCAAAGCAACAAGTGGCCAGAGGGAGAGGGGGGGGGAAAGATGTTGTTCAAGGTTTTTTCTTCCCTCCCCTTCAGACGCATGATGTTTAAAAATAATTGTCTCCCCACTACCCGGCCAACAGGCACAGTTGTTTAAACTACCCTTGGATATATGAAATCAAGCTTGGTTTCTTCATGTCTCTATATCTGATTGCAAAAAAAAAGGGAGGAGGGAATTTTTTTTTTGTAGATCTTAGAACGGGGTGGGTGGGTGGGGGACTTTTTTTAAAAAAGAGAGAGAGAAAAAGCAATATTTCCTCCACAGCAACAAAACACAGCCTCTCTTTTAATGCACAGCACAGCAAAAATGAAACGTCTCATACAGAGATTGATTACACATGCTGCAATTGGCAGTTTGATCACATCTCGTGGCAAGGAGGTTAGGTTGGGGTGGAATAATTTATCTGCAGACCAATTTGTTGCACGTCCTAAAGGCTACGATTGACATTGAGGCCCCACTTGGCTAGGTGGTAAATTTGAGGCTCGGGGCCACGCCACAGAGCACAAGACTCGACACCTAACACAAAATCTGTAAAAAGCTGAGCTCCAGTAGTTGCAGGATTTTGTTTCTGTTTGGAAGGGCATGCTTCTAGCCCTTATTGTTGCAGAGTCAAATCTGGCACGAAGTGAGTAGCTTTGCGAATAACAGAAAGCGGGGAGATGAGAGTAGCAGAGGTCAGGGGAGATATTTCTACACGCGGCCCAAATGTCTGCTTCGGTGCCCCTCTGCTTCACACAGAAATGGGCATGTCAGATACTGTACCACAATTTAAGAAGGATGTTGACAAGCTGGAACATGTGCAGAGGAGGGCAGCCAAGATGATCAAAGGTCTGGAAACCAAGCCTTATGAGGAACATCTGAGGGAGTTGGATATGTCTAGCCTGGAAAGGAGGAGATTGAGAGCAGATATGATAGTCATTTTCAAATATCTTAAGGGCTGCCATACGGAAGATGGGGCAAGCTTGTTTTCTCCTACTCTGGAGGGCAGAACCCGAACCAATGGCTTCAAGTTGCAAGGCAGGAGATTGCGACTCAACATCAGGAAGAGCTTTCTGACAGTAAGAGCTGTTCAGTTGGGAGGTTGTGGTGCCTCCTTGGAGGTTTATATGAAAAGGTCGGATGGCCATCTGTCATGGATGATCTAGTTGAGATGTCTGCATTGTGGGGACTTGGGCTAGACGAACTCTGTGATCCCTTCCAATTCTACAATTCTATGATACTATAGCAAGTGTGGGTTTTAGATCTTTTCCCATTTCAGTTTCTTTAATCATTTTCCTTCTTTAATCAGCAGAAGAGTTGACTCTCTGAATCTTCAAACGTGCAACGGATACCTGGGTGTCATGACCTGGCACAGGAAGTACAGTGGTACCTCTGGTTAAGAACTTAATTCATTCTGGAGGTCCGTTCTTAACCTGAAACTGTTCTTAACCTGAGGTACCACTTTAGCTAATGGGGCCTCCCGCTGCCGCCGCACGATTTCTGTTCTCATCCTGAAGCAAAGTTCTTAACCTGAGGTACTATTTCTGGGTTAGCAGAGTCTGTAACCTGAAGCGTCTATAACCTGAAGCGCCTGTAACCCGAGGTACCACTGTACGTCAGAACCCTATGCTCTCACCCTCTGTCACAGAACATGTTTTTGATACACAACTGCCCTCAGCCTGCTAAGTGTTGAGTTTGCATAAACACATTCTCACAGCCACAGCCACAATGTTATCTGTGCCATTGTCCTGTATGAAAGCAGATACCTAGCTAAGCAGAGATTTTTAATGCAATTGTTTTACACACTTAATGTCATGCTGATTAAGTCTCAAAGCTTGAAGTGCCCAGTATCATTCTGATCATCTCTGTCAATCAAGTAAAGGAAGGATTGAGACCCTGTTGTGTTCTTACACTGTAGAGTCTGAATCATAGATTGGAGTTTTAAACTGTTTTTCTCTTCTCCATGCACACCCTCCCCCCATGAATAGAAGAAGCACTTTTGTCTTTTTGCTAACAAGCAGGACCTTCCAGCTTCATATAGCAGAAAGATGAGGTGGCCTTGAAAAGACTACATGTTCCAAAGAACAATCACTCAGACTGACCATGTCATGTAACAGACAACCAAAACATTTTGCAGGAGACAGAAGAATGGATGGATTTATAACTTTGTTTTAAAATAATGTGCTGTTATGATAGTGTGTAGTTGGCAGAAGCATATTTTTGTTAGGGTTGCCATGGGTCCGGAATCTCCTGCACACATCCAGAATACTGTGATGATTGTCCTTAAAAACAGCTCAAAAACTTCATTTTCTTTGCCAACAAAGCTCAACAACTTTGGCCAAAGGGTGTTCACAAGTTGTCCACGTGCTTCGATGACCAATTGGAGCCATGGAAAGGATTGTTCACATAATGTTATAAAAGTGTCTTGAATTTTGTATTCGAGGTCCAGAATTTGGAGAAATCCTCTGCACCATTTTATGCTTTCCGCAGAGTGCAATAAATCTTATCTCTTTTCACAAAGATGTACCGTATTTTTCGCTCTATAAAGACACACCAGACCACAAGACACACCTAGTTTTTGGAGGAGGGAAACAAGAAAAAAAAATATTCTGAATCTCAGAACCAGAATAAAAGAGGGATCGCTGCGCAGTGAAAGCAGCGATCCCTCTTGCTGTTCTGGCTTCTGGGATAGCCGCGCAGCCTGCTTTCGCTCCATAAGACGCACACACATTTCCCCTTACTTTTTAGGAGGGAAAAAGTGAGTCTTATAGAGCAAAAAAATACGGTATGTTTTTATTTGGTTAAAAGAACCAGCATCTTTGCAGACCCCTTTTGTAGGGTAACACAACAGAATAAAGCCATGATGGGGAATCTGTGGCCCTCCAGAGGTTTTTAGGCTACTGGTCCCATCATCCCTCACCATTTCCGTGCTGTCTGGTGCTGATGGGAGTTGGAGTCCAATGGCACAGGGTACCTGGAAACGAATAGGACCTTCTTTTTAAAATTCTCCCAAGGCGGAAGTCTCATTTGATACAGGAGCAGCTGTGGAACAGTCAAAGCATTTTGCATCCACGAGGATGGCAAGGGACCACATTTGCATTCAATTTATATTAGCGTGGAAGGCGATCTGTGTTCTCTATATAAGAGTTTTATAGTTTGCAACCTCGGGTCATTACAACAGCTCTTTCTGACACAGTGCACATCTTAAATTAGTAGATAAGGGGAGGCGGAGAAGAAACAACACCATTTTAAAGCATGTCGCATAGATGTTGGCACTTCCACTGTGGTTTTTTTTCCACAGGAACCAGCAATGACTTGTCGGTGAAGAGACCTCAAAGCAATCTGCCTTCTTGACTAATTAACAGGCTTAAGAATGTTCATTAGCCCTCCAGGAACTTGAAAAAAAACCCGCACACGCACAAGTCTGCAATGTCTATTTGGTCCTGCTGAGAGAGGAAGTGATTTGGGGAAGAATCCATAACCTTTGGTTTGCTCTTTCCTTTCGGCTGTAACTGAGGAGGAAACCATGTGTGATTGGCTATGTGGGAAAGTCTAGCCAGCAACTGAGTTAGAACTTAGGGACCAGTATAAAAACAGAGTGCCATCGAGGGCATATTAACTCTAGCAGAGCACTAGGGTTTTTTCTTCTGATTTTCTGTTTTTCATGCCTTATAATAGCAGTGGTGGAAGCCCTCAAGGCCCCTGTCAAATTTTAATCAAGGTCTGGTAAAAAGGTTGTCCATAGTTTCAGTCTTGTAAAAAAAGAATCTGCGGTCGACAGTTGTGAGAAACAGAGGCCTCCTGCAGTTTAGATCTCTCTAGGTTTTGTTAAGCCATTCTCAGGTTGCTTGGAAAATTGATTGAGGAAGGTGACCACCTTTGAGGGGACTGAGGTTGTGGTGCAAAACACACCTCAAGGCCCCGAACCACCATGTGAAGAACAGAGTATGTGGCTCCCCAGAATACGGACGTTTCCCACAGAGCCGTCTTTAACATATGCGCCACCGGGGTGCAAAGATCCGCCCAGTGCCCCCAAATTTAGTTTAGCCACCCCCAGATTATTGGGGGGGGGGCAAACTCAAAGTTTTTGAGCTTTTTTGAGGTAAAGACGGCCCTGGTTTCCCATATAATATGGGGATAAAGTAAAGGTAAAGGGACCCTTGGTCGTTAGCTCCAGTCACAAATGACTCTGGGGTTGTGATGTTCATCTCGCTTTACTGGCCGAGGGAGCCGGTGTACAGATTCCGGGTCATGTGGCCAGCAGGACTAAGCCACTTCTGGTGAACCAGAGCAGCGCACGGAAACGCCGTTTACCTTCCCGCTGAAGCGGTACCTACTTATCTACTTGCACTTTGACATGCTTTCAAACTGCTAGAATGGCAGGAGCAGGGACCGAACAACAGGAGCTCACCCCGTCATGGGGATTTGAACCGCCAACCTTCTGATCGGCTAGCCCTAGGCTCTGTGGTTTAGACCACAGCGCCACCCAGGATACCTGGGATACCAGGTATCATTGACCTATATGATGCTTTCCCATAAAGCTACCATATTTACTCAGATCTAATGCTCACTTTTTTTGGCCAAACTATGTTGCGAAAATTATGGTGCTACATTCAATCGCACATTTACATTTGCCAGCAAATAGTTTTTTTGGTGCGCATTAGATTTGATGGCCCATTAGACTCGAGTAAATACAGTATTTCAACTCAAATCAAACTGGGCTCCCTAAATGTCCTCCTTATTGTGCATTCACAATCATTTATGTTTGTGATGGTGTTGGGGGCAATTATACCAGATCCCATTTGCACCTGCAGAAGTTCTGGGGCCGGCATATTCCTTTGTTTCCCGTTGGTGCCAACCTGATCTGCTGAAATCCTCTGTTTATTCAGTTCATTTTCTGTCCTACTTTGGTTACACTATAGCTCAAAAGCACCTCTCCAGACAGCAATCGCCGAACAACTAACAAAGCAGAATTATGTGTGGACGGTCCAGTATAAATCCACCATGGATGCACTATTGCGTGGACAGGCGGAGTCCCCAGGTCCCGAGCACCCCCCCCCGTCATGTGGAATAACGACTCTAGACAACGTGCTATGGGATTAAATTGGCCACAATTTTATTAAATTTCAAATGTGAGTAGACCTTGGCTCAGGCATTGGGCGTTCTCCCTCCCCAGTCCCCAGCCGGGGACCTAGGGAGCATCAGGGTTATCCAGTGTGTGTGTGGGGGGGATGGGCCGGCTCTGGAGAACATATGTTCAAGCAGAGATACCCCATTACGCCGCTGCCACAGGGGAGAGCAATGACGACCTTTCGGCGTACGGTCAAAGCCTCCCTTCAGAAACCCCTTTAACGGGGAATCCTGGCATCGCCGCTGCAAGAGGAAGATGGACAAAAGGATTCTGCCCAAGCCCTGATCCCACCAAAGTTGTGACGTTTTGCTACGGGAAAGGCGAAACCTGCCAATGCAGGGAAATTCCTTTCCGGCCCTTTGACAGTGACCTTAACGTAGCAGCGCCCGCATACCTGTGAAGAAAAGTTAACCTGCAAAATAAGGTATTAAGTGAGGGTGGGTAGGGTGGGAGAAGCTTTGGAGCCAAGTGAGGATTCCCAGGTAAGATCCTCCCTCTATTGTGTGGGCAGGTAATCCCTCCGCCACCTGGCCCGATCTCCTTGGCAACGCTTCCCCCAGGTGGGATTGGACAACTGACTGGGGTAGGCGGAGACCTCCAGGTATCCCACCTGAGGGAAGGCAAAGCCAAGCCTGTGTTGTTGGAGCCGCTCCAGATCCAGGGGCCGCGCGCGTCCACGCAAAGGTCGCCCCCCGTTATATGTGGGGAGTGGTCATTATTGCATCAAGGACATGTTGCAGAACATGCCTGCAAAACAAAGAAAGAAGCAAGCAAGCAAGCAAACATACAAACAAACAAACAAACAAACAAACAAACAAAAACTCACCAGTCTGGAAGGGCCCTATCTTGGGCTACAACTAAGAATGATCTATGCAAGAAGGGGGGGGGCAGAGATGGAGAACTGTACACAATACTGACCTAGGTGGGTCACATGACCTGGCTCAGTAGAAGACAGCTTCTTGTGAACATGTAGGTCTTAAACAAGCTTTTGTGCTTCCTCTGTGTCTTTTGTGCCGCACACCAATGAATGCTGCGAAGGAGCTGCCTGGTCAGTAGAGCAGCCCGTGGAAGTTGTACGCCTGCGTTACAGAGCAATCGGAAGCCGAAGGGGGTAAAAACACCCTTACGACGCAGCCACGAGCTACTTGACCTAGGATCAGCCGCATGCACAATCGCTGGTTTTTAAAAAGCACTCTAAGCCATTCAAAGCTCTTTTTTTTAATATAAAGTGCCATAAGCAGAGTGAGAGTGATTAAAGCACTTGAAACGGTCACTTCCAAAAGACCAGCCAATTCCTGTGTGCCTCTGGGGTCAGATAAAAGGAAATTGGTGCAGAGCAGTGAGAAACCTGCCGGGTGTCTCCATGGACACAAGGCTGGTTGGGCCTGCCTTAGTCATAGCCGCCTCACGCAAAGGCATATTCTCCATGCCTTTCAGAGCTGCACAACAGATAGAAATCCACAGGGCCTGTTAAATTAGCTAAGATTTACCATAACTGTGATAATTTATGCTGGGAATGTAAAGAAAGGAAGGTACTTTTTATCATATGTGGTGGACCTGTCCCAAGGTAAAAGTCTTCTGGGAAAAGATTTATAATGAATTAAAAAAAATAATGATGAAATATACATTTATAAAGAAACCAGAGGCCTTTCTCCTTGGAATATTAGGTTCTGAATTGCCCCAAAAAGATGTAAAGGTATTTTTGTATGCCACAACTGCTGCATGAATCTTAACAGCCCCAAAATGGAAAACACAAGAATTACCAACTGTAGAAGAATGGCAGATGAAGATGTTGGACTTTATGGAGCTGGCTGATCTCACAGGGAGAATTTGCGACCAGAAAGAAGAGGAATATCAAGAAGACTGGAAGAAATTTAAAGATTATTTGAACAAATATTGTAACATTAAAGATCAGTAATTACTTGAAAGAACTAAATAGGCCTAGGATTAAATTAGGATTAAATAAATAAATGAGAAATAGAACGATAAGAAAAGTTAAGAAATTTGATCATAATCGGAATATTGTTTTTTGAATAATGATATTGGAAAACTGCTACATTCAGTTACAAGGAAATTCAGATGGAAGAGATTAGAGGAAGTCAAGTAATATGTTTATGAAGTTGGAAGTTTAACTAATTAATTAAGTTTCATTGTATTTGTGTACATGGTCGTATTTTTGGTTATTATTTGTTATTGTTTGTATTATTTGTTGTTTTTGTTTGTATTATTGTATTATTTTTGTTTGTATTATTTGTTGTTATTGTTTGTATTATTTCACTTCCTCCTTTTACTATTATTTTTCTTATTTTTGTTTTATTGAAGTAATGTGTTTGTATGAAATTCAATAAATATTATTGGGGGGGGGAGAAAAAAGAAATCCACAGGGCCTTGCACTGCTAGAAAAGCTTCACCTGTTGACTGCAGTCCTGCTATCCTTCTGTTAAAGGATATTCAAATGCTTATTCAAATGCCGCAACCTCCTTTGCCACATGACCAGCCATAATAGCTCCCCATCAATCAAGCCAGCCAACCTCTTTTTTTTCTTTTTTTTAAAATAATTTTTATTCAATTTTTAAAACACATAACTAAAAGACAAACACATCACAAAACACAAACAAACATAAACAAATCAAACATAAATAAATTCATAATCTTATTTTCTTGTAACTTCTTTCAATCGACTTCCCCATACCTCCCTTTCGCTGCATCCTTATTTTAGAAAGAATTTTTTTTAGCAACCCTTTAGTCAATTTATCCATTTAGTTCCCTTCATTAAATTCCCATAAATTTGTTGGTTACAGCTGTAATTCTCTACTTCTTACCCCTTGACATCTTAACACTCCTCAATTTTACAACAGTTTTTAAGATATATTTTAAATTTCTTCCAGTCTTCTTCCACTGCCTCTTTCCCCTGGTCACGAATTCTGCCGGTCATCTCTGCCAGTCCCATGAAGTCAATCACCTTTGTCTGCCATTCTTCCAGAGTAGGTAGTTCTTGCATCTTCCAATACTTTGCCAGAAGAATTCTTGCTGCAGTAGTAGCATACATAAAGAAAATCCTATCCTTCTTTGGCACCAATTGGCCAACCATGCCCAGGAGAAAAGCCTCTGGTTTCTTAGTAAATGTCCATTTAAGGACTTTCTTAATTTCATTATAGATCATTTCCCAGAATGCTTTCACCCTCGGGCAGGTCCACCATAGGTGATAGAAGGTACCTTCATTCTCATTACATTTCCAACATTTATTATTGGGCAAATGATAAATTTTTGCAAGCTTGACTGGGGTCATGTACCACCTGTAGATCATTTTCATTATATTTTCTTTTAAGGCATTACATGCCGTGAACTTAACACCAGTGGTCCATAACTGTTCCCAGTCAGCAAACATAATGTCATGACCAATATCCTGTGCCCATTTAATCATAGCTGATTTCACCGTTTCCTCCTGTGTGTTCCATTTAAGCAGCAAATTATACATTCTTGACAGATTCTTAGTATTGGGTTCTAACAGTTCCGTTTCTAACTTTGACCTCTCCTTCTGAAATCCTATTTCCCTGTCCTCTTTAAATGTCTCATTTATCTGGTGGTAATGCAGCCAATCTCGAACTTTGGACTTTAGTTTTTCATAACTCTGAAGCTTAACCCTTTCACCTTCATATTCTAAGATTTCACAATATTTTGGCCATTTATAATCCATATTAAGTTTTTTCACCCCCTTGGCTTCCATTGGTGACAACCACCTGGGAGTTTTACTTTCCAATAGGTCTTTGTATCTGCTCCAAACATTATATAATGCTTTTCTAACAATATGGTTTTTAAAACCTTTGTACACCATTGCCTTGTTATACCATAAGTATGCATGCCAACCAAAACAATTATCATATCCTTCCAAATCTAAGATGTCTGTGTTCTCAAGAAGTAGCCAGTCTTTCAGCCAGCAGAAAGCTGCTGCTTCGTAGTATAATCTTAAGTCCGGCAGGGCAAACCCCCCTCTATCTTTTGCATCAGTTAAAATCTTAAACTTTATTCTGGGCTTTTTGCCCTGCCAGACAAATTTTGATATGTCTTTCTGCCACCTCTTGAAACAATCCATCTTGTCCAGAATTTGTAAGGTCTGAAACAAAAATAGCATTCTAGGCAGTACATTCATCTTAATAGTAGCAATTCGACCTAACAAGGACAATTTCAACCTTGACCATGTTTCTAAATCTTTCTTTACTTCTGCCCAACATTTTTCATAATTGTCTTTAAATAAATTCACATTCTTAGATGTTAAGTTTACCCCCAGGTATTTCACTTTTTTCGTTATTTCCAAACCTGTTTCACTCTGAAACCTCTCTCTTTCTTCCATTGTTAAATTTTTCTCCAAAACCTTTGTTTTCTGTTTATTCAATTTAAATCCTGCTACTTGACCAAATATTTCAATTAGTTCTAACACTCTTTTAGTACTAGTGTCTGGCTGTTGCAAAGTCAAAACTAGGTCATCTGCGAATGCTCTTAATTTATAATGTCTGGCTCCGACCTGAACTCCTTTAACCAACTGGCCCCTTCTAATCATATTTAACAAAACCTCCAGGACTAATATAAAAAGCAGAGGGGATATTGGGCAACCCTGTCGTGTACCTTTTTCTATAGGTATTTCTTCCGTTACCACATTGTTTACAATTAACTTTGCTTTTTGTTCCGAATATATTGCACCTATACCGTTTTCAAAACCTTGGCCTACCCCCATCCCTTGGAGATTCTTCTTCATAAAGCTCCAACAAATGTTATCAAAGGCTTTCTCCGCATCCACAAAAATTAAAACAGCCTTTCTATTAATGTCAACTTCTAACAGCTCCAAAATATCGATAATGTTCCTCACATTGTCTGACATATGCCTCCCTGGGAGAAAGCCAGTTTGGTCCTTATGAATCTCCCCTAATAACACTCTCTTCAATCTTTTTGCCAAAATGTCTGCAAAAATTTTATAATCCACATTGAGTAAAGATATAGGGCGGTAGTTTTTAACCTGGTTTTTTTCAGTCTCTGTTTTCGGTATAAGTGAGATGAAAGCCTCTTTCCACGATTCAGGTGCCTTTTTCCCCTCCATAATTTCATTGCAAACTTCCTTTAATGGTTGTATTAACCAATCCTTCAGCATTTTGTAGTATCTGGCAGTCAAACCATCTGGTCCTGGTGATTTTCCCAGTTGCATATTCTGAATGGCACCCTCTATCTCTTGTTCTGTTATTTTCTCATTCAAGATCCTTTTATTTTGTTCTGAAATTTTTGGTAATCCATAGTTTCTAAGGAATTCTTCAATTTCTTGTTCGTTTACTGGCCCTTGTGTATATAATTTCCTAAAAAAACTTTGAAAACAATTACTTATCTCGTTGGGTTTGTAGATAGTCTTTCCCTCCATCTCTAAACTCGTCACTGTATTCAATTTCTGCCTCTTTTTTTAGTTGCCATGACAAAAGTTTCCCACATTTATCTGCAGATTCAAATGTTTTTTGTCTCATTTGCTTTATTTTCCATTCTATTTCTTGATTCATCAATTCCATATATTGCGTCTGATAATACTTTATCTCTCTCAAGATCTCTTGAGACTTTGGTTTGGACCTCAATTTCTTTTCTCCTTCTTTCATTTTTCCTAGAATTTTTTCTTTCCTCTCATTTTGTCTTTTCCTCTTTATAGAGTTCTGTTGAATTAGGAAACCTCGCATCACGGCTTTGCTAGCGTCCCAGATTGTTCTTTTCTCCACGTCTGTTCTCAAATTTATCTCAAAATAATCTTTCAATGTTTTTTGGGCCTTTTTATAAATCTCTTCATCTTTAAATAGGGTATCATTCATTCTCCATCTAAAGGATCCGGTTGTTGTTAATTTCATCTCCATCTTTACAGCGTTATGGTCGGAGCAGGTTTTTGGGCAGATTTCTATTTTTTTGGTTCTTGGCGCCAGGCTGCTAGTGATCCAGATTTGGTCAATTCTTGTCCATGTCATTTTTGCTTCAGAAAAGAAGGTTCCCTCTCTTTCAAGAGGATTCCTTATTCTCCAGATATCAATCAAGTCCATAGTTTCAGTCATTTCAAAAAAGTCTTTGGTAGTCTCCCCTCCTTTGAGATCACTTGTCTCTGTGCTTTATCCATGTTTGTGGAGACGACTCCATTCATATCTCCCATCAATACGATTTTATAATCCAGAAAGTCCATTAAAGTCTCATGCAACTTCTTAAAAAATTCAGCCTTCCCTTCATTTGGTGCATAAACTCCGACTATCAGAATTTTTTCTCCTTGAATTTGTATTTCAATTGCCAGGTATCTTCCTTGTTCATCTTTAAATATCATTTTTGGAGCCAGTTTTTCTTTTGCATAGATCACCACTCCTCTTTTCTTCACTTTGTCTGATGAGATAAATTCCTGTCCCATAGTTTCAGTCTTGTAAAAAAAGAATCTGCGGTCGACAGGGCCTTGCACTGCTAGAAAAGCTTCACCTGTTGACTGCAGTCCTGCTATCCTTCTGTTAAAGGATATTCAAATGCTTATTCAAATGCCGCAACCTCCTTTGCCACATGACCAGCCATAATAGCTCCCCATCAATCAAGCCAGCCAACCTCGTTGCGCTACCAGAGCTGAGGGTTGTCAGGGCTCATGGTTGTCAGGACTCACCTGAACGTGAGTCTTCGTTTCCTTTTCTTTTTAAAATAATATTTATTAAGAGTTTAAAGATTACAAAAAGAAAGAAAAAGAATTAAACAAATCAACATAATAAAATACAAAAACAGAAACAAAAACATTACATAAAACATTGAATTAACAAAACAAAACAAAAACAATTAAAAACACTTCCAATATTTTCAATCTTAACTTTCATTCACTTGTTTCATTGACTTCCTCACGCCTCCCTTTTTGTATTCCACTTCAATTAACTGTTTCAGCAATTCCTTTCCATCTTCATCTATTTTCTGTCCTATAATTAATCTTAACATATTCTAACCTTGTTTTTTCCCTTTAATACATTAACAATCTATCTGTACCTAGTTCCTTATAACATTTCTGCCAAAGCCATATAACTTCATTCCACCATTTTTCTATAGCTCATTAATTTTACAATATTTCTGTAAATAATCTTTAAATTTTTTCCAATCTTCTTCCACCAACTCTTCTCCCTGGTCTCGGATTCTGCCAGTCATTTCCGCCAATTCCATATAGTCCATCAACTTCATCTGCCATTCTTCCCGGGTGGGTAAATCTTGTGTCTTCCAATACTTTGCGATAAGTATTCTTGCTGCTGTTGTTGCATATGTAAAGAAAGTTCTGTCTTTGTGAGTCTTTGTTTCCTTCTCTTGGTGCTCAGGAGAAACACTTAAGTTTTATGGTTTCTGTTTGAAAGGGGAATTCTTGCTATCAGCTCTGCCTCTTTGTCCGCCGGGCTTTGGGTGGCTCATTATGTGGACAGTCTTTTCTTTGCAGGGTTGTCCAGTCCAAGTTAAATTTAAAGACCACTATGAAGGGAGAGCAGAAGGGACCTTGGAGGTTACCCATCGACAGTGAGAACTTGGACAGAACAGGCTGAGCCAGAACATAGATCACTTAGATACCATCTCTGTGTTGTCTTCTAGTGTTTGCGTAGAAACTCATTATGTTGTTGTTTAGTCATTTAGTCGTGTGCGACTCTTCATGACCCCATGGACCAGAGCACGCCAGGCACTTCTGTCTTCCACTGCCTCCCGCACTTTGGTCAAACTCATGCTGGTAGCTTCAAGAACACTGTCCAACCATCTTGTCCTCTGTCGTCCCCTTCTCCTTGTGCCCTCCATCTTTCCCAACATCAGGGTCTTTTCCAGGGAGTCTTCTCTTCTCATGAGGTGGCCAAAGTATTGGAGCCTCAGCTTCACGATCTGTCCTTCCAGTGAGCACTCAGGGCTGATTTCCTTCAGAATGGAGAGGTTTGATCTTCTTGCAGTCCATGGGACTCTCAAGAGTCTCCTCCAGCACGATAATTCAAAAGCATCAATTCTTCGGCGATCAGCCTTCTTTATGGTCCAGCTCTCACTTCCATACATCACTACTGGGAAAACCATAGCTTTTACTATACGGACCTTTGTTGGCAAGGTGATGTCTCTACTTTTTAGAAACTCACTATATGCTGAGCTAATGGTAGAACAAAACTTGGTTCTTGATGGAACCTAGGAGCCTGCAGAGAGCAGTAATAATTCCTCCAGCTGAGCTCTCCAGGCACACCACACCTCACAGCCAGCTCTCCAAATGTCAGATATTTAATTGATAACGCATCCTCTTAAAATATGCATCTCCAGATTTCTCAATATTTATCAATCTCCAACATTTCCAAAAACTCATGTATACATATAAATCAGCATATGCTCATTTTATGCAAATCTGTGTTCTCCCCAATTTTTTTGCTTTATGAACCTTATTGGAAAATTTAAAAACAATTGCCAAACTCAAAGTGTTGTCTTCCAAGACAAATGCATGTACAGATGTTAAATCTTGTATGCAGTCATCGACATGGCATCAAAACAAACTTGGAAAATCTCTTGCATTACGGAGTCTGCTCACATCCACAGGGTATATGCTTCAGTCTAAAGCATTAAGATAATTTCTCCACAGAGGCTGCTGTGATGGAGACAGAAGGGAGATTACTGTACTATTGTTAATAAATGATATAAATCAAAACCATATGGAGTCAAACCCATCTTTCTTTGCTTTCCCTCTTATCGCCCTCCGATGATGAGTTAAGCGCTCCATAAGTGCCATATTCCACACATCTTGGGTCCAAGTTTCCAGGGTGGGAGGGGGGTGTTTATTCCCAATTGGAAGCAACTATTTGTCTCGCTGCCGTCCAATTATTTATGCTTCACATCATTTCCCATTGACAAGAGGGCTAGCATGTGAGGGCAGAAAGTATTAGATGGAGGAAGATTCTCTGCACGGTTTGGCGAGGCTGGGAAAGCTGGTGACAGGCATCCGCGGTCTGCTTTCCTGGAGGCTCTGCTTAATGCCAGTCCCTGCTGAAAATCCAGCAAGGCAGAACCGTTCTCCTTTTTAATCTCCATACAAAATAATAATAAACGCACTCCTGGCTATCCCAATCTTCCTGACCCCTTGAAGCCAGGACATGCCACCAGATGCTGCACTCTGAAAAGGGAAAGCCGAGCTCTTTGTTCAACCCTTTGGGAGGAGAAAAGCCATGCGGCGATATGGCTGGCTGGCTCAAAGGAGACACGGAGGAGCTCTTGCAAATGCCACTTCTGATGGCCCAAATACTCTCTGATCCTGAAACAGGCTAGAGGATAAGAAGCAGGACAAAAGCGAAGGCTTCCAAACTGAATAATGCCTATTAGTTTGATGACTGCCCTGCTTTTTTTAGGATGGAACAGAGGGGTGGGAGGGTGGGATGAAGATTTCTGTGCCGGAAATATCCCTCTAAAAAGTCTCTTTAGCTGCTGGAGAATCAGGGGGACAGGAGAGAGGAACTCCACATTTTGAAGAGCAAAAAAGAGGACACGTTTGCTGAGTTCTAACTTTTAAATTAGGGACGTGGGTGGCGCTGTGGGATAAACCACAGAGCCTAGGACTTGCCGATCAGAAGGTTGGTGGTTCGAATCCCTGCGATGGGGTGAGCTCCCGTTGCTCAGTCCCTGCTCCTGTCAACCTAACAGTTCGAAAGCACTTCAAAGTGCAAGTAGATAAATAGGTACCACTCTGTCAGGAAGGTAAATGGCATTTCCGTGCTCTGCTCTGGTTTGCCAGAAGCGGCTTAGTCATGCTGGCCACATGACCCAGAAGCTGTACGCCGGCTCCCTCAGCCAGTAAAGCGAGATGAGCACTGCAACCCCAAAGGCGGTCACGACTGGACCTAATGGTCAGGGGTCTCTTTACCTTTACCTTTAACTTTTAAACTATGGATCGCTATGACGACTCTACCCTTGAAAAAGAGGACATGTCTGGGGAAAAGAGGACATATGGCAACCCGACACAATATATAACCATGAGCTGGAATAGCTCAGTTGGTAGAGCACAAGGCTCTTATTCTCAAGGTTGTGGGTTCAAGCCCCTTGTTGGGCGAAATATTCCTGAATTGCAGGGGGTTGGACTAGATGACCCTTGTGGTCCCTTATGATTCTACGTTTCTGTGTCTTGGTCAAGTTGGTGAATCCATTAGTCTTCTTCAGCTAATGGACCAGGACACTTTTAAAACACACGCATGCATTTATTTTACTTTGCATTTGTTGTGTTCATATTCTACCTTTTCCTCCAAGGAGCTCAAGGGGGCATATATGGCTCCCCTTCTCCCCATTTTATCCTCACCACAAGCCTGTGAGGTAGGGTAGGCTAAGAGACGTTGAGTGGCCCTAGGTCACCCAGTGAGTTCACGGCTGAGAGGGAATTGAGGTCTCCTGATCCTAGTCCAACACTCTAAATCAGAGGTTTCCAACCTTTTTGAGTCCATGGCTCCCTTGACCAACTACGTTCTTTCTGCAGCACCCCTGTGGGGCTCAGGAGCCCAGTTATATCACCCCTTGCCTGCAGAGCCAGCAGTCCCTCACCCCTTTTCGAACACCCTCCTTGGTGGAGTGTTCCCTCAACCTCCTCTCCTCTCCCCTCTCCTTGGGAGTCCTACAGGTTGCCACGGCAACCACCCCTGATCTCTGAGCTGCCCCTACCTGGGTAGTGGGATATAATTTTTTTGATTGTCTGGATGGGTACCAGTGGAGGGTCCTTGAGAGAAGGCTTCCATGCTTTCTGTTCCTTGCTTTCAGTAAGAAGACTCCTGCCTTCCACTGCCTTTTCTCATAGTGTGCACTTTTTAAAAAAACATAGGAAGTGCACAAGAGTGCAAGGCCAAAGATTGCCTGCCCTTAATGAAATGGGCACAATGGAGGCCTGTGCTTTTTTGGGCTGGGGGGTGGAGAAGACAGCATCCATGTTATTTGTTTTTTGGTGTTTTGGGGACTTGCACAAAGCTGATGATTAGCTATACTGAAACTCCAATAAAGAGATCTTGCAGAAGACCTCTCTCTCTCTCTCAACATTTTTCAAAAGTCCTGGTATATGCATTGCGATCAGGATCTCCAAGCTTCTTCAAACCGAGGTGCTGAAAATTCAGCAGGCCTTCAGCAATGCAGCAAACAGCAGATGGCATACAGGCCAGAAGCAAAATGTCTCAGTTGTGTTGTTGTTGTTGTTGTTGTTGTTGTTGTTGTTGTTGTTGTTGTTGTTAATACCCCACCTATCTGGCTGGGTTTCCCCAGCCACTCTTGGTGGCTCCCATCATCATCATCATCATCATCATAGAACAATAAAACATCTCAAACATTAAAAACTTCCCTAAACAGGGGTGCCTTCAGATGTCTTCTGAAAGTCAGATAGTTGTTTATTTACTTGACATCTGATGGGAGGGCGTTCCACAGGGTGGGTGCCACTACCACGAAGGCCCTCTGCCTGGTTCCCTGTAACTTCGCTTCTCGCAGTGAGGGAAGTTCCAGAAGGCCCTTGGAGCTGGACCTCAAGATGGGAACAACCAGAAGGAGGGATGTGGGGACATAGATCACCCTCCAAAACATCACACATGACAAAACTGGCCCCCCCAAGTGCTAATGAGCTTCCACGCTTATGGTGACTTCACATGTAGAACAAATTAATCTTACTGAATCTGGATTAAAGGTAAGAAACCTCCACCCCATGGACTGGCATTTTGGCGACAACAGGGTGTGAGAATGGGGAGGAGTCCTTGTGTGTACCAGCAGCACCAATTCTACAATAAATCTTCATCTGGTAGTACCCTCTGTCTCTTGCCCTCAAGAGCTGCTTCTGCGCATGAAAAAATGTGTTCTTTGACACAGCATGCAATCACAATTATCCTCGAAAGGGAAAAGTCAAATACTATCTCTTTTCTTAACCTCGTGCACTTTTTTTCTTGATTTGTCTTATCCTCTGTATGTGTGTGTGTCATATTTTTTTTAATGCAAAACTTTTTTTTTTACACTGAAGTGAGCAAGGATTAATGAACTGCTGGAAGTGTCATGAAAAGAATTCTTAATGACAATGTTCACTTCATATGTGTGTGAGAGACAGTGGTTGATTTCAAGCTGCTTTTACTATTATGTGTTAGGAAGAGGGATTCATTAGATGTTGCCTGTGTACTTCAAGCTGTCCTAAACATCTCTGATCTGTGCCGATTTAGTCATTAGAGCTAAATACCACCCAAATTTACGCTGGAGCACCCTGCCACTTATTTCCAGAGTATCCCTACAGAAGTCTCACTTATCTGAACACTTTGCTTTACAGTGCGCTCGTGTCAGAAATACACCTGGCATGCATCGGATGCAAAAGGTATATTCACATTCTTCACATTCAGTGTAGCAATTATATTTGCTGGGACTACAATGCTGGGACATCATTTCCCATCCGCTAACACTGAAGGCATATGATAGCAGACATGCACCCCTAAGCAACTGGGAGAATGTACCAGGGACTGCTGTTAGGGGTGGACTTTGGGAACAGGGCACAGGACAAAATTTGGCGCCCCCTTAAATATTTCTCTTTTTTTAATGCTTTTTATTGGTTTTCACAAACAAAGAAAAAAAGAACATGAAATGGAAATAAAAAAATATAAAAAATAAAACAATCTTTTAAAGTCAGCATTTTGTACCGTCTTCTTTACAAATCGCATACTTCCCTCCTCCCCCACATCAGCTTTCTTAATACATATCTTCTCCTGCAGATTCTTATTCCCCTTCTATGCACATCACACGATTTATATCAAGCACGCTACAGTTTTTAAGCTTCTGCAGTTTATCTTAATATACGCAACAAACCCCTCAAATATTTCTTATTTTCATCATAATCCATTATTATTATTGTTAAGTTGTGGGTGAACATATCAGATGACACAGCGATTCTCCAAACAGCTCTTGTTTATTCACAGGCCAGAACAGAACTGAACTGAAGGGTTCAGCCAGCCTGCTTATATAGAGCTCCAGAACAACGTAACTGTAACAACTTTCTGTAACTATCCAATCACTGAACGTCCCTTTCGATCCCTTATTTGCATTTGTGAACTTGAGTAAAAACTATCTACAGTATCCCCCTGCTGGCCCTTCAGTACGTAACAATTATTATTATTATTATTATTATTATTATTATTATTATTATTCCCCGCTGGTTGGTGCCCTGGGTGGGGAAAGCACCCACAGCCCCCAAAATCTGGTGCTGCCGCTGTGTTCAGTGCATATTTAGCGATGCATGCCTGCTGTTATTGCTGCAAGAAACACCGAGGTGCCAGAAGCAAACCCAACACATCATGGGAAATACAGCGTGGCTCTAAGAAGCGGTTTGTTTTCAGCAGTGCTTACAAATTGCACTTAAAAATAAAGGGAAACACATGCACCTGGGATCATTGCAGGGGACTGGGGGTCAGAACATGACTATATCAAGATGCTGCTTTAAAAAAAATTAAAACACTAACAGGGAAACAAATTTAGCTCAAAACCTTTGTTCTGCATGGACTTTCAAAAGAAAAATGGGGAACCCTGGTTTAAAGACAGGGAATGTGAAACATAACAGCACATCTACTTGTCATGCTATGACCTAGGCTGTGCAGGCAGATTTTGACAGGACTCGATAGCCCTTCCTCACATCAGTGGTTGGGCTCAATGACCTGTTGTCTCCTTCCAATTCTATGGGGCTTTTCCTGCGTCAAGCATGTACCAGAGATATTTCTACTTACTACAATATATCCTTATTCAGTGCTAACAGCCCAGTATCTCCATTCCCATATAATAGGGGCAGGAGGAGAATAGCCTGCTGCTGGGGGATGTTGCTATCATGCATATAAATAATAATAAATGATGGTGTTGATGCTACTAGTCACCATATGATCCCAATGCCGTTCTTTACTGGGCACGCTCAGTTTTCTGGTAAAAGGTAAAGGGACCCCTGACCATTAGGTCCAGTCGTGGCCGACTCTGGGATTACGGCGCTCATCTTGCTTTATTGGCCGAGGGAGCCGGCATACAGCTTCCGGGTCATGTGGCCAGCATGACCAAGCCGCTTCTGGCGAACCAGAGCAGCGCAGGGAAACGTCATTTACCTTCCTGCCGGAGCAGTACCTATTTATCTACTTGCACTTTGACGTGCTTTCAAACTGCTAGGTTGGCAGGAGCAGGGACCGAGCAACGGGAGCTCACCCCGTCGCGGGGATTCGAACCGCCGACCTTCTGATCGGCAAGTCCTAGGCTCTGTGGTTTAACCCACAGCGCCACCTGCGTCCCCAGTTTTCTGGTAAAGTCCCCTAATAAAGCACTGCCCCAATTTCCCTTTTCAGGGTCATCTTTTGGAGATGCCTTGTTAAAATGCTATTAGTGTGGCCTTTCATGCTTCAACCTTCATCCTCTGGTAGAAGCCGGTGGAGAGGTGTGTCTAGTTCGCATCCTGCACAGTGCCGAAAGTTGCATGGTCTCCAAGGTGGAAGTGGGATGGTTAAACCAGACTCAATTCTGGCCTCCTGAGAAAAAGGAGGCTGTCCTCCCATCCTACTTTGAGCATGACACACGCATGTCAAGGCACACACATGAGCACTAAGGGACAAGCTACATGGCGTGTTTGCAGCTGTGAAATGTGGGGCAACATTCTGTTCTCTGACGGCCATTTGTGTTTGGTAAGAAAGCAGTGGCAACATCTCTCAAGTATTGTAAACACTCCCTTCAGCGCTGTGCAGTGCAGAGCTTGCTATTTCACAAGTTGTAGCTAGCGCTGCCCCACCCCAACTATATTGCTGAGTTGAATAAAGTGTGTTTTGGGGTGCCAAAGTTGTGTCTTTGTGTGGCAGGATGGCAAGATCCATTCAGTTCTGGTACTCAGAATAAATCCCTGGGCTCAGAATTCTTCAGTTCTAGATCCTTTCCGCCAGTACAATTTCAGGTGGTAAATTTGATGCATTTCTAGCAAAAACAACAACAAAAAAACCTGTTGAGAAAAACAATGGTAGCAGGATCAACACCGGCAGCTTGCTTTCCCCTTCCCGGCCTGTCAAATCCGCATGCCACAACAGAAGCCAGATAAACATAAGCTATCGTTTTGCCTTCCTGTTTCGAGACTGAAATGTTTTGCATATCACGAAACGCCTCTTGTTCTAGTCTCACGCTTGACAGTCTGGATTAGCAATTAGCTCTTTCTCAGCGTTGCATCCTTGAAAGGTCCCTTCCATGTATATTTCCAGGATCACAGCGGCAAAAGATCAGATCCAACTGACCTGAGACCTGGGTGACCCAGGGCAAATGCCTGTCCTCACAACCTGTCCTCTGGCGCATGGGCGCCGCCACCGCAGCTGACCTAGGACTGCTCCGCGTTGGCCAGATGGCAATGGCAGCCCAACCCACTTAACCCTGCCAGTGCCTCTGGTACAGCTGGCATGTCCGACAGCCTCTCCCACCCCCCGTGGCTTACTGCTTATGGAAAACGTTGATGGACATGGCAAGGTAGACGCAGATGCCATCTGCAAGAGAGCAATTAACGTGGAATTGAAATCCTCCCTATTGGAAACATAACAAAATATGTCACGCTGGCACCAGCAGCCCCTCTGCTGCTTTCACATAGGCACATATGCTGTTGTTAGCAAGTTAATTATTTGTACGGTGGCCAGAAGCACTCGTCACCCTGTGCCATCCCTTTCCCCCCAGGCTTCTTTATCCGGTTGCCTTAAATGGCGATTTATCCAGGGCGATAACAGGGCGAGGCAGCAGAGATGGTCTCCTCAGACAGCAAGGACAGCCTGCCGGTCTTTTGGCTGGTGTGCGTGTTTCCCACAAAGAGTTGGCACGGAGGACTCGTTCCCCACTCCCAGCCCTGGTGGGTTACGCTTTTGTCCAGACAAGAGGGAGGAGCACAGAAAAGGGCCCATCAGGCAGAACGCAGAGGGCACACTGTGCCTTGGCAGAAACTCCCTTGAGCAGATGGTTCCTGGGGAACAGTCACCGGCTGGTGTTTTGCAGCTGCCCCCCGGGGGCCCTTAAACGGGGATCACGGCCCAGCCACACCATCCTGCAGCAGGGGGAAGTGGCAATGGGTTTTCCAACCACCCAAACTGCCAGCCCACCCACTTTCTCCCAGCTGCACCTCATATGTTTTGCAGCGTACGTCTCCTCCAGTTTCATTTTTATCAAACCTTGTCCCATATGGCACAGCGAGGCAAGGCAAAAGGCAGGGGTCAGCAACCTTTTTCAGCCATGGGCCAGTCTACCGTCCTCAGACCATGTGGTGGGCCTGACTATATTTTTTTTTTTGGGGGGGGGATGAACAAATTCCTATGCCCCACAAATAATCCAGAGATGCATTTTAAAGAAAAGCACACATTCTACTCATGTAAAAACACGTTGATTGCCAGAACGTCCGTGGGCCGGATTGAGAAGGTGATTGGGTCGCATCCAGCCCACAGGCCTTAGGTTGCCTACCCCTGGCAAAAGGCGTTACATGGCGAGGTGCTCTGCAACCGAACAGCAAATTAAGTCAAGACCTGATTTCATAGACTCATAGAATCATAGAGCTGCAAGGGACCCCCTGGAAGGGAACGTATGGTCCCCCATCTAATTTGAAACCATAGCAGACCCTGCTTAGCTTTGCAAATGTGCTAGCAGTTCACAATGCAGGGCAGAGGAGCAGAAAATTCCACATTGCCTTGATAGGAGGCTACAGGCAAGTTCTAGAGACATGGTGGGCTGCTCTAGATCCTTCACCAGCACTGTTCAGTTGGGGCTGACCAAAAAGGACACCATGAGGGCCAGTGTCTTGGTCAGATTTGGTATGACAGGTGGCAAGTGTGGCTCTTTAAGCTTTTTTTTCTGGGTCACTAAGGGTCTTTTTCGTTATTGCCACACACAAGAAGGATTAAACAAGCAATTTCTCCACCCCCCCATGCTTTAATTGGAAAGCTCCGGCCTGAGCAGCTCTCTAGATGGGTAGCATGAGGCAAAAATTGTCTTTCTTGGGCTGCACCACTTCAGAATTTAAGGGGGAGTGTCTGGGTTCTCCTGTTATTAAAAAGTAAGCCAGCAAGCACGAGATATAGCTTGCTCCCTGATAAATGGAGCATTTCCTCAGGTCCTAGTTTCCTTTATGTAGCAGTTGCGTGGCAAGTCCCCTTCCCCCTTGTGAATGAAGACAAAGGACACAATATTTTTAGGTTAATGGGCGAAAAAGGCCACACCTTTATTGATTACAGGAATTGAAAGGTATTGGCCTTAGGCATTGGTTCCTATCGACTACCCGGCATGGAGACCGGGAATGGTTAACCACCAGCAGGGGGAGTCCTGCTGAAGTACGCCAACTAGGATCCCCCGGGTGTCACCGCTTGGGGGCGTGCCTTAGGCCCACACCTCCATAGGCTTCGGACAGGGCAACGCCCCCCGGAGTCCTCTACCGGACTACCCTTATCTTTGGGGGAAGGTATGGCGCTTCCTTCCCCCCTTCATTTGCATAACAATTACCCCTGCCAATGCCTAACCGCCAATCGAGCAAAGTTCAGTCCCCGGGCGCACCAGCCTTAAATGTGCTAGGCCACGCCTCCCCGACCCGCTGATTGGCGGGCTGGGTCGGTGACGCGCCCAAGGATTCCCCTGCTCTCGCGGGGACTAAGAGCCAGCCCCCATGTGCGTGGGAGGGGATGGGCCTGCAACCCCACCTCCTCTCCAGCTCAGAAGTGGCTTCTTCTCCCCAGTCCTACCTTGGTTGGAGAGTATTTCAGTAGACAAATGGTCCTCCTGTAGGCTGAAGTCGTACAATCCAGAAGTAGTTCTTGTCATGTGTTGTAGGGACCCAATTAGCCACAGCTACTAAATCAGGATCCTTGAACGCTCAATGCCCCCTTTTTATTCACCACATCTTGATATGCACACATTCTCTCCGTTGGTCAAAATTGGGACACTCGTTGTTGTTTTTTCTGGTCTCACTCTCTTGTTCATCTTTTGGTCTGACTCACACCAGAGCAGGAGGACCCCCCCCCCCAATTGAATGCCTTTTCACCCGGCGCTTGCCTGCTGGTTCGTGCCAGAGCCGGGAGACCAAAAAACCAAGCACTTTTTGGTCCTGCGCTCTGGCGTGTGCCTGCTGACTTGCACGAGAGTGCTAGACAAAAGGGACATTCTGGGATCCAATCAGAAGCCGGGGTGGTTTTTGTAATTCTGGGATGTCCCGCTCAAACTGGGACTGTTGAGAGGTATGTTCCCAGCGAGTGTTCCTTATTGGGCTCATCTTACTTTTGGAACCATCATTCTTGGGGTTTAGGCCTCCCATTTATGTTTGCGGACCATCTAACAGGCAGCCAGAAGCGATGAACTTCAAGAAAGGCTGGCATAATTCTCCTCCTTTGTTGTTGTTGTTGTTGTTGAGTCGTTTAATCGTGTCCGACTCTTCATGACCCCATGGACCAGAGCACGCCAGGCACTCCTGTCTTCCACTGCCTCCCGCAGTTTGGTCAAACTCATGCTGATAGCTTCGAGGACACTGTCCAACCATCTTGCCTTCTGTCATTCCCTTCTCCTTGTGCCCTCCATCTTTCCCAACATCAGGGTCTTTTCCAGGGAGTCTTCTCTTCTCATGAGGTGGCCAAAGTCTTGGAGCCTCAGCTTCAGGATCTGTCCTTCCAGTGAGCACTCAGGGCTGATTTCCTTCAGAATGGATAGATTTGATCTTTTTGCAGTCCATGGGACTCTCAAGAGTCCTCCTTTACCTAGATGTAAATACCTTCCTCCCCTCCTTTGCACCTTGGAGTCCCTATTGCAGTTTGTACCAGAATTCCCTGGATATATTTTTTCTAAAATTATATTTGGATCAGTTCTACCCCGACAGACATTACCAAAAAGCCAGAGTCCTTCCAACACATGCAAAAGCTATACCTGTGATTTATTATGCAGTAGGCCCCTTTCAATCGGATTCTCCAGTATGCTGGCAAAGCCTTGGAACCAGAGCATCTGCTTCCTAATTAGTCATACTTGCGCAGGATTCTAGCCATGGGGTTGCTAGCCAGGACTTAGCATTTTGTCTCAGATTCGCCATGTCGCCAATAACTGACCCAGTGCAGTGGGTTCCGTGGTTTGCTCAAGTTACGAGGTCTGTGCCCTTGTAGATTTGCTCTGCCCGTGGCTCGCGGTTGAGCAAATTGGGCCAGCCTGTCGTCGTTTGGACGAATTCCCTGCGCAGGTGTATTCACACGGTTCCCTTCCCTTGCGCCCTCCAATTGGTCCTCACTGAGAGCTGGCAGCATCTTGGGCTTTGCATAATGTCACAGAATGTGGTGCTTGATGAGTCATGCCCGCCCCCATCGCTTTGCGCAGCAGCACCCTGGCACGAGCCAAGATTTTGTACAGCATCGCAGACTGTACATAACCATTTGACATATGGCACCTGGGAAGGAGCCAGGGTTTTAAAAAAATAGAAAATAGAAAATTCAGGTCACAGGATGCATTTTCGTGATTAATTATAAAGAACCTCGCAGGACTGAGAGAGAGTCCTGGCATGGCCCCAAATCTTTCTTCACCTACAGTATGGGATTTGTGTGTATCAGTGGGGGGGGGGGGAAACACTGGCAGTTCCTCACTGCTGATGACTCTTCTTGTACAAATGTTTAACCTCACCAATGTCACCAGGAGATATTGATTATGCTAACAGTGGATCCATCCCCCCTCCCACCTAAAGCTGGAATTCCCAAATATTTTCTCGTCCATGAAGCCACATCGCACAGCAACATTAAAAGCAACAGTGGGAACAAATAATATGTTTTCAAATCCCACAGAAGCCTTTGATTGGCGGGTGATAATTGTTTCCCTCCTCATGGTAGCTGTAGCAGCAACGAAGGCATGGAATCCGAATTTGGGGTTGATTCGTACATGAACATAATCACTTGATTCATCTGACCTTGATTTCTGCCCAATGATCTAGAGCCGAATGTGTGAACTAATTCTACATGAGAGTTCTGTCCACAGGAGCCAATGCCTAGGGGCTGAGGTCCTTTTGGCCTCTCTCCAATAAAATATTATCTTTTATAATATTTTTTATTAATTTTAACATATAAATTATAAAATGTACCACAAAACTTATCATTTATACAATCTTTTTGGACTTCCATCAGCACCTCTGATGATCCACCGTTTTATGCATTTCTTAACTTTATATTGCCTTTACATCTCTTAACAAATCATCCTCCCCCTTATCCATTTTTACAATACTTCTAATAATACTCCTCACAAAACTTCTTGTAACCCTACAAACATCGTCTGTTCTTCACAATTACTTTTCAAATAGTCCGTAAATTTACTCCAGTCTTCTGTGAATTTCTGGTGTCACCGGTTTCGAATCCTTCCTGTTAGTTTATCTAATTCTGCATAGTCCATTAACTTCATCCTCCATTCTTCAATCTTCAGTAACTCTTCTTGCTTCCATTTTTGGGCCAATAATTCTCCAATAACGTATTAGAGGGAGACAAGACCCTCCCCCCCCCCAAAAAAGTTAATGGGCATTGCCATCCAAATGGTATGTGATCGATTATGTAGGATGGGACTTACCTGGAACACAGCAATATTTTATTCAAGTTGGCACCCATGGCTTTGTCTGAACTGTTAGATCTGTGATAGCTCATTCACACTTCACACACCATCACTAGATGGTAAAGGTAAAGGGACCCCTAACCATTAGGTCTAGTTGTGACTGACTCTGTGGTTGCGGCGCTCATCTCGCTTTATTGGCCGAGGGAACCGGCGTACAGCTTCTGGGTCATGTGGCCAGCATGACTAAGCCACTTCTGGCAAACCAGAGCAGCACACGGAAACGCCGTTTACCTTCCCGCCGGAGCGGTACCTATTTATCTACTTGCACTTTGACGTGCTTTCGAACTGCTAGGTGGGCAGGAGCAGGGACCGAGCAACGGGAGCTCACCCCGTTGCGGGCATTCGAACTGCCAACCTTCTGATCAGCAAGTCCTAGGCTCTGTGGTTTAACCCACAGCGCCCCCCGCGTCCCTTAACACTAGATGGTACAGCAACCCAATTATGACATGTGTTAGCCACCCGCTGAGTGTCATGAAAAGCAATTCTTTTGAACTTGCAATGCATCGGGGGGGGGGGACACATAGATGCACAGAACCATGTATTCTTTGAGCGTTCATCTTGCGCCTGCCAACATCATCTGAAACCAGGGACTCATCCTCCCAAGAAATATGGCTGCATTTTTAGAAATTCCACCTCAGACCCCATTGACCTTCATTCAGACATTGCTTTCTAAATCACTTTGATGCCTTTGAAATACGCTGGAGTGAGAGCACAGTATGTAATGACTCAGCATATATAATCCAGCACTTCGTCTTTCCTGTATTCCACTAATCAATTTAGAGCCTAACGATGTGCAATGCTAATTGTGTCGTTTGCAATCAAGCAGTGGCGTAGCGTGGGGGGTGCAGGGGGGGCCGGCCGCACCGGGCGCAACATCTGGGGGTTAGGGTTAGGGGGCGCAAATCCAGGGTTAGGGGGCGCAAATTACTTGCCTTGCCCCGGGTGCTGACAACCCACGCTACGCCACTGCAATCAAGTCTTCGGGTTTTTTCTTTTCTTTATTTAATTACAGGTGTGAGGGGCAATTTTTATTGGGACACGGGTAAGGATTTAACCCTTCTCTCCCCTGCGGTAATCTTAAAATAAAAATAATAATAATCACAGTTATGGCTAGCAAAAAGGCTTCCGTAGGTGCCAGTGAGAAGGCTATTTCTTTTTTTAAATGCCTAACTGCAGTGCAGTAAATCCATTCAGGAGGAAACCATCCTTCTCTTTGCACTGCAGTCCCAATAAAAATTGCCCCTGTGCTTTTAAGGAAATAAAGAAAAAAATGACCATGCAATTGCAAATGGAACAGATGTCAACAACTACCTGACTTTTAGAAGACATCTGAAGGCAGCCCTGTTTAGGGAAGTTTTGAATGTTTGATGTTTTATTGTGTTTTTAATATTCTGTTGGGAGACACCCAGAGTGGCTGGGGAATAAATAATAAATTGTTGTTGTTGTTGCTCTGTTCTATTATCTTTTCATTGGTAGGTGTGTCTCCTCTTGTTCCAAAGGAAGCAATAATTATTTTTCTATCATTCGCAGAATCATAGAACTGAATGGTGCCCAATGGCTCCCAGTTTTAACACCCTGTGTCTTGTATTTTTGATACTTTTTATGATCTGTGATATTGTGTGTGTTGACGCTGGTCTGTGACCGTATTAATAAATTCATTCATTCACCCTGTCCAAAAGATGAGCAGTGACCTATTAGCTGCACCAATGTGATCTGGACCAAACAGAGCTTGCACATGTGTAGCGCCAAACGATAATATGAGCCAAGCCACGTGCAGCAGGGAAAGGGAAATGAACCGCTAAGGCTTCTAGCCATCTTGACTTGGGTGGATTATAACACATCTCACTTTTAATCTACCTTGGTTCTCAAACTTAATCTGTTCTGGAAATCCATTCCAAAACCAAGGCGCACTTTCCCATAGAAAGTACTGTAATGCAAAATGGATTAATCTGTTCCCGACTTTTAAAAACAACCCCTAAAACAGCAATTTCACATGAATTTTACTATCTAACGAGACCATTGATCCAGAAAATGAAAGCAATAATCAATGTACAGTGGTACCTCGGGTTACAGACGCTTCAGGTTACAGACGCTTCAGGTTACAGACTCCACTAACCCAGAAATAGTACCTCGGGTTAAGAACTTTGCTTCAGGATGAGAACAGAAATCATGCGGCAGCGGCAGCGGGAGGCCCCATTAGCTAAAGTGGTACCTCAGGTTAAGAATAGTTTCAGGTTAAGAACGGACCTCCAGAACGAATTAAGTTCTTAACCCGAAGTACCACTGGACTGTACTATAAAATAAATAAGACAGTATTGTAGATGATAAAAATTAATCCCCCCCCCTTACCTGCACTGAGGATAGCCATTGTTTGGATGGGGGGGGGGGCTTTTATCCATTTCAGCAGTCACACAATCAATCAGTCAATAGCTGAACTGGGTTCCACACAGTCACAAAAACAATTTAACCCAAAAAGCCTCTACAACACAAACACAAAATAAACAGCAAAAACAAAAGTGCCAAACTTAATCAGTTCCAGAAGTCCATTCGACTTCCAAATTGTTCAAAAACTGAGGCACAGCTTCTGATTGGAGCAGGCACCCCAGAAACAATAGCCAACAGCCGCATTGGATGTTTGGCTTCCAAAAAACGTTTGAACACTTACTTCCGGGTTTTCGGAGTTTGAGAACCAAGGCGTTTGAGAACCAAGGTACCACTGTACTTTTATTTCTCTTCCAAGATGGAGTTAAAAAGAAACCCTTTGCATGCAATATACAGTTTCCCTTATTCTCATCTTCCCCATTCTTCACACCTCACATCTGCCGGATCGCTGGCACTCTCAACGTTCTTGTGCGGGAAACCAAATAACTTTCGCTTAATTTCATATAAAATAATGTAAAATGAATTGAAAAGGATTTTCAAAATAACTTTTCTAAAACCCCCCAGAAACTTTACTTTTGGGAATTATAGGGGGAAAACTGCCTAAACTGTATAGAAATTTATTTATGTATACTACTGCAGCAGGAAGAATGTTACTTGCCCCAAAGTGGAAAGGAGAAGAAGTCCCAGTAAAAGAAGAATGGATACAAAAACTTATGGAATATGCAGAAATGGCGAAACTTACTGGAAGAATAAGAAATCAAGATAACAAACTTTTTATAAAAGAATGGAAATGGTTTGTTGAATATTTACAGATAAATTGTAAACAGATAAAAACTTTAGCAGGATTATTGTAATAACCTGAAGTTTCACAAGAATATATATTTAAAGTAGATGAATAAATGAGCAAATTATGTATAGTAGATAATTAAATGAGCAGTGGGAATGAATTTGGATATGCAGAAGATGTTTTTTAAAAACCGCAGAAAGAGGGGGAAGGAAGTCAAATTTTGAAATATTAAAATGACTGTAAAACTAATGAAATGTATAAACTTGAAAAGTATAAATAAAAACTGTTTAAAAAAGAAAGAATGGCCTTCGCTTCCAGCAAGTCTGCAGGTCTGTGGAGCACAAGTCCATTATTCTGGGTGACTGACATGGGCATTTTTGAAAAGCCTGATGTGTTTGGCTTAAAGAGGCAACAAGAACATTCTGGAGATCCCCTTTTCTTTGTTATAGACCCACTCAAGTGCAACTCGTTCCGCTAACTCCTTCTGAACGATGGACTCATCAGTACAGTAGTTTAGATAAAAAGTAGGAACTGGCTAATGTCAACTGCACAAGCTCCCTCTTCGAAAGCTAATGAAAAGTCCTCACACTTGCTGATGATGCTCTGGTTGAGCGTTTGGGGGGGGAATTCTGTGTGATTGTGAACTTGCCCTCTCCACGGCAGCTTGGAGAGATAATGATACTTTTCCAAAATCACACTCGCCGCAACGTCAGCCGGCTTGATTGCCTGCCCTTTAAGGAGGTTGTGGCTCTGCCTGATGAATTATGTGAGTCCGCTCTCTTGTGTCAGAGCTGGTGTGGCACAGAGCTGAGGTTGCTGGGCCTTGAATCAGGAGGTCCCTGGTTCTAGTCTTGGCCTGCTGTGAACTGACTAGGTGGCCTTAGGCAGGTGACTGCTCTCTTACCTTCTGCCAGTTGTCATTTAGGCTGCGATCCTAAGCATAGGGTGCTTCAGCAGGAGGCAGTTGCGTAGCAAGTCCCCCTCCCCTCCTTGTGAAATAAAGACACAGGACAAGTTATTTAAGGTTAATGGGCATAAAAGGCCACAACTTTATTGATTGCAGGAATTGAGCGGTATTGGCTTAGGCATTGGTCTTATCAACTAACCGGCTTCAGCCCAATTGCATGAAGGTCGGTAAGGGTTAATGTGGTTTTAGCAGAAATGTTATAAGGGTTTAGGAAAAAATAGACTGTTAATTGGTGAAGGGAGGGAAAGTAAAGTTACATTATATTAAGATAAATTACAGAACAAAAAGTGGAAAAGATGGAAAGGATTTGCTGAAATAGTTAACTGAACTAGAATACAAAAAAGGGAGGTGTGAGGAGGTCAAGGAAACAAGCAAATGAAAGACAAGTTATGGGAAGATTAGCTGTGTTCTTCTTCTTCTTCTTCTTCTTCTTCTTCTTCTTCTTCTTCTTCTTCTTCTTTCTTATTGTGATGCATTGTTTTGTTCTTGTTTGATATGGTGTTTTTACTTTTTCTTTTTGTAACCTTTAAAATTTTAATAAATATTATTTATATATATAAAAAAGAAGGTCGGTAAGGGTTAACCACCAGTGGGGGGAGTCCTGCTGATGTACATCAACCAGGATCTCCCCCGGGGTCATTGCTCGGGGGCGTGCCCACACCTCCATAGGCTTCGGACAGGGCAACGCCCCCCGGAATTCTTTACCGGACTACCCTTCGATATGGGGGAAGGTGATGGCGCTTCCTCCCCCCCACTCATCTGCATAACAATACCCTTACCAATGCCTAACCGCCAATGCCGAGAAAGTTGTGACGGTTTGCTACAAGCTAGGTGAAAAACCAAATGGCTGGTGCCAATTTGCCAAGTGGAAAAAAATCCTACCAGGCCCCTTGATGGCGACCAACTGAAGTCCATAGCAAGGTCAGCGAGCTAAACCTAAGGGAGGGCGGGGTGCGAAACTGGAGCAGCTGGAACGGGAAAGAGAGGGAAATCCTTGGGCGCCAGCCCTAAATAGCCCAGGCCATACCTCCCCGGCCAGCCGATTGGCTGGTTGGGGCGATGACACGCCCAAGGATTCCCTCACTCTCACGGGGGCTGTGAGCCAGCCCCCGCGTGCGTGGGGGCCCGCAACCCCACCTCCTATCCAGTTCGGAAGTGGCTTTGTCGTGCTTCCTTCACTTTTTGCGGCGCTTCCATACAGTCCCATCATCCAATCCTCTATTTTGCCTGCAGTTCCTCCATCTTTCCTCGGACTGCAGAGGATGCCTCTCGATGGGAGCAAATGGGCTGTCCAGATCTGGTTTTTCTGTGTGCCCACTTGGCATGCAAATGGCCACACATTCCATTCTTTTCCATCACAGGTTATTTATAGCTAGTCTTCTGCTTGCCACCCATACCAGTGGGAAGAGCTTGACAAAATACATCCATGTTCAGTGGTGGTGTCTTTTGTCTCTTCCCCAATTGCTTTCCCCCAAATATCTGCTACTTTTCCCCCATTCTGGGCATACATGCTGGTATTTCTACTCCTGTGTGCACACATTTGTTAAAATATTTCTCCACCATCACCGTTGAAATAGGTATGTAAGATTATTTTATTTATTTTATTCTATCTATACACTACCCCATACCGGCAAGTCTCAGGGTGGTTCACAGGATAAAATCAGAACATATAACCACAAAATGCATAATCACAATAAAAACAACCACAAGCCAAGAGCAAACATCTTTAGTTATGTTTTGCAGCAGGAAAAATAAAGGCTTTTGTGATTTGTGGACATGGGCAATATCCATTTCCTTAAAAAAAAAAAAAAAAATACTGAGGACTTGTGCAACGGTGATATTTAGCTATATTGATCTGCTCTTTGATTTGCTGTCCGGATCTGAGATGAGTGGCAATATGCAAAAGATTGCCCCCAAAACCATTAACAGCTCAATGATGCATTCTCCCCGCCAATAGAACCGCAACACCAATGGAATACTAAAGTTATTTACAAAAACCTCCTCAGGATTATTGTTATTTTTAAAAGTCCGATCTGTTTATTGTGATCATGGGCTCCAAGGTAATCATCCATGTTTACTCTGTAGAGATCTTGAGAAAATAACTCCTCTGAACTGGTTCGTTAGAATCTGGGCATACCTTTAAAGGTAAAGGTAAAGGGAGCCCTGACCATTAGGTCCAGTCATGACCGACTCTGGGGTTGCGGCGCTCATCTCGCATTATTGGCCGGGTCATGTGGCCAGCATGACTAAGCTGCTTCTGGCGAACCAGAGCAGCGCACAGAAACGCTGTTTAACTTCTCGCCGGAGCGGTACCTATTTATCTACTTGCACTTTGACGTGCTTTTGAACTGCTAGGTTGGCAGGAGCAGGGACCGAGCAATGGGAGCTCACCCCGTCGTGGGGAACCGCCGACCTTCTGATCGGCAAGTCCTAGGCTCTGTGGCTTAACCCACAGCGCCACCCGCGTCCCTCTGGGCATACCTTTAGTGTATGTCAATTGGTAAAAAGCAGGTGTCTTCTATTTAGTATTATGGGCCCCCAGGAAAAATAATGGCTCGGTGGAAACTGGAGGAGGAAGTGAGATGTGGTGATAGCAACTGCTCACCCAAACATCACCACACGAGTGATCAACTGCCTATCCGCCCACAATGTATTAATGAGTTTCCATGCCAGAGGTAACTGCAGATTTATAGCAGTTTGTTGTGACTTATTAAATTGTTTGAGGTAAGAGGAAATCTGATTTAAAGATTTGGAAAGTATAGGCTGGCCTGTAGTTGCGTGGAAGCTGCAAAAACAAAACAAAGCCTTGCATGCATGAGCAGTGCTGATTCCAAACTGAACTCTCATCTGCAAACAACCCAGAATGTTTGGCTTTTTTCAGAAAAAAAAATCTACGCATTTGAAAGACCTACACTGGCTCCCAGTACATTTCCGAACACAATTCGAAGTGTTGGTGTTGACCTTTAAAGCCCTAAATGGCCTTGGCCCAGTATACCTGAGGGAGCGTCTCCACCCCCATCATTCTGCCTGGACGCTAAGGTCCAGCGCAGAGGGCCTTCTGGCGGTTCCCTCATTGCGAGAAGCAAAGCTACAGGGAACCAGGCAGAGGGCCTTCTTGGTAGTGGCGCCCGCCCTGTGGAACGCCCTCCCATCAGATGTCAAAGCGATAAACAACTACCTGACATTCAGAAGACATCTTAAGGCAGCCCTGTTCAGGGAAGTTTTTAATGTGTGATATTTTAGTGTATTTTTGGTCTCTGTGGAAGCCGCCCAGAGTGGCTGGGGAAACCCAGCCAAATGGGCAGGGTACAAATAATAAATTATTATTATTATTACGCAATCACGGCAGCTCAAGATGCCTTCAGAATTGTTCTGCTTCTCAACCAGTGGCCGGCAGCTCTAGAGGTTGTGGAGGCTGATTCAAAGCTGAGATGTCTGGAGCTCTGGGGCTCAAAGTGGTCCTCTTTCTGCTCCAGAACAATGAACTGCATGTGATGGGGATGAAGGCCAAACGATATAAAGATTTGAAAACATTCTGGAAAACTAGACATGCTGAATAAGTTTCTGGTAACAGGAACTGTGCTCTAATTCCCTGGTGTAGCCTTTTGGCTGCCATGGACCCATACAGGAAAGGAAAAAACAGCCCTGCCTTAACAGGCGTTTTTAGGACGAGAGGTCTTCGCAATGGACTTTCCACGTTTTGCCTCGTGCAGCCCGTTTCAGTTTTGGCTGACCTCGGACTCTCCTGATCCAGCTCCCACTCGCCGCCACCAGCATTCCAGACATTCTAGAATTTTTGAGAACTTTCTTTTCCGTTTGAAATGCTCGGCTTTCTAACTCTCCCCCCCCCCACTGCATGGCATTGCTCACTGCCGAACATTGAGCATGCCATAGCTAAAAGTGTGCAAAGAATGCATCACGAGAAACACAGTGCGCCAACAAGGCAGCCTCCAAATGCTGGACCAGAATTCCCCATCACCCCTGACTGCTTGTTGTATTTTATCTGCGCTGTTTTAATTTGTATAATCCACCTTGAGTCCCAGTCTGGGGGAAAGGTGTGATATAAAGATAATAATAACAAAAATGTTGTTGTTGTTGTTGTTGATGGTGATTTATTGGATTTATATAATGCCCCATACCTGGAGGTCTCAGGGCAGGTCACAGAATAGAATCAAAATATAAAACATCAAAATATTGTTGTTGTTCTTTAGTCATTTAGTCATGTCTGACTCTTCATGACCCCATGGACCAGAGCACACCAGGCAAAAACATCAAAATACATAATCAAAATGAAAACAACAACCAAATAACGCCCCCCCCAAACCACATTTTAAAAGGGTGTAGGGTCTTCACGAGGGATGCTGGTGGCGCTGTGGGTTAAACCACAGAGCCTAGGACTTGCCGATCAGAAGGTCGGCGGTTCGAATCCCCGCGACGGGGTGAGCTCCCGTTGCTTGGTCCCTGCTCCTGCCAACCTAGCAGTTCGAAAGCACGTCAAAGTGCAAGTAGATAAATAGGTACCGCTCTGGCGGGAAGGTAAACGGCATTTCCGTGCGCTGCTCTGGTTCGCCAGAAGCGGCTTAGTCATGCTGGCCACATGACCCGGAAGCTGTACGCCGGCTCCCTCGGCCAATAAAGCGAGATGAGCACCGCAACCCCAGAGTCGGTCACAACTGGACCTAATGGTCTTGGGTATCTTTACCTTTTACCTTAGGGTACTCACGACATTTAAAGTAGGACAATTAAGAAACCTGGACAAGAGCCACTCATTGGAAAGACCATGACCTCAGAAATGTTTGCAGCAATATTTATTGGCAACCGAATAGGCCAGATTGATGATGATGATGATGATGATGGAATGAATAACAGTCATGCCCCCAGGAATCTGGGAAACTGAGCAGACCCTTAGCCTTTAAAGTGCCACAAGAAACTTGATTGTTGCTTTCTCACAGCAATAACCTAAGGTTAGGCCCATATTAGCACCCTAAGATGCAGCAAGGTCGTCCCTCCGCCCCCTGCCCCCCCTCCCCACTGCATTTCAAGCATCTCAAGACTGGAGTCTGAGAGATGTCTTCACCCATCACCCATGACCTTTTTGGTTTCCCTGCCCCTGCAATGCCACCCCTGAACTCCAAACCATCCATGAACTTGCACATGAGTAAGGTCTGTCTCTGAGGCACAAATTGCCACTTACTCCACATGACTAAATGACTGGTTTTCTAGATGGATTGAAACAGGGTGGGGGTTTTTGTGGTGGGGGGAGGGTTAGATGTCAAACAGCAGTATTTGCCAAGAAACGACAAGCTCAACTCTGAATGCGTGTGAATGCAGCTGTAAAAAACCAGCTGTGGTGTTATGTACTGAGTTGAATAGGATCCAAAAGGCAGCAGTCTGATTGGTCCTAGAACAATAGGATTCAGAATGCAGCAGTCTGATTGGCCCTAGAACAATAGGATCCAGAATGCAGCAGTCTGATTGGTCCTAGAACAATAGGATCCAGAATACAGCAGTCTGATTGGTCCACAGGAGCCACCCAATCCAGCTCCAGGTGGAAGGGAATCCGCAACCTGATTGGCCTACAGGAGAATCCCGGAATTAGCCAATCATGTGGGGCCCATTGTGTAAATAATGTATATAAGGCAGACATTCTGGGGGAACTTCCATTCCTCCTCACCACGGGAATGCACTAGGTGAAGAGTTAAGGGTTAATGAGAGCAAATTCTAAAACTACAATCCTAGTCAAACTTGCTTGGGAGAAAGCCCCATGCAACTCGCAAAAAACGCAATAGATTCATCTGCTTGGCTTGAATGTTACGGACAGTTCAATGGGGAAAGCTCCGTTGACCGTAGCAGGACTTCCCCTAGAGAGGACATGCATAGGCTTGGCCTGCACCGTGACTATCCTTTTGGAAAGAAACAATGCAAACCCACAAATAAATGCCTTTGAAAAAGCATTGAGAACATTCCCTTTCGTTCATGAATACATGAAACCTTGGCCTCATCTCCCTCGACGCCTTCTGAGCCCTCATTGTGCTGCCAAACCTCAACACACACACAAGGGAAGTTGCCTTGCAATTTTAAACCTACTCCTTAAATGGCACTAAGCTGTCCAGTTTTCAGAGCAAGAATGCCGCAAGGCAAACGAGCTCTTCAACAATTTAATTATTAGAGGTGCATTCCAACAGCTTGTTCAAAAACTCTTATCAACAGATCCAGGGCTGTCCCACGCTATTGCCTTGCAATATTTGCGACTTTTCGCCCTCCTCAGCTTTACAAATTGATGATAGCAATATAATCAGCACCCCTGATGCCGGTAGAAGAGTGTTATCTGATTTCTGCAAGAGTCCAGATTTTGGAAAGGAAAGGAAAAGGATGAAGGGTCCAGGAGGGCTGACCAAGTGGGGGGGGGAGACTGTGACCCTGCAGATGTTGCTAGACTACATGTCATGTCGTGCGCACATCTCAGGGGGAGGCCTCCTTTGCCCCCTCAACCTATGGGGGGGCTCTCCCCCTGCCAACAAATATTGAGGGGGCGGAGGGCAGCTTGGTCCTATAGAGTTGAGGGCAGTGTCACCATTCTACGCACACTTACTCAGAAACAAGTCGTAACACCCTTCTTTTTGCTCGCGAAAACCCACTCTTTAAAGCTGAATCAGAGCAAACAGCCATCCATGGGGGGGAAAACAAATTGCTGTTCGTTGCTTTAAAGAGCGGGTTTTCACAGGGAAGGGTGCTCGGAGAGGGAGCTTTAAAGTGCAGACTATGCCTGGAAAGTACGGGGGAAAGCTCTGGGTCGAAGGGGGAGGCGGGGAATTGGACATGGAACTGCACTTGGAAAGTGCAGGGCAAAAAGTCAGCTTGGATAAGCCCTTGGCAAACTCGCTGGGACTCACCTAAGCTTGTCTTGGTAGGAGCAGGCCATTTGCTGCCTGCCTGCATCAGAATCATAGCTGTCAGATTTGAAAATAAGGGACCAGCAGCCTCGAAAATAAGGGATCAGCAGCCAAAATAAGGGATTTTCCAAGCACAGGTATGTTCGACTTCTGAGCCCCTCCCAGCCAAAGGCAGAAAGCCCAGCCAGCAGCTAAACGAAGCCTCAAGCAGTGGTTCCCACAGCGCAGCAACCCGGCAAAGGGGATGCAGCAAGGAAAACCACCGTCACCTCTCCGCTGGGAAGCGCTGAGCAACGGCAAGTCCCCAGGCAATGTGGCCGATTTGATTGGCACAAGGCGTGCAAGCTCCACCCCCCAGTCGTTCTTAGACTCCTTATTGGGTGAGCACCGCAGCCAAGCAACACAGTTGGAGCCTCCCTCCTCCCTGTCCGGCAGGGAGGGAGGGAGAGGAGCTGCTTCCTTTGAAACCCGGGAAATTTAAGGGATATCATCAGTAAGGGACAGCAGCGGGAAACAGTGCTGGAATAAGGGACTTTCCCACCAAATAAGGGACGGTTGACAGCTATGATCAGAATAGTGATCAGAAGTCTGGCTTTTATATGCACAGACATTTCCAGCTGTACGTTTTGACCCCTTAACAATGGGGAGGGCATATCATATAGCACCTGAGGTATTTTTCAGCAGCTCAGCGTCTCCTCAGAGGCTATGTTGACAACATGTTCCGATTTAAATGAAGCATCCATAATATGGGAGGTGATAGCTAATCCATGGTGGGCTTCTCTCCTTGCTGGTGGGCTGCCATTATGAGGTTGTTGCCTGAGGTGATAAAGAGGCAGGGCCCCCATAATGACTGGCCATTATTGTGCGATTGAGATGGGAGCAGGACACAGCAGGGAGAACGGGTTTCTTTCTTTCAGCATTAATTCAGCATTAATACACACATATTGCAAATATACAAGCATACAAATATACATTTCATACAATCCTTAAAGGTGTTCAAACATACCTACACTCAATCCCACAGATAATTCCTTCTCCCATCACTATCCACCACCCCTCACCCCACCTTTGTGTTAGACTTCCAATCTACTCAATTGCAATTTCTTTCCACTTCTATTACTTTCTTTCGCACACCTTTAACCTAATTTCATGCTTCTTTTTCTATTACACATTGTTATCCATCTTATTTAGTATTTCAGTATTTAAAACGGAACTTGTTTATTCTAATAGTTCTGATTTTTCGATATGGTTTTGCAAGTATCCTTTAAACACCTTCCAGTCCCTGTCTATCTTCTCTTTTGAGATCCTTCCAATTTCTCCCATTGTTTTGGATATATTGTAGTACTCCAATAATTTGGCAAGCCACTCTGTTTTTGTCGGTATAATACCACTTTTCCAATTTTTCGCAATCAATAGCCTTGCGGCTACTGTTGCGTATAAATATAATGTCTTGTCTTCTTCCTTTGGGAGAGCAGGTTTCTTGACCCTGACCTTACAGAAAGAGGATGCGGCACAGGTGAGGGCCCTTCAGGTTCAAGCCCCTGCCCTGGCCCTTCAGGTTCAAGCCCCTGGAGGCGGGGCCTCCTGTGCAGGCTGGGATTCCTCAGGTTCAGTCTGTGAATCCGATTGCCAGGCCATCACACCCTTTGAGTACTGATACTGGCTAAAACGCGAGGTATAAATATAACAATAACTTGATGTATGAAGAAAATGTGTGCACATTTTCATCTCATCGAACACCTCCAGTCGCAGGTATTATTGATGGGGTAAAAAATGTTTGTATCTATCCCAAATAATTGGAACCTTATGCATTAGTTGCCAGGAAACAAACTGTCAGCATGAGGGGATATGGTATATCTAAGTAAGATTTGGAATCATTGCCCTCAAATACTCTTTGATTCACAAGACCCTGCTGAGGTTTACTGGGTACCTAGTAGACAATGAATCACCTTGAAGGAATTGTTTTCTTACATTCCCAGATTGCTGACTAGCCTGTGATGAGCTTTGTGAGAGACAGAAAAATCAGAAGAGGGTAATATTGATACATACTCTGCATAAATCAATGTGGGTATTGATTCAGCATTTTCTCCCCTTAGAAATTTGCAACTATAACCTTGAAAGACAGCAGTCAATCTGGCGGTAGTGTGTAAATTTAGGGTGTGTTTCTTATGCGAGTAACATCGACGCTACAACTTCCACAAATAACCTAATGGCTAAGAATTGCTCTCTTGAATTAAGATCAGTGGCTCGTCCTCCTGGGGTTATTTTAAAGAATGCGATCCATATTTGTCTAGTTCCATGGAATAAAGACTGATTTGGTTGCAGGATACCTTGTGGTGCAATTGTGAGAGGAGACAAGTGCTTTTGTTTGCCTCTCCCAGGTTCTGCCTCCCTGGAAAAAAGCAAAACAACCTAAGTGTGCTTTTTAAGGATCAGTTTGTAGTCTTTTCCTTTTGTGTTTCAGTCGACATGTCATTATTTTCCAGCAGGCACATTTTTCTCTGGCCAGTTGACTGGTTTCTTTGAGTTGCTGTTACAAATATTGGCACCATTTCAGATTTAGGGAGCAATGATTTGTACCAGCTCTTTCCTTTATTAAGAATTACAGCAAAAATGTGTGGGGTGTTTTTCTAAGCTCGTTGTGGCCTTTCTTTCTTTCTTTCTTTCTTTCTTTCTTTCTTTCTTTCTACCTCTCATCTAATTACCATAGCATGTTATCTATCCTGCTCAATTAATTATCCCCTCCACTTCCACCTTTTTAAAGTATCCTACCCTCAAAGGTTCATTTACTCGTTCAAAACAGAATTTCCCCCAATATTTAGAGCCAGGCACAGATAAAGGTCTCCTGGAGGATGATGATGATAATAATAATAATAATAATAATAATAATAATAATAATAATTTATTTACACCCTGCCCATCTGGCTGAATTTCCCCAGCCACTCTGGGCGGCTCCCAATCGAGTGTTAAAAACAATACAGCATGAACATACATGGAAACCAACAACTGCTCTTCCACTCTCCCTAAATGGAGTCCCTGTTTTCAAACGGGCCTGTGTGCTACAAATGTATGCAAATACATGACCTTTGTGCCCTAAGCAAGTTAAAAACAAAACTAGACTGGTGCAGTCCTAACCATGCATCCCATGTTGAGGGCTATGGGTCGTGATGGACCTTGGGGGCTCAAATTTCAGTGGCATCCTGTGCAAAGAGTCGTTGTGCCCCCAAGGCTCTGTGCTTAGTGCAACCGAACCGGTTGCGCTCCCCAAAATCTGCCTCTGCTTTGGGGGGATAAGAAGTAAGAGTGGGCCTCTCTCCAAGGATGTATTCCAAGTATGTGGTACAGGGATGCTGCAAAAAGTCTTCCTACCACCATAGAACCTGACAATAAAGCAACGAACAGGGTGGAGATACAATGACTACTGCAATCACCAAGGCAACTATCTGTAAACAAACAATAGGTAAAGGTAAAGGGACCCCTGACCATTAGGTCCAGTCATGACCGACTCTGGGGTTGCGGCGCTCATCTCACTTTATTGGCTGAGGGAACCGGCGTACAGCTTCTGGGTCATGTGGCCAGCATGACTAAGCCGCTTCTGGCGAACCAGAACAGCGCATGGAAACACCGTTTACCTTCCCACCGGAGCGGTACCTATTTATCTACTTGCACTTTGAGGTGCTTTCAAACTGCTAGGTGGGGGGGACTTCTGGGTTAGCGCCATTGGTAATGGCGGCGTTCCTCTGACTGAGAGGAACCCACTCCGTGGAATTCGGGTCGTGCCGCGGCGGCGAAGGCAGAGACCCTTTAGAAATCCCAGGCGGATGAAGCCTGGGAACGTGGGATTCGGCTGACACCAGGAGCGCCCCCCTACCCACAGGGAAACCCCTCTTCGGGGGTTCCGAAGTGACGTGGGGTGAGCGGCGCGGTGTTTTGAATCGACCGCTATTTTTACGGAGTGAAGCCACGTAGCCGTTGCCGGAGAGCGCTGACTTTTTCTTGTGGACAATTGGATTTCAAACAACAACCTGTGAGTAGAACGGAAATTGGATTTTCAAAGTATTTTTAAATTGGCACCGATCGGGGAAGGTCTAAACAGGAAGTCCACCTCCCCTTTCTGTAAATAAACTGAAGCAAAGAACCTGTTAACTAAGGTCGTGGAGAGTCTTATGTAAAGGATTTAAATTCCACTGATTGAAACTACCATCAATATTTTTTTTTTGGAAGCAGGGGAGCCTGCAGGAGAAGGTTAAAATTCGGGAATTGAAGCGCCACTTTCCTAAACCCGGGAGTGGTCTGAGAGAGCCCGCTGATGGTGAATAGATAAATCTGACAGCTGTCAAGTTAGCTGTCAAGATACAAAAGAAGGACTTTGTTTCTACTGTCCGTTTCTGTTACAACCTTACGTTTAAAAAGAAGGAAGGAACTGTTACAACTTAACGTATGGGACCTTTGGGACTGTGCTGGAAGGAGTGAAAAGGAACTTGAATCCCTCTAGAGGGAGCTTTGGGATATTGTCGTAAGGACGCAGCTGAGAAATTGCTTTTAAAGATAAAAGCTCTGAGAAACTAGTTTTTGACCTTGGATTGTTTAAGGATGGCAGTCGGGAAGGAAGTTGAGTGTGAATTGAACAGGACTTTTTATCTGTTGGGAAAGCTGCAAGACCAGATAAATGTTATGGCTACTAATGTTGTAATCTTGGGAACAAAAGTGGGCATTAGTAAAGAAGCTGACAAGTACTCGGCACAGGAACCTCTTCCAACTGAACAAATTGAACAAATTGAGCAAATTGAAGAATTTGAGAAGGAGAAACTTGTTCTGATTAAAGTGATGAAAGGGGGAGCCTTAACCCTACAGAGGCAAATGGTGGACTACAACTTGAGGCCTTACATGATGGCAACTAGGAGAAGCAAATTTTTGGAGATGGAAGCCTGGCTTGGTTTGGGAAATGAAAGATGGAGAGATCACCCTATGTGGAGATCAAATGACCTTTGGGATACAAATCTGTGCCAGGTGGAGGTTGGAGCTTTTGGGGCCTTTGGATTTGAAAGGAGTGTGAAACAAGATTTGGAATATCCTATAGGCCCTACTTTTAACTATGGAAGTCTGGCAGGAAGGAATGTGATTACCGTTGGGTTGGAGCATCCCCGAGATTTGGTTTTTAACACCAAAGACTACCCAAAAGACCGGCAGAGGGGACATGAAAGAGACTTAAGAGCCTCGGACTTAAGATCTCCGGGTTGATGGTTTTCTGAGATTGTTGGAACTATTGCTAGGGGCTGAAACCGGGGAGGGGAGCTGGTGAAAGAAAATTGGGAATTTAAAGTGTATATAATATAATTTGTTTTTTTTTTTCTTTTCTTTTAATGAGAGATGGGAAAAATCATGGGATGGAATCTTTTTTTGACCCTAGGGGAAACGTCTTAAGTATAAGTTCAGATATATAAGTTTTAATGAGAAATAAGATTAAATAAAGTAAAAGTGGATGATTAATTGGTGAAAGAAAGAATGGAAAATTACAGTATATTAAGATAAGATATAAGGATAAAAATAATATGAAGGATTTGCTGAAATATCCATATGAATTAGAATACAAAGAGGGGAGGTGTGAGGAGGTCAAGGAGATAAGTTAAGAAAGGGAGTTACATTAAGTTTAACTTGTTCTTGTGATTTTTCTTTTGGACTGTATTTTTTTTCCTTTTTTCCTTTTTAAGCTGTTTTTTCTTTTGCTATTTTGCTATTTCTATTTTTTACTCTTTTTTATCTTGGATAATGTTTTGTTTTTGTATACTGTGTTCTTTTATGTAATCTCTTAAAAGTTGAATAAATATTATTGGGGGAAAAAACAAAAAAACAAACTGCTAGGTGGGCAGGAGCAGGGACCGAGCAACGGGAGCTCACCCTGTCGCAGGGATTCGAACCGCCGACCTTCTGATCGGCAAGTCCTAGGCTCTGTGGTTTAACCCCCAAAGTCCATGACATTGCGTGACCTATTAGAAAAATGCTAGCGTTTATACTATCAATCCATACTAGCTCTCCCGCGATTATGATAACCATCTGTGGATATAAATTCCATGGCTATGAGTCTTTAGCTCACTGCACCATCCAGACAACTTAGGTGGCTGCAATGTCTGTGAAAAGTGGTATGTTAAAAAAATGTTTGACCACTAAGAAAGATCCACAGATTGAAATGCATTTGATGTTAGGCACAATTCATTCTTTGCTACGTAAGTTTGTTCATAAGACACTAATCTGGCTAGATGAGTCCACTTATTCATTTTTCATTTTTAAAATAAACTTGCATTTTTAGCAATTTTAGCAATTCCCTAATTGCTTTTCAAGATTCTTAATGTGGAATTGAAGGTGCATTTCATTTTGTCATAGTATTTAGGAGTACAGTACTTAAGCATCGGGTTTTTTTGTCCTCATCCAACTCAGCAGCAATAATATCAGAGGCAGCAATAAATATCAGAGCACCTCTTTTGTGGAAACGTGTTGACGCCGTCAGTTTCATACTCAGCAAACATGAAACTGAGATCTATTTCTACAGCCATTTCCACAGAAGCCCGTGAAATGTTTATTATGAGATCTTGATATGCAGATTACGTTTCCTTACGAGCATCATATTTGACTTTCAGATGCTTACTCTATGGGGCACTTTGGGTTTAATCCTACACATGTCTAGGTAAAGGTCAAGCGACCCCTGACCATTAGGTCCAGTTGTGGCCGACTCTGGGGTTGCGGTGCTCATCTCGCTTTACTGGCCAAGGGAGCCGGCATACAGCTTCCGGATCATGTGGCCAGCATGACTAAGCTGCTTCTGGTGAACCAGAGCAGCGCACGGAAACGGCGTTTACCTTCCCGCCGGAGTGGTACCTATTTATCTACTTGCACTTTGACATGCTTTCGAACTGCTAGGTGGGCAGGAGCAGGGACTGAGCAACGGGAGCTCACTCCGTCACGGGGATTTTAACCACTGACCTTCTGATCAGCAAGTCCTAGGCTCTGTGGTTTAACCCACAGCGCCACCTGCGTCCCACATGTCTACTCTGAAGTAAATCCCACAAATTTCAAGAGGATTTACGCTCCCACATGCATATGTTTAGGATTAAGCCTTCATGTTAAAGAACTTGCATCTCAGTCCTAAAGTTCAATGGGACTGACTGCCAAGAGAATATGTTTAGGGTTGCAACATTCAACAATCCAGCCCCGTATAAGTATATCATCCTGAAAGCATAGCATTTGCTACTGTTGGAATTTACAGGAGTGGGAAGGCTATCACAGAAACAGAGTATGTGCAACCTAAGTTAGGAGGAGACACATTAATTTGACCTGACCAACTGGCTGATGTTTGTATAAATTTCATTTTCTGCTCTGGAGAAAAGCAGGTTCAGCAGAAATTAAATCAAGTGTATATTGATGATGGCTTCTTCTTCTTGTTTTCCATTTGCAGAGTATAGTATCGGTGACAGATGACTTTGCAGTTGACAGCTTTTCACCCAAACCTGGCATAAACAAGCTGTATCTGAGGATGGCAGTGGGCGCATCTTCAAGCTCTATATGTCCATTCCGCCTGGAGGAGTATCAAAATGTATTCTGCTCAGACCATCGCTGGTATATGTTTAGGTTCCTGTGTGTGTGCAGGAGTGGTCCAAAACCAAAACAAAATGCACTTTTTGTTTGGTCGTGCACAAAACATCTAATGAAATATATGCAGTAAGACACTAAACATTTTGCTAAGTGTAACAGAAAAGAGACGCGGGTGGCGCTGTGGGTTAAACCACAGAGCCTAGGGCTTGCTGATCAGAAGGTCAGCGGTTCGAATCCCCATGACGGGATGAGCTCCCGTTGCTCAGTCCCTGCTCCTGCCAACCTAGCAGTTCGAAAGCACGTCAAAGTGCAAGTAGATAAATACCTTCCGGCGGGAAGGTAAACAGTGTTTCTGTGCGCTGCTCTGGTTCACCAGAAGCGGCTTAGTCATGCTGGCCACATGACTGTACGCCGGCCCCCTCGGCCAATAAAGCGAGATGAGCACCGCAACCCCAGAATCGGCCACGACTGGACCTGATGGTCAGGGGTCCCTTTGCCTTTAAGTGTAACAGACGCCAAAAAATGTGCTAATCATAGCGGCAGGCAATTCCATGTCAGAACAACTTTAACAATGGAAGGGCAGACATCTGTTTATCTCCAGAGAAGTTCCTCCTCTCGAGGCTTCCATCTCCTGTTGCAACAATGTGGAATCAGGGCGCCATTTAGGCAAATCTTTCACAAGAGTTCCAATAAAGAGTGCCTGGAAATCTATTTTAAAATTTGGTGTATTAAATTTGTTGCCCCTGTTCAACACTTTGAGTTCTTCCAGTTTTTGAATTCTGACCTCTGCATGGAATGCTACCAAGGAAAACTAACGCAGAGGCAACAAGACTGGTTAACTTAAAAATAAATCTTTCGTGCAGAATCTGTAGATAAGCTAGCATAATAATTCCTCAGTAGTGGGAGGCTGAGAAATAGTGATTTCCTGGTACATGATAGGATTGCTTACTAAGGTGTTACATCAAACAGGTTTCTTAAGGATAAATGAATGCTCATAAATTCCATGGTCTTGTTCTCTTTTCCCTCGTGTTCTAACAATGGGCCAGTTCATACGGCTATGTACATCCCTTGAGAACTTCCAGGTGGACATTTGGGCTGACTATGAAAGGAATGCCATTGGTATGACATTCTGGGAGCTGAACGCTCAATGTAGCGGCTCTGTAATGTCTTATTCATGCCTGCTAGTCATTGCTTGATTTTGCAGTTGTCAGATGATGAACACACCTGCTCCTTTTGGCCTAGTTTGTTCAAGCCATCTACACGTCTGTCAGGTCTGGGACATAGGGAGCAGTCTGAAATCAAGGGATAAGGCCAGGCCAGAGAGCAGCAAGAAGGATACACAGGAGCATGACAAGGGTCACAAAGACTTCATTGCTCAGGCAAGGCTCAGCTGGAACATCTGGTGTCTCAATCGCGAGGAATATCTGTTTGCGAACATGAGCCCATGTGCAGCGGCGGACAAAGCCGTTGGTGAGTGCCACCTGGCATTTTGTCACCTCCCTCAGTGGTGACACCCGGGGTGGCCCGCACCCACCACACACCCCTTTCTCCACCCTTGCCCATGTGTTAGGCATTCACAACTTGTGGTTCTTGAAAGAAGAAGTTGCTTCTCCAGAGTCAACACTCCTTAAGTTCTATGAGGGACTAATGTATGACATAAGGCTACAGTTGCAACATAAGCAACCACGGAATATTTGGGTGTGTGTGTGGATTGAACATTAAGCATTGATGCTGCAAAAGGCCATCAGAGGTTGGATGGCCATCTGTCATGGACGCTTTAGCTGAGATTCCTGCATTGCAGGGGAGCTAGACTAGATGACCCTCAGGGTCCGTTTCAACTCTACAATTCTACGATTCTATGACTTTCCACCCCCTTGCATGCCTATTCCACTCTGTTAGGTTTTCTCTCCTGCACTTTTATTTAAGCTTCGGTGGTATTATGGGAGCATAGTTGTCAACTGTCCCTTATTTGGCGGGACAGTCCCTTATCCCAGCGCTGTGTTCCGCTGCTGTCCCGGATTGATAATGTCCCTTAAATTTCCCAGGTTTCAAAAGAAGCAGCTCCCTCCCTGCCGGCCAGGAAGGAGGGAGGCTCCAACTGTGTTGGGGTGCGCACCCATAAGCACTCCGGGAGCTTGGCGGCGGTGCAACGTGTCGGAGAGAGACCCTCTGCCGCCCCCTCTCTTTCGCAAGAGGTGAGCGCGGCTCCCCGCCACATGACCTCGCCTCTGCCCAGACAGGGTCTCTCTCTTCTCTGCTCCCATCCCCGTCCAGTTTCTGGGCTGCGGGCGACTCGAGCCCCGCCCACTTGGCTGGGGCCTCATGCCAGCTCTGCTGCTCTCCTCTCGGCTTCCCGTCTCACGCCGGTGGCTCCGGCAAGCTGGGAAGGTCAAGCACAATATTGCATAGATTTGCAAAAAAAAAGAGACAAGCAGCGCAAGCGGGGCCGTAGCGGGCAGCAGGGTGCAAAGGGCGGGAGGTAGCAACTTTGGCAACAAGGAGTAGCAGAACTGTTGCTGTTAGCTGAGCTCTTTACTTTGGGACCTGTGATCCCTTATTTTGGCTGCTGATCCCTTATTTTCGAGGCTGCTGGTACCTTATTTCCAAATCTGTAAGTTGACAGCTATGTATGGGAGGGGTGTTGTGGGAAGATTCAGTATCAAGCACATCCAGTTCAGCACTTAATGTAAAACAAGGTGATTGTCTACACGGTTTGTTGATTAGCGTGTAATTTGCTTCAAGGGCTGAATCCGCTCCGTGTTTTGTGTGTGTGTGTGTGTGTGTGTAACAGGAGCCTTTCTGCAGTTGCCTGTGGTTCCTGCTCGCACCCCTTGCCAAGGCAGCCCTCAGATATAGGGCAAACACTGCAGGCTCCTTATTTAAGCTTGTTAAAATGTTGTGTGTTTTTCCCAGGCTTACCGAGTTGGGGAGGCAGCTGCCGTGAGTCAGTGTCTCTCGCCACGCTGCGCATTTTATCAGCATCATCTCCGCTTCATCCCAAGTATCTTGGGGAATCATCATAACTTATTCCAGAGTCAGGATACTGAATCTGTTCAATTTCGGCAACGTTGCTGCATTCATAACCTTGTCATTATCCAGGAGACGATAACCTAAGGCAGAGTTGTTCATTTTTTAAGTCATTGAGCAATGTCCTGCTTACCATACCCTTCCCTTCCACAAATATCAGACGCAGAGAAATCGTTCCCTCTCCCAGAATCACCTTTGAAATTCTCTGCTGTGAAGGGGAGGGGGGGCCAGTACTGAATTCTCACCTGCAACACCTCCAAATTGGATCACAATTAAAGGGGGGGGAAAGGGAGAACACCCCAGGCCTGTTATAAAATCACAACACACCAGCATATTCAAAAGCAGGGTCCGTGAGGCAGACGGAGGAAGCCACTTCAGACCGCAGAATCCAAAGGGCAACTTTTGGGGCTCCCCCCCCCCCGCCGCCACCAAAGAAGAGATGGGAAGATGCTGTGGTGGCTTCCAGGTTCTGGAGAGGTCTTGCAAGAGCCCTACAAGGTTGTGCAGAGGCCCACATGATCACCTCACTTACCAGGATCTCAAGGGTGGCCTCTGTGGGGCTCTTGTAAGACGTCACCGAAACCCAGAAGCCAAAGTCATGTGACCCCAGTAAGCGAGGCTTTGGCAGGGGTCAGGGCAAGAGGGGTGGATGGCAGGCACGCCGGACAGGGCAGCCCCTTTCCTGTTTTGTCTCAGATGACAAAATAGGACGCGGTGCCCCTGTTCGAAAGATGCCATCCTTCAGAGATTAGACATAGAGCGTCTTAAGGTGTTTTTTTAAAAAAAAACCATGTGAACCGAAAGCTTAAAACCAGCCCGCCAATCTCCACGCTCCGTTTACGACATTGCTGTGTTTTAATGAACTTTGTCGATTAGATCGGTGTTGTAGAGTTGGGCGTTTGAAAAGCGGTCAGCCAGGCTCATTAATATGTTCTGTGCATTGCAGAATCGGAGCGCCTTCTGGGCTGACTTTGATAGCAAGCTTGGACTTCAGTCAAGATCTAAAACTGTTAGCAATCTCTCTAATGCTGCTTCAAATTCCAAACCAGCCAAGCCCCCCCCCCACCCCCGCTTTAATAAAATAAATAGGAACAAATTCACGGCGACGCTACCGCGTCTTCAACATTTCAAGTATTATTTGGATACAAAATCCCTTTGAAAGATATAGGTCTTCTTGGATTCATTTTTATTTTATTTTTTAAAAAATGGACAGAGCAGTTTGAATTCGCCCACCTGCATGAATTATGACAGTGCAAGCACATCTTCTTGGAAGTAAACCCCACTGTGGGGCTTACTCCCTAGCAAGTGAGTTTAGGACTGCAGCAGAGGCAACATCTTCCGAAGAACATTGAGGGAGCCTGACACAACGCTTGACATTGCACTGGCGACATCGCATGGTGTCCTGACGTCACACGTGCGACATTGTACAATGTCCTGATGTTGCCTGTGCAAGGCTCCGCATTTGGCCTCAACAATGGGGGAGGGGTGGCCCCCTCAAAAAAAGAAAAGAAAAGAAAGAGAGCTTTGGCCCCCTGCAGCCAGCACCTATGGACTGCAGCCTCCAACTTCCATTTTCCAGTACGACTGCTCCTCAAGGACTCATAGCTGTCAACCGTCCCTTATTTGGCGGGAAAGTCCCTTATCCCAGTGCTGGGATATCCCTTAAATTTCCTGGGTTTCAAAGGAAGCAGCTCCTCTCCCTCCCTCCCTGCCGGCCAGGGAGGAGGGAGGCTCCAACTGTGTTGCTTGGCTGTGTTGCTCACCCAATAAGGAGTCTAAGAACGACTGGGGGGTGGAGCTTGCGTGCCTTGTGCCAATCAAATTGGCCGCGTTGCCTGGGGACTCGCCTTTGCTCAGCGCTTCCCAGCGGAGGGGTGACGGTGGTTTTCCTTGCTGCATCCCCTTTGCCAGGTTGCTGCGCTGTGGGAACCACCACTTGAGGCTTCGTTTGGCTGCTGGCTGGGCTTTCTGCCTTTGGCTCGGAGGGGCTTAGAAGTTGAACATACCTGTGCTGGGAAAATCCCTTATTTTGGCTGCTGATCCCTTATTTTCGAGGCTGCTGGTCCCTTATTTTCAAATCTGTAAGTTGACAGCTATGCAAGGACTCCAACCACCTTGGAAAGTGGGAGAGGCTTCCTTGCATCTTCCCAAGTCCTTTAGCTCTTCGGGAGAGGGCTAAAGATTGCACAACTAATCTTCAGCTGCTTGAGCTCTGGTGCTTCTTGATCACCTGAGCATGGGAGCACATTGCAGACAATGTGTTCCATTTCTACACTGTTTAAAACCAAGAAAGACCCAGCTTTTTAAAAACGTTCCTTTGATTAATCGTGAGATTTTTGCTGGCTCAGTTCTGTGTTATTTTTGTGCCACTCAAATATGTGAAATGGATGTTGTTATGAGTTTGAAATATATATTGTGGGGGGAGTAAAAAAGGAAGAGAAAGAGGGTTGTGTTTGTTTTCTCTCTGCTGTAATGACTGTTTGTTAGTCAGCTTCTGTCTCTTTGGGGAAATAGGTGGGATGCAAATACTTTTTGAAAAACAAAAACCACGTTATTTCATGCAGTGCCTGTTTCTTTTGTGCATTTGTCCTGTCTTTCCCACCCGCAGCACCCTATTTTATTTCTGTTCCCAGTTGATTTATATGTCCAGAGTACACCTAGACCAAGGAGGACAAACAGTCAGAAGTTTAATTATTGATTGACAAAAATAATGAACTTACAGTAGCTCCTGAGGTGCACTAAACACACATTTGATAGCTGGGCAGCTGACGCCCTCCACATAAGAATTCTCCCAGCAGCGAAAATAACATAAAATTGCATTCTGTTGGGGGGGGGGGTGTTGCTTGCAAATTCCACCCACTAGGAAAATTGTGATTGCAAAATCGCAGATATGTGCATGAAAATGCATGCAGATACAGTGGTGCCTCGCAAGACGAAATTAATCCATTCCGTGAGGCTCTTCGTATAGCGTTTTTTTCGTCTTGCAAAGCAAGCCCATTGACAGCTTAGCGGATTAGCGCTATTAGCGGTTTAGCGGCTTTTAGCGGATCAGCTGATAAGCGGCTTAGGGCTTAGGAAAAGGGGGGGGGAAGGAAAAAAAACCCCGCAGGAACTCACAAGACATTTTCGTCTTGCAAAGCAAGCCCATAGGGAAATTCGTTTTGTGAAGCGCCTCCAAAACAGAAAACCCTTTCGTCTAGCGGGTTTTCCGTCTTGCGAGGCGTTCGTCTTGCGGGGCACCACTGTAGCTTGGTTTTCTTTAATGCAGAAATGGCACTAACTGAATGTAAGACTGGGGAAATGAGAAACCGAGATAAATGGAAATCGACAGATTTTTCCCTTCCCAATCTTCACATGGAAACGGAGCGATTTCCTGCAGATTAGGACGGTTTAAATCTTATCAAAACAAACATGGTTTACTGGACAAAAGCCGGCTTCCTCGGCCAGTAAAGCGAGATGAGCGCCGCAACCCCAGAGTCGTTCGCAGCTGGACTTAACGGTCAGGGGTCCTTTACCTTTACCTTTAGACATGAATAGGGTTTTGCTGGAAAGAAACTAGCACACAAAAACATACTAACAATCTTCCTCCCAAGAGTTCAAAGAGGCATATGTGGGGTTGGTTGTTTGCTTAGCAGGCAGTTCATTTCTTGTGGAGACGGGAAGCAGTCCACTACTCCTGCGCTCTGGTTGCAAGAAGTCGCTGTGGCCAAGATCCATGGTTTCCTAGGTTACAGACATAACATCAGCTTGCAGAGTTGAGAAGTATAGCTGGAGCCCTTTTGAGAAGAGAGACTACTGAATACACAGACAAATTATGTCAGGCAACCCACTTTGAACAGGGACTAGCTCTATAGCATAATTAACGTAAAGTTTAATCTAGCCCAGAAGATGACAGACCTGCTTTCTGTGATAGGAATTTTATGGTCTCAGATACAGTGGTGCTCCGCAAGATGAATGCCTCACAAGACGGAAAACCCGCTAGACGAAAGGGTTTTCCGTTTTGGAGGTATTCGCAAAACGAATTTCCTATGGGTTTGCTTCGCAAGACAAAAACGTCTTGCGGGTTCCTGTGGGTTTTTTCCCCCTCCTCCCCTTTCTAAGCCGCTAAGCCGCTTATCAGCTGATCCGCTAAGACGCTAATGGACTTGCTTCGCAAGACGAAAAAACCGCAAGACGAAGAGACTCGGGGAACGGATTCTTTTCGTCTTGCGAGGCACCACTGTATATGGTAATGTTCATAAGTGTACCAACCAAGCACATGTATAGATCAGCACAGGAAGGCCAACCTGGAACCATTTTGATTCCTAAACTGACCAAATCTTTTCTCTGCAAGGTCAAAATGGAAATGCCTCCCCATTGTCTTTTCCTTCACAAATACTGTCTTAAGGGTATGTCTGTGTTTGAATAGGGTGTGAGCCTGTGACGTGGCCCAGGAACTAAGTATTTATCATTACAAAAGACTGGCCAGGCTACCCAGGAAATCCAATCAAGTAACCTGCCAGACAGGAGATAAACAACGACAGGAGAAAAACAACATTCAAATTTCTGTTTTAGACCGCCTTTTCTGTGATGTAGGTGTGATGTATCTGAGGGGTAGTCTTAGGTTACACCCCTTCTGTGATGTATGTATGATGTTTCTGGGGGTGGTCTTGATCTACAGGGTAGCAATTTCAAAAGTCTTTATAAGGCCTTGCAGGCCATTTTTCTGGGTCCCTCCTCTCTCCTGCAAGTGAGGGGAGCACCCTGTTGCAACAGATCACTAAAGGCCAAGCCTACAGGCTGCTGTTTTGCTCCAAGTTATCCTGGTTGGTGTCTTTGTTTTTTGTCCAAGGGAGCCCTCGGATTTTTCCATTAACATTTCCCACTCTGGATATTAGCCCCATAACTGTAGGCGAGGGCCTTCCTTCAGTTAGGCAATTCCTCCCCAAAGGAGGCTTTACCCTGTGGACCTAAGAGCTGAAAAAAAAAGTAAATTATCCATTGTGTATTTCTGCCGCAGGTTTCACTCTGTTACTGATTGTTGTTATTATTCTGGTTATCCTTGCAAGGCAGCAGAGTTGCCTGTTGCTGGTGAACCGTGCTATGAATGCTTAAGTACGTCCCTTTATCACTGCGGCATCTAAAAATTCCCAGTGAGTTGCAGATTTAATCTTGCTATATTCCTGCAAAGCGGGGAAGTATTGCACAGGTCAGAAACACTGGTATTCCAAAATGAGTGTAACAGGCATGCGGCCTGTGTGAGAATTCAGAATTTATTTAGAATCTCATATTTAAAACAATTGCCACTCTCCAGTTCTGTTTTTCGTAATGGAATATACCGTATTTTTCGCCCCATAGGACGCACCGGCCCATAGGACGCACCAAGTTTTTTTGGGGGGAAATAAAGAAAAAAAATTATTCCCCCCCCAGGCGCTTGCGGGGCAGGCAGCGGGGAGAAGCGCTCTTCTCCCCGCCGCCCGCCTGCAGACCAGGTCCGGGGACAGCGGGAAGACGCGCTGTGCCTCCCCGCTGTCCCCGGAGCTTGCGGGGCTGGCGGCCGGGAGAAGCACGCGTCTCCCCGCTGTCAGCCTCCAAACCACATTGGGAGACAGCGGGATGGCGGAGTTCCGCCTCCCCGCTGTCCCCCGACCTTGTGGGGCTGGCGCTGCGGCTCTCCTGAAGCCTGGAGAGCGAGAGGGGTCGGTGCGCACCGACCCCTCTCGCTCTCCAGGCTTCAGCGAAAGCCTGCATTCGCCCCATAGGACGCACACACATTTCCCCTTCATTTTTGGAGGGGAAAAAGTGTGTCCTATAGGGCGAAAAATACGGTAACTTATGTGGCTTTAAAAGAATGAACATGGCTGTCTGACTTGGCTTCCACTGCTTATCCTGACCCAAACAGTGAATACTGAGCTTTTTAACTAGACGGTGAGAGGGAACCTCAGGAATTGGGAGACTCAGAGACAATGGAAAGACCAGTTCTGGTTCAGGTGGGCCACGGGTTAAAGGGGCAGATGATGTGGTTAAGGACAGGCTCAGTGCAAGAGTCCAGATCAAGCAAACATGAAACCCAAACCAGGAGATGTGGTCATCATGTTCATTCATGGTCAAGCAGACCAGGTCTGGTCTCCATGTTGCTATCAGGTGCTTAGACTAAGGCACCAAGTTTGCAACAAGAGTTACATAGGGCTCTTCCAGATACAGTGGTACCTCGGGTTACATAAGCTTCAGAAATAGTGCTTCAGGTTAAGAACTTTGCTTCAGGATGAGAACAGAAATCGTGCTCCGGCAGCATAGCAGCAGCAGGAGGCCCCATTAGCTAAAGTGGTGCTTCAGGTTAAGAACAGTTTCAGGTTAAGTACGGACCTCCGGAACGAATTAAGTACTTAACCCAAGGTACCACTGTATAGAATTTGTAACATTGGAGTTTGCAGGGTTCCTCGTCCCCTGCCCGCGGGATTTTTCCGCATGCTTCCACATGATGTCATTATCATTCAACTGTGATTCTGGAATATTCTAGTCATCAAACTGCTTTTTCTTCTGTCACAAAAAACCCCACAACATTTGCGAAAAATCCAGAACAGTTGTGCCTTATTTCCATTGCATGGGGGCTGTTTTCCATAATTTCCTGCATTTGTGTAGAGTACGGGGTGTTTGGTGTGAATGTCTTCTGTTTCATGCCTTTCCCCTTGATTGGCACCTTTTTAAAAAAAAAACAACAGCCAGGTTTGTTGTTTGTTTGTTTTTGTCCATAGCTCAGACCAAAACAGGGAAATCAATATGTTTCAAACATCTAATCTCCCTCATGAACAGAATGCCGGCTGTTAACTACAACAACCACCACTGGCGCAAAGCTGTTACCCAGAGTCCTGAAACAGGGTGAAAAAGGAATCTTCTAGGGCTGGTTGGCATGGAAGGTGACCCAACCAAAAGAGCATCTTAAATCCACACAGCCTCCATGGAAACAAACAGCATCAGGGGGGTAGGAACAGTTCTGCAGTAGGAACCTTCCATACCAGGATTCCTGTTTGAGAGGGGCCAGAGCTGGTGGACACCTGCCTTGCTTCCCAAAGGTGTGAGGTTCAATTTCCATTATCACCAGTTGGAAGGACCAGGGAGCAGGTTAGACTAGGGTTACCAGACATCCCCGGGGACAGTCCCCAGATTTGCAAATCTGTCCCCGGACAAATTCTGTCCCTGGAATGTCCCCAGATTTGCAAATCTGTCCCCGGGGAACGTGGCAGTGGCAACCTTAGCAGCCTGGAGCCAGTCTGGTAGCGCAGTTGGTTCTGGCTGGCTTCAGGAGCTGCTTGCTGCTGTGGCACCCGCCATTTTTCCTCGCCGGAAGTCCCCATATGATGTGTTGCACACAAGAGACATTATATGGGGATGTCCGGTGAGGATAAATGGGTGTCACGGCGGCGGGCAGTGAGCAGCTCCTGAAGCCAGCCAGAGCCAACTGCACTACCAAGCTGGCTCTGGGCTGCTGACTGACACTGACGCCGCCATGGCCGAAGGGGAACCAGGGACATCCAGCGGTACAGATCTCCTGCCCCCTTCCCCCTTTGTTTTGACTGATCGGGGGAGGCTCGGGAGTTACGGCCAGCCGGCCGTTGCCCAGTTTTTAAAAAACTCTGCGCATTTATGTTTCACAGGGTGCGAAAGAAGGGCTTTGCACCTTGCCTGGCAGAGAAACTGCGCCCATTGCACCCCTCCTGGGCAACGGCCACCTGCCCATGACTCCCAAGCCTCCCCTGATCTCCTGCCACCTTCTGTCAAAACAAAGGGAAGACTCGGGAGTCATGGGCGGATGGCGCGCCGTTGCCCAGTTTTTTAAAAACTCTGCGCATTTATGTTTCACAGGGTGCGAAAGAAGGGCTTTGCACCTTTATACAATATGCATGTGTGCTTGCGCCCAGGGTCTTTTGCCTCACCATCCCCACTACTGACTCCCTGTTGCTACTCAGCTTAAAAAAAAAAAGTGTCCCTGTATTCATTGAAAAAAAATCTGGTAACCACAGTTTAGACAATACTGGGCTAGATAAACAAATGATGTAATCTAGTATAAGGCAGCTGTCTGTAGCTAATAATAATAATCATTTTATTATTTATATTCCCCCCCCCCCAATCTGGCAGGGTTTCCCCAGCCACTCTGGGCAGCTTACGGCATATATAAAAACATAATAAAACATCAAACATTAAAAAAATCAGAATATCTTATACAGACTATAAATAAACCAATAAACCAATAGAAACTAACAACAACAATAAACAGTTTACAGTTATACTCAGTGCTTTTTTTCTGGGGGGGACGCATTCCCCCAAACATTTTATGAATCTTTGTACTTTTGTCCATTTATTGTATTTCTTTTTCCCTATTTGAACTTTGTTGTTGTTGTTTAGTCGTTTAATCGTGTCCGACTCTTCGTGACTCCATGGACCAGAGCACGCCAGGCACTTCTGTCCTCCACTGCCTCCCGCAGTTTGGTCAAACTCATGCTGGTAGCTTCGAGAACACTATCCAGCCATCTCGTCCTCTGTTGTCCCCTTCTCCTTGTGCCCTCCATCTTTCCCAACATCAGGGTCTTTTCCAGGGAGTCTTCTCTTCTCATGAGGTGACCAAAGTATTGGAGCCTCAGCTTCACGATCTGTCCTTCCAGTGAGCACTCAGGGCTGATTTTCTTAAGAATGGATAGGATTGATCTTCTTGCAGTCCATGCGACTCTCAAGAGTCTCCTCCAGCACCAGAATTCAAAAGCATCAATTCTTTGGCGTTCAGCCTTCTTTATGGTCCAGCTTTCACTTCCATACATCACTACTGGGAAAACCATAGCTTTTACTATACGGACCTTTGTTGGCAAGGTGATGTCTCTACTTTTTAAGATGCTGTCTAGGTTTGTCATTGCTTTTCTCCCAAGAAGCAGGCGTCTTTTAATTTCGTGACTGCTGTCACCATCTGCAGTGATCATGGAGCCCAAGAAAGTAAAATCTCTCACTGCCTCCATTTCTTCCCCTTCTATTTGCCAGGAGGTGATGGGACCAGTGGTCAAGATCTTCGTTTTTTTGATGTTGAGCTTCAGACCATATTTTGTGCTCTCCTCTTTTACCCTCAATAAAAGGTTCTTTAATTCCCCCTCACTTTCTGCCACCAACGTTGTGTCATCTGCATATCTGAGGTTGTTGATATTTCTTCCGGCGATCTTAATTCCGGCTAGGGATTCGTCCAGCCCAGCCTTTTGCATGGTGAATTCTGAATATAAGTTTTAAAAGCCTTTTAAAACATTTAAAAACATTTTAGCCAGTTGCCCCAGCCCAAGAGTTGTTCCAGCAAAGTCCCGGTGGCCTCCCAGGATCCTCTTTCAGCTGTTCTGGGTGAGTGTGGGCCCCACCCCATAGGGCAGGTAGAAATGGGCCTTGCAGCAGGGACTTGCACTCATGGCGGCAGCAGCAGCGAGTCCCATTGAACTGAAGGGGGTTTACTCCTAGGTAAGGGTGCATGCTGTGGGTTAAACCATGGAGCCTAGGACTTGCCAATTGGAAGGTCAGTGGTTCGAATCCCCGCAATGGGGTGAGCTCCCGTTGCTCGGTCCCAGCTCCTGCCAACCTAGCAGTTTGAAAGCATGTCAAAGTGCAAGTAGATAAATAGGTACCGCTCCAGCGGGAAGGTAAACAGCGTTTGCGTGCGCTGCTTTGGTTTGCCAGAAGCGGCTTAGTCATGCTGGCCACATGACCTGGAAGCTGGACGCCGGCTCCCTTGGCCAATAAAGCGAGATGAGCACCGCAACCCCAGAGTCACCCATGACTGGACCTAATGGTCAGGGGTCCCTTTACCTTTAGCCTGCAGCTACAATTCTGCAGCTGTGAGTAAGTCTGCGCAGACCTCTCTGCAAGCTGCCTGTGTGCATTTATAGAGCCAGGCCTGCCAGCTGTTGTATGCTAAGAGTACAAACCATTAGTATTTATTGATTCTCTCCTCTTTCAAAATTCCCAGTGCGCATTATCATACAGAATAATGGCATTTGCTTCTCCCTCTCGCTGGACTTTCAATCATTCTTCTCCTTTTTTAAAGTCTTCTGTTTGTTTATGCAGCTCTATGCAAAAATTGGACAAGCTCTTGGGAAAGTAGAGGTGTTTGTATATTTGAAATTGTTGGGGTTTTTGTTTGTTTGTTTTAAAGCAGCACTCAACTCTATATAGCATTTCCCTCTCCAGGAAGCATATTCTCTGAAGACTGTTTTCTTCACTTAAAACGTTTGTTCTGGTATTCCGAGCTTCTCAAATAGAGGATAAAGACCTCTGACCCCCTAGATGCAAATAGAAAAGGGGGTTTAATCACAGCCATTTAAAAGAAACGCATCCTAGCATTTTGAGGGGGAAGGAGGGCTGGTAATGTTGTTGTTCCAAGAATAGTGGTACCTCGGGTTAAGTTCTTAATTTGTTCCGGAGGTCCGTTCTTAACCTGAAACTGTTCTTAAATTGAAGCACCACTTTAGCTCATGGGGCCTCCCGCTGCTGCCATGCCGCCAGAGCACGATTTCTGTTCTCATCCTGAAGCAAAGTTCTTAACCCGAGGTACTATTTCTGGGTTAGCGGAGTCTGTAACCTGAAGCGTATGTAACCTGAGGTACCACTGTACAGTAAGAACTTTGCTTCAGGATGAGAACAGAAATCATGCAGCGGCGGCACAGCGGCCCCATTAGCTAAAATGGTGCTTCAGGTTAAGAACAGCTTCCGGTTAAGAACGGACAAATTATGTTCTTAACCCAAGGTACCACTGTATATGATGGTGAGAGGAACAGTAATAATTCTTAGAAGGGGAGATTTGCAATCTGGTTTCAAATCCCCATTCAACAGGGATGTCATCTACAGGGGGCCAGGGGGCCCAGCCCCCTGAATATTTTTTGGGCCACAGCGATTCTCAAAAGTATGTGCCAGAACAATTTCTTTTTATTACTCTTGTAATAAAAATGGTTATTTAGGGGATTTGAATTTAATTCTAAATTATATACCGGAAACGTGGGAGATTACAAGGGGTCAAAAAAAATGGATGTATCGCGCCATACTAGAAGCAAAAAAACTTGTCTTGATGAATTGAAAGAGCTGCAAAAAGATCCAATTGAGCACATGGATTGACAATATGGACAGACTAGTTACCTACGAACGAATCGCATATAGACGCAAATTAAGAATGGATAAATATAAAGAAATCTGGAAGGAATACTTAAGCGATAAGGCGGACAGTGGTGGGAATTAGGGGGAGGAGAGGTGGGGAAATATTGTTAAAAAGGTGTAGTTATAGGTATATCAGTACTCAAATCTGAATTGTCAAATTGTGTTATTAGTGTTGTTGTGGTTTTTGTTGTATATGGTTTTTTTGTTGTTGTTTGTATTGAAAAAGTGATTAAATATATATATATATTTAAAGTATGTGCCAGAACGATGTTGCTTGGCCTTGTCGTGCCATTTTGAGGCTCGCCAAGGACGCTGCAGGACAGAGCACTGCTTTGATGATTGTTAGAGTGCCTTCTTGGAAGACGTGCTGGCGATCTCTGCCAGCAGGGGTGCCAACTTGAATAAAATATAGTGGGGGCCCAGGTAAGCCCTGCCTCACATAATCAATCACATGACGCAGTGAACCCCCCCCACTTGAATAGGAATGCCGGGTTGGGCGGGGCATTGTGTGTGTGATGTCATACATGCGCTGTGCCCCCCCCCCCGCAATGTTGGGCACAACCTGGCAGCTGTGCCATTCAACAATACAAATTTCTTATAAGGAAATATGTTTTTTCATTGTCCTCAGTGCCAGATTTACGTACAGTGGTGCCCCGCAAGACGAATGCCTCGCAAGACGAAAACCCGCTAGACGAAAGGGTTTTCCGTTTTTCGAGGCGCTTCGCAAGACGAATTTCCCTATGGGCTTGCTTCGCAAGACAAAAACGTCTTGCAAGTCTTGCGAGTTTTTTCCCTTCCCCCCTTTTTTCTAAGTCGCTAAGCCGCTAATAGCCGCTTAGCCGCTAAGCTGCTAAGCCTCTAATAGCGCTAATCTGCTAAACCACTAATAGGGATGCTTCGCAAGACGAAAAAACCGCTAGACGAAGAGACTCGCGGAACGGATTATTTTCGTCTTGCGAGGCACCACTGTATAAGCTAAACAAGCCATACCTTTGGGCCCCACTCTCTTGGGAGCCCCCCAAAAAAATGTAAAGGAAAAAAAGACTGAATGCACATTTCCAAAATATAAGATAAAAAACAAATAAAATAAGACCTACATACAGCAACCCTGTTTTGTGTTGTGTAGGCTGCTATTTGTTATGTGCAAATGGCTTTAGATACCTATTAGGTCCATAAATTACTATATAGCATATATTCAACACAAAAAAAACAGTGACAATTTGTTGTTGACAAAGGACAGCTGGACATATAAAGGGCCCCATTACCTTCAGTAACTTAGAGCCTCTGGCCCTGATTGTCCTATATTGAAAGTTTTTTTGACAGCAGGTAACTGAAACTATAAACAGAACTGTATGAACAACCTTACATTTAAAGAGCAAAATATCCTATTGAATTATATACCCAGCACATGGAACGTTACAAAAGGACAATACGAGTGCCCTTACCACAGCAAAAAGACTGATACGGACCACAGCAAAAAGACTGCTCACCTGGCTTGAGAGCAGTACATGTGAAAAGGATCTAGGAGTCTTGGTTGACCACAAACTTGACATGAGCCAACAGTGTGACGCGGCAGCTAAAAAAGCCAATGCAATTCTGGGCTGCATCAATAGGAGTATAGCATCTAGATCAAGGGAAGTAATAGTGCCACTGTATTCTGCTCTGGTCAGACGTCACCTGGAGTACTGTGTCCAGTTCTGGGCACCACAGTTCAAGAAGGACACTGACAAACTGGAACGTGTCCAGAGGAGGGCAACCAAAATGGTCAAAGGCCTGGAAACGATGCTTTATGAGGAACGGCTAAGGGAGCTGGGCATGTTTAGCTGAAGAAGAGGAGGTTAAGGGGTGATATGATAGCCATGTTCAAATATATAAAAGGATGTCACATAGAGGAGGGAGAAAGGTTGTTTTCTGCTGCTCCAGAGAAGCGGACACAGAGCAATGGTTCCAAACTACAAGAAAAAAGATTCCACCTAAACATTAGGAAGAACTTCCTGACAGTAAGAGCTGTTTGACAGTGGAATTTGCTGCCAAGGAGTGTGGTGGAGTCTCCTTCTTTGGAGGTCTTTAAGCAGAGGCTTGACAACCATATGTCAGGAGTGCTCTGATGGTGTTTCCTGCTTGGCAGGCGGTTGGACTCGATGGCCCTTGTAGTCTCTTCCAACTCTATGATTCTATGATTCTATGAACTGGAAAAATAAAAATGCGGCTCCCTTCTACGATTAGATTGAAGACTTATACAAACTTGCAACATATAAACAACTTGCATATAAATGCAGGCTTGCCATGGAGAAATTCAATGATACTTGAAATCCATTCTTACAAATACTGTAATAGGTTAAGATCTGGTGAAGTACAGTAACAGCTATGTAAAATAATAAAAATAAAATAAGGATGTACAGTGGTACCTTGGGTTAAGTACTTAATTTGTTCCGGAGGTCCGTTCTTAACCTGAAACTGTTCTTAACCTGAAGCACCACTTTAGCTAACGGGGCCTCCTGCTGCCGCCACGCTGCCGGAGCACGATTTCTGTTCTCATCCTGAAGCAAAGTTCTTAACCTGAAGCACTATTTCTGGGCTTTTGTTGTTGTTGTTTAGTCGTGTCCGACACTTCGTGACCCCATGGACCAGAGCACGCCAGCTGGAATACCATCACTTACACTGGCCTTGTTATTTGCAGTGCTTTCTAAGGCCCATTTGACTTCACTCTCCAGGATGTCTGGCTCAAGGTCAACAACCACACTACCTGGGGTTAGCGGAGTCTGTAACCTGAAGCGTATGTAACCCGAGGTAGCACAGTACTATGCCCGCCAACACCTGCATACCTACACCCACAAAAGTGCTCAGAAAATATACATTTTGTATTTTTGTCACACACCCACTGAACTGTGTTGGAAGAGGGGAAGTTGATGGAGAAGGCTGGGCAGGTATTTTTGTCTTCGCTTACAGGAGAGTTGCCCACGATGACATTCGCAGCTGACTCTTGTCTTCAGATGTGGGTTGCCACCCAAGAGCTCTGAGATGTAGGTGTGGTGAAGAACTGGTGGTCCTCCAGATGTTGCTTGACTCTAGCTCCCATCCTCCTTGACCTTTGGCCATGCTAGCTGGGGCTGATGGGAAGTGGAGTCCAACAACATCTGGAGAAGCGCAGGTTCCCCGCACCATCCTACAAGGAGGGGCTGGGGAGGCAAAACCAGCAGGTGGACAAACATTCAATCTCCCATGTGCCGCATTTATATCTGAAACCGCTCACCTTCCCTGTGCAAGAATTCAGCAGCAAACCATGTTTGAAGTCTAGGCAAAAAGGTAAAGGGACCCCTGACCATTAGGTCCTCTCTGTCAGGGTTGCGGCGCTCATCTCGCTCTATAGGCCAAGGGAGCCGGCGTATAGCTTCCGGGTCATGTGGCCAGCATGACTAAGCCGCTTCTGGAGAACCAGAGCAGCGCATGGAAACACGGTTTACCTTCCCACCGGAGCAGTACCTATTTATCTACTTGCACTTTGACGTGCTTTCGAACTGCTAGCTAGGCTGGAGCTGGGACCGAGCAATGGCAGCTCACCCCGTCGCAGGGATTCGAACCGCTGACCTTCTGATCGGCAAGTCCTAGGCTCCGTGGTTTAACCCACAGCGCCACCCATGTCCCTATTTGAAGTCTAGGACCTGTCACCAAAATTGCATACAATTCCACCCTGAGGAGGCTTGGTTCACTGAGCTTATTCTCCTGCATTTCCTGGGCCAGCTTTTGTGGACATTTTGACCAAATATGCACTCAAAACAAAATTCAGACATTTGACTCTGTATTGTGGCTTTCTTTGTGCGTAGCTCACTCTTTTATGGTAATCAAATGTCCTGCCAACATTTTCTGCAGCTATGTACACCAGCAAAGGGAACCAGATGCTTCTTGTTTTCCTTCGAAATATATATCAGTGTTGGTTTTGTTTAGTGTTTCAGAGGATTGGCGAAAAGACAGCCTTTAATAAGCCTGGGCTACATTGCCCTGTGTTTCCCAATGTACTAATAGTTTTGGCTGCAGCTCCTCATCTTGATTTAAAATCTGTCCTCATCTCTCATACAAATGAGCCTCTCAAAAAATAAAAAACAGGCCGGTTTAATTCATCTCACGTGTTTAACTTAGTTTTCATTCAGAATAGATGGTTCCATTTTTAAACAGGAAGGGGATGTGGAAAGTAACTAAGTTTCAGCTTTCTTTTCTTTTTTGCACACATAAGCCAATCAGAGATGGAGAGATGGAAAATTATGTGGCCCTCCTTAGGTTTAATGTTTGCTCCAAACAGCAGAAGGCTTTGAAAGAAGCTGCAACAGTATCTAAGGAGATGCCATGTTCTTCTGTCCTAGTTTGTGGTCAGAGAGCTTCCTTGTCAATCAACTGTTGTGTGTAAATCCTATCTTGTCATCACTAGCTGAAAGATTCGGTGAGTTGTTGTTTTTTTAATCCATTGGAAAGGGGGTGTGTGCAGTGATATTTCCTGAGATATACAACACATCCCTAGCTTGACACCATATCCTGATCTTTATCCTAAAAGTAGTCTCCTGAATCTGAATCCCATTTCAGTTATTCCCATTTTACAGATGAAGAACTGAGGCTGAGAAGTGCAGCTTGCCCAAAAGCTATCTACTGAATCAACAGCTGAAAATGAGTTGGCGGGTTCAAACTCAAATCAATACCATGGTTAGCTTTTCCACCACATTGGAACAAACCATTAAACAACAACAACAACAACAATTTATGTATCCTTTTCACTAGTTAGAAATTTGGCATAACTTCAAGAGGAGTCTAAACACTTTGGGAACCTTGGGGTACCAATTCTACCTTTTTCTGGCTCTATTAAAGGTAAAGGGACCCCTGACCATTAGGTCCAGTTGTGGCCAACTCTGGGGTTGCGGTGCTCATCTCACTTTATTGGCCGAGGGAGCCAGCATACAGCTTCCGGGTCATGTGGCCAGCATGACTGAGCCACTTCTGGTGAACCAGAGCAGGGCACGGAAATGCCGTTTACCTTCCCACCAGAGCGGTACCTATTTATCTACTTGCACTTTGATGTGCTTTTGAACTGCTAGGTTGGCAGGAGCAGGGACCGAGCAACGGGAGCTCACCCCGTCACGGGGATTTGAACCACCAACCTTCTGATCAGCAAGTCCTAGGCTCTGTGGTTTAACCCTGGCTCTATTACCATGCCTTTAAAAGCCACATGTTACCTGGAATCATGATACCTGGAAGCATAGCAGGTGAAGCTATTCCCATCGTATCTTCATGTCTGTAGAAACATCACCCGCTGAATGTCTGGTTATCTGGTTATCTGCTAATGGCACAGGAGCAGGTCTAGTTTTTCAGCCTAGGATTTGTGCAAGCTGCTCCAACAGGGAACAACGAGAGAGAGAGAGAGAGAGAGAGAGAGAGAGAGAGAGAGAGAAGCGAGAAGCTTACTATTTTCCTCCAAGAAAGCAGGCATACACAACTGCAACTGATCTGTTCCAGTTCAGGTACGAGTCAAAGAGCGGAAAGATTTTAACTTCAAACGGAGCCATTAGGGTCACCTCCTCCATCTGATCTCCAAACCGATCTTTTCAATTTCTTCTAAACGATTTCAGCATTCCATTCGGCCCACCCAAGACCCAGGAGAGCATAAACAGAGGCTGCTCCCCTGGAAGAAGAGGGCAGGGGAGAGGCAGCTTTGAAGGGCAAAGCAATCTCTTTCGTAGATATTCCAGGGCTCCCTCCTGCCCAACACCTTCATCTTTCCTTTTCTGAATAGTCAGCAGGGACATCTCCCACGTCCCGACTTCTATGGGTCATTGCTCAGCCTAACTCGAATGTCCTGCAACGTTATGAAGTGCTGGGGGAGCCTGTGGTTCATGGTGTGGCCTTGCACGCTTCTGCCACGTTGCTGCAGCTTGTTGTGGGTGCCTTCTGCCTGCGGAGGACTGGCTGGATGAGGAAGAGTAGTGGGTGCTGCCTGCCCAAGAGCCTGAAATAAAAAATTTAAGGTCTTATATATACACCGTATTTTTCGCTCTACAGTGGTGCCTCGCAAGACGAAATTAATCCATTCCGCGAGTCTCTTCATCTTGCGGTTTTTTCGTCTTGCAAAGCACGGCTATTAGCGGATTAGCGGATTAGCGGCTATTAGCGGCTTAGAAAAAGGAAAAAAAAGGAAAAAACTCGCAACAACTCGCAAGACGTTTTCGTCTTGTGAAGCAAGCCCATAGGGAAATTCGTCTTGCGAAGCACCTCAAAAACGGAAAAACTCTTTCGTCTAGCGAGTTTTTCGTCTTGCGAGGCATTCGTCTTGCGGGCCACCACTGTATAAGGCGCACCAGACCACAAGACGCACCTAGTTTTTGGAGGAGGAAAACAAGAAAAAAAATATTCTGAATCTCAGAAGCCAGAACAGCAAGAGGGATCGCTGCGCAGTGAAAGCAGCAATCCCTCTTGCTGTTCTGGCTTTTGGTATAGCTGCGCAGCCTGCATTCGCTCCATAAGACGCACACACATTTCCCATTACTTTTTAGGAGGGAAAAAGTGAGTCTTATAGAGCAAAAAATACGGTATATAAAATAAATGTTCATAACTGCACATATAAACCACATGTCTGAAACCCCACAGAAAAAGTCCTGAAGCCATTTTGTCCCTCCCAAATTGACCTCAAATATTTCTCTGCAAGGTTGAAGGAAAATGGAAAAGCCTCCCCATTGTCTTTTCCTTCACAAATCTTGTCTTAAGGGCATGTCTGTGTATGAATAGGGTGAGCCTGTGACTTGGCTCAGGAACTAAGTATTTGTCATTACAAAAGACTGGCCAGGCTCCCCAGATAATCCAGTCAAGTGACCATTAAGAGGTAACCTGCCAGACAGGAGATAAACAACACACTCAGATTTCTGTTGTAGACCGCCCTTTTTGTGATGTAGGTATGATGTATTTGGGGGGTGGTCTTCAGCTACACCCCTTTCTGTGGTGTATGTATGATGTTTCTAGGGGTGGTCTTGGACTCCAGGGCAGGCAATTTAAAATGTCTATATAAGGGCGGGCACACCTTTGTTGTTGGTCCTCCTCCTTTCCTGCATGTGAGGGGAGCACCCTGTTGCAACAGTCAATAAAGATCAGGCTTACTAGCTGCTTTGCTTCTCAATATTCTCTGGTTGGCCTCTGTTATTTTCTCTAACCGATGGAGAACCTACAAAGGACTCTATAAGGACTCTTGTGTCCCCCATAAGGGAATAAGGGCAGATTTTTGTTTATTACAAGTCCCCCAGGAATGACTTCAACTTTTCACGGTCAGGATTTGGGGGGAGGGAGTGCAGCTTATATTTGGGCCAATATGGTAATTACTATTTCCCTCGCATATTTCGCTTTTCATTTTAGATGATGAAATAGAACTGGTTGTTCTCTTTTTAAAAAAAAAAAAGAAAGAACAAAAATAATAGAGAAAATAAGTTACGAAAGTTTTCCCTGGGGGAACAGAATATTCATCACTAATCCCCCAACCAATGATAATTGGGAAGCAATAAAGCAAGCAGGATGTTAATTTAACATTGAGTAGCCAACAAGAACAGTAAATAGCAACTGGAAGTAAAGATTATAGCAGGATCTTGCCCACGAGGAGAGGCTCTGCTGGATATTATAGCTCCATATTAAGTGCTGTATGGAATCTCCGCTTTAATTTCCCTTTCTGATTTAATTCTGCTTTATGAAAAAGCAAGGCCTCAGCTTTCCCCAAGGGCTGCAGCGTGGAAGGAGCCTTGGAAATCCTGAGGCACCATCTTGACGATTCAGCAATTAAAACCAAGCCAAGGCAGCCCGAGACATTTTGACGTGTGGGTTGGAAAATTCAAATGCTTTGGTCTTTAGAAATATACAACTATAAACTAAGCAGTGGCCCATTCGCTCCCCTTCCCTTGTTCTGCAGAATCCGCTTCTTTACCATATCTAATTGGAGGATCACCTCTGAAACCTGGAGATCTTGAAGATAGCTTTTGCAAACAAGTGAGGGCCGAGGACAGATTTAGCACTTCAAAGAGCAAGTGCCATTAAAAAGGGAAATAATTCACAGATTTGTCACAGAAGCCTAAACATAATTGGCTTGATTTAAGGGTCCTCACTATGAGAACATTTCCAAAACTTTATTCTTAAATACCAAGACAACTGGGCCATTTTTCTTCCTTCCATCTGCACTTTATTTATAATGGTTTCCCACAAGCCCTTCTTCTCCTCCCTCCATCTTTTTTTCAACTAGCCTTTTTTTCCCCTGGAGAGGGTTCCACTTTGCGTTCATTTTCTGTTTGAGATTTATAAACATTGTCAAGAATTCCAGCTGCTGATCTCTGCTCGGTGACACTTTCCCCAAACTAGATTCTTTGCTGTTCTTAAGGATCCCTTAATATTTTAATGCTCAAAATGATAAATTTCCGGTTTCCTTAAGCTTCATCCCTCCTCAGACCTTTGAGGTGCTGTGATTTGTGGCTATTTTCATAAATTACTTTGCTGTGGATTTGTTCAGTGTATAGTTGGCCAAAAGAGGGAAAGGCGAGTTGTTGTTGTTATTGTTGTTTTTAAAAAATACTCTCTCATGATCCATGATCCGCGAAGAAATAAAGAAAATATTAAGAATATCATATAGTAAAAGGCCAGAGGCATTCCTTTTAGGGATTAACGATATTCCAAAAGACAAAACTAAATTTTTCTTATACGCAACGTCTGCAGCAAGAATCCTGGTGGCTAAGTACCAGAAAGGGAATCAGTTACCCACTAGGGGAGAGTGGCTATGTAAGCTTTCAGAATACTTAGAATTAGCCAAATTGACAGACATAATAGGACAAAAACCAAAAAGGGAAGTTAAAAAAAGAATGGGAGTGCCTAAATGAATACCTCAAAAATCAAGGTTCGATCACAGAAATCTGGCTGAGTGTGGAATAACCTTGTGAAGTGAAAGGATATGAAAGAGGGATTTGTATCTAGATGTTAGGATAGAGATGATAAAGAAAACAGGAAAACAGGAAGACACAATGAGAGATAAAGGAGGTGCTGTGGGATTGGTGGAAGTCAATGTCTTGCTGTTGTTTTAGTGTTTATAATATTAACTTGTAAGATGGATTTGTGTTTTTTTTTGTTTTGTTGTTGTTGCTTTTTTAGTTTTCGAATGTCGAATTTTGTGTGTTGTGTATTGTTATTTTTCAATATCTTTCGTGTTGTTGTTGATGTGTGGAAAATACTAACAATTTTTTTTTAAAAAAAAACCTCTCTCACACACTCATACACCAAGTACTACAAATTAGTTTTGTTTCCTATATGCACAGACAATTCCTCATAACTTGACAAGGAATGACATTCTCCTCTCCTTCCAAGCTATGATTTGCTGAAGCCTTGTTGCGCTTAATTTTTTTTTATCACAAAGAGGGCTTGGAAAATCTGGCTTTACAGCTGCCTAACTTCTTTTTTATAATAAATGCATTCCAAGCTTACGGTTTCCCCCTCTGATGTCAGCTAAGGGATATGTACAGAAACACACACTCTCTGTCTCCTCTGTCTGAAATGTATATGGCCTTTTACTAAAGTTGCCCTTGCTTCTATCTAGGGTAAGAGATGCTTTGGCGTTTAGAAACTTTTTTCACGCTGTGAGTTAATAAAGCTTCTCCATCGAAGAGGCCTGGGAAGGAAATGATGGTCAGGATTTTGTGCTACAATGGTGGATTATTGCTGAGCTATAAAGAACTCTTCAGACCAGCTAAGCAACCTTCCGTGTCTTTCTAAAATATGGCTTTGAAGTTTGCTTGGCTGTCACTGTCCTTGAAGGAAACGAAAGGGTATCGTCACCTCAGCTTCCTTATTCAGCACTGCATGTGAGATAAATATGCTTCATAGGCCTATCTTTTGCAGAGCAACCCAGAACCGTCCTGTGATATGACCTACGGTTTGTGCTGAGGCCAACATCTGCATGCAAAATGTTGTCAGGGTGGCACAGTCTTTGATTTGCAAGGTGTGTGTGGATTTCCTCTAGGGACTAGTCTAGGTAGATGATAGCTCAGTTGGTGGAGCATGAGACTCTTAACCTCAGGATTGTGAGTTCGAGCCCCATGCTGGGCAAAAGATTCCTGCATTGTGGGAGGTTGTTGTTGTTGTTATTGGAGGTTATAATAATATATGCATTGCAGGAGGTTGTCATCATCATCATCATCATTATTATTACTGGAGGTAATAATAATAATAATAATAACAACAACAACAACAACAACAACAACAACAACAACAACAACAACAATATATGCATTGCAGGTCCTGCCAACCTAGCAGTTAGCAAGCACGTCAAGTGCAAGTAGATAAATAGGTACCGCTCCAGCGGGAAGGTAAACAGCGTTTCCGAGATGAGCGCTGCAACCCCAGAGTCGGCCACGACTGGACCTAATGGTCAGGGGTCCCTTTACCTTTTTATGCATTGCAGGAGGTTGTTGTTGTTGTTGTTGTTGTTGTTGTTGTTGTTGTTATTAGAATTTATAAGGTTGAACTAGATGAACTCTACAATTCTAAGAACGAAACAATAATCCACTGAGGAGCAGCGATGGACTTGTAGAATTTCTCTAACCAAAGCGGCTGTGACTCCGCTATTTATTTCAACTGTTGTAACAGATCTGTGTGTCCACCCTATTGCTGCTCGAAGTTCTTTTCTTCTCGTTGAAATGAATGAGGTAAAAGCACAGAGTTGTAAGGGGCCTTGTAGTCCCAATTCCTTATCAGTGCGCAGACTCTAGAGTTATGGCCTCTCCAACCGACGGCTTCTCAGTTACTGCTTGGAGCAAACAACAGCGCATCACCCCTCTAGAAAATGGGTTCCGCTGTCAAGATGTTTCTCCCAGTGTTCACCCAAAATCTACCATCCTGTAACTTAAATCCACCCAGTCTGGGGCAGCAGAAAACCAGTATTTTCCCTCTTCTACATGCCAGCCTTGCCACATGGGGTGTGAGGGCCAGCCCAAGGCATTTTGTTTTCTGTACCAGAATAGGAAATGGCACCACCCATGTCAAGTCGAGGTGCATAGTCCCCAAAGCTGTCCAAACTATTTTGGCTGCTGAGGCAGAAAATCCCGCAAGAGCCTCTTCCCAGCGTGAACACGCCCTGTTCCCCCCGCCTTCCCTCATAAGGCACATTTATTTCAGACTCCAGACCATCTTTGTTGTTCTTTCCCAGACTCATTTCAATTTGTGTGTGTTCTTGCTCAAATGTGCCACCCGGAACTCAGCGCGTTACTCCGGATGAGATCTCACGAGCACAGAATAAAATGGAATTATTATTCCTTGTGATTTGGAAGCGACGGTTCGACTTGTGGAGCATAAAATTGCATTAGCCTTGTTTGCAGGCACATCAGACTGCTGGCTCATGTTCCACTCGCGGCTGACTTCAATTTGAGGTCCTTTCCCCGTGCGCTGCTGCTTAGCTAGGCACCCCACACCCGACGGCTGTGTGCTTTGTTATTTGTTTTAAAAATGCTGCGTGGGAAGGGTTAAACGGCTTTCATTCTAAATAAAGAAGAAGAAGAAAATAATATAAAACATCCCCTCCCCTTACTTTTCCACGGTCTGTTTGTTGCTTTCCTCATTTATCCTTGCAGTTGAGGCATAGAAACTTGAAAACAAGGAAAGGTGGCTGGGGGCAGAGCATGCACACACACACACAATAAAGAAGTCATTGCAGATCAAGGAAAACAAACAGAAGCTTGACAGATCAAGAGAGGGCTGCACCAAAGCAGTCAACCTCCCCCCACCCTCCTCAAAAAGCCAAAACAGTAGTTGGAGTGGAGGAGATCAGTTACCAAGACAAGGGATTGGAGGGAGAGGAGGCCACTGGGGAGAGGAGAGGCAAGGGTGTTGCCTCATTCTTACTTTGTTCTTTCGCGGATGTTCTTACAAGGGTTATTTTCCTCCATGGCCTGTTAAACAAACAGCAAGATGAGAGAGCCGAGCCCAGCAGCAGTCGCAGGTCCCCATCCTTCATCCCTCTCAAGGAGAATGATTGAACCAGGTACCGTATTTTTCGCTCCATAAGACGCACCTAGTTTGTAGAGGAGGAAAACACACACAAAAAATATTCTGAATCAAATGTTGTACTAAACTAATGCAGCAAACTCATGGTTGCCAGATTCTTGATCAGCGTCCTATCCCTAAAGAAGAGAAACGGTCTCCTGTGTGGCTCGGATAACCCCTTTAAACCATGATCTATGTTTTAGGTGATATCACCATTGTTTTAAACCATGATCTATGTTTTAGGTGATATCACCATTGATATCCTTGATTAATTTATGAGCAGAGGGCGATGTATAGGTTACAAATTTATTGTAATGTATGATGGTGGTCTTTGTTTCTGTTTTGCTTCGGTTCCTGTTTGTCTTTTGTAAGTTTTGGCGATTTAAAATTTGGAGGTTTAAGTATAATATGTTGGTATGGGAAACTGTCGTGTAACGGGCCAATGGCCGTAATAAAGATCAGGAGTGGGCAGCTCCTGTCCGCTTTGCTGCTTTAAAGCGAGCCACGGAGGAGGGACAAACAGGAGCCATGCCTCCCCTTCCTTCCCTCTGTGGCTCGCTTTAAAGCAGCAAAGCGGACAGGAGCCGCTTACACATCCCTCCTCCATGCAGCATTCGCTTCATAAGACGCAGAGACATTTCCCCTTACTTTTTAGGAGGAAAAAAGTGCATCTTATGGAGTGAAAAATACAGTACAGTGGTACCTCGGGTTACATGAGAGCCAGTGTGGTGTAGTGGTTAAGAGCGGTAGCCTCGTAATCTGGTGAACCGGGTTCGCGTCTCCGTTCCTCCACCTGCAGCTGCTGGGTGACCTTGGGCCAGTCACACTTCTCTGAAGTCTCTCAGCCCCACTCACCTCACAGAGTGTTTGTTGTGGGGGAGGAAGGGAAAGGACAATGTTAGCTGCTTTGAGATGCCTTTGGGTAGTGATAAAGCGGGATATCAAATCCAAACTCTTGTTCTTCTTCTTCTACATACGCTTCAGGTTACATACGCTTCAGGTTAACAGACACCACTAACCCAGAAATATTACCTCGGGTTAAGAACTTTGCTTCCGGATGAGAACAGAAATCGTGCAGTGGCCATGCAGCGGCAGCAGGAGGCCCCATTCGCTAAAGTGGTGCTTCAGGTTAAGAACAGTTTCAGGTTAAGTATGGACCTCCGGAACGAATTACCATATTTTTTGCTCTATAAGACTCACTTTTTCCCTCCTAAAAAGTAAGGGGAAATGTGTGCGCGTCTTATGGAGCGAATGCAGGCTGCTCAGCTATCCCAGAAGCCAGAACAGCAAGAGGGATTGCTGATTTCACTGCACAGTGATCCCTCTTGCTGTTCTGGCTTCAGGGATTCAGAAATATTTTTTTCTTGTTTTCCTCCTTCAAAAACTAGGTGCATCTTGTGGTCTGGTGCATCTTATAGAGCGAAAAATACGGTAAATACTTAACCTGAGGTACCACTGTATATGCATTGCAGGAGGTTGTCATTATTATTATTATTATTATTATTATTATTGGTAATAATAATAATAATAATAATAATAATAATAATATATGCATTGCAGGTCCTGCCAACCTAGCAGTTCGAAAGCATGTCAAAGTGCAAGTAGATTAATAGGTACCGCTCCATAGGTACCGCAGTGGCGGTGCAGCGGCAGCAGGAGGCCCCATTAGCTAAAGTGGTGCTTCAGGTTAAGAACAGTTTCAGGTTAAGAACAGACCTCCAGAACAAATTAAGTTCTTAACCCGAGGTACCGCTGTACTTTAAAAAGGAGGCAGGATGCACATGAAAGGTCCACTGAACCAGGAAGCTGGCAGCTGACACACCAGACAGATGAAACACCGCTGTCCAGCTATACTGAGCTCCTTCAGTGCTATAGGAGTTGGGGTGACCCCAGCCCAGTCACAGGGCCCGTCAATGTCCAGCCTCAGATCCCATGCTGATGGCACTTGCTTGCTAGCCAATGAGATTGTTCGTACTAGTCTTGGTACCTGTTCTTTAGAGTGATGTGGTTCTTTGCAAATCATCATCTGGCCTAGAGACCCCAGGGCTCGGTTGAAGCTCAACTCTGTCTTCACCTTTCTGTCTGTCCTGTTCAATCACGGCCATTTATTTATCTTCTCTTCTGCTGCTTTGGTGCTATTGTTCCCAAGCTAATGCATCTTTCCCTCCCCTGGAGTGAACTGGGGCAATCAGGAATCAAATGGGTAGCATGATGGTGTCATCCTGCTAGTACCACTGAGGGCAAGCAAAAGCAGTTTAGTGCACTTGTGTGATTTTTTTAAAAGTTAATAGCAGCTGCAGGGGTCTGGGATAATAATAATAATAATAATAATAATAATAATAATAATAATAATAATTTATTTATATCCCGCCCATCTGGCTGAGTTTCCCCAGCCACTCTGGGTGGCTCCCAATCAAATTTTGAAAACAGTACAGCATTAAATATTAAAAACTTCCCTAAACAGGGCTGCCTTCAGATGTCTTTTAAAGATAGGATAGCTGCTTATTTCCTTCACATCTGAAGGGAGGGTGTTCCACAGGGTGGGCGCCACTACTGAGAAGGCCCTCTGTCTGGTTCCCTGTAACCTCACTTCTTGCAATGAGGGAACCGCCAAATGAAACTTGCAAGGGCAAAGGGATAAAAAAATCCCATCGCTGTCCCCATGGTTTCAGTGGCATTTATACAACAACAACACATTGCATGAAAAACATCTCATCTAGACTGTACACAGGCTTAAAATCTGATATCTTTTTCAACCAGTCAGTTAGAGGTTATTGAACCCTGACTCCTGCGCATGCAAAAGAAGTCCTCTGCTGCTGCTGATCTATGGTCAGCCTTCTGCTCTGCAGGCTACTTTGCAAATAATTATGCCAGATGGATTCGGCTTCCCACCATCGCAGCACCCCATGGATGCCACCCAGTGAAAAATCCCACAATAGCTAATGTTGTTGTTGTTTAGTTGTTTAGTTGTGTCTGACTCTTCGTGACCCCATGGACCAGAGCACACCAGGCGCTCCTGTCTTCCACTGCCTCCCGCAGGTTGGTCAAACTCATGCTGGTAGCTTCGAGAACACTGTCCAACCATCTCGTCCTCTGTCGTCCCTTTCTCCTTGTGCCCTTCATCTTTCCCAACATCAGGGTCTTTTCCAGGGAGTCTTCTCTTCTCATGAGGTGGCCAAAGTATTGGAGCCTCAGCTTCAGGATCTGTCCTTCCAGTGAGCACTCAGGGCTGATTTCCTTCAGAGTGGATCGGTTTGATCTTCTTGCAGTCCATGGGACTCTCAAGAGTCTCCTCCAGCACCATAATTCAAAAGCATAAATTCTTTGGCGATCAGCCTTCTTTATGGTCCAGCTCTCACTTCCATACATCACTACTGGGAAAACCATAGCTTTAACTATATGGACCTTTGTTGGCAAGGTGATGTCTCTACTTAAAAAACAACAGCTAATAGTTTTGGACTATTTGCCCCAGCCAGCAGCCGGCACAGCCAAGCGTCGGGGTGAGGAGAACTCTAGTCTGGGCTGGGTGACATCTAGGAGTAAGAACCAAGCGCTGGCAATGTTTGTTTGATTCACCGGAATATTTGATAAGATTCCTTGCCTAGGTGTCAAGAAATTAATTAAAATGGGAACGCGACAAGATCTTAGGAGAGAATGAGTAGTGCCGAGTCATAGGCTGGTCTACCTGCTTGCACCTGCTGGCAATTAATTATGGCTTCATTCATTATGCTAGTCTTTGGGTTTTCATCCGTCCAGAATATTTTTTCAAAGTTGTTTTTGTAAGAGGAGGTTGCGGGGGGGGGGGAGGGAGAGAAATACTCTCCTGTAAGATAAGATTATAAACAGATAAAAAAAAAAGGAAGGAAGGAAGGAAGAATGGGTTTGTCAGACTGTAATCAACTCTTGAGGGTGCTTTGGAAGAAACGGATCCCGGTCTCAGAGCAATCTGAACACAGAAAAATCACTTTCATTAAAACGTTAAGCCTTTGATTACCGTTGTATCGCATCAAATTGACTCCTATCATTTGGCAGCTGGTATTGGGAGCCTCTTGATAGCACAGTTATTTGTCGTCGTCCCCCCCCCCCCCGTACCTCCCAATGTAAAAGTACTGGCTGTGTGTGTGTGTTTTGGGGCAGAGGGGAAAGATGCTGTGTTGGATCATTTCAAATTTTGCCCCTTCCTCTCCCAACCCCCTTCCCAAGAAAATAAAAAAAGCGACGCCAAGGAAAGGCCAACGTTCCGCCTTCTCGAGCTAAATGAAAAAGCTTTTAGGCTCCGTGAAGTGCGGGCCGCTCTGCTCGGCACATCACCTGAGCCATATCCCGATCTATTAGACTTTAAACAGAGCCAGCCAACACAGCTGCTTCGCCTCTTGTTTTTCTATTACCTGCTTTTTAGCTCTCCCGTATAGTGGAGGGGAATCTGGAGCCAAAGTGATTTACAGGCTGTTGCAGGAGGACAGGCCTGACATTGATTGAGTCACTTATCTCTCTTTTCTGTGGCCGGCCTGATGACAGCCTTCCCCGCAGGTATCAATCAGCACATCAGTTCCCCGGGCCTAGGTGAGGGGGAGAGCTGCCAGGGTCGCATTTTGACTGTCATATTCATCTAAACTGCAAGCTGACCCTCCTTGCTTAAGGAACCTCTCTCTTTGCCACACACATCGCCAGAGGAGGCGGATGGGCTGGGTGCAGAAACAGCACTGCCCCACTTTCCGCGGCGACCCTTCTTCCTCTGGACACCCCTGGCTCTTGCTTTCCCAGATGTCCCCAAGTTAACGTGCATCTTCCTCTCTGCCACATCAGCCTGTCACTGCAATCTTAAGAAACCCACGTTGTAATTTGCACAAAATAGATGTGATTAAAGCTGGAGCTGGAGTCGAGGGGTGGCGGAGCACAGCGAGCGAGAGGCAGGAGGGAGGGAGACGATGGGGAGGCGGAAATCTCTTGTTTATGTGCGTCTTGTCATAAGCCAAGCAAGTAAGATGATTAAAATAACCGCAAGTAACTGGTTCAGGATTTCTTCCCTGCTGATGAAGAAAGGCGGCGGGGGGGGAGCAGGCATGGAGGGAACGACAGGGTGATGGTGCAAACGAGCCTGTGGATCCGAGCCACTGAATCCGGCCCAGACTTCATGGCGTTTTCTTCTCACGTCTCTGAGAAATGATAAAAATTGGGAAGCAGGCAACATGGTGGCCGAGATGGATGGCTTTTATGACACGCTGCATATTTTAGGAGACTCCGAGAAAGCACTACAGATTCCTTTATTCCTAAAGAGATAGGATCTCACAAGAGGCAGGAGAAGGCAACATGATCTGGAGGGTGTATATTTAAAGCTTCACTGGGCCGTTGTTTTTCTTTTGGAAGGTTTTTTTTAAGCAGCATCATACAAAGCAGAATAATAATAATAATAATAATAATAATAATAATAATAATAATAATAATATTTATACCCTGCCCATCTGGCTGGATCCCCCCAGCCACTCTGGGCGGCTTCCAACAAAACACTAAAATACAATAACCTATTAAACATTAAAAGCTTCCCTGAACAGGGCTGCCTTTAGATGTCTTCTAAAAGTCTGGTAGATGTTGTTCTCTTTGACATCTGGTGGAAGGGCGTTCCACAGGGCGGGCGCCACTACCAAGAAGGCCCTCTGCCTGGTTCCCTGTAACTTGGCTTCTCACAGTGAGGGAACCGCCAGAAGGTCCTCGGTGCTGGACCTCAGTGACCGGGCAGAACAATGCAGCCAGTATTTACAATCTTGTGTATCGTCAAGCTGCAATCCTAAACTGAACTATCAATGGGACTTATTTTGGGGTGTACGTGCATAGGACTGTGCTATAAGTGTGTGTTTACGCACATATGCACACAAACATGCACATATATTATCAAGTTATGTGGAGGTGTGGTGCACTGAATTTGGAAAAGCAAGAAACCAGCATGGCCAGATTTGTCCATCCCCACTACAATCTGCACGACACTGTTTTCCTAAAACGGGCACTTAATTCCTTGGGAAACGAAGAGATTTGGTCTTGTGTGAATGCAAGCACACGCTGTAGGGTGGGAGGCAGGGCGGGGGGGGGGGGAGTGCCTATGTTCCAGTTGCAATGCAAGCCCAGATTATATTGGGGCAAAAAGGCAGGTTCTTCTGCGGCACAGATAATATTATAGCTAGAACAGGCGTGTCTATTTATATCTTTTTTTAAAACCAGGTTTCCACTACCTGCAGGGCAGAGGCAGGAATTTGACGGAGAGAGCAAAAAGTACCAGGAATCGTGAGGCTGGCACCAGCTGGTTGTGCAGAATCTGACAGAACAAAGGTTGGCTGCCTTCGATGCAGGACATGTGTTTGATTTTGACACCAGAGCCGGCTGATCAGCCTCTGTACACACAAGTGATATTTGAAGAAGCAGGGAAGGGAGGGAGCCCTTTTAAGGGATAACTCTTGATCTCTCCATCTGCCTGTAGTTGGCGGGCTCTACCTGAACTTGCCCCCCGGGGCAATCGATCCTTTGAGCAATAATCTAGGGAAATGCTAATGCGAGGGGAAAACTAATATTTGCCATCCGCGAAATGAAGCGTTTGACATTAGCAGCTTGGCTGAAATCGCAAACTCTGTTCCAGGCCTACCCAGGCTCAGCAGCCATGTTGAGGACAGGAAGGAAGATTTTATATGGACAGGGCTGGGATAGACCGTGGTTTATCATCATTGTGGGCATGCGGGGGGGGGGGTGTCTATTCTAAAAAGCACAACTCGGGTTGTCTCTTTCTTAATTCCTGGTTTGCACCCTGCGGTGTCCCCCCCCCAATGATTGGGGTACTCTCATTTTGACTCAAGAAAACCACCATCTTATAGTTCAAATTGGGGGAAATACCACACATCCACATTCCTTCATACATTAAACGCTCGCTTCCATCTGAGACTCAGGAAACACTGGGAAAGGAAAGGAAGTCACCATCGGAGGTGGTAACAACAAAATGGACCAATGACTGTGCTAGATTCCAACTCTTACTTCACACATTAAACCCTCGCTTCCGTATGAGACTCAGGAAACACTGTGACTGGAAATGAGGCCGCCTTCGGGGGTAGCAACGGAACTGACGATTCACTGTGCTAGAGAAGAAACTAAAATGTTTAGTTTCTTCTCCCGTTAGATTCACAAAATGTTTAGGGGTATGCGTCCCCCCAGAAAAAAAGCACTGGTTGCACCCATACAATAAATGGGTGCAACAGGCAGCAATATAGAGATGGGAACAGAGATCATTCCCCTACGTTTGCAGAGAAGATCACGCTTGAAGCTGGTTCACACCTGACGAGCACAATGTTCCGTGATGATTTGCACATGTGAATGCTTTGCACACCAGATAGATTTAACATTTTCATAGACATGTAGAGTTGGAAGGGACCAAGGGGGTCACCTGGCCCAACCTGCTGCGATGCAGGAACCTCCCAAAGTGGGGCAAGAAACCACGCCCCTGAGATTAAGAGTCTTAGGCTCTACTGACTGAGTTATCCCTTTAGTGTTTCCAGTGTTCAGAACGGATGTGGGTGGGTAGACCTCCTGCCTCTGAAAATACATCAGTATGCACAGGGTTCTCTTCAGATGTTCAAATGAGCACATCAGTAGGAGGTGAAGGCTCCAGCTGTGATCCTCTATCTCTAGTTCTGAATGCCTGCCAGATTTTCATATCCAATGCTTTCCACACATTTTGCTGCTAGCCGACTGCAGAGAGCTGAAGCGATACGTGTGAACTATGCCTTTGTTCCAAGTGATATGTTTTGGTAAGAGGGCCGTCCATACTGTGGTCTAAACCACTGAGCCTCTTGGGCTTGCCGATCAGAAGGTCGGCGGTTCGAATCCCTGTGACAGAGTGAGCTCCCTGCTCCTGCCAGCCTAGCAGTTCGAAAGCATGCCAGTGCAAGTAGATAAATAGGTACCACTGCGGCGGGAAGGTAAAAAGCGTTTCCGTGTGCTCTGGTTTCCGTCACTGTGTCCCGTTGTGACAGAAGCAGTTTAGTCCTGCTGGCCACATGACCCGGAAAGCTGTCTGTGGACAAACGCTGGCTCCCTCAGCCTGAAAGCGAGATGAGAGACGCAACCGCACAGTCGCCTTTGACTGGACTTAACCGTCCAGGGGTCCTTTACCTTTACCGTTAGGCAATGCGAGATGGCCGCCTCAGGCAGCAGATTTGGGGTGTCATGAAATGGTGGGACTTGCTAGTTGTTTAATTTACTACTGCTGTATTTTAGCTCCTCAGGAGAAGAGCTGGGATCTTAAGGCACCTCGACTGGGCGGAGTGAGGCCACTGCCCTTTGCTTTCCCACCTTACGTAGCAAAATGTCTAAATTTCCTGGGCCAGCCATGTTTCACCAGGATTGCCAGAGCTGCGCTGGGATGCAGGAGACCAGAGTTCACTTCCCACTTAGGGGTGTTTGTGTACATACGTATGTGTGCAGTATCAGTTGAATTCCTGCATTCTGCATGGTACTTTTAATACCATATGGGAATAAAACACATGCCAATTTTGTTTGCATGCTTTGTTAGACAGTCAGAGCAGGAAGAATCTCTTAGTTTTGTTCTCATCAGTGGTGCCTTGTCTAATAAGGCTCCGATTCCTGTTCTTTTTGTATGCAGCTAGTTAACAAGGTGTTGGGGTTTTGTTTTGCTTGAGACTTGCTCCCTGATGGTACTAGTCAATTCTCTACCCATTAAGTCCGATCTGTTTGACTTTGCATCCCGGCGAAAGCGACGGGAGCTAAAACAGTATTTTGATGCTGAAAGGGGACATGCTTTTCTTCACTGAATTTTAAGGCTGCTGTAATTGTTCTAGGGGTTGCTCGTGCGTAAAATCGGCGCCACACCTGGCTGGGCTGCCTGAGTGAACCCTTTCTGTCCGCACAGCCACTCACCCATGGCTGTCTCAATCGCTGGCAGAATCCGTCAGTGGGCGTTTCTTGAACTTCTTCCAGCAAAGAAGCTCTTTGACGCCTAGTCTCCGCCTACTCTCCCTGTGAGGAAGCCTTCTGCGCAGGGAGGGTGTGGGCAGCGGAGGACCCGTGCTCTCCCCGCTGGTCTCCAGCGAGGAGTCATGGAGCCACCTCACCGATTCCCCCATCTGCCCCCCTTCTCCACTGGTGCTATGCTGATTTCCTTCCCCAGAAGATGGGCTGCTTCTCTCCCTCCCGGGACGCTCTCCGGAATCCCTCTGGAGCCCTCCCTCTCCCTCTGGCTCTGATGGCAGTTCCCTGACAGCTGTGTTCACTGCTGATCTAATTAAATCATTGCATCTGGTGGGCTCAAACCTAGTCACCAGCAAGACCTCTATGCAGTGGGTGCTTAATTAAAGGTAAAGGTAAAGGTACCCCTGCCCGTACGGGCCAGTATTGACAGACTCTAGGGTTGTGTGCTCATCTATAGGCCAGGAGCCAGCGCTGTCCGCAGACACTTCCGGGTCACGTGGCCAGCGTGACAAGCTGCATCTGGCGAGCCAGCGCAGCACACGGAACGCCGTTTACCTACCCGCTGGTAAGCGGCCCCTATTTATCTACTTGCACCCGGGGGTGCTTTCGAACTGCTAGGTTGGCAGGCACTGGGACCGAATGACGGGAGCGCACCCCGCCGCGGGGATTCGAACCGCCGACCATGCGATCGGCAAGTCCTAGGCGCTGAGGTTTTACCCACAGCGCCACCCGCGCCGGGGTGCTTAATTAGCAGTGAGCAAACGATGAGCCAAAAGCAAAACCGGGAAATATTTGACCCCGAGCTTGAGGAGAGCATTCCAAAAGGTTGCTTTCAAGCTGGGTCAAGATGACCCCATTCAACATCACAACCTCAGAGATTGTACATTCAAGGCTCCTGCATTTTGGGCTGCAGTCCAGCAGTTAGCCACCCTTACAGTTTGAGCTTATCTTCTCCATGGTTGCTCAGAAGCAAGTTATACGGAATTCGATCGGGATTTCCCCCCAGTTAAATAGAGATAAGGATTGCAGTCTGAAGGCCATCGAGACCAGTGGGCTTAAGTGAGTCTAACCCTGTGTGAGCACTTACCGTACTTTTCCATGTTTAAGATGAGGTTTTTTTTAATTAGAAAATTATGTTTAAAATTGTGGGTCATCTTCTACACGGATAGTGCATAGTGGGGACTTGGGATTGGTTGCTGCCGCGAGCCAGAGATTCTCAGCGGCTATTGGGCATGCTATTGGCGGCTGTGGCAAGGGGCTGGTGTTGATTGGCTGTCGCTGCAGCAATTGGGCAGGCGATTTGCGGATTCTGCCAGCAAAGGGATAGACGATAGGTGGCTTTTGCGATGTGTGCAAGTGGCAGCATCAGTCGGGTGAGCGATTTTCGGCAATCCCCCCCAAAGAAAGCTCCACAACTATGGGCAATTATCCCCATTTTCTTAATTTGGAGTCCCCCAACTCCAAATTGTTATACACGGAAAAATACGGTAACTTCTAAAAAGAGAATTGCTGGGTGCAGAATCTGCCTGGAAAGCATTTGTGCTCCAACTGGGAAGCTTTTTCTGGATGTGGGCGAGATGATTGTGGTGACTTTGAGGTGTCATTCTGTAGTCTTAGATGCTAAAAGGCAAAAAAAAGGTAAAGGTAAAGGGACCCCTGACCATTAGGTCCAGTCGTGACTCTGGGGTTGTGGCGCTCATCTCGCTTTATTGGCCGAGGGCGCCGGCGTACAGCTTCCGGGTCATGTGGCCAGCATGACTAAGCCACTTCTGGTGAACCAGAGCAGCGCGCAGAAACACTGTTTACTTTCCCACCAGAGTGGTATCTATTTATCTACTTGCACTTTGACGTGCTTTCGAACTGCTAGGTTGGCAGGAGCTGGGACCGAGCAACGGGAGCTCACCCCATTGCGGGGATTTGGACCGCCGACCTTCTGATCAGCAAGTCCTAGGCTCTGTGATTTAACCCACAGAGCCTTGTAAATAAGACAAGTGACATCACTTAGCCACAAACATGATTGCTAGTCACCTTCTCAGTCAACACGCTGTATGTTTTTCTGCCCCCCAAAAATACAAAGCAAGTGGCCTGCACAAGAGAACATTTGACTCCCTGTATCTCGGTGCTAAACCATGGTATCAGGAATGGGAACAGAGCCCAAGTCTTTGCTCAGATTAAAGAGTGGATGGTTCAGGACTAAGATTTGGCAACAGAAACAGGCTGCATAGCTCTGGTCAACCTTCCAGCACCCAGATTACAGGCATCGGGGGAATGAGAACTCAGTCCCACATGAAGGTATACCGAATTCAAACGCCCGGTCAAACATACATTCCTGCAGAGATCAGATGAACCTTATTCCGCAGAGATACAAACATTCTGCAAGGTTTGATCCGGTTCCAGCAAGTGATATGCCTGAACGGAAGAAACAAGGATGGGAAGCCAAGTGTCACATCTAAATACAACAGGAGCTAGAATGGCCCCAGGATCCAGATGGCTCATGTTGCTTCCCAGCCGTTGATGCCTGTAACTCTTCCAGTTTGAAACCTCTGCCATGCCTAAATCTGGCACCATTTTCCACCGGCCTGTGTAAACATTTGTAGAGAAAAGAAAGATAAGAGGGAAATATTCTCTGTAAATAGCAGATTGCTGTGTGCCAGCAGGCATTATTAATACATTAGAAATGTCAGATATTTTGCTGCAAGGACATCGTGGTGTGGGGAGTAAATGTGAGGATTACAAGTTTGCTTCTGAGCCTTATTTCAATGCTCGCAACTCACACCCATACGCAGCATTGTGGAATTTCGTTTTTTAAAATGCAGTGAGATTAAAGGGAAGAGCCCAGTTTTGACTTCCTTACTGCAAATAATTTGGAAGAGTACGGCGTTCTAGTAAACACCATCAGGGAATATTAACCTGGAAAGCCTGGGCTGTCGTGCCCAAGAATGGGTTTGAAGGCAGGAATCATATTGGTGTTGGGTCCAGTGTGACCATTTTGTGTGTGTGGTTTAATTAAAGGCAGGGGTGTGAATTACCATATTTTTTTTGCTCTATAAGACTCACTTTTTCCCTCCTAAAAAGTAAGGGGAAATGTGTGTGCGTCTTATGGAGCGAATGCAGGCTGCTTTCACTGCGCAGCGATCCCTCTTGCTGTTCTGGCTTCTGAGATTCAGAATATTTTTTTTCTTGTTTTCCTCCTCCAAAAACTAGGTGCGTCTTGTGGTCTGGTGCGTCTTATGGAGCGAAAAATACGGTATGTGTGGAGTTTTCGCTCTCTGTGTATCTGCGTGAACCTCTGAAAGACATTCTTCGGCAGAACGCCTAACCTGGAGGGTGCTGGTCCTCTAAGAAAATGGGTGGGTGGTTGAATGGAACAGCCTTCCTGTGATTTTTCTGAGCAGCCAAACGAAAGACACACCTGGCTATTGAACAGCTGTGTGCTCAGCTGGTCCATCCACATCAATGGCAGACATGGAAGTCAACTCTGGCATGCAGATCTCCCTTGCTGGACCCAGGCGGCAAGCACAGAGACTGACAGGCCTCCCTAGCTGCAAAAGAAATGAACCGAACACACACACACACACACACACATGAGAGAGAGATAGAGAGATCTCTACTGTAATGTTTATTAAATAGTACTTTTAAAAGGCTTTTATACAAATAATAGAAACACAGTTTGAGTTCGTCTTTCCTTAAACACTGAAGAATCACAGTAAAAGCTTTAAAGTCCACATGACCTGGCTCAGCCAGTAAATGGTCAAACTACCTTGAGCTGGTAAAATGTGAGAAATTCTGTTTTCCCTGCATACCTCTTTTTTCCAAGGGGGTTGGTTTTCTTTTTCGTTTTTTCATCCCCATGCTCCCTTGTCAACACCTCCCTGCAAAAGCAAGGATCGGCTACACTAAAGCCTTCCCTCCTGTCAGCCACAACAAAGAGGCCTTCGAGGAGGTGGGGAGAAACACCTATTTCAACAAAGGCATTGGTAATGCAGGATTGGACTACTTCTTTTTCTCTCTCCTCTGTGCACTTTGGAAAGAACGTGGATCAGCAAATATAACACTTTTCCTTTTTTTTTGCAGGTGAAGATGTATTTGACATGAATGTATGCACGGTTTTTCCTTCCTTGCCCTGTTAAAAATACAATCAGTCAAGATTTCTGCATTGGAACAGTAAAGCACCCAGCAGAGAGGTAAGTGAGGTATCAGCTATGCAGCATTTTGGCCTGATTCTGCTCACTGAGTGCACACAGCCAAGCCCCTACAGCAACCAACATGGAATACCAAAGTACGGGACTCTCCAAGAGGGAGCTGGTTTCGTTTCTGCGCAATTTGCGCCAAAACTCCCCGCTGCATTCATGCCAAGGTCAGTAACATCCTCTGGCCGCCGATTTAAAGGTACAAGTAGTCCCACGTGACCACGCACATACATAACGCATACAGAGAAATCACAAGCACGCGCAAACACATATGCGTTGAAATATATGTATACACGAACTCTCACTCTCTGCATGTCTACTATAGACAGCGACTCTACCTTTTAATATATCTATTAACTCCTGTCAGGTGACCTTCACAGATACAGCCTGTCCTCCTTCATACAAATATAAGAGAAATAAAAATCGAGGGGCGCAATCCTGCCAGAGTTTAGCACGTGCTTATCTCCCCCATTGAAATCAATGGGACCGAAATAAAGCTGCTACCTTTGGCCGGCTCAAGCCCCTTTCTTTAATGACAGTAGCAGCAATCTGGTCTGCAAAATGACCCTGTACATTACTCTCTGCGTTTCTCTTGAAATTAGGGGGGAAGGGGAGGGAAGTTTGTATGTGGAATATGCCAGAAAGACACAGGAATCCTCTATGAAAATGGACTTTTTTAATGGTGCTGCATCCAAACTGCTGGAAAGGCAGTGTGTTTCAAACTTTCTATCACTAGGGAAACTTCCACATCAGCTTCTGCCGAGATAGATACCCCATGAGCATCAGCCACAGAACTCCTGCACTGAATCTCGAGGCCTGTTTTTTAAAGCACGCACACAGTTCGCAAGAGATGCTGGCTTTGGGTTGGTTACCTTGCTTGAACTGCGTGCATGTGCTCTAGGACAAAACCCAAGGCTTCCCAATGTTGTGGTGCAGTTTAGGAAAGATTTGCAGCAGTAGACCAAGTTGTTTTTTGGGTGTCTGCCGGTGTTACTGATGTATAAAAATAACTCCTGCAAAGTTTCCAGGGAATCCCGGCAGTTCCCTAGGGCATGGTATGAAAAAGCACAGTTTTAAGGCCCAGGGTCTGCCACAGAATTAAATGCACTGGGAACATTTGAGTTCAAGGAAAAAACTCGGTTCTGGATTGTGGCATTGGCACGTCCCAGAAAATACCGTATTTTTTGCTCTATAAGACTCACTTTTTCCCTCCTAAAAAGTAAGGGGAAATGTGTGTGCATCTTATGGAGCGAATGCAGGCTGTGCAGCTATCCCAGGAGCCAGAACATCAAGAGGGATTGCTGCTTTCACTGCGCAGCGATCCCTCTTGCTGTTCTGGCTTCTGGGATTCAGAATATTTTTTTCTTGTTTTCCTCCTCCAAAAACTAGGTGCGTCTTATAGAGCGAAAAATATGGTAAGTGCTTTGCTCATCCACTTGTATACTGAAGTAAAGAAGCATCGCACATGCCAAAAGCTCTGTTCATTCTGCAAGATAAGCGTACATGCCAAAGCTGCTCTGAGAACCATTTCACGTGTTACGCAGCAAGCAAATCCTGTTCACTATCTGGCGTGCACATGACAGGGTGCACACCAAAGAAGTGAAACATGGGAACTTGGCCCCAATGCTTGCTGACATTATGTGCCTAGGAGACTGCATCTCAACAGCTGTGCCGGCACAACGTCACAAAACATGCTATTGTGTCAGCATCCCAGCAACGTTATCCCAGCATGCGTGTTTACTGTTGGGTGTCAACCCACAGCAGATTTCTAAAATTTCTGCTGCAGGTCCCCACCCACTGAGTCTGGAGATCGTTCCTACATAGCAGCCACTTGGATTTCTCCTAAAACAGTCACTTGAAGATGGCTGAAACAAGAGCTGAAACAAAAGGCATTGGAGATCAAAACTTAGCATTTGTAAACTTCTCTTTTACTGGTCTGTGACACACCTCAGGCGTGACAGCATTAGAAATATATTGGACCAATTGAAAGGACAAAACTCTACCCAGTAGAGATCCAAGGACCACGATGATGATGATGATGATGAAGATGATGGTCGTGAGGATGAAAAGGAAGAGGAACAGGGGAAAGGGGGAACGCCTCCCTTGTATTTTGATACAGCACACACCTCTAAGTAAAGGGAAAAATATTTTTCTAAGGCACTTGATTAAAAAAAAGATACACACACGTACGAACACAAAACCCTTCGAAAACAAACAATTTGCCTTGCAAATTACTAGGGTGCAAGTTGCACTGTTCTGAAGGGATAGGAAGGTGGCAGCAGATTGGTCCAGGCCTTTTTTTTCTGTTTCCCCGACAACCGCACTGGAATATCAGACGAGACTCGATACCCTGCAAAGGATCGTAATGGTTGCTTCCCACCCAAAGGCCTAACTCTGCAAAGAAGTGATGCCTCGGCTGGACATAAAGCACCAGGGCCGTGCCAGCTGTGCATGTGCTCAAAACAGCGCCACTCAGAGGTGGGGGGATCTGTCGCTGTTGGGATGTTGTTGGACTACAACTCCCTTTATCGCTGACAAGTGGCCAGACGTCTTTGCAGAATGAAGCCCTTAGTCCTAGCAAACGAAGAAACTTAAATGATGCCTGTTAAGAGGAAGGAGGTATCTGCAACCACTCTCCATTGGGGCTCTGGATTGGGGCTCTGGATCGCTCTGTTCCTCCCCCCCCCTAAACTCCACTCCTCCCCCTCCCCCACGAGAGTGGTCACAGCATTAACAAAAATATATATAGCAGCCTGTCCTCCTCTCAAAGCATATAAAAAGCCATCTCCTGAGTTCCCGGGCATCTTATAATTGTGTCTTTTGTTTGCTGCGATTTTCTTATAATAAAAGGAATGGGATTATAAAGGGAAGTGCAGTGGGGGGGGGTGAGGACAGAAAGAAAAGTAAAAGACAGCCCTTATGATGAAGGCCTCCGCTGTTTCAATCCATGATCTGGATTTAATAAATGGCTCTTATTCGCAAATCACTTTTAAGGCTCTTCAGCCTCTCTTGAGGAGGCGCCTCTGTCGAATTTCGCACCTCAGGCTGCCTTTCTCTTTTGCTTTGTAATCTGGGAAGAAAGCACCGCTGCTCCTATTGACCCGCAAGCCTAATTCCTGATCAGAAAAAGGTAAAGGCAACAACATACTTTCTTTGGGGGGGGGAGCGGGGTGGTGTGTCTATAAACTGCAGCTTGCTGGGCTCGTCTTACCGACAGGAAAGAACAAATCCCTTAAAACCAAGGAGCCTTTCTGAATGGCGATAAGCTGAATTGGGGTGGGTGTGGGAGATAGGCTCACATGTGTGGTTGTGTGTAATTTTTAAAGATTAGCTTGGCCACCAAACGAGGAACCGGGGGTGGGGAGAGTGGGGAGAAACTCTCTGGAGTTTTCTAAACTAGGGAAAAGAAGTGGGAAATAACGTTCAACATTCTGTTTCTCACTTCCTAAATGCTAACCAAACGTTTGGACTCTTCTGGATTTGATTCACTTGAATAAGACATAACAACAATAAGCATGGCAGCTCCTTTGCCCGCCCCAACCTGGTTCTTATCGTGAGAACAATAAGCCGTAGAGTTGTCTCCGACGGTCATCCTTCCCCCTGGAAAAAAGAAAGTTTACACCGTCCTCGTTTCCTCCTCCTTTTGTGAAACGGCAGGGCTGTCCGTGACTCCTCCCCACTTGCGTATACCAGCTCCGGCTTCGTGTAAGATTATGGCATTCAGCTCCCATATAAAAAGTAATCTTCACCAGCCACTTTTGCTGGAATGAAATGTCAAATGTGATTCTGGTGCAATCAGTCATGCCTCAGAGCAGCACTTTTGGTGGTTCATTTTGACCTTGTGCTTGATGCCGTCATAAAGCTCAAAGTTGTAGTTCTCTAATGTGGTGGAGCTCCGAGAGGACAGGCCGGCGTAGGAACACGTGCAGTACAGGAGTAACCCCGCGCAAATTGCCCCCAGGAGCACACCGAGGGAACTCATGGCTATGATGGTGACCAGAATGGGGTCCAGTGTGTACAGCCAGCTCTTCTCTTTTCCCATTTTTGGGGTGAGCGGAGAGTTTGTTGAAAACAGCGTGTTGTTGTTCTTCTCCAGGCCTAAGTAGTCTGAAACATAATTGAAGCAGGTGATTAGAAAAGGAGTTATCTTCATTTATTCTTTGATAACTCCAACCAGTGCAGTTAGGGAAAATGTACAAAACTAGTTCAAATATATGTTGGAAGTGTAAGGAAAAGGAAGGGACATTTTATCGTATGTGGTGGGATTGTAATGTAATTTTAAAAAATTGGGAAATGATATACAATGAATTGAAGAAAATGTTCTATTTAACATTTGTTAAAAAACCTGAAGCATTTTTGTTAGGGATTGTAGGGAAAGATCTGCCCCAAAAGCTGGAAAACATCTTCATGTATGCGACAACGGCTGCGAGAGTTCTAATAGCACAAGGATGAAAGACTGAAGAAACCCCAACTAAAGAATCATGGCAAGAAAAACTGATGGACTATGCAGAACTGGCAAAACTGACATACAAGCTACGGGACAGGGATAACTGTGACTTTAAAGATGAATGGGAACCCTTTACAAAGCGAACTGGACTCCTTTGCTGGTTTTGAATAAACATTCACAAACTTTTTATTGATTATAATCAGATAAATAGTTTGAGGATCTATACAACTGTGTAACATGCAGAAAACAGCATTTTTAGAGAAATCAAAGACTGGAACTGAGGGAAGTTGCGGGGTGGGGGTGGGTGGGTTCTGTGGGGGGAGGGAGGAAAATGGGGCAGGAAATAGGGATATGTTTCTGGATAATATGTTTTGTTTTAATTTTGAATAAAAAAGTTTTAAAAAGAAAAAGAAAAAGAAAAGAAAAGGAGATATCTTTGTGTCCCATATGCTAGCTCACGGGCAAGGTGGTCGTCACGAGGGCTGGGCGATATCTCGTCCCAAACCGGTTTGAAGTCCATGATGGACTTTGCAGAACTGGCTAGATTGACCTGCAGGGTTCGAGATCAGGGCGATCAAAAATTTCAAAGGGATTGGAGTAAATTTATTGTATATTTGAATAATAATTCCAAAAATTTGAAGACCCTAGAAGGATTGAAATAAATCCTACAATGCGGACAATGGAAGTTAAAGAGCTAAATTGCGAGACAGGACTTGAAAGCGGAAAACCTGCTGAAGGGAAGTCATATGCTCAGCTGAGCAGAAAGTTTGTTTGTTATTGTATTGTCGAAAATATTGTTTAAGGAGGAATAAATAAATAAATATATTTTTTTAAAAAATAAAGAATGAAGTCCATCTCGTGATATCGGTTTCATAATTTTTGACCTGGCAATATACAGTGATACCTCGGGTTAAGTACTTAATTCGTTCTGGGGGTCCGTTCTTAACCTGAAACTGTTCTTAACCTGAAGCACCACTTTAGCTAATGGGACCTCCTGCTGCCGCCGCGCCACCGGAGCACGATTTCTGTTCTCAACAAAGTTCTTAACATGAAGCACGATTTCTGGGTTAGCGGAGTCTGTAACCTGAAGCGTATGTAACCTGAGGTACCACTGTATTGTGAATCATGACATGTGTGTGTATGTGTGTGTGTTTGTGCTGTGTGGAAAACCACAATGTGAGGAAAACCGTGAGGCCAACCGGTGCCTCTACCTAGTTCCATCCTTATTTCAGACATCATGATATATCAGCTGGTGATATATATCACGATGTTGAAAACCAGATATCGCCCAGCTGTACTCCTCACATGATCACTTTAGGCGATGGGCTCGTGTAGTGAGAACCGCCATCTCTGTGTGGGAAATATATATATATCTCCCTGCCCCAGCTCTTGCTTCCAATTTGTACTCTCTGTGGAGGTATGGCTCTGGTAGGGGCAGTGTCACCCACACCTCCAAATTATCTCTCTTTGCGATTTCCCCATCCCATGTTTTCCTCTCTGCTTTTCTTAAAGAATTCCTGCGCAGTTCTGGCTCAGTGCGATGAAAAGAGTGCAAGATAGCATTTCCCCCACAACGAATCAAAACTGTAGCTGTTGGTTGCCAAATTTCTATGCCTAATTTGTCCCCACTTTATGCTCCAGCTGATTTCTGTTCCTCTTGATGTATCACATCTGAAGGATGTTAATTCTGACGTGCTCACAAAAATAACAACGGGAGGGGGAGAATTCAGAAGAGCTTGTGAGTTCAAGTCATGGTTTTTGAAGTAACTTTTTCTCACACAGTGGCAGCCAGTTTGTTTACTGTACTCCAATGTATTAAGGCCCTGAGGAGAATGCACCCTCAATATTAACAATCTAGAAAGGTAAAAGGTAAAGGACCCCTGGATGGTTAAGTCCAGTCAAAGGCGACTATGGGGTTGTGGCGCTCATCTCGCTTTCAGGCCGAGGGAGCCGGCGTTTGTCCACAGGCAGCTTTTCAGGTCATGTGGCCAGCAGGACTAAACTGCTTCTGACGCAGTGGAACACCGAGACGGGAGCCAGAGCGCACAGAAACACTGTTTACTTTCCCACTGCAGTAGTACCTATTTATCTACTTGCACTGGCGTGCTTTCGAACTGCTAGGTTGGCAGGAGCTGGAACACAGCAACGGGAGCTCACTCCGTCGTAGGGATTTGAACTGCTGACCTTCTGAATGGCAGGCCCAAGAGGCTCAGGGGTTTAGACCACTGCGTCACCCTATCTAACTATCTATTCTCCATGTTGTCCTGGAATCTTGATAACTGCACCTGCCATTATCCAACAGGATGGAGGAAGTTTCTCCACCTGTGAAAAAAACTTCCTTTCTGAAGTTTCTCTTCTTCTTGACCAGGCATGGGCAAACTCCAGCCCTCCAGATGTTTGGGACTACAATTCCCATCATTCCTGACCACTGGTCCTGTTAGCTAGGGGTGATGAGAATTGTAGTCCCAAACATCTGGGAGGGCCAGAGTTTGCCTATGCCTGTTCTTGACTGTTGGGATTCTCTGAGGGCTAGGTTGTCATACGCAACTACTTCAGTATATAGTCCCAGCCATTAACAGATAAGTACCCCAGTATTTGCAGCACAGTCTATTTCTCAGGAAAGAGGTGTAGATCTGTGTCTCTGCAGGGCTGGAAAAGTCTTTTGCCTGGGATCCTGAATAACTGTTGCCAGTGTCAACAACAGTTTGCTAGGTGGACCAATGTGATGACTTGGTATGCAACAGCTTGCTATGTTCCTGTGATGTACAGATTTACGAAGTCAAAACATGCTTCGGCCAACCAGGGCAGTAGTTATCAAAATTTGGTATGTTCCAGTGGTCCTTAGAGCAGTGATATGGGTGGTCAGACCAAATCAGATTGTTTTATGATTCGAGGACCCGTCCCCCGCTTGGGAATAATAAAAAACACGTGGACAGGGCATATAAGGTTAATGGGTAGAAAAAGGCCACAACTTTATTGATTATAGCATGTGAGAAGGTATTGGACTAGGCATTGGACAAGAGCAATTTGACTCTACCCACTCAGGATGAGGGGAGAGTCTAACGAGGGGTTAACCACCAGTAGGCGGAGCCTGTTGATGCAAATACAACTATAAGCTCTCCCCTGATGTCACTGGGGGTCGTGCCATGGCCCCCCGCCACACAGGGCATAGGACAGGATCCACGAGCGCCGGATTCCTTTAACGGAATACCCATAGGTGATGGGGTAGGCGATGGCAACACCTTGCCCTTCCATACACCAACAACACATTCCAATGCCTAACCACCAGATACCAAGAAAGTTGTGACAATTGCTACGAGGTAGGCGAAAAAAACCAAGAGGCCGGTGCCAATTTGCCAATTGGAAAAAACTCCTACCAGGCCCTCTGGGCAGCCAGGGCGACCAACCATGGGTCCATAGCAAGTTCAAGCGAGAAACTACACACTAAAGGGAGTGGTGGGTGGGTGACTCGCAGAAATCGGCAGGGCAATGGCGGGGGAGAGCTGGCGCGGCCGCATTTGAACGGCTAGACCACGCCCCCCCCCGCGGTGTCTCCCGATTGGGTGACCGGCTGGGAGGCGTGCTGCGCCAGCGATGATGACTGGGCAGGGGGCAGAACGCCCCCTGCGTGGCGCGGGAGCCGGCTCCCGCTCACAACACCTCCCCTCCGGAAGGAGGAGAGGCTTTTCCCAGCCAACTAGTTTACGTTCCTATCTAAAGCTGCACAGACCGTGATTGACTATCCAGTGGGAAATTCCAATAGCCAGCCATCACTAGTTGGCTCTGTTGGAAGGTATTTCGAGAGAGGCAGGCGAAGCCAACACCAGGCTGCTCCTCCTCCTCCTCCTCCTCCTCCTCCGTGGCTGGTTTTGCTTTGCTTTGTGTTTCAAGTGTATGTTTGTAATGTTTCAACTGCATTTTATAAATGCTGTGATCCGCTCTGGGAACTTCCATCAGAAAGCAGGGTATTAATCTGCTAAGTAAATAAATACGTCGAGTGTGACCTGACTCTCCATTTAAACAACTGGCCACTCCACATAATGAAAAATGGTGAACTGGGTACAGAAAGCAAAAGAAAAAAGGAAAGAAAGGCTCAAATATTTCTAAATGTGAAATGAAGCCTCGTAACATTTGAAGATTTTCACTACATCTCAATCCTCTTTAACGGTGTGACCTTTAATTTAAATGACCTTTGCTCAAGCCCACAAGTATCACCCTCCCAGCCATCCCGGGAATTACTTCCAGACTGAAATGCCTTCTGACATTATTTTCATATACTCCACATGTACTGTTCATACTTTTAAAGAAGGGCAGGGGATCTCTGGCCTGTGGGCCAATCTGAGAATAATAATAATAATAATAATAATAATAATAATAATAATAATAATTATTATCCCACCCATCTGGCTGGGTTTCCCCAGCCACTCTGGGCAGCTCCCAACAGAATATTAAAAACACGACAAAACATTAAAAACTTCCCTAAACAGAGCTGCCTTCAGATGTCTTCTAAAAGTCAGATACAGTGGTGCCTTGGTTTACGAACTTAATCCGTTCCTGAAGTCCGTTCTTAAACGAAAGCGTTCTTAAACCAAGGTGTGTTTTCCCATAGCAGTGGGGGACTCAATTTACAAATGGAACACACTCAACAGGAAGCGGAACATGTTCTGCTTCCAAGGCAAAGTTCACACACCAAAACACCTACTTCCAGGTTTGCAGCGTTCTTAATCCAAGTTGTTCATAAACTAAGCTGTTCTTAAACCAAAGTACCATTGTAGTTGTTTATTTCCTTGACATCTGATGGGAGGGCTTTCCACAGGGTGGGTGCCACCACCGAGAAGGCCCTCTGTTTGTTACCCTGTAAGCTCAGATCTCGCAGTGAGGGAACTCCCAGAAGGCCCTCAGAGCTGGACCTCAGAGTCTGGGCTGAACGATGGGGGTATTCTGGTATTCTGGGCCGAGGCACCAACACTTTGAATGGCACTCAGAAACATACTGGGATACTGGGAGGGGTGGTCCAAGTTGGTCTGCAAGGCTATTTCCGCCCAACTGCCCGTTCCCTGATGGCACCCATGGTATCAGCTGATGGACATTAGGGTGGGGTTGAATCCTGTTGATTATTCAGCTTAAAGAGTGGGGTTTTTTTGCCAACGAATTCATTCCAAAGCCTACCTATTCATTCCACTGAGCGAACAGATACCTTTGGGAAGCCCAGAAGCAGGGCCTGAGTGAAAGATCTTCTCCTGCTATTGTTCTCCAGTATCTGGTGTCCAGAGGCATGTTGGACGTCCATACTATGTAGCCATCATGATTAGTATTCATTGGTTCCAACTTGTGGCTGAGCATCTTTGATAAAACGTATTTAACCCAGAACTTGAGTTTCCACTGTATCTCTGAGATACAGTGGTACCTTGGTTCTCAAACGCCTTGGTTCCCAAATGCCGAAAACCCAGAAGTAAGTGTTTCAGTTTTCAAAGGTTTTCCGGGGCACCTGCACCAATCAGAAGCTGCGCCTTGGTTTGCGAACATTTCAGAAGTCAAATGGATTTCTGGAACGGATTAAGTTTGGCGCTTTTGTTTTTGCTATTTATTTTGTGTTTTGGTTTTTGAGGCTTTTTTGGTTAATTTGTTTTTGTGACTGTGTGGAACCCGGTTCAGCTACTGATTGATTGATTGTGTGACTGTGGAAATGGATCATCAGTGCAGGTAAGATTTTTTTTTTTAATCATCTACAATACTGTCTTATTTATTTAATAGTACAGTACATTGATTATTGCTTTCATTTTATGGATCAATGGTTCCGTTAAATAGTAAAATTCACGTTAAATTGAAGTTTTAGGGGTTGCTTTTAAAAGTCTGGCAGCAGCAAGAATTCTCATTGCAAAGCACTGGAAGACAGAAGATCTACCCACCTTGGAAGAATGGCAGATGCAAGTAATGGACTACATGGAAATGGCAGAAATGACCGGCAGAATACGAGATCAAGGAGAAGAGCAGGTGGAAGAAGATTGGAAGAAGTTTAAAAAATATCTACAAAAACATTGTAAAATTTTTGAATGTTGAGGACATTGAAATGAAACGAAGGGGTTCTAGTGAATAAGATAATTAAGAGTATGAAAGAAGGGATAGATATTGGACAAAATTTGAATAATACAATATGTGAAGGAACTTTTTAAAGGATAAATGTTAATAAAAATGAACTTGCTAAATTAATTATCAAAGTGGAATACAAGAAAGGAGGGCGGGTGGAAGTCAGGAAAATATGGTTATGAAGTTTTGGCTTGTAACATTTCCTTTTTCTTTTTTTCGGTTTTTTTTTTGGTAGGGTTTTGATTGCTTGTTTTTATCGTTGAATGTTGGTGTTCTATTGTAATTTTTCTTTTCTTTTGTAAAATTAATAAAATATCATTTAAAAAAATAAATAAAAGTCTGGAACAGATTAATCTGTTTTGCATTACTTTCTACGGGAAAGCGCGCCTTGGTTTTGGAACACTTTGGTTTTGGAACGGACTTCCAGAACGGATTAAGTTTGAGAACCAAGGTACCACTGTACTTTTCCTGGAGCTGCATAAGGCACATTGCTTTTAAAATACAGTGGTACCTCTGGTTAAGAACTTAATTCGTTCTGGAGGTCCGTTCTTAACCTGAAACTGTTCTTAACCTGAAGCACCACTTTAGCTAATGGGGCCTGCTGCTGCCGCCACGCGATTTCTGTTCTCATCCTGAAGCAAAGTTCTTAACCCGAGGTACTATTTCTGGATTAGTGGAGTCTGTAACCTGAAGCGTCTGTAACCTGAAGCGTTATGCAACCCACAATATCTCATACTCACCATCTTCAGAGTCTTCTCCAAAGTCTTCCCCGTTGATTGAAATGTCATCCTCTAAAGCTGGGAAATCGACTGGAATGAGAAATATTTTGTTGTTACTCTAAAAACCTGCAGCGATACACTTTTCATAAGATATGCAAGCTCAAGAAAGCATTTTTTTTTTTTTTGAGGCTATTCATAACCAGGGCCAACTTCCACTAATATTCATAAGCATACAATGGAAGATATGTATATCATAGGAGCTTTTCTTTCATCTCTACCAAATCTGCTTTTAGGGAAAATGAAAGGGAGGGAGGGGAAGGAGTGGAACTGGATAATTCTGATTGCTGTTGAAACATTGTCAGTAGTGTCTTCATAATGGCTATAATTCATTAGCAACCGCGGACACAGGTATTATCTTTGTAACTTTCAACAATGACCATCATTAGTCACCATTAACACAACATCCATTTGGCACACTCTGCATGCCATCATCGACGACCCAAATGACCCGCTTTCAACCTGGGCTTCAAATGAATTCAAAGTGATTTATGGAATGATGTGTGTCATCATCATCACCTAGGTATTAATATAAAAGCCGGACTACACTAAGGAGATGCAGAACCCCACAAATGGGTATCAGGTATTTATGAAAATTATTTCTGTGACCTGAGCCTTTTAGTGTGGGAGATTTTTCTTTAGGTTCTTTGAAACATGTTAAAATATAGGTCCAGAGAGTACTGCGATCGGTGCTGGGTCTCTATCACAATCTGCATTTCATTGTACATCTCCTTGGGAAGTTGTTTTCAAAAGGCATTTTTTTAAAAAGGGGGGAGAACATGTACAGTGGTACCTCAGGTCACATACGCTTCAGGTTACAGACTCCGCTAACCGAGAAATTGTACCTCGGGTTAAGAACTTTGCTTCAGGATGAGAACAGAAATTGTGCTCTGGCAGCAGCAGGAGGCCCCATTAGCTAAAGTGGTGCTTCAGGTTAAGAACAGTTTCAGGTTAAGAACGGACCTCTGGAACGAATTAAGTACTTAACCCGAGATACCACTGTATACATATGCAAAATATACAGTTTCAGCACGTTTTCTTTCTTTCTTTTATAATAATCTTTATCGGTTTAAAATACAGACATAAAAAATCATTTACAACAGAAACACAGAAGAAAAAGAAAAGAAAAAAGTCAAGGTAAAAAGAAAAAAACTGTATACAAAAGGAAACTGCATCTTGTCGGATAACAATCAAATAAAAGTTTTGGATATAAAACTTCAGCACATTTCAGTTTCAGCACGTTTTCAATGTATGGTTCTTTTGGGGTTAACATGTTCCATAATATGTTTCCTTCCACTGTGTGCATTGTCCCACATTTTCAAACAGTCTAATTTCACACACATAAGTATGTACAGTAGTACCTTGGTTCTCAAACGCCTTGGTTCCCAAACGCCGAAAACCTGGAAGTTGAACGTCCAATGCGGTTGTCGGCTATTATTTTTTGGGTGCCTGCTCTAATTAGAAGCTGTGCCTTGGATTTTGAACATTTCAGAAGTCAAACAGACTTCTGGAACGGATTAAGTTTGGCGCTTTTGTTTTTGCTACTTATTTTGTGTTTTTGAGGCTTTGTGAGTTAAATTGTTTTTGTGGCTGTGTGGAACCCAGTTCAGCTACTGATTGATTGATTGTGACTGTGAAAATGGATAAAAGCCCCCCATCCAAACAATGACTATCATCAGTGAAGGTAGGAGGGGAAAAAAAAAAGATTTTTATCGTCTACAATACAGTGGTACCTTGGGTTAAGAACTTAATTTGTTCTGGAGGCCCGTTCTTAGCCTGAAACTGTTCTTAACCTGAGGTACCCCTTTAGCTAATGGGGCCTCCCGCTGCCACCACTGCACGATTTCTGTTCTCATCCTGAAGCAAAGTTCTTAACCCGAGGTACTATTTCTGGGTTAGAGGAGTCTGTAACCTGAAGCGTCTGTAACCTGAAGTGTCTGTAACCCGAGGTACCACTGTACAGTGGATGCTCGGGCTGTGAATGCGATCCGTGCGGGATGCTCATTCGCAACCCGCAGCGTCCACAACCTGCAGCGGCACATCAGCGCACGCACAGGTTGTGATCCGGTGCTTCTGCGCATGCCCGACCGCCGAAACCTGGAAATAACCCGTTCTGGTACTTCCAGGTTTTGGCGGTCTGCAACCCGAAAAACGCAACCTGAAAGGTCTGTAACCCATTGTATGACTGTACTATCTTATTTATTTTATAATACAGAACATTGATTATTGCTTTCATTTTATGGCTCAATGGTCTCCTCAGATAGTAAAATTCATGTTAGATTACTGTTTTAGGGGTTGTTTTCAAAATTCTGGAACGGATTAATCCATTTTGCATTATTTTCTATGGGAAAGCGGGCCTTGGTTTTGGAACGCTTTAGTTTTGGAATGGACTTTCGGAACGGATTAAGTTTGAGAACCAAGGTACCACTGTACACCACTTGTTTTCTTGGCAATTGATGGCTTACAGCTAAGGGCAATAGTTCTGGCTGTTTTGACACAGAATGGCCTGACTTACGTAGTAAGAGCAAGGTAAGGCAGTTTCGTTTTTAACAGTGCAAAGGGATTCGGGGTGAGAGATGCTTGACTTCCTGCAGCTGCTTAAGTGTTGGATTGGAAGGGAAAGTGCTCAAGAGGAAGTAGCTTTGGGGGATGTTTGCCACAAGCCACGGGAAGTCTCTGCAATCCTTCCCAGATCTCCTTTCACTGTTTTCTTTTTTCTTTTTTCCAAATAATATTTATTCAAATTTTCAAAAAAAAAAAAATTACAAAAAGGAACACAAAATACAGAAACACAACATATCCAAAAGAAAAGTAAAATAAAGAGATAAAAAAAGCAAAAAACAGCCAAAAAGAAAAAAAGAAAAAAAAAACATAAAAAAACCAACCTTAATATAGTTCCCTTTCTTAACTTATCTCCTTGACCTCCTCACTCCTCCCCTCTGTGTATTCTACTTCAAATAGATATTTCAGCAAATCCTTCATCCTTGTTTTTATCCTTATAACTTATCTTAATATACTGTAATTTTCCATTCTCTCTTTTACCAATTAGCCATCCACTTTTACTTTATTTAATCTTATTTCTCATTTAAAACTTATATATCTGAACTTATTCTCTTAAGACGTTTCCCCTGAGATCATAGAAATTCCATTCCACGATTTTCCCATCTCTCATTAAAAGAAAAAAGAAAAGAAAAAAGATATACACTTTAGATTCCCAATTTTTCTTTCACCAACTCCCCACCCCGGTCTCGGCCCCTACCAACAGTTCCATCAATAAAAGTCCATCAACCCGGAGATCTTAAGTCCGAGGCTCTTAGCTCTCTTTCATGTCCCCTCTGCCGATCTTTTTGATAGTCTTTGGTGTTAAAAGACAAATCTCGGGGGAGCTCCAATCCTTTCACTGTTTTCAAAGCATTCCCCTCTCTTGCAGCACGACTGGCGTAGATCCATTTGAAAGCATAAGCAACTGAGACCACCATATCTAGCTTGCTCCTAAATGTGAAGACTGTCTGCAGAGAAGAATCTATCTGTGATGTCTAATTTGTGACGGCTTTCGGACATGCAAGTCATTAACTGAAGCCGTCAGGTGATGAATTTGGATGTGTCACATGTGGTGGGAATGCCGACCTATTAAACAATTCTGGAATGAAATTTTTGAAGAAATCAAAAAGTTGTTTAAAATATCTTTCAGTAAAAAACCAGAGGCATTCCTTTTAGGTATAATTACAAACGATATTCCCGACAATCAAAGGAAAGTATTCCTTTATGCAACGACAGCTGCCAGGATGCTTATAGCAAAAAATTGGAAAGGGAGAAAAATACCATCAATGAAAGAATGGCAAATTAAATTTTGTGAATATATAAATCTGGCAAGACTCACAGCATTCATAAGGGGACAATCGGACCAGAAATTATTAAAAGAATGGGGATGTGCTAAAGAGTATATGAAAAAAAACATTGTTCTGGAGTAAGCATATCGGTACGTAATGAATGATGCTTTACAGGGTTAAAGAAAAAGAAAAATGGTGTAAAAAAGTACAAAGATGGTAGAAATCTACATTAGACACAACAATACAGTAAGAGTAAAATTTTGAGGTCTTAGAACAAAGGAAGGAAGTATATGTATGTAATGACTAGATTAGAATGATGATATGGTTTTATTTGTAGATGTATGCTTTTTTGTTTTGTTTTTGGTTTTTGTGTGTGTGTGTTCTGTTTTTCTTTCTTGTTTGTATAGTATTATTTTGGATTCAATGTTTGTAATTTTTGTTATGATGTTATGATTTTGCATTGAAAATAAAATAATTTTTTAAAAAAAGAATTTGGATGTGTCAACAGCGCCAAAGATGGCTCCGTCTCAAGTTGCTGAACCTCAAACATCTCCAAGATTGAAGACAAAGAGCAGAACCACTGAATTTTTTGCCCTATGCTCTCTTAGGCTAAGCAACATGAGTGGAGCCACTCCTACCATTCTAGGAAAAAATGTATTCTGCTGTTCGGTGTCTCTCACACAAGTCGAAACACAAACAAAAAACAAACAATCAGCCGACAATTTGTAAGGCCAATGAAGTGAAACCATGAATATGTGCCTGACAAGCATTGCACAAACAATTTGCCTCGCAAGCAATGTGGTGATATAACATTCAGGAATTACAAGCAATTATTAAAACTACAGATGTACTTGCCACAAGGAAAACTAGACATGAATTGCTGTGCAGAAATACGTAAGAGGCTCTGCTGCTGGAAGAGGCACCAGCTAAGTATGTCTCTGGAAAAGGAACGGTTCCAGCAGCTGGAGCAAAAAGAACTGAGACTGCAGCTCTGTAGCAGCTGGGCTTTCAGGGATGCAGCCAGTGTCAGCCAAAAGCATCATGCTACCTGAAGCACAGCCCAAACGCTAGGGCCAAGGCTTTCCTAAGTCTTGCTGCTGTATTTAGACACCAATTCCTCCCCCTTGCCCCTCGCGGTGTATCACAAAACAGATTATTTCACTCTGCTGCATGGCCAGCACCAGTAACATCACAACTCGTCTCCAGGCAATGGCCCGCCATGCTAGGGCAGCTACTACAAGAAAGAAGATTCCACCTAAACATTAGGAAGAACTTCCTGACAGTAAGAGCCGTTCGACAGTGGAATTTGCTGCCAAGGAGTGTGGTGGAGTCAACTTCTTTGGAGGTCTTTAAGCAGAGGCTTGACAACCATATGGTGTTTCCTGCTTGGCAGGGGGTTGGACTCGATGGCCCTTGTGGTCTCTTCCAACTCTATGATTCTATGATTCTACTTTTGTACTGCTCTGCTTGAAAGACCTACATACCGGTCTTGAAAGACCTACATTGGCTCCCAATACGTTTCTGAGCACAATTCAAAGTGTTGGTGCTGACCTTTAAAGCCCCAAATGGCCTCGGTCCAGTATATCTGAAGGAGCGGCTCCACCCCCATCGTTCTACCCGGACACTGAGGTCCAGCACCGAGGGCCTTCTGACGGTTCCCTCACTGTGAGAAGCCAAGTTACAGGGAACCAGGCAGAGGGCCTTCTCGGTAGTGGCGCCCTCCCTGTGGAATGCCCTCCCACCAGATGTCAAAGAGAACAACAACTACCAGACTTTTAGAAGGCATCTGAAGGCGGCCATGTTTAGGGAGGCTTTTAATGTTTGATGTAGTAGAGGTAAAGGTAAAGGTACCCCTGCCCATACGGGCCAGTCTTGCCAGACTCTAGGGTTGTGCGCTCATCTCACTCTATAGGCCGGGAGCCAGTGCTGTCCGCAGACACTTCCGGGTCACGTGGCCAGCGTGACAAGCTGCATCTGGCGAGCCAGTGCATTTTTTTCTTGTTTGCCTCCTCCAAAAACTAGGTGCGTCTTGTGGTCTGGTGTGTCTTATAGAGCAAAAAATACGGTACACCAGACCACAAGACGCACCTAGTTTTTGGAGGAGGAAAACAAGAAAAAAAATATTCTGAATCTCAGAAGCCAGAACAGCAAGAGGGATCACTGCGCAGTGAAAGCAGCAATCCCTCTTGCTGTTCTGGCTTCTGGGATAGCTGCACAGCCTGCATTCGCTCCATAAGACGCACACACATTTCCCCTTACTTTTTAGGAGGGAAAAAGTGAGTCTTATAGAGCAAAGAATACGGTAATTCCAGCTTAGTCACAACTGGAATCAGAACACAGCATATATGGTGTTGTTGTTTTTTAAAACCCAACAAAAAAGTTGAAGCTCGATAACATTTGCAGGAAGTCATTATTTTAAAAGTGAGATCAGATTTTTCATCCCACTTCAGAACCAAGAGACCCAGATGGAAACATCTGCATCAAGAGCTGAAAAGTGCCTCTTGGAAGCAGAATCAAACGCGGACAGCATTACTGAGTAAGGGGAAGATGGGGGAGCTCAAGAGGGTGCCTGATGTGCCAGTTATACATTAAAAACAAATAGTGATTTTCAGCCTTGTGACCTCATTGGATCCAAGAGCATAGGATCAGCAGAAGGAACACGATCTATCCAAAGTTAGCAATTTTCTGTTTTAATGGAAGAGGAGAATAGTGTTCATGCCTAATGTTCCTATTATAGTAAACTGTGCTTGACTTGAGCTAGATTCCACCCCCCTCTTTTTTTGGTGTTACCAGTGATTTTTATTCATTCATACTTTTCAAGTTTATACATTTCACTAATTTTACAATCATTTTGACATTTCAAAACTTGACTTCTTTCTCCCTCTTTCTGCGGTTCCTTAAATTTGTTTTGCATATCTTCTGCATATCCAAATTAACTTAATTTACTCATTTATTCGTACTCTATAATTCCCACCCCCAATTACATGATTTGTAAATCCTTTATGAACTTTCACCTTTTCATACCATAAATAAGCGTGCCAACCAAAAATATTATCATGACCTTCTAGATCTAGAATATGTGGATTCTCTAATGTCATCCATTCCTTCAGCCTACAAATACAAGATGCCTCATAATATATCCAGCAGGGGAAAGCCTCTTCTTGGCTGGATTTCACCCCCTCTCCCTGTGGAACATAGTGGCCTTGCCTTCAGTGTAATATACTGAGCACGAGTTTTGGTGTGTTGTGCCCCCGCTGCTTACTGCAGTGCCAGTCATATCTCAATCGGATCTGTTCTGTGGCAGACAAGACCTTTAGTGGACATTCCAGCTGACAGGAGCCTGCTGTCTTCATGGAAGGTCATGACTACAGCCATGTGGTTTGAGAAGCTGGGTGGGCAATTCTCGTCTTCCCACATCACGGGAAAGCCTACATTTCAGGGGGACTTGTCGGCGCACGGCACACGAAGGAATAATTTAGCAGATAAGAAATGCATCCTGCCGCACTGGAATTCGCGAAATGCCAAAGGCTTGCACTCCAGGAATTAATTCTTAAAGCACATATTCAGAGGAAGAAATAAACAAAGAGAAAATTACAGAGTAGCCCTGTGGATTGAGGGCTGGGCCTGAGATACGAGTTCCCTGCTGAGCTATAGAAATTCTGGTTGACGGGGCAAGTCACTTGCTGCCTCATTTTCCCAACTTAAAAACAGGAATTACAGCATCCTACATCACAGAGTTGCTTTGAGGACAAATCTGGTTTTGTATTAAAAAATAACACAAACAGAACTCTGAAGTAGAGAAGAAAATAAAAGCAGTGGTGGGAACATGAACGAACACATACACACACACAGGTACCCCAAGATGGACCAAAATCTGGCAGAGGAATGCTGGAGGATACTCAAATCACATGCAAGGAAAGATTGTGAGGAAATGATTCCTTCTAGAAGAATGCTAAGTTAACATGCAAAACTTGGGAGACTTCACATGCAAAATTAGATTCTATCCATCCATCCAGAATCTTGAAATATTTGGTATAGATTGACAGTCTAGTGTCTTGTTTAAAAAGCTTAGATTGCTCTGTGCTCTTCACCTGAGCTTTTTTAAAGGAAATATTAGAACTGCCTAATTGGGATATTGGGGCTTGGGTGGTGCTGTGGTCTAAACCACAGAGCCTAGGGCTTACCAATCAGAAGGTCGGCAGTTCGAATCCCTGCGACGGGGTGAGCTCCCGTTGCTCGGTCCCGGCTCCTGCCAACCTAGCAGTTTGAAAGCATGTCAAAGTGCAAGCAGATAAATAGGTACCGCTCCGGCGGGAAGGTATACAGCGTTTCCGTGCGCTGCTCATGACCTGGAAGCTGTCTGTGGACAAACGCTGGCTCCCTCGTCCAGTAAAGCGAGATGAGTGCCGCAAACCCAGAGTCATTCACAACTGGACTTAATGGTCAGGGGTCCTCTTACCTTTAATTGGGATATTCTGATTTGCATGCAAAGGACCTGCCGCTACAACATGCCCATGCATTCCCTCCATGTTGCACTGGATACTCTTGGCATTGCCACACTTATCTGAACAGTGGTAGTAGATTCACATGACTTGCCAGGAAAGGGTTAAAGGTAAAGGTAAAGGAAAAGGGACCCCTGACCATTAGGTCCAGTCGTGACCGACTCTGGGGTTGCAGTGCTCATCTCGCTTTGTTGGCCGAGGGAGCCGGCGTACAGCTTCCGGGTCATGTGGCCAGCATGACTAAGCCACTTCTGGCGAACCAGAGCAGCACATGGAAACGCCGTTTACCTTCCTGCCGGAGCGGTACCTATTTATCTACTTGCACTTTGACGTGCTTTCGAACTGCTAGGTTGGCAGGAGCAGGGACCGAGCAACGGGAGCTCACCCCGTCGAGGGGATTTGAACCGCCGACCTTCTGATCGGCAAGTCCTAGGCTCTGTGGTTTAACTCACAGCGCCACCCGCGTCCCCTATCCGGTCCATTTCCCCTGGCAACTGCCGGTTTGGGGTCTGGCTGCCTGTTAACAAAAGTCCAGGCCTCCACCGTCAATGAAACTCACCACCAGCAAAATCTTTTGGGGTGCTTATCCCTTTCTCTACAAACCAGGCGTTGGGCAGTGAAGAAACACGCTAGCTAATTACCGTATTTTTCACCCTATAGGATGCACTTTTCCCCCTCCAAAAATTAAGGGGAAATGTGTGTGCGTCCTATGGAGCGAATGCAGGCTCCTTGGCTTCAGCGATAGCAACGCAAAGCCTCCGAAGCGCAGAGGGAGCGCTCCCTCCGCGCTCCGGAGGCTTCGGGTTCCTTTTGCTGAAGCCGGGAGAGCAAGACTCTCCCAGCTTCAGCAGAGAGGGAGAGCTGCGCAGCGCCCCTTCAGCCAAGCGTGAGGAGAAATGGAAGGGGCTCCGTTTCTCCTGCCGCTTCGCCGAAGGGGCGCTGAGCAGAGAGGGGGAGAATTTTTTTTCTTGTTCTCCCCCTTTAAAACAAGGTGCGTCCTATGGTCGGGTGCGTCCTATAGAGCAAAAAATATGGTAATTGAGGTGGAAGAGTTCTCTCCCATCTTGTACTCCATACCTTCCCTTCTGCCTCTTTGTTTCAGGCCAGAAATGTGACTCTCTCAAGTTTCTCGGTTCTTCTCACATGTTTAACTGGGGAGAAAAAAATTTACTGCCCCAATTGAGCGAGGGATAATCTGTGCATGGAAAGCAATTTCTGAACGCAGACCTCCCACGATGAATGTACAAGAGGCTGCTACGAGGGAACAGAAAATCCCCTCAAATTGAGCGTGTGGGGCTTACTTGTTGTGCGAAGAACGTAAGACCACGTGCCTACTGTTGTACTGCAGTGCCCCCTCCCCAGTTTCCCACTTCCCTCCAGTCTAGACCCTTCTCCTCCTCTTCCTTCAAGAGCTGACACTGAGAACCATCTGTTGGGTGCAAGGAAAAAAACCGCTAAGAACTGCATATGTGTGGTTGGTGCAAATGTGACACAGTGACTTTGCTCTTCTCTCTTCTCTGCAGTTTTTTTTTGTGTGTGTGTGTGTGTAAAGTCATGGGGAACTGTGTGAGGGTATCAGTTAATCAATGTTTTCTAAAGAAAATTCACTCTCCGGGCCTTAAAAGGAAAACAAAAATACACTGGGGGAAATTTGAATAAGGAGAACATTTATACAAAAAGCTATTTACTCCGCTAGCAATTTTCTCTATTCCCTTTGCTAATGTTGCCGGCACTTGTGCGTTTGATCAAAAGCTTTATCCTTCACAATCCCATTTCCTTTCCCCGTCCAGTCCTGTATTGAAGCCATAAACTTACTTAGTGGGGAATTGTTTGGGGATTCAGGAACCAGTCCTTGCGGGGCACGATTAGCAGGCCAGGTCGGTCTCCTCCCAAATGAGCAAATCTTGTGATTTTGAATTACCGCTGACTGTTGATACACGAGGGTTCCTGTCCCCATGGTGGCAACAGCTTCTAGCCTGCTTCATAGCCTGCCTGCTGTTCTTCCTCTAAATCTGGGAGCAATAGAAGGGTAACCATCGATGCAGTTTCTAGCCGATTCATATCGCAGTGCTTGGGAACGGGATTATGCAGCACATTTGTTGGCAAACCTGAGCCAGGACGAACACAATATAAAATCTGATCACCAGAGAATGGAGAGAGCTAAGGGTCAGCCTTCAATTACACTGTGATGCACATCTTTCCAATGCTATCTTTTAGTGTGATTTCTTTTTTTAACACAAAACAAAGGAGTGTTTCATTCTCTCAGCATGATCCAGCTTGCCAGTGCAGCCATGGTACTTGCATAGGAAGGCAGTTTAATCCCACTGGCTTCGGGATAACTGGCAGGCCAATTTGTAATATTTCTGGAAGAAGCTATGCTGTTACCCCAGGGCTCAACATGGCTAGCCACATAAGCACACACTGATTCACAGGCTGGTGTAGGTTTCACATCCTCTAACAATGCAATGTGTTGCAAAGAAGCATTTCACACACAGAAACATCTTGCCTATTGCTTTTCCTCCATTTATTCCATAAGGTGGAGACTGCTTGGAGTTTGCACATATCCGAGCTGTTGCAAATCCCCTGGAGGACTTTGTTGCTTTTGCATCGGCGGGTCAGGGTTTTAATAGATGGCTACCCCTAAACATCCCATCTTAATGGGTTTGAAGATGTAGCTGAGAAAAGATCTTTCAGTCAGGCAGCCTCCATTCATAGATCTAACATTCAAACTGTTAAGTTGTGGGTGAACAAATCAGAATTGATGCTTTTGAATTATGATGCTGGAGGAGACTCTTGAGAGTTCCATGGACTGCAAGAAGATCAAACCTATCCATTCTGAAGGAAATCAGCCCTGAGTGCTCACTGGAAGGAAAGATGAGGCTCCAATACTTTGGCCACCTCATGAGAAGATAAGACTCCCTGGAAAAGACCCTGATGCTGGGAAAGATGGAGGGCACAAGGAGAAGAGGATGACAGAGGACGAGATGGTTGGACAGTGTTCTCGAAGCTACCAGCATGAGTTTGACCAAACTGTGGGAGGCAGTGGAAGACAGGAGTGCCTGGCGTGCTCTGGTCCATGGGGTCACGAAGAGTCGGACACGACTAAACAACAACAACATATCAGACGACACAGCTCTTGTTTATTCACAGGCCAGAACAGAACTGAACTGAAGGGTTCAGCCAGCCTGCTTATATAGAGCTCCACTAGAACGCAACAGTAACCATTTTCTGTAACTATCCAATCACTGAACGTCACTTTCAATCCCTTATTTGCATATGTAGACCTGAGTGAAAACTATCTACAGTATCCCCCTGCTGGCCCAGGGTGAGAACTTCAGTACATAACACAAACGGAGCAGGACTCTGACTGACCAACAGGTTGTTATAATAATGCATTGTCCCCTCAAGATTTTGATATCTGCATTAAACTCACCCGACACAATTTGCCTCTGACTTAAGCAACTAAGCACGTGCATTGTTTCAAGAGCTAATTTGGGGAGTGAATATGTCAATCCTTTGTTGTTGTTTTAATAGCAGCTGCAACCATTTAAACATAAGACGTTAAGTGCAATACTGTTGCTGCTGCATGCATGAGACAGACTGCTGCTGGCACAGAAGATTTTCCCTTCCTCTCTTCCCTACAGCAACCCTCTGTGCACCCTTCAAAATCTGCAGCCACAACACACACACACACACACACACACACACACACACACACTCACTCCAGGGGCTACAGGGGGTAGGAAGGGGAAGTCTATGCACATCACAGCATTAGATATAACCGATAAGCTGAAATACCACACACGTATTTTGATCAAATTCGGTTAATATTTCAAAACATATGACAAGGTTAGGAAGCAAAATTGAGGGGGAAATGTCATCAATATTATGTTTTTTTGGGTGAGGGGAGGTAGGGGGCTTCCTAAACATGTCGTGAATTACAGCTGTTGAACGTTGACTATCTGAGCAATAACAATAAAGCCATTATTAAGTAATGTCTTATGAAATGGCTGTTTTCCTGCTTCTAGCCTTTCTCGAATCACTGGAAGGATCATTTATAAATCTTGAAAGGGGAAGTCTGCATTTTAATCGATGCACAGGACACCTCCACAGTACATTTCACGTAGCAGCTGAAAATGGCTGGGAATATCAGAAAAGAGAGATAATGGCATTTGCATTAAGAGTGCCAAAGGTAGAAGGCTTTAAAACATCCATCTGAGAGCCAGGGAAAGGACTGTGCTGACCTCTCTAGATGATTTTCCTGAGATTAGGCTGAAATCATACACAAAACCAGCATGGTTTATAGCAAGACAGGTTGATTGCCTCTGACCTCTGGCACAGGATAATTTGACTCAGGCAGGCACCCGTGTATTCAAAACCAACAAGGTCAGGGGAACTGAAAAGAATGAGGTCTGTTGGCTCTCCCAATATTTCCCCCTCTTTAATAAAGGTGCTCTTCTTTTGAACTGTGTGGCGCTGTGGGTTAAACCACAGAGCCTAGGACTTGCCGATCAGGAGGTCGGCAGTTCGAATCCCCGCCACGGGGTGAGCTCCCGTTGCTCGGTCCCTGCTCCTGCCAACCTAGCAGTTCGAAAGCACATCAAAGTGCAAGCAGATAAATAGGTACTGCTCCGGCGGGAAGGTAAACGGCATTTCCGTGCGCTGCTCTGGTTCGCCAGAAGCGGCTTAGTCCTGCTGGCCACATGACCCGGAAGCTGTATGCCGGCTCCCTCGGCCAATAAAGCGAGATGAGCACCACAACCCCAGAGTCGGTCACGACTGGACCTAATGGTCAGGGGTCAGCTTCCCTGATCTAAAGCACTCCCACTTCCACTTTTGTGAAAAGCCTTCCCGGGCGCAATACAAGCCCCTATGTTACCTCCCTGCCCCCCAAAGAGCAGGGTTATTAGTAGCTTGGGGCTGTAATTTAACTGGGAAAATATCACTGGGAGGAAGACAAAGACAGAGGGCAGTTAAACACTCCCTACCCCAGCGCCAGAGCTCTGTGAGAAGGCACTGCACCTTACAGCTGCCCCTCCAACCAGGAAATGAAAAGGATGTCTCCTGCCTTCTCCTGATCACCCCACACTCCCAAGCTGAGGCCGTATGTTGGGAGAGCAGGATATGGAAACATACTGACACAGCCAAGGAAGCCCAGGGCAAACTTACAGACTGCCTGTGGGCCACCCCCCATATAGGGCAAAGCAACACTTGAGCTGTCCCCCAGTTATCAAAATCCAACACCTCATTTGTGCCAGGGTTCACTAGGGATGAACTATTTTCAGTAGCAAGGCTGAAGCCTGAGTTGTGTGAAGCTGGGATACAGAAATGTGCTTCTGGGCATGAGATTGTCTCTTCTACCCTTGCCACCCCACAGCAACAACAGATCTGCAAACCCACATGCCACTCCCTGCAGGGCAGCTTTCTGAAGCATAGTTTATTTAAAGCAAACAGTATGGCGTGCCCTTCTCTGCCACAAAAATGTTGTTAGGTGCTTCTTAAACCCCTGAATTAACAGCCCCTTTCTCTGTATCTGCTTTAAGTATGGTATGAGAGAGGGGCAGGAGTGACATTCTTAGTCCAGGGTGCATGTGTTCCAAACATCACCATCGTAATAATTTTATTATTTGTAGCCTGTCCAGCTTATTGGGTTGCCCCAGCGTTTCTGGGCAGCATCCAGCAAATACTGTACAAAAACACAGTAAAGCATTAAAAACTACCTTCAGATGTCTTCTAAAAGTTGTACAGTTATCTCCTTAAACATCTGATGGGAGGGCGTTCCACAGGGCGGGCGCCACTACCGAGAAGGCCCTTTGCCTGGTTCCCTGTAGTTTCACTTCTTGCAGTGAGGGAACTGCCAGAAGGCCCGGACTTCCGGGTTAGCGCGAACGGCTAATGGCGGATTCCCTCCGAGCTACGGAGGGAATCGGCTCTGCTGAGGACGGGTCTTGCCGTGCCGGCGACACGGGGACCCTCAGAAACCGCAGGCGCGGAAGCCTGCGGACTTGGTGACTCGGTGGGCACCTTAAGCGCCCTCCCCGACCCACGAAGAGCCTTTTTAAAGGCTGCGGAGAGGGTACGGAGAGTGGCGTGGTGCTGAGAGTAGACCGCTACCTCAGTAGAGTGAAGCTGCAAGCCATGGCCGGAGAGCGCTGACTTTCTTCCCAAATTTGGACTGGATAACAAAGGACCCGTGAGTAATGGAATTTGGACTTTAAAAATTTTATCCTGTGAATTCGGCACGATCGGGGGATGTGTTAAAGGGAAGTCCGCACCCCCTCTACTTATAGACGTTTCAAAGCAAGGAACGGAGAATTAAGGCGGAATGAATACTGTTTTGAGGATTTAAAAGTTTCTCACAAATTTGATAGAACAAGATTTTTGTGCTGGAGAGAAAGGGAATTTGGAACTTTGTGTGTATCCCCCCCAAAAAACCCGGGAGTGTCCTATTTGGGTCCCGGAGGAAGAAGTGAAAGGAGTTTGACAGCTGTCAAAGAAGCTGTCAAACGGGCGGACAAAGTAAAGAATTTTGCTATTTAATAACTCTTGGAATTAAAGTTGATACATTTGGACTGAGGCGATTGGAAACAAAGTATTGATAATAACAAAGTAACAGATTATTGGAAAAGGACTACTAAATAACTGAAAGCCCCCTAGGGGGAATTAGTGACATTACAATGGCTGCAGAGGGAAAATTACTGGCGGAGATAGAAAAAATGTTTTTTCTCGTGGGAATCCTGCAGGAGCAGAGTATGGCTCTGAGTAAAGTTTTTATGACCTTGAATCCTGAAACAAACAACTCTGCTGAATGCACAAAGGAGATGTACGATAAAAATTCTGCAGCTGAGCAGGAAGAGATGCCTTTGGAATTGACAGAGAAAAAAGGAGGAGTTCAGACACTACAAGTGGAAAATATCAACCAGAAATCTGCAGCGTCAGAGTATGAGCAAGAAGACCTCTGGATTACAGACCTGCGAAAGATGAGAAAGAAGAAGAGAGAAGCCCCTGGAGTACTTGGAATATTAAAACTAGAAAGAACAAAGCAATATGATTGGGACTTTTCTCTTGAGTATGGAAAACTAGATGGTCTTTCGCAGCAAACACTCTTCAACATTCTGAATGAAAGAAAATATGATCTGACTCTGACTGAACTCCTTCGGGGTCTTAGGACCATCAAAGAGGACTACCAATATAGCTGGCAGAGAGGGACTGACAGAGAATCAGACGCCTCGGACGTGAGGAATCCGGGCTAGAAATATTTTTTGTTTGTTTTCTGGACATTTGTCTAGGAAGGGACAGAAACCGGGGCAGGGGGGGGAGAGAATAGAATTATAAAATGTTATGTTTTGTTTTACTTGGTCAATGTGACCTATAATTAATATAATAAAGGGAAAATTTGTGAAGGGGAAGTTAGATCGACCTTAAAAAAAAAAGAAATTAATGATTATAAGAGAATTGGATAGTTGAATACAGATAAACAAAAGATTTTAATTTTCAAAAGCAATGTGAATATCTTTAAGAGGTTAGGTAAGAACTTGCTGAATTAACTTTGGAATTGGGATGTAAGAGGAGGGGGTGGGGGGAAGTCAATGAAAGTGGGTAAAGAAACTTAGGGTATGTAATTGTATTTGTGTGTTTGTTTGTCTTTGTCTTTGTGTATGTGTTTGTTGTTATAAAATGTAAAAACCCAATAAAAATTATTTTTTAAAAAAAAAAAAAAAAACTGCCAGAAGGCCCTTGGAGCTGGACCTCAGTGTCTGGGCTGGATGATGGGAATGGAGACGTTCCTTCAGGTATAATCATAGCACTGCACCGCACAGTGGAGTAGCAACCAAAATCCACCAGTGGGACTGGGATGGAGTCCAGACACTAGTGTACCAGCTGTGGTCCAGTGCAGTGCCAGATTTAGGACAGTGTGGGTGGTTCCACAGGGTGCCAAGCGAAGGGGGCGCCAAATGGAGAATACGCATAATTGTGATGATCTGTTTGGGGGTGTCAAATTTTGGCCTCGTACAGGGTGCCATATTGCAAAAAACAACAACAACCAAAGCCCGCCCCTGGCCCAGTGCCATGGGGCAGGACCCCCTTGCTCAACTGTGTGAGTTGCGGCAATGGCAAACTCAGCGATGATGACTTATAGCTGAGTACCGGACGCACTCTATCTGCTGTTATGGGCTGTCTTAATGTGGTTCAACTCAACATCAAAAAAAGAAGATCATGGCCACTGGTCCCATCACCTCCTGGCAAATAGAAGGGGAAGAAATGGAGGCAGTGAGAGATTTTATTTTCTTGGGCTCCATGATCACTGCAGATGGTGACAGCAGCCACAAAATTAAAAGACCCCTGCTTCTTGGGAGAAAAGCAATGACAAACCTAGAAGGCATCTTAAAAAGCAGAGATATCACCTTGCCAGCAAAGGCCCGTATAGTTAAAAGCTATGGTTTTCCCAGTAGTGATGTATGGAAGTGAGAGCTGGACCATAAAGAAGGCTGATCGCCGAAGAATTGATGCTTTTGAATTATGGTGCTGGAGGAGACTCTTGAGAGTCCCATGGACTGCAGGAAGATCAGACCTATCCATTCTTAAGAAAATCAGCCCTGAGTGCTCACTGGAAGGACAGATGCTGAACCTGAGGCTCCAACTAATGAGAAGAGAAGACTCCCTGGAAAAGACCCTGATGTTGGGAAAGATGGTGCAAGGAGAAGGGGATGACAGAGGACGAGATGGTTGGACAGTGTTCTTGAAGCTACCAGCATGAGTTTGACCAAACTGCGGGAGGCAGTGGAAGACAGGAGTGCCTGGCGTGCTCTGGTCCATGGGGTCACGAAGAGTCGGACACGACTAAACGACTAAACAACAACAATGTGGTTCAGTCTATTCTGCATGCTTATTTGATTATTCCAGCACAGTCTGAGAGAATGAGTCAAAAAACAAATATCCCAGGCCCTCTGTTCAAGCTCTGGCTGCTGAACAGCCTGGGTTTAGTCACACTCATGTGATGCCTTGCAACATGCCCTGCCCACCGGAGAAAAACCTTGTATATATGTGGCCATAATCTGCCGCAGAATGCAGAAGCAGCCGTAAAGAAGGCTGACTGCAGTGCCCTTGAGCAGATATCAGTGACTCCAGGGGCTGACAGAAACATGCACAGCACTGCATGTTTCTGGACACAAAAATGCAGAGAAGCTTTGAAGCTGCCGCAGAGTTCTGGGAAGCCTGCTATGAGAGCCTTTTAAAGTCATACAATTACCTTAATAAAATATAGCAGGGTGTTCTCGAGATTAATGGCCGAAAGAACGGTGATTTACAGCGGAGCCTTAAGCCAAGACTATTTTGCATTAGCAGGGAAAAGGACGAAGGGAGCGTTTGGCACCAGCCTTGCGCCAGCAATGCAAGGGACTCTTGTCATCTCCCAAGAGAAGCTTCAGGAAGAAAACAAAGAATGCAGAAAATTATTCTGCATTTAAGGGCAGAGGAGGAAGGGGAAAGCTGGGACACCACAATTATCTTTCCAAACATGCTTGTTACAGATGATGTCTGTATTTTGAAGGTGCGCATCAGAGTTTAGAGGGAGGTTTTACCCTGAGATACTTATTTTTACATTGGGGAGTGGGGAGACAAAGAGAAATAATAATAATAATAATAATAATAATAATAATAATAATAATTTATTTATATCCTGCCCTTCCCAGACGAAGCTGGGCTTAGGGCGGCTAACAACAATAAAACAGTACAACAGTACAACACAACACTCTAAAATCATTCATTATAAAATTAATTCAAATCAAACCAATGGCAACCATTGGGCTAGAGTTCTATGAGGTTTAAAGAAGGAGGGAGTCAGACTGTGCCTTGGCCAAAGGCCTGGTGGAACAGCTCTGTCTTGCAGGCCCTGAAGAAAGATGTCAAGTCCCGCAGGGCCCTAGTCCCTTGTGACAGAGTGTTCCACCAGATCGGGACCACAGCCGAAAAAGCCCTGGCTCTAGTTGAGGCCAGCCTAACCTCTCTGTGGCCTGGGACCTTCAAGATGTTTTTATTTGAAGACCGTAAGTTTCTCTGTGGGACATACCAGGAGAGGCAGTCCCGTAGGAACTGACTTTTGCCCATGCCATCTTTGGATTGCTGTGAGATGTTCCTCACTTTGGATGGAAGGAAATTACCTTGGGTTACAGACACTTCCAGTTACAGACGCTTCAGGTTACAGACTCCTCTAACCCAGAAATAGTACCTCGGGTTAAGAACTTTGCTTCAGGATGAGAACAGAAATCGTGCGGCGGCGGCAGCAGGAGGCCCCATTAGCTAAAGGGGTACCTCAGGTTAAGAACAGTTTCAGGTTAAGAACAGACCTCCAGAATGAATTAAGTTCTTAACCCGAGGTACCACTGTAGTTTACAAAATCCCCCACATAAGCACAGAGGCTACCATTTACTCAAGAGCAGCCCTATGGCTAGGGGAGATAACTGGAAATCTGCTTCTTTAGTTTGCACCTCCCTCCTTTCATTCCAAGGAGCTCATGAGTCCATTTGGGGTTACCTTCACGACAAACTTGTGTGTCAGCGCAGCTCAACACATTTGATGCCTGAGGCAGAACATGCAAAAGGCCCTCCTTTTCCTCACTCCAATTCCAGGAAAATCAAAATATAAAATTAAATAACTTGTACACATCTTGCAGAAAGCTGCCTCGCTTTTGTCAAATGGTAGAGCTCACCCTGCCTGTTACGCTGGGGAGAGGGCAGTTATCTGTCAGGTGCTGCTGGGATCTATGGTCCGCTGCCCCGTGTAGTGGGCCATTGAACTGCAGGTTGCAGTCATCAGGCCCTGGACTGACTCCACCTGCAGAGGCTCACCCCCTTGGGTCCTATAAGAGGGATTTCTGCTCCAGTGAGCCTTTCCTCAAGCAACACGGTCTTCCTGGTCTCTGGTATCTTCCTGCATCCTTGGGTTTGCCTCAGGCCTGCCTCTTGCTCCAGTCCAGATTAGAAGAGAAGAGTTTGGACTTGATATCCCGCCTTTCACTCCCCTTAAGGAGTCTCAAAGCGGCTAACAATCTCTTTTCCCTTCCTCCCCCACAAGAAACACTCTGTGAAGTGAGTGGGGCTGAGAGACTTCAGAGAAGTGTGACTGGCCCAAGGTCACCCAGCAGCTGCATGTGGAGGAGCGGGGAAGCGAACCCGGTTCACCAGATTACAAGTCCACCGCTCTTAACCACTACACCACGCTGGCTCTCAGATTAGTCGCTTGCCCAATGGCTCACGGCTCTCTGTAGACGGCTGCCCACGCCCAGCCCTGTCTCGATCTCAGCACCATTCCATGTTCTCCAAGCCTAGTTCTCCAAGGTCCATGTCTGACATTCTATTCAATATTCGTCAGTTTTTTCTGAGAGCGATGGGTCAATTTCGGTTTCTCAATTTTGGTTTCTCGTTTTTCCACTCTTAAGTTCAGTATTTGACATTTCCACAGCAGATCGTAATTCCCCCCCTCACCCCCACAAAGGTCTTCATGAAACTTCATCAGCTTCATAGTGCGAATTTCTCCAAATAAGCTCACTTCTGCAAGCAATTTTGCCTAATGCATGCATACATTTTTTTGTCAAGCCGTTTCCCCGAATGTGATGCGTTTTAATGTTATTATCATGCGTTCTCATGCACGCTTTCCCCTAGCACATGCATCTTTGCGCACAATACCTGACCGAAGATCTGAACTGCAAAGTTCAAGCATCATATGGAAGGATGACTATGTTTCTGTTTGCATATTGTTTCATACAGTAAGGTAGGTTCACCTTTCTGTGTGAACTAGGCCAAACATTTCTCCCTTTTTCCTACTCTCTGAATGCCTGGAATGAATTGCAACCACACACAGAGATATTGTGTAATTCTCCTGTTGCGCAGGCTTAGCATTCAGTACAGCCAGATCAATGACAACCAGCTTTCTTTTTGCAAACTCTTCCGAGTTTATATAAGGGCTAAAAAAAGAAAACGAAAACCTCTTGCCAAATTTAAATGTTTAAAGGAACCCAGCCAAGCTGAAATGTTTTGGACAGAGCTTCATACAAAAACAAAATATTTTCGTGTCAGCCTGACAACCTCTGGGTTGTGCTACATACTGAGAACTTCCACATGAGATTGTCGGTCTCTCTGTCTCTATACAGTCATACCTTGGTTCTTGAACGCCCCAGAACATGTACGTTTCAGCTCCTGAACGATCGAAATCCAGAAGTGAGTGAGCGTTCTTTTGGAAGCTGAACGTCTAACAGGGCTTCCATGGCTTCTGATTGGCTGCAGGAGCTCCCTGCAGCCAATCAGAAGCTGCGCTTTGGAAGTGAAATCGACTTCCGGAATTGATTCTGTTCGACTTCCGAGGTACGGCTGTACATATAATCCAGCTCAGCTTTGGACACAGGATGTCACCAACCCACAGGCAAAATGTGGACCCCTGGTCTCTCTCTCTGGCCCCTGAAGATCTCTTCAGGCCACACCCAGAAGATATTATTTGGCATCACAGGGAACTGGCGATTGGCCGAGACTCCCTGTGTATTGCACCCCCAGCGATGTACACTGCCTTTTCGATTACCTTTCCTGCCCCACTTCCTCCTGGGTCCTTTTTCCCCTGCCCTCTTCTCCCATCTGCTGGAGCAAGAACTCCCATTTGGCCTCAAGTCAGGAGAAGGGAACCTTGGGTGGAAAACCTGGGAAGGAGCAGGGCCCAAATGCCAGGGCTCAATCTGGCACATTTGGCGCCTGTGCTTTAGGAAAGCATGTCCCTTCCAGTCTGAAAATGGCCGGAGGAGGCCAACTCACAGGTTGGGAGCTCTGCTTACAGCATCTAAGCTTGCTTGAGGTGCTCCAAGCTAGATGCCTCCACAAGTTCTGTCAGCTCACTGTATTAAATAGAGTACTTGATCCTCTTTCTTTCCTTTGTAGACTGTAAATGTTAAAAGGATTACGGATACCTGAAGCGTTAATGAAGCTAACCCCGTGCATCATAAAAAAACATACGGCCTTGTTTTATTTTAAATCTGCCATGTGTTAAAAATTGATTTTGATTCCAGCACATTCTTATTTTAAAAAAGGCTGCAGACATCACTTGTTCTTTGCAAACCGCTCACTATAAGTTAAAATGCTGATAATTCAGTCCCACCACCTCTCGTCCAAGCAGAAGCTCTTCGTCTTTTTATCCTCTCCTACGTGGAAAGCATTTTGCAGCCAAGAATGTTGCCGTTGAAAAATTATAGCTGCTTGAAGTCTGACCCTAACAACCCCCTTGCCATTCTGACTTCGAACACTTGCCCATCAGAATTCCTCTAACTGCTCATATTTGTTCCTCAGGGCTGCCTCCGTCTCTAGAGTAATCAATCAAGTTCTTTTGGTGAATCCATCTAACACGCCTGAAGGCAGCGGGATTATGAAAATTGATACCCACTGAGAACATGACCATTTTTGTTCCCCATTAGCGCTTTATCCAGATTAAGACAATATGAAAGATGAAAAGCTAATTGCTCTAATGAACTGATTCATTTCATTGAACATGGAGTGGATGGGTAGGAGGGGATGTGGATGTTTAAGACTTGCAAAAGGCTCTTAAATGCTGAAGGGTTGATAGGAATGATCTAGGTGCTTTCAGTTCATTCAGGCAATTTATTTAATATGACTTTTTCAACAATTATCCATTGGCCAGCGGTAAGATGCAACTCAACCGCAGTTTCCTTGCTAAACTGGGAAGTATGGCATACGGTGTCTGTAAATAACGAAGCGCAGATTTGTTAATCACTTGTGCAGATTCTGCTGATTCCCACCAGCAGTGTTAACCCGTGTTTCTTGGTGGCATATGGGTAGAGGGGGTGATGAGTCAACATATCAGATACCCCTCATACACCTTTTTTTTAGAATCATCCCTCGTAATCTGAGAAGTTTGTTGCCTTTGTAGAAACAGTCATCTGCTTTGAAATAGGTAAATTTATGTGGAATCAATTCTTATACCAGCTGCACTGGCTCCTGGTGGAGTACAGGATCAGGTTTAAGGTGCTGGTTTTAACCTTTAAAGCCCTATATGGCCTAGGACCCTCGTACCTGTGGGACCGCCTCTCCTGGTATGTCCCACGGAGGAACTTATGGTCTTCAAACAAAAACATATTGGAGGTCTCGGGCCACAGGGAGGTTAGGCTGGCCTCAACTAGAGCCAGGGCTTTTTCGGCCGTGGTTCCGATCTGGTGGAACGCTCTGTCACAAGAGACTAGGGCCCTGCGGGACTTGACATCTTTCCGCAGGGCCTGCAAGACAGAGCTGTCCCACCAGGCCTTTGGCTGAGGCACAGTCTGACCCCCTCTTTCTGTAATCCTCATAGAACTCCAGCCCAATGGTTGCCATTAATTTGACTCTGAAATGATTTTATAATGAATGGTTTTAGAATGTTGTATTATTTTACTGTTGTTAGCCGCTCTGAGCCCGGCTTCGGCTGGGGAGGGCGGGATATAAATAAAATTTATTTTTATTATTATTCTCTTCTAAATAAAAAGTGACCCTAGACACAGCCCTAGACAAAGAGCGCAGATTTGCATAAAGGTAGGCAACACACCCCGAGGAGAACAGTATCAAATGGCTATACTAGGAGTGAGGAACCTTTGACCATCCAGAGCTGGTGCTAGACTACAACTCCCATCATCCTTGACCACTGGCTCTGCTGGCTGGGGATCATGGGAGTTGTAGTCCAGCAACATCTTGAGGACCACTTTCCCCCCACCCCAGGGCTAGACAGCATCCCATGGATGTGATCTATTCCAGTCCGTTATCCTAAGAAAAGGATCCTTCACAAATTCAATATGTATTCGTGCAAATTCATCTGATGGATTTCATTACTCATTGATATTTTTGGTTTCCCTTGAAATTCCTCAGCTGTTTTGGCCGAGAAGGACACATAAAAACCCTGACTTACTGGATGTAAGGTAAAGGGTAAAGGGACCCCTGACCATTAGGTCCAGTCGTGACCGACTCTGGGGTTGCGCTGCTCATCTCGCTTTATTGGCCGAGGGAGCCGGCGTACAGCTTCCGGGTCATGTGGCCAGCATGACTAAGCCGCTTTTGGCGAACCAGAGCAGCGCATGGAAACGCCGTTTACCTTCCCGCCAGAGTGGTACCTATTTATCTACTTGCACTTTGACATGCTTTTGAACTGCTAGGTTGGCAGGAGCTGGGACCGAGCAATGGCAGCTCACCCCGTCGCAGGGATTCGAACCACCGACCTTCTAATCAGCAAGTTCTAGGCTCTGTGGTTTAACCCACAGCGCCATGTACTTCACATGAAATTTCAGCGCCAACAGTACTACGAAGCCATCATTTGAGCTCTATCCCATTAAGGCACACTGAGGTGCGCTGCAGGTTAAGAATGAGGAGTCATTCGGGTCCCCATTGCTGTCAGGGTCAGCACAGCGCAAAGAAAAGTTTCTCAAAATTGGGGTGCTGCTCCATTTTCCCCGCATAATTCATTTAGGGTTATGCAGATCTGAAACGGCCGAGGCTAAGCTATTCAACCCCTTCCACCCCCAAAAGGCATCTGATGGTGGGCAAGCTGGCCAGATACACATCCTAATTAGCAAAGGTTTTTTGCAAATGTGCTTTTTGAATGGCAGCTTCTTGCCTTGTTTTGCTGTAGCTGAGCTATCTTGAACCCTCTGGGACGTTTTGAAATGATGTGTCTCGTCTCCTGGGTACGCTCTCCTGAGAAATCTGGCATAATCACAATCAGTAACTGAACACTTTAGCAGAATCCCAAATGAATCATATGAGTTGGCTCAGCTGATCAAGATGATTATGTTCCTAACAAGCACTGACAGAAAGGAAAAAAACTGGGAGTGGTAAGCTATCACTGAGACTTGAATCTTATGTGTAAATGGGGTTTGATCCTTGTCTGAGATTAGTCAGCAGAGCACCACAGATAAGAATTATGATCAGGGTTTCGTCTTCAACTTGGAACCCAACCCCATCCCAGATGTATGGATGCAATAATAATAATAATAATAATAATAATAATAATAATAATAATAATAATTTATTTATACCCCTTTATACCCCTCTTGGCGGCTTCCTACAAAACACTAAAATACAATAACCTATTAAACATTAAAAGCTTCCCTAAACAGGGCTGCCTTCAGATGTCTTCTAAAAATCTGGTAGTTATTTTTCTCTTTGACATCTGGTGGGAGGGTGTTCCACAGGGTGGGTGCCACTACCGCCAGAAGGCCCTCAGCGCTGGACCTCAGTGTCTGGGCAGAACGACGCTAGATATAGTTACTCACTAGTGAGGAGAAAACATTCTGCATATGACTAACGCAGTTCTTTTTCACCATTTGTGTCATTTCAGTGACACAACACTGGAAATCAGGATCTGGGTAATAAGCTTTAGCAATCTTAAATTAAGCCGTGTTTTTAGTTGTTTTTTTTTTTAAAAAAACCCCAAGGATCTAGCCATTTGTCAATGCAAGTTTCTTCAAATTAAGGGTCCTACAAAATATCAGCACCAATTCCCCTTCCCAAAATTTGTCGTGGGGCATGTGTGTGGCTTTCTTACAGCTGTTTCCAGCTTTCGCCTAGCTCTGCCAGAAGCTGATATTGGAGTAAACGTTGGCCCTCTCTACATCTAAAAATCAGACCTATTTTCTGCCATCATTTGGCTCACCAGATCTCAGAGCACATAAAAAAGGAACATTGTCAGATCTTCAAGTTTGGGCTGATATGTAACTATGGACTATGGCAGGGGTAGGCAACCTAAGGACTGGGGGCCGGATGCAGCCCAATCACCTTCTCAATCTGGCCCATGGACGGTCCAGGAATCAGCGTGTTTTTACATGAGTAGAATGTGTCCTTTTATTTAAAACACATCTCTGGGTTATTTGTGGGGCATAGGAATTAATTCATTTTTTTTTCAAAATATTGTCCGGCCCACCACATGGTCTGAGGGACGGTGGACCGGCCCACGGCTGAAAAAGGTTGCTGACCCCTGGACTATGGACATGAATAGTATAATTTACCTGGGGATGAGTGTCATACCCCAGATCACCTGTGAGCAGGAAGGGTGCTTTAACAAAAAAACAAACAAACAAACAAACCCAACGCCTTACCCACACAAGTTGATTTTCAGCATTATGCGTGCTCCTTCCTTCTCGGATAGATTGCTCACAATGAGTAGACTACTTTTGTGAATTGATAAGAGGCGGAAGTGACATACGAACCAGCCCAAGAGACAGGGTTCTGTAAGGCACCAGGAGTCTCAAACTGGGATTAGTTGCGACCAGATTTCAGTGCTACTGAGGGAGCCCATCTGATGAAGGAATTGCAGCCTAGACAGCATTGGAAGGCTCATCAGCTAATTCAGCAATTGGTCAGGTCATCCAGTGGACCAACACAGCTCTAAAATAGGTGGTTGACCTTTTTGGACCTGGGGGGGAGCTCTCCAAAAGCCACATGCTGGTGATGGATGTGGCGAACACACACCTCCTTTCGAGCATGCACACATTCAGACACACAATTTAACCAGGCAGGCACATGCAAACTCAGATAGTCTCTGCCAACCAGGCTTTGCTATGCATGGAAAAGCCTTCCACTTACCTTGCAAAGGAACCTCTTCTCCCTCTGACGCAGGGCCAATGGAGGACACAAGCGCTTAGGAAACAGGAGGGAGTGTCCCTTTTGAGCACTTCTGCTTCCTTCTTCATAACTTCTTGTTATGGACTGCTGGACTGGACTGCAAGTGAGGTGCAGCCAACAGCAAGCCAAGGCAAAACATGAAGCCATCTCTCGCTCGCGGTGTTCAATTGGGGCAGGTGTGGGCAACCTTTGCCCCTGCCAGCCGATGGTGCTGAACTACAACTCCCATCAGTCCCAACAAGCTTGGGCAATGGGCAGGGATGATGGGAGTTGCAGTTCGGCAACATCTGGAGGGCCAAAGGTTTCCCTCAACTGAATTAAACAGGGGAGAGTAGAAGCGAGAAGCAACAGGAGTACAGTGGTGCCTCGCAAGACGAAATTAATCCGTTCCGCGAGTCTCTTCGTTTAGCGGTTTTTCGTCTTGTGAAGCAAGCCCATTGATGGCTTAGCGGATTAGCGCTATCAGCGGTTTAGCGGCTTTTAGCGGCTTAGCGGATAAGCAGATAAGTGGCTTAGCGGCTTAGAAAAAGGGGGGGGGAGGAAAAGAAACCCGCAGGAACTCGCAAGACATTTTCGTCTTGCGAAGCAAGCCCATAGGAAATTCGTTTTGCGAAGCGCCTCCAAAACGGAAAACCCTTTCGTCTAGCAGGTTTTCCGTCTTGCGAGGCATTCGTCTTGCGGGGCACCACTGTACTTTTCTGTTGTACCATCTAATTATACTCTAAGATTCCAGAGGAAATCTAAGGGAAGTGGGCCAGCACAAACAACGCCAGTGGGGCTGTTTCTTCCCCAAACACACACCAGCAACTTTAGATCTTCCTATACAGTAAGCCCACAACTTACGTGGGGGTTACATTCCGGGGATCACGCACGCCTAAAGCCAACATTACGTATAGTCCGTTGGGTTCAATGGTGGGCGGGATTGCCAATGTCAATTTTCCCCAGAAAGCCGGCCCCTTTTAATATTTTTTTTTGCCATGCGCATAATTTGTGGGCTTACTGCATCCATAAAAATGTAAAGCCGCAGAACTAGATGGAGCAAAGGTTTGACTCAATAGAAGGCAGTGTCCTGTGATTCCCATGTGCTTCTACAGAGCCTCTGAAATTCTGCACATCAGCTGAAGACAGGCATGGGAAAAACAACTCTAGACTGCCCTTAGCTCTGTCAATGAGCTACTCTTATGTGTAGTTATGTGGGAAGCAGCATCCTTGTCCTTGTTGTTCAGGCTGCATACTAGACACCGTGCATTTAAAGCATATTTAAAGATAAAGGTAAAGGGACCCCTGAACGTTAGGTCCAGTTGCGGACGACTCTGGGGTTGCGGCGCTCATTTCACCTTATTGTCCAAGGGAGTCGGCATACAGCTTCCGGGTCATGTGGCCAGCATGACTAAGCCGCTTCTGGCGAACCAGAGCAGCGCATGGAAACGCCGTTTACCTTCCCACCGGAGCGGTACCTACTGATCTATTTGCACTTTGACATGCTTTCCAACTGCTAGGTTGGCAGGAGCAGGGACCGAGCAACGGGAGCTCACTCCATCATGGGGATTCGAACCACCGACCTTCTGATCAGCAAGCCCAAGAGGCTCAGTGGTTTAGACCACAGGGCCACCCATGTCCCTCCTAAAGCATATTTACACCCCCCAAAAAAAGAATCCCGGTAATTGCATTTACCCCTCAGCACCCTTAACAAACTAGTTTCCAGTATTATCTGATGGCGTGTAAGCAGCTGCACACTCAATATCAATTTGTGTGAAACAGCTATCCCACCGTCAACTTGTGTCATTCTCTGCATTCCTAACCAAGAGCGGGTTTTGAATTTTTCAACGTCCGCTCGGCATTCGCCAGGATGACCAAAGTGTCCGGTCTTTCAAAGTATGACTAGGGGTTATGTGGTGGATGTGGTCTACTCTAGTGAAATGAAATCGGGGGCTATTTGCTTTATTCCTGGGATAACAGCAGCATAATCTTCAGCAAAAAAAAAAAAAAAAAAAAAAAGTGCAGTGGTGATATAATCCAACTCCTTCTCCCCTTCCTTCACTTCAAATCAGTGGCTTTAACGTATTAAGATTTAAGCCTCCAATTTCAAAGTGGAGGTGATCAAAGTGTTTTAATGTCAAGTGCTCCTGGAGAGGCGAGGGCTTCATAAGCTTCCATATTTCCCCACCTGGGTGTTGGAAATCCATAGCCTCACATTCCCGCGGTCTTTAGTCATTCTTGTCTGGCCTCTTGCCTTGCATTTCTTGTTCAGTCCACAATAACTTCAGCCATGTTTGTGGTGCTGCAGATTCAGTTTCCCCCAGTCTCCAATCTCACACCTACCATTTGGCCAGCTGGTCCGCCCCCCCCTTTGATTACCCCCCTCTCTCCTGGGTGTAACACACCGATAAGGCTCTACCCTGAAAGAATAGATCTAAAGACCCCCTGGACAATACACACGCACACACATATTTGGAAATACATCTTCGTTCAGACACACTGTTCTTACAATCCGATCGGGGGCAGAAGGGGGACAAAAACCAGATATATCTATAAAAAATATCATCATTTTATTACATTCCACACAGTACATTGTCAAGAATTTCAAAATTCCACAAGATATTTTCACACACAGGCAACTGGGTGATGTTGACAATGTCACAGCTGTTAAGGGGTGGGAGTGAAAAGTGGCAGTAAAAATCACGGGAGGGTGACAGGGCAGTCTTTGGCGAATATCTAAAAATGGGATCTCTCAATCGGGTTAAAACAGACCCAGGCTGAGCATATTTGAACTATTGTGAAATTTGGAATACAACTGGAGGTATTTACACTTGACTGCTGTTGGGGGTTAGGGTGGGGCGATCAGGAAAATCAGTGGGAGGGGAAAGTTTACATTTTTCTCGTTTTATTTTCTTTATTATATTTTTATCCCACCTTTCCTTCCAAAGGAGCCCAGGGTGCCAAATTCACTTTGGAGATTTCCAATCACATGTACCAGGGATACAGAAATTAAGGTACTTACTAACATTATTTACTTCCACACTGGAACATGTTCTCTTGGGACCCACGAGAACGAACAAATCACATCTCAAAAGGTGGCTTCTGCTTATCTCCTGGCATAAGGTGAAGTTGTCACCTTGCTCAGAGGCAAGGTGTCTCTCCCCTCCCCCCCCCAAAAAAATATTCTGTGATCTGGGACAGGTGATCGCTTTGCTCTCACAAATCCCTTCTTTCTAGATGCAGTTTATAAGCACACACGCTCCTTTCCCCAATCCCACCCCCATATACACTCTGCACTTTAAAGAACAATTTCCCTAATAAACAGCACTGTGTGGCATTTTAAACCAGCTAAGCAAGCATCTGGGCAGAGTAAATTTGCTACATGCACTTACAGCATGCTACCTGAATAACACAGGGTGGAAGCATGTGACATAGACACCCCTAGATAAAAGTGTTCATTTTGGGGAACTGGCAAAGAATATCCACTCTCTTTCATGACCCATGCCAACCCTGTACATACATAGGGTTCAACCCACTGGGAGTTTGTCCCGCATGGTTATATCAGGGACAGGTCTTGGGGCTGGTCCACACTTCCACTGTCCCGTGCCTAGAAAGAATGGGGCAAGAAGAGGTGTGCACCGCCCCCAAGACACAGGGCCGAGTGGTTTCTCCCTTGCCCAGCTCCTTTCACAGGGAAAACCACTCTCTAAATCGGAAGAAATATGTGGAAAACCTGATTGCTGTTTGCTCTGAATGAGCGCCAAAGAGCAGCTTTCCCCAGCGGGGAGCAGCAGGACAAGAGGAAACCTGGATATGCCCCCAGTGATTTTAGTAGGCCTTCCATAATGGAAAGCACTCATGACTTTCACCCCCAGTATTACAACGCTGCTACTCTCGCCTGAATTCTCAGTTTTCACATAAGGGAAAAATGGCAGACAGGAGCTTTAAGAAGGATATAGCAAGTAGTCATGGCTGGATTTTTTTTTTAAGCAAACAAAGTGTTCAGTGGAGATGTCTTTTGCCAGAAAATATGTCCGATTTAACCGTTCCAACCACCTTTGTGTGTTATCACTTGATAAATCTATATAAGGCATTTTCATTGCATTACTTCAGAGCAAAATCAATAGATAGAGGCTCCATTATACCATCTTCGTTAAAGATGCAGAGATAGTTGGGTTTTAGCAGGCCCTATTCTTGGGGCTTTGGTTGACAGATGTCATGACCAACATCTTAAGAAGCAACATGGCCACGAAAGTAAATTGTGTCAGGCAGCCATTTATGTCGACATGGAGAGAGAAAACAAGAGGGCAAAAGCGTTCTTTGTGTCTTTTTTTCAAAATTACCAGTAAAAACACAATGGCGGCATTTCCTTGCTCTTGCAAAAAAAGAAGAAAAGAAAGCATCACCAAAAATGAGGTTTACCTATAAAATGAAATAAACCTCAGATTCATGGAGCTATAGCGTTTTTCAAAACCTTACATCTATTGGCATCTATGCATCTTTCTAAGGCTGGGTTTAACAGATAAACTGAACATTCATTACAAGCTTCTCTTTTTTTTTAATAAGGCAACTTGAAAAATATTTGTTTTGTTGAGGGATTAATTCCACTACCAAAACGATGGCTATGTTTTTGTGATTTCTGGGGGGTGAAGGAACCCTATAAGACCTTGAAGTTGACCGTCTCCAAGCCTTTCTCAGTTCTCCCCCATCATACACTGTGGCGTTTTGTTTTTGCCCTATCTTTAGGCTTGCCATTTAAAATTTTCCAGGGGCACAGCCTCTCTCCCCCCCCCCCAATCAGTATGAACCTGCTGACGTTTTCATTAAGGATATCAAATGTAAACCCAGCCAGAGCTAGATAAGGCAACAAAAAGCATCGTTCACTTCTCCTAGTAAACAAATCAGTGTATCTGTCCTCAAAAAAAGGTGTTTGGGGCCTTCCACGAGGCAGGGCAGGGGGGAGGAAAAGCACTCCCTTGTGAAGGTCGCAGCGGCACAAGCAAGTCCCAAGGGACCTTTTCGAAATAGCCATCCAGCCAATTCCCCCCCCACATGCACACTTACATACATAGATAGGTAAGAGATAAAACAAGCACACAGAAATTTACTCTGGCATACTCCTCCTGACGCGCTACTGAGTTTTCTTGCAAGTTGTCTACCGGGGACAAAAAAAACCCCCACAAGTCCTTGAGAAACGAAATAAAAGGAGCATTCACTTTCAAAGAGACTGGGGTGGGAAGGGAGGCAAGTCTCCTCTCGCGATCCACGATGCAGCATTACCGTTTTTTAAGAGATTTTTTTTGTCAAGAGAACCAAGGGGAGATGTCTATAGAGTTCACAGATATGCTGGGTGAGGAGGAAAAGTGCAAAATTGAGGCAACGTCTCTGAAAGTCTCTTTTTAAAAAGTTTTTGTTTTTTTGTTTTTGTGTGTTTCCTGGCTCCGCTCTCAGCAATGCGAACTGCGGTCTTGCTCTAGTTTTATCGTTAAGGTGGGCTCCACCGCCAGAGGGGCCCCGCTGGCATAGTGGGAGCTTTTGTAGGTGATGGAGTGATCGCTCTTCTTGGCCGCATAGCGGAAGCGGTGGTAGTGGAGCACAAGGGCCAGCACGACGGAGACCACAACCAGAACAGCACCTCCGGCGGCCATAACGTAATACCAGTAGGCTGGGATGGGCTGCACTGACACCGTGTCCACTGTGGGCTCGTTCCCTGGCAGAAGGGTGCCCCCTGGGGGAGAGACAGAAGAACGTTGCTAGGTGGCATGCATGCAGGCTCATCAAAGCATACACACACACATATACATGCGTTTCAGAGTTCTCAGCAACTTAAATAAAGGTCTGCATGACCAAGCTTTCCCCTGGGTGGGAACGTAATTTGGGTTTTTGACAAGCAGGCAATTTAAAGCATTTCATTAATTAGGCTTGGGAGGAGGGGGGGGGAGAGGATGCAAATGTTGTTCATAGCCATTATATTTGGAAGGAACAGCTTCCGCACCGCCCCCCTGCCCCCCCGCCACCGCCTTGCGCTCCCTGCCACAGCCACCCACAATCAGCTCCGTCTTGTTTCAGCGTGGCACTTGTTTGTCAAGCAATGACAAAACACGTCACGTTTTTTTAAAACAAGTGACAAGAGTTTAATTGCCAAGTACGAAGGAGGTTGTGACAGGATCACAGAAGAGATTCTAGAGATGAAAAACACGCTTCGTTCCTGGGGGGGGGGGGGGAGAAAAGCAGAAAAGGAATCTGCAGACAAGACCTTCCGGAGGTCATCATGCTTCAGAGACCCAGAATTTTTAAGGCCATCCCCACCGCAATCCTATCTTCTATAATTCGGGCATGGCTTTCCAAATCACAGCTAACCAGGACCTCCGGGCAGAAGTAAGACGCCCTGTGTTCGGTGAAGTTTACTCCCCAGTAAGTAATGCTTATGGCAACAGTCTCACACTGCAATTTTTTTCCTTCCTACCTGTTGGATTCAATAAGATTCACTCCCAGGTGACTGTAAATAGGTTTGCAGTCTCTCTGTGTGTGTTACTAATGACAACTTCATATTTAACAACTACAGCAAGCTACAAATTCAGGCTTTACAATTCTCCTGGAATCTCTGCATTTCCATTGTTTGCGGGTTTTTGACCCCATCGAAGTTGTGTGTTGAGGACCAGAAGAGATGCGAAGAGGCCAATCACATTTACTTGTTCCCATGTCTTCCCCGTTCACGTATAAAGCAGTGAACAGAAAAGCTCCCCGGTGGATCAGGTGAAAGGCTCATCTGGTCCAGCAACCTGTCCTCTTGAGTGGCCAACCAGATGCCTATGAAAAGCAGGTAAGCAGGACCTAACAGCACCTTCTCCCCTTGCGACAGTGGAGGCAGAACACACAGCCATCATGGCTAGCAGCCGCTGATATTCTTACTCTTCATGAATTTGCCTAATCCTCTTTCAAAGCCATCCAGTTTGGTAGCCATCTCTATGCAATTAACCCAGAATGCAGCAGCTAGACTGGTGACTGGGAGTGGCCGCCGGGACCACATAACACCGGTCCTGAGATATCTGCATTGACTCCCAGTATGTTTCTGAGCACGATTCAAAGTGTTGGTGCTGACCTTTAAAGCCCTAAACGGCCTCGGTCCTGTATACCTGAAGGAGCGTCTCCACCCCCATCGTTCAGCCCGGACACTGAGGTCCAGCACCGAGGGCCTTCTGGCGGTTCCCTCATTGCGAGAAGTGAGGTTATAGGGAACCAGGCAGAGGGCCTTCTCGGTAGTGGCGCCCACCCTGTGGAATGCCCTCCCTTTGGATGTGAAGGAAATAAGCAGCTATCCTGTCTTTAAAAGACCTCTGAAGACAGCCCTGTTTAGGGAAGTTTTTAATAGTTAACGCTGTACGGTTTTTAACACTTGATTGGGAGCCGCCCAGAGTGGCTGGGGAAACTCAGCCAAATGAGCGGGGTATAAATAATAATAATAATAATAATAATAATAATAATAATAATTATGCGAAGGAGGACTTTCTTTTGCCTGTCCCAAATCTTCCAAGTTCCAGCAGCATGAGAGAAAATCTTCTCTATCAGTCTACTCACACCATCACATCTCCTTTTCTCTAGACTAAAAACCCCCCAAATGTTGTAGCCTCTCTCCTCATAGGGCAGTTGCTCCATCCCCTTGGCCATATTGAGTTATTCAGAAAGCTGCATGTTTCAGATGCTATATACTGCATGGAATGCAAAGATGCAAGGAAAACATGCCTGGGAAGTTGTTTCTGGGAAGCCCCACAAGTCCCCACCCAGACCCCCTTGCCCCGTGGGAGCAGCAGCAGGGTGGGGAAACTGTTTCTCTACCTTTGAGCATATTCATTTAAGGGTGAAGGTAAGAGTAGGTTTCCTAGCTCAATTCAAAGTGTTGGTGCTGACCTTTAAAGCCCTAAACAGCCTCGGTCCAGTGTACCTGAAGGAGCATCTCCACCTCCATCATTTTGACTGGACACTGAGGTCCAGCACCGAGGGCCTTCTGGCTGTTCCTTCACCGTGAGAAGCAAAGCTACAGGGAACCAGGCAGAGGGCCTCCTTGGTGGTGGCGCCCACCCTGTGGAATGCCCTCCCACCAGATGTCAAAGAGAAAAATAACTACCAAACTTTTAGAAGACATCTAAAGGCAGCCCTGTTTAGGGAAGCGTTTAATATTTAATAGATTATTGTATTTTAGTGTTTTGTTGGAAGCCGCCCAGAGTGGCTGGGGAAACCCAGCCAGATGGGCGGGGTATGAATAAATTGTTGTTGTTGTTGTTGTTGATATGAAGTCGAGATTATATTGCCTTGGGTCCAAAGGACCTGCCCAATCTAAGAGGACTCCACAACTGGGTCACTCTCTCTGAGCGGGTGGGTCACTGGGCAGCCCACACTCACTCTCTCTCATCATGGACGGGATGTGCAAAATTGAGTATTCCCTTCCATGGCTAGTTGCTGGGCTTCTGCAAACAGGCCTCTTGTTTCCTACTCAATCCAGCAACGGCAAATGACTGCTGCTTGGAAACCATTCTAGACATGCTCTGAATTTTGCGAGGGGGGGGGAATAAAACGGGGAGGGCTGTGAATGTCTATAAACCCAGAAAAGAGAAGCTTCCCACAAACAACCCTACTGAAACAAACTCTTCCAAAAAAAAAAAGCTGTTTCTCCTATGCACCGTTACCCAGGAGTAAGCACCACTGAACATAGGGGAACTCGCTTCTGAGTAAGCATGCATTAGGATTATGTTGTACAACACCAGCAAGTTGCCTTCCGTGCAGTTAAGTAATTCTTTTTGATGTGGTCTATCTGCTCAGTGGGCTGGTTTCTGGTTCAGTTGTCTGAAATGCCGGGCCCCCAAATTAAGTTTAAAACTATACTCCAGAACACGTGCTCCTCCAGAAACAGAAAAAAAAAAGCAGCCACTGAGCAGCAAGCAAGATTTGATTTGTAGCACATACGTGAAATCCCCTTCTGGCGCACGCAAGCTAGAAGCCATCTAAGCCATCAGCAATGACCTCCCATCTCCACAGAGAGGCCGTTTTATTGGAGAGGGTAATGGAAAGGTGACCTTTCCTCTCGCCCTCCACCAGAGACGACCCCCTCAGCGGCCGACTGGAGTGACCCAGAATGAGAACGTGCGGCAAACCTTGCGCAGAGCCTGTTCCAGACATAACTAGAGAGCCTTGAATATTAAGACCCTCTCTGGCAGGTATCAGCTTGCACGGTCCTCTCCCCTCAAAATAAAATAAAGAAAAGTTTAGGAGAGGGAGAGGAGGGTCTGTTCCTGCCTGTCTTCATTCTTCGTCAACTTATAGGATTAAGAAGCAGAATGCTTGATGCCATTCCAGCTATTTCGGCTCTACAATCTTCCGCTCGCACTCATACTCACTCGCCAAAGTGTACTCACGAGAAGCTTGCTTTGCTTTTAAAATTGATATTGTGAGGGGTGCAGGCTTAGAATATGGAGATGCAAACCTCAAAAGCTGTCTGACTGCCAGTTCCCAAGGCAAATCACTGCATCTCAAGAAATCAATCGACCAAATTCAGGTCACAGTCAGTGACAAGCAGAAGGATGGTAGACTCTGCAGAGCAAACTGCTCCAGATGACTCCATGCCAGATGGGGAGTGTAGACTGCGAGGGCCTCGGGGGTAAAGGGAGTGACTCCTGAGAGTGCACCTGATCCAGATTGTGCTGCCTTCCGTGGTTCTGGCTCCATCTCAGGGCCATGTGCCCTGTTGCCTCTGGAGTCATGTCACTGGAGTCTGTAGCCCCTCCTGAACCCGTGCCCTGGCAACTGCCTAAAGTCAGGGTCATGACACAACTGAGCCAAGCAGTGCTGTATAAGGGAAAGCAACAAGGAAATCTCCTGACCCTAAATATGTGAGGTAGTCAGGCCACGATGGAGTGCTAAGTACAATTCACTGATTGCAATTCCCATCCCACCAATGGGGGTTAAGATGGTGGAGGGAGCCAAATTCATAGCCAGTCTATGCACTGTGGGTTGTAGGAGAGGGGAGAGGTCATGTGGCCAGCATGACTAAGCCGCTTCTGGCGAACCAGAGCAGCGCATTGAAACACCATTTACCTTCCCGCCGGAGCAGTACCTATTTATCTACTTGCACTTTGATGTGCTTTCGAACTGCTAGGTTGGCAGGAGCAGGGACCGAGCAAAGGGAGCTCACCCCATCGCGGGGATTAGAACCGCTGATCTTCTGATCAGCAAGCCCTAGGCTCTGTGGTTTAACTCACAGCACTACCCGCATTAATTCAGAGGACTTCCGATTAGCCTGATTCACACCCACCTTCTCTGCATTCCTTGCTTTCTCCCCCAAATGAACTTTTGGTTCATTTTCTAGTGGAAAGTTCCGTCTTGTTTCAAGAAAAGAAACATTAACAAAGGTGGCCATAAAACAACACTGGAGTAATAACGCTGCCTATCTCCTTAGGGAGGATGAACAAGTACAAACTGTCCGGCAAAGTGACAAATGATGTAAATATCTCCAGTTGATCTCCCTGCTGTGCCACCCAGGCAGCCCAGGAATGAAAAACACAAATGGCAGTTTAATCACCAACCTCTTGTAGCCAAGTCACTGGCACTTCAAGGTCTGAATTCTCAGAGAGAGCAATGCAACCCTATGCCGAGGGGGAGGTGGAAGGGACTTGTGGGTCCTTCCTGGCTCAAGGATGACCTTTCTTCCTTCTATTCTACCGTTAAATGATTAAACCTTACTGGAAAAGAATGCTCTTTCCCTTTCTCTTGCCTTCAGTGTGGGTAGAAGTCAGAGGAAGAGAAACAGGACTGAATTATATTCAGGTCCACGGAAAACATGTGCATAAGGTAAAGGTAAAGGGACCCCTGACCCTTAGGTTCAGTCGTGACCGATTCTGTGGTTGCGGACTCATCTCGCTTTATTGGCCGAGGGAGCCGGCGTACAGCTTCCAGATCATGTGGCCAGCATGACTTCTGGCGAACCAGAGCAGCGCACGGAAAGGCCGTTTACCTTCCCGCCAGAGGAGTACCTATTTATCTACTTGCACTTCGATGTGCTTTTGAACTGCTAGGTTGGCAGGAGTAAGGACCGAGCAATGGGAGCTCACCCCCGTCATGGGGATTCGAACCACCGACTTTCTGATCGGCAAGTCCTAGGCTCTGTGGTTTGACCCACAGCGAATCATGACTGTACTATATTCAGGTCTGCGGAAAACATGTGCATATCTAGACTCAATTAGCTGGAAAAATCAAGTTTAAGTGGGTCTTAGGTTTGGGGAAACCTCCACTGCGGGGGGCAGGGCGAGGTATTCTAGAGCTGTACAAAGAATGGGATATTTTAATGTTTTGTGGGATCTCTGGACAGAATGGAAGCAAGGAGACTTAAGTTCCTTATGGGGTGGATAAGAATCCATACTTTTTGTCGCATAGTGGACCAGGGATCCGTATTTGTGCAACATTGCTTTCTGGGGAATGAAGTCTACAAATAAAAATGCATTTCCAGGGCATCACCTGGGTCACAGGCTAACGTTTTTATTTCATAAATGCACCTGTTTCCTTGCTGTCGTTTCACCTTAACAGACATTCCAAGCTTCTTTCAGCTTCCTTGGGCCCTGGTACTGGGATCCTACCCTCCAAGGCAACCATTTCACAAACGGGATGTATCTGTTGGGATACTACCAGGGAGATAAAGCCCATCATGGCCCCCACGTCGCCTTCGGACGATCCATCGACCTCCCGTAGATACAGTATCAGCAATTAGCGACACGAGCTCCAGAAAATAGCTTGCCACATTCCAGAGCTGATGCACGCTCTATCAGCAGAATTCGCACAGCGAAAGATGCATGCAGGAGAGCATTATTTAGAAGTTTATTCAGCGTTGGTCAGAACAAAGGAAAAAACATGACTGCCTGCTTGCGTGTTCAGGCACAGACAGAGTTGCCCATCTGCCGGTCATCCTGCTCCCTTTTAAGGTGGAACGGAAATATCCTAACAGTATCATCCTAGAATTTTGGTGGTGCTGATCACACTACCACCCCACCTTCCCCATCATTAAATCATGCTTCTGATGAATTAGCTGCAGCCAAGGATGGACCCTAATATTCTGTGCCTAGCTGCTAAAGTTGCTTAGCGTGGTTTCAGGTGTGCCTGTGACCTCCTTCCTCTCTGTCCCTCTTCCTTTTCAGCATGCAGTTGGATGCAAGTACATATACTGTATTTTTCGCTCTATAAGACACACCAGACCATAAGACGTACCTAGTTTTTGGAGGAGGGAAACAAGAAAAAAAAATATTCTGAATCCCAGAAGCCAGAACAGCAAGAGGGATCGCTGCGCAGCGAAAGCAGAGATCCCTCTTGCTGTTCTGGCTTCTGGGATAGCTGAGCAGCCTGCATTCGCTCCATAAGACGCACACAGATTTCCCCTTACTTTTAAGGAGGGAAAAAGTGAGTCTTATAGAGCAAAAAATACGGTACATAATCATCTCTTGTAACATATAAACGGATGCCACAGGGTATATAAATGTAGATATGGTACATGTGACTCCAAAGTGCTCTAATTCTTTTTCCTCTCATCATCTTCTATAGCGTGATAAAGCCAGTTTGGGGCCAACAGACTTTGTCACACTATCCTACTGCTAAAAATAGTTGCCCATCTCCTTCCGACCTAACACTGCAGATTCCATCACCTTTAGAATACACGTACCAAGACCTGCCTTAAACCAACGGTCCGTCCTGCTTTGTGCTACCAACTCCGGGTGGCAGCAGCTTGCAAGGAGCTTCGGCTGCTCTGCCACTCGGAAGTCCCTTTGGGAGAAGCCGCATGTCAGAATCAATGCTGAAAATGGCCAACCTATGTCACGTTCTCCCTCGTCCACGAACCTCCCCGCTCCCCTACATCCTAATGATCAATATGTTAAGCATTTCCCTCCCCTGATCAGAAATAGCCAACTATGTGAGCAGGGAAATGCTCAGTAGAAGGGTCTCAAGTAGCAGGGCTAGGAAACATAACAGGTGAAGTGCTTTAACAAGCGGCCAGGGGAGATGGATTGCTGGCCTGGGCTCAGCTACGGCTCCTTGTGTACGTTTCCTAAAGGTAACAGGCCCTTCTCTTACAGGCTGAAACCAAAGTAACACAACAACAACAACAACGGGTTGATCTTTTATCATCCCTAGTGTTGAGTGGGGAAAATACTGGCAACTGTTTTAAGTACAGTGGTACCTTGGTTTAAGAACAGCTTAGTTTATGAACAACTTGGATTAAGAATGCGGCAAACCCGGAAGTAGGTGTTTTGGTTTGTGAACTTTGCCTTGGAAGCAGAACATGTTCCGCTTCCTGTTGAGTGTGTTCCATTTGTAAATTGGGTCCCCTGCTTCTATGGGAAAGCATGCCTTGGTTTAAGAACGGACTTCTGGAATGGATTAAGTTTGTAAACCAAGGTACCACTGTAGTTGGATAGGGGTGGGTTGTTGTTTTTTGTCTTGGTAATATATAATTCTGCCCTTAGGGCCACTTTATAATTTAGGCTTTATAGGGGTATGCCTATTTAGGCGAACATGAAAACATGCAAAGACCAAAAAATGATAAACAGGTACAGTCGTACCTTGGATCCCGAACACCTTGGAACTTGGGACGTTTTGGCTTCCGAACGCTGGAAGTGATTATTCTGGTTCGCAAATTTTCTTTTGGAACACGAATGTCCGACGGGGCTTCCACAAGCTTCTGATTGGCTGCAGTAGCTTCCTGCAGCCAATCAGAAGCCACACTTTGGTTTCCAAACGTTTTGGAAGTCAAACGACCTTCCCGAACGGATTCTGTTCGACTTCCAAGGTACGGCTGTATTTGAAAACAACTGTAGATTTCTGTTGGGGGAATGCTTGGTGGAAAACCCAGTTTTGCTGTCAAAACTAAGCCCCATTGTTCTGTGGTTCCCCCAACCCTCTGGAGTACATTTGGGGACCACACAGGGGGAGGGGGGAATCCCCTTCTCCTAGTGCCTATCCAAAAAGTTTGTTGAGCTGAAAAATCCCTGGCTGCTGCCTTGAGGATTCCCCCAACCAGCCTCAAATATCCCAGTGTATAAAGGTAAAGGGACCCCTGACCATTAGGTCCAGTCGTGGCCGACTCTGGGGTTGCGGCGCTCATCTCGCTTTACTAGCCGAGAGAGCCGGCGTACAGCTTCCGGGTCATGTGGCTAGCATGACTAAGCTGCTTCTGGCAAACCAGAGCAGCGCACAGAAACGCCGTTTATCTTCCCGCTTTCGAACCCTAACCCTTTCGAACTGCTAGGTTGGCAGGAGCAGGGACCGAGCAACGGGAGCTCACCCCATCAAGGGTATTCGAACCGCCGACCTTCTGATTGGCAAGTCCTAGGCTCTGTGGTTTAACCCACAGCGCCACCCGCGTCCCCTATCCCAGTGAATACCTGGTAGCTAGAGCTTATTCCATTTGTTTCTGCTGAGCAGTGCATGTGGGATCCTGCTTCAACTAGTCTGGAAAGGCCATGCAGTGAAGGTCTGGGAGGAGAGAACTCTTTGAGGTGTGGGGAGGGACCACAGCTACCTCGTCTCCCGATTCCCTGGCAAACTTTCAAAGCGCAAGAGGAAATCCCTGGGCTGCAACCTGGCAGCCCTGCTTAGTCCCATCAAAATGTTTACACGATCTTTTCTGACACAAAAATGGCCTGTGGAAGTCATCTCACATCCTTCAGTTGCACGGGGGCCTGCGAATCGCTCAGAGCTGGGCTGATGTGGAATACAGCTGTGCCTGGGCTTCTGTCAGGTTAGGGTGCCTCATATATGAAAACACAGCAGAATGAAAGCACATCCAAGCCGTCTCATAAAATCCACCCCTCAGGCCATACAATCTCATATGTTCAACAAAATTACTTTTAGGCTGGTGTTTCTAAACTTCCAGTAAACACGGGGCTTTGTTTTTGTTTTCATTTTCAAGGGTAACTAAGAATTTGCACTTGCCTTACTTTTTGTGAAGAAGGTAAGGAGCGTTCAAGGAAGCATTTAATTTATACAAGACAGAGGGCTGGCTGGCATTCAGAGTTCTCACTGTGGCGATAAATCTGTGTCTAGGGTGTACCAATTCAGGGTTCATCCGCACTTCCACTTGACCCATGCTCTCCAGGTCTGAGCAATTTTCTGTTTGCCCAGCCACTATCCCCAGGAAACCCCACTCTTCAAGCACCAAATCAGAGCAAATATCAATCCGCCAAAAACCCAATGGATGTTTGCTCCAAATCAGCAGTAAAGATTGGGTTTTCCCAGGGGAAAGCCACTGGACAAGCCGACGTCCGAATGAGTCCTCAGGCTGCATGACTGACTATTCCCCCATATGAAAAGAATCTCTGCACATAGGAAACTAGCACATCAAGGAGAAGGCTGGATTAGAACACTTCTACTAGGCATCTAAAGTAAAGGTAAAGGGAACCCTGACCATTAGGTCCAGTTGTGACCGACTCTGGGGTTGCGGTGCTCATCTCACTTTACTGGCCGAGGGAGCCGGCGTACAGCTTCCGGGTCATGTGGCCAGCATGACTAAGCCGCTTCTGGCGAACCAGAGCAGCGCACGGAAACGCCGTTTATCTTCCCGCTCGAGCGGTACCTATTTATTTACTTGCACTTTGATGTGCTTTCGAACTGCTAGGTTGGCAGGAGCAGGGACTGAGCAACGGGAGCTCACCCCGTCGAGGGGATTCGAACCGCCGACCTTCTGATCGGCAAGTCCTAGGCTCTGTGGTTTAACCCACAGCGCCACCCGCATCTAGATGTCTGGTTTTGTTTGTCATGTAGAAGGATTGCCACCCCGCCACAGAAGAACATTTCTGCTTGTGAAACTTCACCTGAAAGGGTACAGCTGAGACACTAGTCAACCAGCGAGATCTAGGCCAGAATCATAGCTGGGTGTTTCTGCAATCACAGATTGAAATGCGGATCCCAAATTCTCCATCAGAACACGGCTGCCCTCCTGTCTTTTGAAAATGTGACAGAATTGGACCTCAGACCGCCATTTCTGTCTCCTCCAACTGGAGTGAGAAGGGAGCATGCCTGAAATAATATCCTATGGTTTATTAATAGTTCTGAACAAATATGCCCAGGACTTGAGCAAGCAATGCCCCCAAAGAGGTGCTCTGTTGAGAGCCCAGCATGCTTTGCTTCATCCTGAGCATACTTTGAATGAAGATGGAATCACTGGTGTGTTCACGGCCTGACTGCTGTACCAGGGAACCTCCGCTCTGACTTCTCGCATTAAAACCAAACAAAATGCCAGAATCCTCCCACTGATAAAGGACAGTATATAAATTGAAATAGTAATAGTAATATGCTAATGCAAAGGCAGTGGAAGGACAGAAAGAGATTCCTAGCCTAGCACAAGTACAGCAAGCATAGAAAGACCTGAGATCATAGATGGTTGACAAATACAGCGGGATTTGGCCAATCATATTATGCAGATGATCACCTTGCCAACAAAGGTCCGTATAGTTAAAGCTATGGTTTTCCCAGTAGTGAGGTATGGAAGTGAGAGCTGGACCATAAAGAAGGCTGATCGCCAAAGAATTGATGCCTTTGAATTCTGGTGCTGGAGGAGACTCTTGAGAGTCCCATGGACTGCAAGAAGATCAAACCTCTCCATTCTGAAGGAAATCAGCCCTGAGTGCTTGAGGCTCCAGTACTTTTGCCACCTCATGAGAAGAGAAGACTCCCTGGAAAAGACCCTGATGTTGGGATAGATGGAGGGCACAAGGAGAAGGGGACGACAGAGGACGAGATGGTTGGACAGTGTTCTCGAAGCTACCAGCATGAGTTTGACCAAAGTGCGGGAGGCAGTGGAAGACAGGAGTGCCTGGCGTGCTCTGGTCCATGGGGTCACGAAGAGTTGGACATGACTAAATGACTAAACAACAACAACAAATTATGCAGATGACGACTCCAGTTACTATATGGAAGCCAAGTTTAACTATCTGCCATTCATGAATGAAGGCTTAAGGGAATTCCTGTTAACGCTACAGATTTGATTGCAACGCCCATGTAACTTCTTTGTAATTTTAAGAACAGAAGAAGAGCCTGTTGGATCAGCATTCTGTTCTCACCGTGACCAACCCGAAGCCCATGGGAATCCCCAAAGCCAAAGCACAAGAGTGTCAGCATCATGTCAACAGTGGCCAAAACCTGGGGTTGAACTATTGGGTCTGCTTCCTATTAGGAAAATAATAAGTGAGCCAGCAAAATCTAAGTATAAAAATAATCATGACTAGGTTGCTAAGGAACTTGGAAGCATTAACTTCCAGATCAAAGCAGAGGTTTATGGATGTCTGTGCACCTTTCACCCTTGGCCACAACAGATGCGCTGCCTCTCAGTGTTCAATGCCAGACGACTTTACAAACTACTTTTCAAGGAGAAAACACCTTTTCCCACCCACTGAGAAGGCATCTCTTCTGGAAGTCAAAGCCAGCCGCTTTGGCGATGCGTCAGCAACGGGTTGAGAGATTGCTCCAGGAAGAGCAGTCTATCCAATGATAAATAAAAAGGAAATGATTTAATAGAAGCAGAAAGCTCTTGGAGCTCCCTGCCTTTTTGCCGCGCCGGGGTTTTCACCATGCCACAGGTGAAAAGAGCGTTACACAATGAAACGAAATGAAAAATCTCTGGAGCCGCCATGCTCCTTTCCCCACACCACAGCATCTCCACTGACTCAGAAACAAGTTTAATGAAGAGGACAGTCTCTCTCCTTTTGTTTCCCTCTGAAGGTTTTATCAACTCCAGGCATCCCATTTTCTTTTCTCCAGGCCAGAATTAAGCTATTAAATGCACAATTTCACCCTGCTTCTCCCTTACTAAATGTCAGCCTTCAAACTCAGGGTGACAGTAGCTCTTGTGCTCCAGTCCCCTCCCTATCCCGCCCTCCCTGCTGCTGTCCCTAAAAGCCCCACCGCAGCCCCTGCCTTGCCACTTTTTGGCTGGAATGCAAAACCTCTCTGTGCTAAATATTAATCATTGCCGCCTCATTGCAATTCTAATTCACCGCTGATTTGGGGGGTTAAGCCTCCCTGCGGTTGCTGTCCATTCCCCCAGCCCCACATCTTAAAGCTTCACTGCTCTTCCCTAGGCGCTGCGGAGGAACAGGGGTTTATCTGTAGCCACATTTATCTCTGTTACCACTTGGCCTCCATTTTATTACATCTGAGTGAAGCTGCTGCGTCAAGACCACGGTCTAAAGCTTTCAGGAGTCCTTTTAAAGTTGGTTTGTCAAAGGCTTTTGACCGGGCTGCAGGGGGCACACCTGGAAGATCCAGGGATCTGTTGCAACACTTCTGATCTAGGCAGACAAGAAGTGGGGGGCTGCCCTTGAGACTGACCCAGAAACTCCAGCGGGTGCAGAATGCTGCAGCGAGACTCCTTACGGGGTCCTCGCTGCGAGATCACATTCACCCGGTGCTATACCAGCTGCACTGGCTCCCAGTGGAGTACAGAATCAGGTTTAAGGTGCTGGTTTTAACCTTTAAAGCCCTATACAGCCTAGGACCCTCGTACCTACAGGACTGCCTCTCCTGGTATGTCCCACAGAGGAACTTATGGTCCTCAAATAAAAACATCTTGAAGGTCCCAGGCCACAGAGAAGTTAGGCTGGCCTCAACTAGAGCCAGGGCTTTTTCGGCTGTGGCTCCAATCTGGTGGAATGCTCTGTCACAAGAGACTAGGGCCCTGCGGGACTTGACATCTTTCTGCAAGGCCTGCAAGACAGAGCTGTTCCACCAGGCCTTTGACTGAGGCACAGCCTGACTCCCTCCTTTGGCAATCTTCACAGAACTCTAGCCCAATGGTTGCCATCAATTTGATTTGAATTAATTTTATAATGGGATGATTTTAGAATGTTGTATTATTTTATTGTTGTTAGCTGCCCTGAGCCCGGCTTCGGCTGGGGAGGGCGGGATATAAATAAAATTATTATTATTATTATTATTATTATTATTATTATTATTATTATTATTATTATTTCACCTCTCTAGTCTGTGTCAGATGGAGATAAAGGCAACTCTCAGACTGTGCAGTCTGCAAACACTGACACCTCTCACAGGGTGCCTTTGCCATTAACATCCGGGTGACAAGCAGAAATACTGTATCTGGAAGTAGATACAGTGGAGAAAAAATGCACCTGTGGAACTTCAGCCTGTCACAATGCAGTTAAAGGCTTAAGAGGCGCACTTTTTGAAAAAACAAAACTGAAAATGTGTATCAAGGTTCACATACTGAGCAGCAAAGGATATTGACCCAGGTGAAAGAAAGGGCACCTGAATTTCTTCCAGTTCCCCCTGGGAGCCAAAATGCAGAGTTTGCACTAAAGAGAAGCACAACTTTTGCATCAATTAAGTACACCTATTTGCATTTCATTTGGGGGCACCTACAACTGACGTGAAAACTTGGAAGAGGTTTTCGGTTGGGAAAATCTTCCGCGAGCTTTCGGACAACTTAGACGGATTCAATAAAAGGGGGAGAAAAACTATTCTGTGTTTTATGGGGCAAATAACAGCCAAGCTACGTTTAGCCCCCTTGTCTGCAGACCGTATCTAGTCTAGTGCCACCTGCTGGTGTTAAGGGATGGTGCAAATGTAAACATCTTGCATAGCAGCAGGTCTTGTGTTAGTTTTTCTGTTTCTTTCTTTTGCACACACACACGCACACACATTAATTTTTTAAAACTAAAATAAAAAAAATCATGCAGCAAGAAAGAAACTGCTAAAAGAAATGCAGTTTTACCTGAAATTTCAAATGTGTGTTCTCCAGGGAAAGCTGCGATGGGTTCTGCAAATAAACAGGAGAGTTGAACTTTAGTCTGATCTCCAAGACAACGGATGAGAGATTCCCCAAAACGGCCTTAGCGACATGTGATCCTTGCAACAATGCAGAGAGCTCAGACCTACAAGAGCCTCTTTGTGAAGCTTCCCCCAAATTGCCGTTTTAACTGATTATCCCCCCCGCCCCTGAACTTAAGAACTCTGCTGGAAGTCATCTCTCTAACAAAGCAATCCTATGTGTGTTTACTTGGAAGTAGATCACACTGGGTGCAATGGGCCTTACCCCCTAATAATAAGTGTCTTTAGGATTATAGCCTGACTCAAAATTTTCCTTCTAGAGCAGGGGTAGGCAACCTAAGGCCCGGGGGCTGGATGCGGCCCAATCACCTTCTAAACCTGGCCCACAGATGGTCTGGGAATCAGCGTGTTTTTACATGAGTAGAATGTGTCCTTTTATTTAAAATGGATCTCTGCGTTATTTGTGGGGCCTGCCTGGTGTTTTTACATGAGTAGAAGGTGTGCTTTTATTTAAAATGTATCTCTGGGTTATTTGTGGGGCATAGGAATTTGTTCATTATTATTTTTTTCCAAAATATAGTCTGGCCCCCCACAAGGTCTGAGGGACAGTGGACCGCCCCGTGGCTGAAAAAGGTTGCTGACCCCTGTTCTAGAGACATCACGAGATCAAAGTGTCCAAGCATTCATTCCCTACATACAACAGAGAACACATATCCCCTTCTGGAGTCAAGCTGAGAGATGTTTGGAAAGAGATTTTTATGTATAATATTAACAGCTTCCGCAGATGCATGAATTCTCCCCTCCTCTTGCCCTGAATTTCACATGGTCTGTGGTGCCTGACGCTACATGTTTCATAGTCAAATAGGAGAGTGTTCATCCCAGCGTCTAACTAAGCGCCAAGCAACATTGCTATGTTACTCATGCTTTTAAGAAAGTATGCTTGCTGGCCAATTTCATTTTAGAGAAAAAATCAGGTACACAGCTCTGGTCTGCAATGTACGTCCGCTGCCGAAAACCCTCTCCTACCTCGACACTGCTTTGATCCTGCAGATGCTGTTGGCTGCAAATAACAGGCCTCGGGACAAAAAAGGAGCAGCGTTTTTCAGCAGGAAATTAGCTCAGGAGCCCAATCCAGATCAGGAGTATGTTCCAGAACATGATTCCGCAGCTGCTTTTTTCCCCTCCCCAGATTAAGCTGGCCAGTTTAAACGTGCTTTTTTTTCAAAAGTGTGAATAGCATACCATGCTATCTGACCACAAGATTGGCTGGTTTGGGATGCATTAGACCAGTGGAAGGGGAACTGAGCTCAAAGAAACAGTCTTCCAAATGGGAGGATATCAAGCCCCAGTATACCTGAGGGAGCGTCCCATTGTTCAGCCCAGACACTGATGTCCAACTCCGAGGGCCTTCTGGCAGTTCCCTCACTGCGAGAAGTGAGGTTAACAGGGAAACAGGCAGAGGGCCTTCTCAGTGGTGGCACCCTCCCTGTGGAACGCCCTCCCATCTGATGTCATGGAAATAAACAACCATCTGACTTTTAGAAAACATCTGAAGGCAGCCCTATTTAGGGAAGTTTTTAATGTTTGAAGTTTTATTCTGTTTTTAATGTTCTGTGGAAGGCCGCACAGAGTGGCTGGGGAAACCCAGCCAGATGGGCGGGGTACAAATAATAAATTATTACTATTACTATTACTTTTACTATTACTATTATTATTATTAAGCAGTAACAAGCTGCTAGAAAGAAACGGGCCAGAGAAGCGGAGTGGAAATGATAAATAATAATAATCATCATCATCATCCTTAAAATGGTGCCTTCCATAGTTCCAGTTACAGATAGGTAGCCGTGTTGGTCTGCCATGGTCAAAACAAAATAAAAAAAATCCTTCCAGTAGCACCTTAAAGACCAACTGAGTTAGTTCTAGGTATGAGCTTTCGTGTGCATGCACACTTCTTCAGATACCATATCTGAAGAATGTTATCTGAAGAAGTGTGCATGCACACGAAAGCTCATACCTAGAACTAACTCAGTTGGTCTTTAAGGTGCTACTGGAAGGATTTTTTTTATTTTGTTTTGATCCTTAAAATGGGTTTATATTTTTTCGTAGACATTCTGACTCACTCTTAAACTGCCTCAAGCATTTACCTCTGATATTATATTACAAGGATTATGGTGGGTGATTCCTCCCCTCCCCAGTCAGGTCTTCTTTGCTTTTAAAAGCTTTGTTGCAAGCAGAAATTAATGTGATAAAGCTGTTCCTTAGCCCAGGGCAGCAATGGCAGCAAAAGCTTGAATTTTGCAGGCAGCCTACAACTCTTAAAGGCCAGAAAGATGTTGGCAACCATTTGCTGCAGTACCAGTTTACAAGGCTGTTCAAAAGGAACCACATGATCCGAACATCTCTGGCATCCCAGAAAGAGGAAACTCTTCAGGTCTCCTGGCAAGAGTCAACACTTTACTGCCTTTGCCTTACCGAAATAAAAAGCTTTGCAGTTTTGCAAATGGGTAAAGGGACTTAAGTTTCCTCCACCTAAACTAGTGATGGGGAAGCTGTGGGTATCCAGGTGTTGATGAACTACAACTGCCACCATCTCTGACCACTGGCCATGTGGCTGGGACTGACCGGAGCTGGGAGGCTCCCCAATCCACACCACTCCTTGGGCTACCTTTTTCTGCCTCCCCGCTAGGCTCCCAAAGCCCTGGCACAAGCCAGGTGCCCACTGAAACAGAGACAGATAATTTTTTGTGTTTCTTATTTTATCTCCTGCTTGGACTACTGCCATGCGCTCTATGTGGGGCTGCCTTTGAAGGTGACCCGGAAACTACAACTAATCCAGAATGCGGCAGCTAGACTAGTGACTGGGGGCGGCTGCTGAGACCACATAACACCGGTCTTGAAAGACCGACATTGGCTCCCAGTAAGTTTCCGAACACAATTCAAAGTGTTGGTGCTGAATTTGAAAGCCCTAAACGGCCTCAAAAGCCCAGTAGACCTGAAGGAGCGTCTCCACCCCCATCGTTCTGCCCGGACACTGAGGTCCAGCTCTGAGGGCCTTCTGGCAGTTCCCTCACTGCGAGAAGCAAAGCTACAGGGAACCAGGCATAGGGCCTTCTTGGTAGTGGCACCCGCCCTGTGGAATGCCCTCCCACCAGATGTCAAAGAGATAAAGAACTACCTGACACTTAGAAGACATCTGAAGGCAGCCCTATTCAGGGAAGTTTTTAATGTGTGAGATTTTAATGTATTTTTAATCTTTGTTGGAAGCCGCCCAGAGTGGCTGGGGAGACCCAGCCAGATGGGCGGGGTACAAATAATAAATTATTATTATTATTATTATTATTATTATTATTATTATTATTATTTGTATGCAGTAACAAGCTGCTAGAAAGGAACGGGCCAGAGAAGCAACACTCAGAAAAGCAGCGCTCTGCGATTCCGTGATTATTTTCCTTCTGCATTCTGCCTGGGAACCTAGTCTCTTGGCTCCAGTGCAGTTTCAATGGAGTGCTCTGAAACAGTCACCCTTCTGCAGAATGCAAGTGACAGGTTTGTCAAAAGAACAAAATAATAATAATAATGTGAGTTATTAGATCCTTTTCTCAAGTTGAAAAGGAATTTGATTACTTCTCTGGGTGACAATTTTGAAGCAGTAGCATGCCACTCCAGTTGCTTCCTTTTTGTAGTCCTGGGGGGGGGGGGGGAGATGCGCAAAACAGTTCTGCCTATGGTATTATTTCATATCCTGAATGATTCATCAGAAGAACCAGCTTCGCAGTCAAACACTTGAGCTCAGTCGTCTCTCCCCCCCCAAGACGCTGCTCTCAAAACCCTACTTTGGAGACAAGCATCCCTGTGGGGCAAACAGGAGCTACAGGGAGGTGGGTGCAGTTTAAATCAAGAAGACAATGTGAGGGAGAGGATTAAATTATTTCTCCTCAGCTGCTGCAACCCCAATCTGAAACCTCTCTGGCTGCTTTTGCATTTTAAAAAAAGCTGCACTTCACAGATTTCCTGCCGCATCTCGTTTGATCCTCAGACAGGTTCGCATTTTACACAGCAGACAAAATTTGCAACTCGTATACCAGTGCAACCTCAGTTTCTTTCTATGGGATGGATGACCTGCCTAGATCATGAAATAGCCATTGTGTGTTCGGTGGAATCCTAACACAATTAATTTTCCAGGCAAGTGTACAGAGATATCTAAGAACACATGTCTGTGGTTTACTGTATTTGGTCTATAAAGTGTTAAAAGGTAAAGGGACCCCTGACCATTAGGTCCAGTCGTGGCCAACTCTGGGGTTGCGGCGCTCATCTCGCTTTACTAGCTTCCGGGTCATGTGGCCAGCATGACTAAGCCACTTCTGGTGAACCAGAGCAGCGCACAGAAACGCCGTTTCCCTTCTCGCCGGAGTGGTACCTATTTATCTACTTGCACTTTGATGTGCTTTTGAACTGCTAGGTTGGCAGAAGCAGGGACCGAGCAACGGGAGCTCACCCCGTCACGGGGATCTGAACCACCAACCTTCTGATCGGCAAGTCCTAGGCTCTGTGGTTTAACCCACAGAGCCACCCGCGTCCCTCTATAAAGTGTAGAATTGCACTAAAGCATTTTGTTTCTTGTTTAATTTCCAACAGTGAGCACCTATATGGGCCAAGCTTGCCTGGAAACCGAATGCTCTTTCTTTTTTTGCTTTTTCTTTTTTTTAAAAAAACAAGTATACTTGCTTTCCCCTCCACAAATGGCTTACCAATGTAAAAGCAAGCAAAAAAATCAGCAATGGTCCAATGATTAAATGCAAGCCCAGAGATTAAAGAATAGCCTCAGAAGTATGTTGCTTCGTCTTTGTGAAATAAGACAGGCTGGGAGGTGTTCTTTGTGTTATTTACTCATGGGGAGAGCTGAAATCACCCATGTTACATGCCCTTGCTCTGAACACGGGGGGATTCAGACGCAAGGCAAAGAAACAGAACTGAGTCAACTCTTCTAATAACCAAGTAGCATTAGACAGAACAGCCAGCCGCAGACAAGACTGTGAATACGTAAAGCTCTTTAATCAACTCCAGAATTCTAATTCAAGGTATTTTATTAAATGATTCAAGATAAAGGTGTAAGAGATATCAGAAACTGTACAAAAGAAAATAAGCAGTAATTTTCCAACTAATCTTTCCTCTAATAAAGTCCCTACATTAGTGCACTGATGTTATGTGCAGTCAGGTGGAGCTGAATTGAGCGAGCTGAGTTCTCTCGGGCAGCAGAGACACACTCAAACCAACCCGGTTTTCATGTTGTGTGACAGAAAAGTGATGATTCCTGGATCAACCACCTAGTCCAAAGCGGACATGGAGGTATGGAATGCCACCATGTAGACTGGAACCCATGGAGATGGGTGCTTAGCAGCAGCCCTTCACAGAAATCAGGGAAGGAGGGGTTTAAATTGGGGAAGAACTCCTTTTGGGTTCTTGCTAGATGGGTTTAACTAAATGGGAAAGCATCCCATTCAAGTAAAATGCAGCGCCTATACAGGCGTAGGCAAACTTGGCCCTCCCGATGTTTCTGGCCTACAACTCCCATGATCCCTAGCTAACAGGACGAGTGTTCAGGGATGATGGGAATTGTAGTCTCAAAAACATCTGGAGGGCCAAGTTTGCCTATGCCTGGCCTATAAGCACCTAAATTATTGTTATTGAGAACCAGGTGGAGGGCCTTCTCGGTAGTGGTGCCCACCCTGTGGAATGCTCTCCCATCAGATGTTAAGGAGATGAGTAATTATGTAACATTTAGGAAACATCTGAAGGCAGCCCTGTATAGGAAAGCTTTTTAAGGTTTAATGTTTTACTATGAAATGCAGCTAACAATATCCTTTCCCTTCCTCCCCCACAACAAACACTCTGTGAGGTGAATGGGGCTGAGAGACCTCAGAGAAGTGCGACTAGCCCAAGGTCAACAGCAGCTGCATGTGGAGGAGCAGAGATGCGAACCCGGTTCACCAGATTACGAGTCCACCGCTCTTAACCACTACATCACACTGGTTCTATCGATATATGCCGGAAGCTGCCCAGAATGTCTGGGGCAAACCAATCAGATGGGCGGGGTACAAATAAACCATCATCATCACCCTATGTTTTGACTGGTAGACGATGAGTTTTCTTAAAAAAACAGAGTTTTGGACCTTTGGTTTTCATCACATATGGCAACTAGTTGCAATTATTTGGTGAAGAAAAGGTATTGTTCATGTGCTCCACAACGTTCATAGTTAATTCTTGGGAAATTATGGAAGCAGATCCCAAGGTGAAGCCTTGAAGAGCTGTGGTTCATAGCAACACTGGGAGCTGTCCTCTAGCAGATCAGACTATTTGTCCATCTAACCTAGTACTGTCTACTCTGACTGACAGCATCAGCAAGGGTCTTGCCCAGCACTCCCTATGTGATCCTTCTAACGGGAGATGCCAGGAACTGAACCTGGGACCTTGTGAAACATATGCTCTGCGACCAAGTTATTTCAGGAATAATAATAGCGCCTCTGTCCATTAGAAATGTATGTGTGTGTTTGTGTAACTGCTTTTCTACCAAATATGACACCCCTAATAATATATGCAGGGACGCGGGTGGCACTGCGGGTTAAACCACCGAGCCTAGGACTTGCTGATCAGAAGGTCAGTGGTTTGAATCCCCGCGACGGGGTGAGCTCCCATTGTTCGGTCCCAGCTCCTGCCAACCTAGCAGTTCGAAAGCACATCAAAGTGCAAGTAGATAAATAGGTACCGCTCCGGTGGGAAGGTAAACGGTGTTTCCGTGCGCTGCTCTGGTTTGCCAGAAGCGGCTTAGTCATGCTGGCCACATGACCTCGAAACTGTACGCCTGCTCCCTCGGCCAATAAAGCGAGATGAGCGCCGCAACCCCAGAGGCGGTCACGACTGGACCTAATGGTCAGGGGTCCTTTTACCTTTTTAATAATATATGTACTGGGTATTTGTTTTGCACATTTCAGATTTTCTCCTTTGAAAATACTGTAAAATTGTGGGGTGATCTTATTCATCGTGTTGTGGTGGGGCAGTGGAGAGATTAAAACTATTTGTCAAATGCAGACACGTAATATTTTAACATATGGAGCATTTAACAAATTAAAGATCCACAGTAGCCAGCGGAGTTCAAAGAGCCAAAATCTAAAACCTAGCCTGGCAGCTGCTTTTCCTAGACGAGCAAAGGCTGAGTTACTGTGATGGAATTATCTTGCTTCGCTTTGGAAATGTGCTGGAAGGGAAGGGCCCATTTGCACAGTTTGTAACTTCCACTGGAGAGGAACTGCACTACCTTTCAGTCTGGCTCATTGACTTGCTAACACTCTGCAGGTTTTGGGTGTGAAGCAATTCCTCTGAGGTCAGTGGGAAGAATGCCACCACTTATGGTAATTAGACAGGTACAAAGTACAGCAATGGCAATTCTCCTAGACTTAAAAGAGGAGCCAACCTCCTTCCATGGACTCCTGGAAGCAGCAGAGAAAGGACTGCTGCTGCAATGTTAAAATCCATAGCAATGGGTATCGTGGTGGTTGAATTGGTTAACTGAGGCTGGTGTGTTGCATTGAACAGAACACCAGATTTTGCTCAGAGATACCCAGGTCAAAAATCCTCCCTCATTGCTGACCTTCCCTGGTGGACCTTGAACTGGTCCCCATTGCTCAGTCTAGCCTTCACCACAGGGCTGTTGCGAGGATATACCGTATTTTTGGCTCTATAAGACTCACTTTTTCCCTCCTAAAAAGTAAGGGGAAATGTGTGTGCGTCTTATGGAGCGAATGCAAGTTGCACAGCTGTCCCAGAAGCCAGAACAGCAAGAGGGATTGCTGCTTTCGCTGTGCAGTGATCCCTCTTGCTGTTCTGGCTTCTGGGATTCAGCATATTATTTTTTCTTGTTTTCCTTCTCCAAAAACTGGGTGCGTCTTATGGTCCGGTGCGTCTTATAGGGTGAAAAAGACGGTAATTGGCACAATCACAAGCATATCACCCTAAGCTGCTTGCGGGAAGTGAAGGAACACATAAGCAATATTTAAATAAAAAGCTACGGCCACTGATCATCTCCATATACACAAGGAACTGGAGAAGAACAAGGCAGGCTGACGGCAAAGGAGAAGGAACGTTCTCGCGACAACATTTTAATTCATTTGTGAGGTATTCAATTTCAAATAAAATCACTGCTTGATGCTTGCAATAAAAGTTTCCAGTCTGGCTGCTGTCCCAGCTCAGAGACTGATAAATTCCAGTCCAGTGCAGGAAACTGTTTTGCTATTATTAATAATGCTCGAAGACGTCCTCACTGATTATTCCTATTAATAAAAGGCTCTCGGTGATTTGATCAGCCTTTCTGAGCATGTAATGCTAACTGACAGCTGTTTTCCTCTCTCAAGTGCTTTTCCTTCCGTATGTTTTTCCTTGGTGTCCCCCTACCTATTCCTTTGGCCATCGCCTGCCGTCACAGAGACTCACGATGTTCTCTCAATGAGTTGATAGCAAAACCATCAATATCTGCTCCCTGGGCACTCCTTCTCCCTGACTTCCTTCGGGAAGCAACGGACAAGCTAAGCAAATTCCTGAAACTTACCACAATGCAGGCTAGGGGCTCTGTCTGCTTAGCAACTTCAAAAAGCGACTGCCAACAAGGAAGGCTGCTTTGTGGTCTATTCGCCGCTGCTGCACTAGAGTGCTTCCCACATATTAACTATTCAGTTGCTATTTGCTACGGGAAAAGCTATTCCCATTTATTCTATCCCACCGCTGTCTTCTACTTACTGATGCAATGGAAGCCAGTGATATGTATCTTGCAGACAAAGTGGGCTTCTGCGTTTGAACCCAGGACCAAAGAGATATTGGGGGGGGGGGGTTAGATAAGGTGTGCCACTGCCACCTCTGCCCACCCTGGTTAGACTTCTGGTTTTCTGTTTATGGGCTGCATCAGACCGCCAGGGGGGTGGGGACTGCATGAGACTGAACACCATATGTAAATAAGAAGAGAAGTCAAAAGCCCCCCTACATATAAAGTAAAGGGACCCCTGACCATGAGGTCCAGTCGTGACCGACTCTGGGGTTGCGGCGCTCATCTCGCTTTACTGGCCGAGGGAGCCGGCGTACAGCTTCCGGGTCATGTGGCCAGCATGACTAAGCCACTTCTGGCGAACCAGAGCAGCGCACGGAAACGCCGTTTACCTTCCCACTGGTGTGGTACCTATTTATCTACTTGCACTTTGACGTGCTTTCAAACTGCTAGGTTGGCAGGAGCAGGGACCGAGCAACGGGAGCTCACCCCGTCGCAGGGATTCAAACCACCGACCTTCTGATCAGCAAGTCCTAGGCTCTGTGGTTTACCCCACAGCGCCACCTGCGTCCCTTTCCTTACATATAGACAAGGCTTATATGTGCAACTTTCACCGCCACTAGCCTCATGTGGAATGCTCAGCCATGAAATCTCCTCACCAACAGTGGTTTCTACCCCCAATATGCCATTTGTGTGAATGAAGAGTTTTTGCACAGGTAGTGGCAATGTTGGTCGGAACCCAGACTCCTGTTTTTGCACTCCGGAAGCCAGGATTGCCAGTTTTGGTTGAGAGAGTGAATTGTGGATTATCGCTATCGTGGCGTGCAATGGTATTTACTGGGGGAGAGGAACAGGAATAGTTAACTGTTTCTTTGCGTGAACCAGCTGCCCACAGGAACACCACTTGGAATTTCTTTGTTAAAAGAAATTTTGCAACCCAGTAAAAATTATTTTTTAAAAAATTGGCACCCCAAGAAAGCAAGCATTTGCATCAGCATTGTGGCTGTTATTTGAAGCGAGAAGCTTGCTGTGCAGGTCTCTCCATACTTCCACCAAACACTCCAGCTGGCATTTGCCATAACAGAGAACAGTGCGCATCCGTGGTCAATCTGTACATATACAAATGGTTTGGCATGTGCAGCAGTCACCAAAATAGCCTCCACACAACAGCTGTTTTGCTTTGTATGAAGTGGACCCATGACACAGAACACCCACAAGAATATACCCCAATAACAGAAGTGCCATGACCCGCAGGCGTGATGGTTGCATGCACCATCGACCATCACTTGGCGCCAGCCATGCTGGTTATGCGCAACAAGAAATGCCATTGCAAGAGCCTCAGTACAGATTGTTGCCTTTTCAACTTGCCTAGCCTCCTGCACAGAAATGAGTTTTTTTGCTTCCTCCTATCAAACCTCTATAGATGTCTGGCATGTTGACTTACCCATACAGTTCTCCAAGGAGGTATCAGTGCCTATCCGGACATCATCAATGGCAATCTCACCCGAATGTCCTTTGCTTATAATTCCCTCGAACACAATCTAGGAGTGAATACAAACAGAACAGTGATTGTTATGCTTCCAGTCCAAACAACTGTTGAATCCTTTTTTTTTTTTTAAGGATATAAGGTAAAATATATTGAATCCCCTTTGCGAAGTTTTTGGCTTTATTTAGCCAGCTTCTGAGTGGCAATGGAAGTTGCACCACTTCTGCAAAAAACCCACAACTTATTCTGCCTTCACTCCCAAAACAGCCGCAGTTGAAAAGGGGAAAGCAGTTTAGTTGCCCAGCTGTCTTAAGATGAACTCACAGTTACTTCTGGATTTGACCTGCAAGTGTCTGAGAAGCACACTCAACAGTTACTAGGTGTCTACAACATGCTTAGTCACCATCTCTTTCCCTTTCTTACCCTCAAAACACTTATAGAGGACATAATGTATAATGACTGAAAATTCCATGTTGCATCTTTCCTCCGATACACAAGGAGCCCCACTTGTTGGTCTTGCACCAAAGAGCCGGCCAAACGCACGGGAACCTTGAATATAAGCTTGGTAAGATGACGCAGTCACGAAATTAAAAGATGCCTGTTTCTTGGGAGAAAAGCAATGACAAACCTAGACAGCATCTTAAAAAGTAGAGACATCACCTTGCCAACAAAGGTCCATATAGCAAAACCTGTGGTTTTCCCAGTAGTGATGTATGGAAGTGAGAGCTGGACCATAAAGAAGGCTGATCGCCGAAGAATTGGTGCTTTTGAATTCTGGTGCTGGAGGAGACTCTTGAGAGTCCCATGGACTGCAAGAAAATCAAACCTATCCATTCTTAAGGAAATCAGCCCTGAGTGCTCACTGGAAGGACAGATTGTGAAGCTGAGGCTCCAATACTTTGGTAACCTCATGAGAAGAGAAGACTCCCTGGAAAAGACCCTGATGTTGGGAAAGATGGAGGGCACAAGGAGAAGGGGACGACAGAGGACGAGATGGCTGGATAGTGTTCTCGAAGCTACCAGCATGAGTTTGACCAAAGTGCGGGAGGCAGTGGAAGACAGAAGTGCCTGGTGTGCTCTGGTCCATGGGGTCACGAAGAGTCGGACACAACTAAACGACTAAACAACAAGAAGATGACACCAGATTATTCTGATTTATTTTTGCCTTTGGGTTCCATCTTGCCTTGCCTTTCCTCTTCTGTCTCGGTACCTCTCCCAACCAAGTCACTTGGAAGTGCAATAACATTAGTCCTAGGGTTGAATTCTGTTTCGTTTTGGGCAGTGGCAGGAGACATTGGCTACATAAGTGATAAGAGCAGCTTGCTCCCACTGGGAAGCCTGGCATGGCCTGCTTTGTTACCCAGCTGTAGCTTTCATTTCCCCGAGATCCAGAATAATAAGCTGAGGACCACCTGGTCCTGCACATTCCCCACCGACAGACTTCATGGAGGGACCTTTGGCAAACAAGCAGGAGCTTCAAGGACAGACAGTTGCCAAATCAGATCCAGAATGTCTTGCCTGGGCCCAGGGCCATCTCTTAGCAATTCTCACTGGCTACTAAGAAGCAGAGCTGTTTGAACTCCATGCTAGGTAAAGGTAAAGGGACCCCTGACCAGTTGTGACCGACTCTGGGGTTGCGGCACTCATCTCGCTTTATTGGCTGAGGGAGCTGGCATACAGCTTCCAGGTCATGTGGCCAGCATGACTAAGCCACTTCTGGCGAACCAGGGCAGCGCACGGAAACGCCGTTTACCTTCCCGCCAGAGCGGTACCTATTTATCTACTTGCACTTTGATGTGCTTTCGAACTGCTAGGTTGGCAGGAGCAGGGACTGAGTAGCGGGAGCTCACCCCATTGCGGGGATTCAAACCGCCGATCTTCTGATCGGCAAGTCCTGGGCTCTGTGGTTTAACCACAGCGCCACCCGCGTCTCCATGCTACACAAATCCAAATTCTGGTACTGTATGTGGAAATGCAAACTCGGCATGGGGTGGGGGTAGGGTGAAACAAAATTAATTCCATGCCCCGGCTAAATTATGCAACTCACTGCAATGTATGCAAATGCGCTTGTCAGGTTTAATTTCCATGCTTTATTCTCAAGCTGATAATTGGCGTTTTTACGGGATTTTCTGGCAAGTAGCAGTGCGAGGAACAGAAAGACAATCTGGGTAAACGGGAGGCAGTAAGGGAAAGGGGCGAGGATAACATGCGTGAAGCAGTGTGGTACAGGCAGACAACCATGCAGGACACAGTAGGTCTGACCCATGCATGATCCAGATACAGTGGTGCCTCACAAGACGAAATTAATCCGTTCCACGATTCTCTTCGTCTAGCGGTTTTTTCGTCTTGCGAAGCAAGCCCATTGACGGCTTAGCGGATTAGCGCTATTAGCGGTCTAGCGGCTTTTAGCGATCAGCTGAGAGGCGGCTTAGCGGCTTAGGAAAGGGGGGGGAAAGTGGAAAAAAACCGCGGGAACTCGCAAGATTTTTTCTTCTTGCAAAGCAACCCCATAGAGAAATTCGTTTAGCGAAGCGCCTCCAAAACGGAAAACCCTTTCGTCTAGCGGGTTTTCCGTCTTGCGAGGCGTTCGTCTTTCGGGGCACCACTGTACGTCTGATGTTTCCTCAGCGCAGATCCACTGTTCAGACTTAAACTGTTTATAACTGTTCTGTTCCCAGGAAACCCTGGAAATTGTAGTTCTCTGAAGGTGGTGCTAGAGATCTCTAGCAGATGATTCAAAGCATCCTCATAAACCATAAATTCTAGGAATCTCTGGAAGGGAGAACCATGATTGTTAAAGTAGTACTGTATTTTTTGCTCCATAAGACTCACTTTTTCCCTCCCAAAAAGTAAGGGGAAATGTGTGTGGGTCTTATGGAGTGAATACAGGTTGCACAGCTATCCCAGAAGCCAGAGGGATTGCTGCTTTCACTGCGCAGTGATACCTCTTGCTGTTCTGGCTTCTGAGATTCAGCATATTATTTTTTCTTGTTTTCCTTCTCCAAAAACTGGGTGCGTCTTATAGAGCGAAAAATGCGGTATATAAAACAGATTTAAATTTGTCACATAGAAAGGGCCACAAATATTTCAATCACCCTAAGCAGATTTTCTTAAGAAATGTTCAAATCAGCTCTGGAACTCAATTTCCGTGTTGGATTTTGAATATAAGAAGCAGAGACAGTGTTTTAGTTTTCTTTCCTAAATTATCTATTTGTACTCGGCTTCTGCTGTCATATAAGGCGTCTGAGCAGTAGAAGCTCATTTCGCACAACCCTACGCCCCAAATCGAGGAAGTGCTAATTGCTTCCATCCTTCCTCCAAAACAGCTTTCTCCCTCTTTAAAAAACAACAGCCCTCAAAACAGCGTAGACAAGCTCTTACACAGCCCTTTTCCTATCTGCAACGTGCATTTGTGCTTATCCCTCATGAGTTTTCCAGTTCCCTGACGGGACTACCTGATAATCATCTAAGAGAAAATGGGTGGGAAAAAAATATTTGCAGAGGAGAGATTTTAGGAACATAAAAGGCAACCGTATGAACAAAGACCTAAATCTATGTATAAAATAGGCAAATTCTGAATAACAAATACAGTGTCATTTAGTTACTATAGCAACATGGAAAAACACAATGAAGAAGAAAAGGCCCTGCTCAACAACGTTCTCTAATGATGAATGAAATGGGTTCTGTTGAAGTGCATGAAATGAGAGCACAGCAGAAATACCCACTTGAATCTTGAACCAAAATCTCCAAGCTCACCTGATATGCCATATCGTAGCTGGGCAGAAGGATCCGACCTTCTCGCCACTCGTCCCCTTGGTCTTCCCGGATGATCCACAGTGGCTTGATCTCATGCATGGCTTCCCGACGCACCTGAAGCATCGCTCCGAGGCCGGATACCTGGTATCGGAACATCATGCACACGGCACTCCTGGGCAAGAAGACCCTGGGGCTGATGAGACGGGCATGTTGCTTTTCTCGCCTCGCACTGCTCTGCAGTCTCAAATAGTTCTTGCCATCTGTTGAAGGAGGAGGTTGATAATAAACTAGCTAAACCAAAGAGGTAACAAGCTTACTGTGTTGCCCTGTAATAACAGGAGCAATCTCTACGGTTCACAACTCCTCCCATTGTGGACCTCTTTTCTTTCATTTTTTTGGGAGGTTTTTTTTTTTTTTTTAAATCAATTTTAAAAGCAAACAAACTATTGACATGATTGTCCTCACCTTCTGTTCCGTACACCAATACAGTGGTACCTTGGTTTGCATACGTTGGTGTTATGTACTGAAGTTCTCACCGTGGGCCAGCAGGGGGATACTGTAGATAGTTATGCGAATGAAGGATCGAAAGTGACGTTCAGTGATTGGATAGTTTTAGAAAGTTGCTACAGTATAACATACTGGAGCTCTATATAAGCAGGCTGACTGAACCCTTCAGTCAGTTCTGTTCTGGCCTCTGAACTGTTTGAAGAATCACTGTGTTGTCTGATATGTTCACCCACAACTTAACAGTTTTGGATTACAAACATGTCAAACACGGAAGTGCGTGTCCCGTTTTGCAACCTATTTTTTGGATTACAACCTTTTATTATTATTATTACGAACAAATTTTTTTGGAAGGCCCCATTGGCGAAAGCGCGCCTTGGGTTACAACCTGTTTTGGTTTACAAATGGACCTCCGGAACGGATTATGGTTATAAACCAAGGTACCACTGTATTCACTTATTCAAGACCTGTTCGTAACTTTGTGCGTAGCCCCTTACAAAGATGTCTTTAAAAGCCCCACATCTGTCCTTGTCCAGATATTGCAAACCACAGCACAGTCAGTAGCGCATCGAGGAGAGCATATTAACCGCAGCTTACAAAAATAACACCACTAAGAGCAGCCCACTTATCACTGGGGAAGGAAACAGGAGCGGGCTGCAAACGAGGTACAACGCAGAAAGCCCACAGAGCAGGAAAGAAAGAAGCCATCGCTCATTACGAGACAAAATATGGAGGATTTCACGGTTGACATGAACCAGAAGAGACACAGGAGCACAAAAAGGGAGGTAGTCTCAGCATACTTGGACCAAATAGCTAGCACACAGCAAAAACAAGGTCAGAGCGAAACATGCTACTTCAGCACATTGTCATTTGCCTCCTTGAAGCCAGGATCTCTCGCCTCCTATTTTGTTGTCCTGCTCTTGATTCCTATCAAGGTGTGTTGCCTACAGTTACAATGCAGATTCCAATTGTACCTAAGATCCTATCTATGGGGTGATCTAAAGGAGGAAAGAGTTCCTGCAGCAGCTGTGCAAAAGAGGAGATTTTAACAGGATACATTTGTCATGCAAAAGGGACACGGGTGGCGCTGTGGGTTAAACCACAGAGCCGAGGACTTGCTGATCAGAAGGTCGGCGGTTCGAATCCCCGCCATGGGGTGAGCTCCCGTTGCTCGGTCCCTGCTCCTGCCAACCTAGCAGTTCGAAAGCACGTCAAAAGTGCAAGTAGATAAATAGGTACCGCTCCGGCAGGAAGGTAAACGGCGTTTCCGTGCGCTGCTCTGGTTCGCCAGAAGTGGCTTTGTCATGCTGGCCACATGACCCAGAAGCTGTCTGCGGACAAACGCCGGCTCCCTTGGCCTATAGAGTGAGATGAGCACTGCAACCCCAGAGTCGGCCACGACTGGACCTAATGGTCAGGGGCCCCTTTACCTCTTTATTTGTCATGCAGGGATTCAAAAAGCTTTACCTTTTAACATTCCCTCTTCTAAACAACCATTAAAAGTCCACAAACCCTATTCTCCTTTGAAACAGCAGTGTGGCATTGTAACACACTGTCTCCAGCTCCTGCACTCAACATGGCACACTAATGTTTGAGGGAAGATGCAAAATATTAATGCAAAATTGGTTTCTAACCTTCTTGACCAGCAACAAAACTCCTTTGGGCTTTCCTGCATCTTCCAGCACCAAAGGAGTTGGCAATATCTGGCAGCTGGAAGCCAAATCCTACAAACCTACCTACACCTCTGCTAAAGCAAAGGATTACTTACATTGTAATAGGTCCGGCCAAGGCTCCTATATCTTTAACAGCTGTGCAACAAGCAGAAATTCGGTTTCTGAAGCTTTCTCCATCACTCCATTTGCACATGGGGAAAAGTTCACCTAGTCAGTTTCTGCTTGTTGCATAGATATTAAAGACATGGAAACCTTGGGAGGGAAACAGATTCTGCATGCGATTCTACATGCTGGAGCTGACTGAAAGACAAATCCTTAGACAGAGCAAGTAGATATACATAGGATCAGGCTGTAAAAAAACAACAGTCTTCAATTTTTGAAAACATCAGTGTTTTGAGAAAATATGGCGCCCAGAAAATATGGCCCAGAATATGTCATTATAATTAATGGAAGAAATTGAGATATGTGTACCACACAAATTATGATGCATATGTTGGGCTTAATTTATTCAAGTCTATTAATTACGTATTTACTATTTATGACTCTCTAACCTGGTACATTAAATTATTATCAGATATATGGTAAAAAGAACCCTCCAAAATGGTCACTAATACTTTGCGTGGAGGGCTTTGTGAAAAGGGTCCCATATCTTGCAATAAAATCGCATCTCTTAGCCTGCCAAGTTCAAATGTTTCTCGTCTTCCCTCTCTCTTAATATTCAAAAGACAATGGGCCACTAAATAATAATAATAATAATAAATAATAGATTTTATTTATACCCCGCCCTCCCCAGCCGAAGCTGGGCTCAGGGCGGCTAACAACAATAAAAATAATCCAACATTCTAAAAACCTTTCATTATAAAAATTAATTAAAATCAAATTGATGGCAACCATTAAGCAAAATTTTGTGCAGATTGCCAGAGGAGGGGGTCAGGCTGTGCCTTGGCCAAAGCCCTGGTGGAACAGCTCTGTCTTGCAGGCCCTGCGGAAAGATGTCAAGTCCCGCAGGGCCCTAGTCTCTTGTGACAGCGTGTTCCACCAGATCGGGGCCACAGCCGAAAAAGCCCTGGCTCTAGTTGAGGCCAGCCTAACCTCTCTGTGGCCTGGGATCTTCAGGATGTTTTTATTTGCAGACCATAAGTTCTTCTGTGGGACATACCAGGAGAGGCGGTCCCGTAGGTATGAGGGTCCTAGGCCGTATAGGGCTTTAAAGGTTAAAACCAGCACCTTAAACCTGATCCTGTACTCCACCGGGAGCCAGTGCAGCTGGTATAGTACTGGATGAATGTGATCTCTCAGCAAAGACCCCATAAGGAGTCTCGCCGCGGCATTCTGCACCCGCTGGAGTTTCTGGGTCAGTCTCAAGGGCAGCCCCACATAGAGCGAGTTACAAAAATCCTGCTTCTATTCCCCCAAGACTGGCATCTTCCATCTCAAGAGCTTAGATTATTTTCTGTATTTTCCCTCCCTCCTCCTGTTGCTTATACAGTGGTACCTCGGGTTACAGACGCTTCAGGTTACATACGCTTCAGGTTACAGACTCCGCTAACCCAGAAATTGTACCTCGGGTTAAGAACTTTGCTTCAGGATGATAACAGAAATCGTGCTCTGGCAGCAGCAGGAGGCCCCATTAGCTAAAGTGGTGCTTCAGGTTAAGAATAGTTTCAGGTTAAGAACAGACCTCCAGAACGAATTAAGTTCTTAACCAGAGGTACCACTGTACTTCACACCATTCTGAATGACCTCAAGTTGTTTTTGTAATAATTTAATTTAAAAATTTGAGAATCAAACATACTAAAACATAGTTGGTAACTTGCATATGAGTTTCGGTTTGAACCCAACCTGTTGGTTAAAATAATAATAATAATAATAATAATAATAATAATAATAATAATAATAATTTGTACCCCGCCCATCTGATTGGGTTGCCCCATCCACTCTGGGCAGCTTCCAGCATATATAAACACATAGCAAAACATTAGACCTTAAAAAGCTTCCCTATACAGGGCTACCTCCAGATGTCTCCTAAATGTTATCTCCTTAACATCTGATGGGAGGGCATTCCACAGGGTGGGCACCACTACCAAGGCGGCCGCCATAAATGTCTTGCCTGTGGGTTATGAATCCTTTTTGTTTGTTTTATATCTTGCACAAGCCAGTATTGGGAGAGACTAGTCTCCAGAATATCCACTGGCTGTACGGAAAGGCGGCAGATTACATTGACTGAGACAGATCAGTAAGGAGAACGTCTATTTCACCAGCAGCCATAAGCATGGAAGTCGGCTGATTAAGACACCGAAAAGCTTAAGGCAAAAGATTGACATAATTAGGACAAGTGAAAGTGCTGTAATCGGCAGGGGAAAATTGACTCTGTAATCATGACATTGGTGGTGGTGGTGCTCATATTTATTCTGCCTCAAATTTGCTCCGCTTACGAGTCAGTAGCTGATCCCGACCCCTTGCCAACATTGCATGAACGAGGAAGGCAAGATGGGAGGAAGGAACCTCTCCCTGCCACTTGTGGTCTCCCCCCAACCCACTCCCATCACCGGCAGCAAATACTTTGCAATCAGAGCCTGGCTGACAATTTCACTGATGATACACGAGGGAGAATGAAGCTCATCATCTTTCCCTTTCTCTATCTCCCCACTTCTTCATATTGCAGACGACTGGCCACCCCGAAGCATAAACAGCGTGGGGAAGGTGTTGCCATCTTTGATCTAAGTAAAGGTGATTCAATCAGGTGAAGCAGGGGTTCAGGGCGAAACGGGGCTGTTTTTAGGTAAAACAACTCTGTCCCCTCTAGTAGCCATGGCCAGTTGGCCATTGTTTCTCCACAATGTCCCTTAAAAAAACAAGTAGGCAGAGGCCTGGTGACATGGGAGGTGTGTATTGTTGAACTTCTGCCCAAAAGTCCTGCCAGAAAACAAGATAGCAAGCCAAGGGGAGGAGATTTGAGGAAGCATGTCTAGGTGGTGGACTGACTGAAAGTAATTTGAATTTGACTTGTCAACGTTTGAAATAGGAATAGCTGCCGATCGTGCAGTTGAGCCTGGGGCAGCAGAGACTCTTTGCATTACTGAAACTGCTATTACAATTAAAAGGAGCGTGTGTCCCCCTCAATTGTTGACCTTGTATACACACTGGACACAATCTAGTACAAAATTAGATGTGCTTAAGCAAGTTTGAAAAGCAATGACAAACCTAGACAACATCTTAAAAAGTAGAGACATCACCTTGCCAACAAAGGTCCAGATAGTAAAAGCTATGGTTTTCCCAGTAGTGATGTATGGAAGTGAGAGCTGGACTATAAAGAAGGCTGATCATCAAAGAATGGATGCTTTTGAATTATTGTGCTGGAGGAGACTCTTGAGAGTCCCATGGACTGCAAGAAGATCAAACCTATCCATTCTTAAGGAAATCAGCCCTGAGTGCTCACTGGAAGGACAAATTGTGAAGCTGAGGCTCCAATCCTTTGGCCACCTCATGAGAAGACTCCCTGGAAAAGACCCTGATGTTGGGAAAGATGGAGGGCAGAAGGAGAAGGGGACGACAGAGGACAAGATGGTTGGACAGTGTTCTCGAAGCGTGAGTTTGACCAAACTGCGGGAGGCAGTGGAAGACAGGAGTGCCTGGCGTGCTCTGGTCCATGGGATCATGAAGAGTCGGACACGACTAAACGACTAAACAACAACAACAACAACAAGCAAGTTCAAATCAATTGGATCAAGGACAACTAACTAACTTGGTGTTGGGATGGAGTTGTCGCATCTTTAACTATCTTTGGTCGTAAAGACGAACAATTGTGCTTCTTTTCAGTGCTGCCAAGTGGCTAGTGTTGAACCTCGGAACGTTTGGTCTTAAATGTGATGCCTCTGCTAAGCAGGCAAATAAACACTGTCCTTATATTTATATTATTATTATTAATTAAATTTATATGCCACTTTTCATCTGAAGATCACAGGGTGGCTTACAGCATAAGAACAAAAAATGCATAATATTTAAATGAATTGGCTGTACGCTACAGAACCATGACCAGATTCAGAGACATTTTTCTTTTAATGTCCCACCATGCTGAGTGAGACTTGCTTGACTCCTCCAAGCCATCCTTCATATGCTTGTCATGCATTCTAAAGGCTATGGTGTCTTCTGATAACTTTGTTTTCTTATTTTATTATTTTCACTCCAACTCATCTGCAGGTGAATTTCAGACAACAAATTTTCTTAACGAGATGGATTTTATTTCTTTTTGCAGTTGATGCTTAGTAAGATGGAACTAAGAGGAACCGCGTTAACGTGTTCAATGCCTGGTACTCATGTTGTCAACAATCTAGATCTTCAGCAAGGCAAACCTGAACCCATCAAGTGGGAACTACAAATAATCATTGTTAAGTTGTTAAGACATTTGAATCCAAATAATCACCATATGATGAGATGTTAAGTCATCCAAATGGGCAACTTGCTTCAGCTGGGGTTGAATTCATATCCAGAAGAAGCTGATTCCATATACTCTTACCTAGTTCAATAAGCTGGATAGCTCATGGTAGATTTTGACTTGACTCAAGCTATTTTTCATAATTCCCTGCCTTCAAAAGTGAGTGACGTCTAGGCTGATGAGAGCTCAGATACCAAGAAGTACATTTTTCAAAGGCTCTTAGGCACTTATCTTCCAATGAAATTAATAGGTGTCAGACACTCGAGTGTCACTCTGGCATCAAAAAATTCTACATCCACGCAACTAGTATCATAATGTAGCCCTCTTCATTAAAAACATGTAATCAAAGTGTCACTGGATTTAGAGGAGCCGTATCAAGGGAATCAAATGAAATTTGTCAAGACTCTCCACCACTTCTGAATTTCCTGCCAGTAGGACCAATAGGAGGGAAACACTTCCAGGAGATTAGAGCAGCTGTGCAATAGTGGAACAGGAGACCATTCCCCAAAGCGTTTCTCTGTAGAAGCTATAGGCTACAGAGAAATTGTATTATGCTTGTCTACTATGCCCACTGACCATATCTACACTCATACCTTGGGTGTTGCTTTCTATGTGTACCAGAGGAGTAGGAAATGTCATCTGAATACACTCTTTACTCATTCAGATTGCAAAATGTTGCAGTGAGACAAAGATTCCTGGGGAGAGCATCAGCTGAGGAAGCAAGCACAACTTGTAGCTTGCTTTTTATTGTACTTTTTTTGCAACAAAAGGAAAGAAAAAATAAAACCAAACAATTGACCGCTGACATTAACCATAAGAACATTCTATCAATCCTAATTCAAACATAGTGATATAGGCAGCCCATATGTCCAAATAGGCATCTAAAGAAGATTAATGATTATAAACCATATGTTGAAACCTAGAAATGGCACATGAGATCCGCAGTAGTGGAGGGTGGGTGATTGTACCTTCCAGCTTTGCTGTGCAAGTCTCTTTTATTTTAAGATAGAATATCAGCCTTCCTAAGGAATGATTAAAACAAAAACAATAAAAAACCAAGCAGCAATCTTATGGTTACCTTGAGTACAAAACTGCTTTGCCAAGCAAGGCACAAATTTTGAAATGCTATGCTATGCTATGTTTTTTCTTAAATCCACTATCTAGTCATATCTTCGTTTCCTTGCTCCGAAGCTTTAAAAGCTATCTGCAATTCAATGAAGATTAGTCAAGCCAGACTGTTAGCTTCCTGCAGCAGAGTCCAACATTCTGTAGAGCGCTTAGCAAAACTTATATAATTCTCACGTTGTCACTACAAACGGTATCACCTATGTACATACACATAGCCACAGATACAGATGTTTTAGAATTAAAATGGTATCTGATGAACCCTTGGTCGAAAATTAACCACTTAACCTTTTGGAGGAAAATTAACTCATTGCGAATTGCTGTGAAAAACAGTCCAGCATCATCTCACAATTTTTGAGATCCACACGTTCATTACTTGATGGCTGGACCATTAAGCAACTTATGTGAATGCAGATAGAATACAGCAGAAAGAACTTTGGTATCACTAGACACAAAACTGCTCAGTAGATCATTTCGTATACCCAGCTACCAGCCATCATATGTAGAGCAATTCAGCATGCAGAAAGTAGATAAAAGGTAAAGGGATCCCTGACCGACTCTGGGGTTGCGGCGCTCATCTTTCTTTATTGGCCGAGGGAGCTGGCGTACAGCTTCCAGGTCATGTGGCCAGCATGACTAAGCTGCTTCTAGCGAACCAGAGCAGTGCACGTAAACGCCGTTTACCTTCCCGCTGGAGTGGTACCTATTTATCTACTTGCACTTTGACGTGCTTTCAAACTGCTAGGTTGGCAGGAGCAGGGACTGAGCAACGGGAGCTCACCCCATGGCGGGGATTCGAACCGCCGACCTTCTGATCAGCAAGTCCTAGGCTCTGTGGTTTAACCCACAGCGCCACCCACGTCCCTGATCAGGAGAAAGTAGAAGGGAGGAGGAAATTTGCCCCAATAGAACTTTTCCTTTTCCTTACTGTCCTGCAATTACTGTGGTGGTTGTGTTAACCCCTTCTAACAATTCACTAGATGATGAGTTCACTGGACAGCTGCTAGGAAAACCACTGTTTCCTCCAACAATGCTGGGGCACTAAGTAGAGCTCAAGCGTGGTAAGATAGTGTGTCTGACTTGTATCCTAAGTGTTGAACAATCTGAAGAGGAAATGTTGATGCACTTTTAAAAGTTGCACAAAGGGGAGAATTTTAGTGGGCGTGCTTCTCTTCCAGTATCGTTCTGCAGCATCGGACTGAAGTTCTCCTTACCATAAAGGTAAAGGGACCCCTGACCATTAGGTCCAGTCGTGACCGACTCTGGGGTTGCGGCGATCATCTTGCTTTACTGGCCGAGGGAGCCGGCGTACAGCTTCCGGGTCATGTGGCTAGCATGACTAAGCCGCTTCTGGCGAACCAGAGCAGCAAACGGAAACACCGTTTACCTTCCCGCCAGAGTGGTACCTATTTATCTACTTGCACTTTGACGTGCTTTCGAACTGCTAGGTTGGCAGGAGCAGGGACCGAGCAATGGGAGCTCACCCCGTCGCGGGGATTCGAACCGTCGACCTTCTGATCGGCAAGTCCTAGGCTCTGTGGTTTAACCCACAGTGCCACCCACCACCTTTACTATACTCTCACACTGTACCTGAATTTCAAAGCTCCATTCCTAGAACAGTCAGATGAGACAAGGCCAAGCATGTGGGATATAGAGTATTTGGAACTGGGGAGGCACCTGTGGCATTAAGGAAGGGGGAAAGGGGGCGAAAGAATATCTAAGGGCAGCCACAGGGATTGCAACTAACCTTAAATACAGATGTACACCTATCACAAAAAGATATCATATGGACACTAAACAAGAGAGAGGGTGTGTTTCTTTCTCCCCTAAAATGATTGATTTTGACTTTTGGGGCATCCCAAATGCTTTGATGGGCAGACGCTTATTCTTTGGGGAAGACAAGAGGAATCTGTACACAGCTGCGGATCTGGTTCACTGTGCTTCTGAGCTTCAGAATATACTTTGGAGAGGTGAGTACAGAACAGGCAGCAGGTATTACCTGCTCTCGTGTAATTTTAAGTATTAAATTGGTGGGTCTCTCGAATGACTGGAGGAATCTAATGAAAGCCTTGTGGCCAAATAAACAAGACCGGCCGCAGAGCTAATTGCCAAAGCAGATTGCCTCAGCCAAGCCATTCCAGTAATTCATATTTTTTTGACACAGCAAACGGAAAGATAGTGATCGGCACCAAAGGGAAGGAAGTACCTGAATTGAGGGGATGTGGGAGATTATTACTTTTTTTAAAAAACCTACCTGACACCGAACCATTTGAAGAAAGCATTTTTGCAGCAAGTTTCTGATCAATACCTCTGGGATCAGTAGCACATTTTAGCCCTCGGCTGACTCTTTGGTTTTAAAAGGTATCTGTTCTTAGTAAAGAGATAGCAAAAGCTTCCACTGAACTGGCACCCAATGTTCAAAAGGGTGATCCTAGGAACTGAGGGCAAACCAGTCTCAGATTTTCTGCCTGCTTCTGCAAGCTACACCTTCGTATGGAGATTGATGGGAGCATCTGGACCAGGGGTCAGCAAACTTTTTAATCGGGGGCCGGTCCACTGTCCCTCACACCTTGTGGGGGGCCGGACTGTATTTTGAAAAATATAAATACCCTGCAAGCTGGTCCCGCAGCTGCCTCCGGAGCCGGGGGAGGAACGCACTCTGCACGCGCTCAGGAGTGCGTCTTGGTGTCGCCTGCTCACCAGCATTGTTCACGAGTAGCAGCCGCTCCATTGGCCCGTCCCCGCAGAGCTCCCAGGCGGCCCATCGTCCAAGGCCAGGTTAGCGGACAGGCGGCACACAGATCACCCTCCAGCTGCTCCAGCGTGGCTGCCGAGCGCACCACCAGCAGCAGCACCAAGCTGGGCATCAGCAGGCGTGCCAAGCTCCGGCTGAAGCCCCGCAACGCGCCCATCACGATGCCCATGGCACAGCCCAGACCTGCTACCCACCCGCCGGACTCTCCTTCCATAGCCGCACCGGCTTTATCTCAGTGCGCGGGAGGCGAGTCTTCAGATTGGCTGCAGGAGCTTCCTGCAGCCAATCGGAAGTTGCGTCAGCGTCGCGGAAGTCTGTCCCCGTGCAGCAAGGCATCCGCTGCTTCTTTTCAAAGAAACGCTGTGCCGCGCTGGTTTAGATCAGCGAGGACTGACCGAGTGGGTGGCAGGGTCAGTGGTCTGAATTTACGAGCTTGCTGGGCCGCATCTGACCCCCGGGCCGTAGTTTGCCACCCCCTGATCTGGACAAAGCACTTTCTTAAAGATACAGTGGTGCCCCGCAAGACGAATGCCTCGCAAGACGGAAAACCCGCTAGACGAAAGGGTTTTCCGTTTTGGAGGTGCTTCGCAAAACGAATTTCCTATGGGCTTGCTTCGCAAGACGAAAATGTCTTGCGAGTTCTTGCGGGGTTTTTTTCCTTTCCCCCCCTTTTTCTAAGCCGCTAAGCCGCTTATCTGCTTATCCGCTAAAAGCCGCTAATAGCGGTAATAGCGCTAATCCGCCAATGGGCTTGCTTTGCAAGACGAAAAAACCGCTAGACGAAGAGACTCGCGGAACGGATTAATTTTGTCTTGCGAGGCACCACTGTATAGTAGATCGACTGGCTGACCCTTATGAAATACGAGTGGCTGGACTTTATCTCGTGCAACGTAACAGAAGTGTTTGATCGGTGGGCTCAGTGTCTGTTCCGGCCAGGTAAAGTCTGGGGGGGGGGGCATTTTTACACAGGACTCTAAAGCTGTTTTTGAACTGCTGCTCCACAATTTACACACATTTTTTAATTGTCCGGACAGAAGGAGGAAGAAGTGTACCCTCCAGCCGATGCTAATATTACAGAGAGAAGGTTCAAGGATCCACCGTTCCTCAGCTCCTTCCTCTGATCTTCAAAATGAGGACAACAGATCCATAACTCATGGATTCTGGCTGAAATCCCTGAATGGTTTTAATAATCTTACAAAACAATAAATACACAACAAGGCCAACTTAAGCTGGTGCTTTAAAAGTTATACCTTTTCTGTCTGTGTGGCATCCTTCTTAACCTGCAGTAGCCTTCCTTGGATAAAGATGGATCAGTCATCAATAAATGTGATATTTATACCAGGTGGGCATCTTGCCTCAAAGGGAAAACCTTCTCAATTCAGTTACCTGTTAATTTACTTGCCAAGTCATCACCATTTTATTTTCTAAATAAAAATCCATCTATCAGGCAAATCAATGAAGACTTACAGCACTGCAAGTCGGCACAAAATCAAGCCCTTAATCTAATTTAGGGGAGCCAGTAAGATGATCAGGCCCATCGCTTCAATCACTTTTAATTAAGCTTGCTTTCTCTGAACGGCAACTGCAGCTCCCACTAAGTTTAGCTGTGGTCCTTCTGTTACCATAACTTATTCCAATACCTGAAAGATCAGGCTAACATCCCTTGTTGTGTGATGTTCACACTAAATGCAAGCTGTCCTCCCTCTGCGAGGGTAAGTGGGGAGAACAGGGGTGAGATGCAAAACCAGCTGGGATAAGACAGTTATTAATAGCATGTGTGCTGATCACCTGGAAGAGGTTATGTTCCCAAAACTAGAAGGCATGGAAGAACATGGGCAGGACACACTAAAGAATGCCATGGGTCCCATATAGCCAGTGGCGTAGCATGGGGGTGCAGGGGGGGCCGGCCGCACCGGGCGCAACATCTGGGGGGTAGGGTTAGGGGGCGCAAATCCATGGGTTAGGGGGCGCAAATTACTTGCCTTGCCCCGGGTGCTGACAACCCACGCTACGCCACTGCATATAGCTACGGAGAGCTCTGTGCCTAGTATTTTTTTTACTGTCGTCCCCGGTTGTAAAACATCTAATTACCTAATGCAGAGGAAGAACTTCAGCTCTGCAATGTACTTTACAGTAATGGCTAGGAATGGGAGCCAGAAAGTCCTTGGCTCAAATATTGATTCAGCCATGAACTAGATGGCATTAGGCAAGCCACTCTCTCCCTACGCCCTTACCAAACTCCTTGCATCCCATGCTGTGCAATGCAACTTGAAGATAAGATCTACCTTATAAAATTATTATAAACAATATTGCAATGATGCATACAAACCCCTCTGAACCCCTCTAAGTACGCTATAAATGCCAATTCTAATAATACCGATAGTTCTTGCTGTTGCTATTACTACTACTACTACTGGGAGAAGAAAAGGCCAAGGAGTAAGGTAAAAGTAAAGGGACCCCTGACCATCAGGTCCAGTCGTGGCCGACTCTGGGGTTGCGGCGCTCATCTCGCTTTATTGGCCGAGGGAGCCACCGTACAGCTTCCGGGTCATGTGGCCAGCATGACTAAGCTGCTTCTGGCGAACCAGAGCAGCGCACAGAAAGGCCGTTTACCTTCCTGCCGGAGTGGTACCTATTTATCTACTTGCACTTTGTCGTGCTTTCGAACTGATAGGTTGGCAGGAGCAGGGACTGAGCAACGGGAGCTCACCCCATCGCAGGGATTCGAACCGCCGACCTTCTGATCAGCAAGTCCTAGGCTCTGTGGTTTAACCCACAGCGCCACCGGCGTCCCTCTAAGGTGTAAACCCTCCACAAATCCAGAGTGGAGTCCCCAAGATGGTTGGATGGCGCCTTGTACGCCTCCTTCCGGCAACTCCTGCAGCCAAGCTGGTGCCAAATGTTTTCCTTTGGAGTTGGACCATGTCAGTGAGGCTGAGAAGGTGGTCTTGTCATCTGGGCAGCCCAGGACCTCCATACACACTGCCCAGGCTTGTGCCCCAGGGAGGTCACTTTGTTGCTGCTAACGCAGCGGTTTGACTTCACCCCTAAAGGCGCACTCCATTGCCTCTCAAGGCAGACAGATGCCAACACCAACACAGCAAGCTGGCATCCATCTAACTAACTCAGTACTGTTTCCACAGATTGGCAGCAGCAACCCAGGGTCTCAGACAGGATTCCTGTCCTGCCCCACTTGAAAATTCCAAGGATTGAACCCAAGGTCATACAAAGCGTGTTCTACCACTGAAACTAATCCCCCAAATGACGATACTAATAATACCACTACCATTCGTTTTGAGGTCACACTCCATTTCCCACAAAATTCTGCCTAACTCTTAAATAGTAATACAATCTAATTCCCAGTATCCTCCTTGATTGTCGTCTTCTTCTTCTTCTTCTTCTTCTTCTTCTTCTTCTTCTTCTTCTTCTTCTCCTTCTTCTGTTTATTGAATTGATATACCACATAGAGCTCTTCTACTTCACAAGGAGAATTGCAGACTTTGAGAGACCAACTTCGATTCCACTAGGCACTCTTTCATTACAACTAAGAGTGGAATCTGTTTGCCTACGGAAAGCATGTGAAAATCCATAGGGAGAAAATGTTTGCAATCCCTCCTGGTGGCGTGAGGACTGAAGGTTGCATATTCTATTGCCTTGGATAACAGCTGGAGCTCTGATAGGATGTTGGGGGTGGGAGGGAGACGGGGGTGGGGTGGGGGCGGATATGAATGTATGAATGACCTGCCTGGCTCCCTTTTCACCAACAGGGGTCCCAGAATTTGTAACAAGAGCTTTCAGGAGGACGGCATGGAGATAATCTGTGAAGCTGGAGGTACAAGGAACGGGGGGCTAAAAAAGGAAACATGAAGCCGCCTGAAAGACTATCTTGGAAAAAGTGGAATGGAAGCAGCGTGTGTCTCGAGGAGTCATCCCCAATGTCAAAGGAGAGCTGGAGATGCACACGTACGCATGAAATGGAAACCAAAGGACATAGGTAGGCTGAAAGCTCTCTCCTATAGACTTCACCAGTCAAATGACAATTGCGGCACAAATTTTCCCTTCTCCATCTCTCCACACCTCATCTGCATTTGGTATGAGCTGCCTACTCTCCCTTTTATTTCTTTTAAAGCAGATACTTGTTTCGTATCGCTGGCTGTGAAGAATCCAGAGCGCTGTCTGAGTGCCTCTTAGAAGCAGACCATGTGCCTACAGAGTTTAGAAGAGCTCTAACCTGTAACTGCAGGACCTGTGACACTTAATAGAAGGGGGACCTTTAACACCTCAGAACCACAGCATCTGGCCTGGGCATGGACTGAAAACAGCTGCTGTCCTTTGCCCAATGGCTTAGCAGGGAAGGAGGGAGAGAGGGGGAAGTGGGGGTTACAAGATTTCAAGAACTCTCCAACCAGAAAGAACTTTTTCATCCTTTCTTGCCTGGGGCCTGATGCTGGTTTTATAGGCATGGAAAGGGGGTGACCAGAAAAGCCTCTGAAATATGTGAGAGTGTGAACTAGACAATATCACTATTCTTCTTCCAGCTAGCATAGTACAAGAGGTTCTTTTTATAACCTGAGGGAGCAGAAAGGCACATTGCCTTTCTAAAAAAAAATCTGCAAAAATGATCTAATAGTTGCAATGTAAATAGGAAAGCCTTCTGCCTACCGTTTCTTAAAACGAACAGCCTTTCACCTTGGCACCTTGCACCCTCCAAGCAAAATATGATGTGCATCATGTTATTACAACATGAAGGGACCCGGGTGGCGCTGTGGTCTAAACCAGTGTTCCCCAACCTTGGGCCTCCAGCTGTTTTTGGACTACAATTCCCATCATCCTTGACCACTGGTCTTGCTAGCGAGGGATGATGGGAGTTGTAGTCCAAAAACAGCTGGAGGCCCAAGGTTGGGGAACACTGGTCTAAACCACTGAGCCTCTTGGGTTTGCTGATTGGAAGGTCAGCGGTTTGAATCCCCACAACGGAGTGAGCTCCTGTTGTTCTGTCCCAGCTCCTGACAACCTAGCAAGCCACCACATGGTCTGAGGGACGGTGGACCAGCCCACGGCTGAAAAAGGTTGTAGGGCATCTGGCGAGTGGGGCTTGACGTGGGCAGGAGATCCCATCTCTTCCCTTTTCTGCTGCCCATTTCCCCCTCTCCTTTCCCCCTCCTTGCCACCCGCATGAAATTAGGCTGAGGGTCGCAGCCTTTGGGTCTGCAGGTTGTCCACCAAAAGGAACATGCATCAGGGGTGTGAAGACTCATAATTTGATGGTGCTGGCGTGACCCATTATGATGTGTCCCTTGCCAGAGGGAGGCTGTTCTGATGCAAATCTAATACATTCCCATTCTTGTGATACTGCTCTGAGACTCTTAAACAGGGATCAGCAAACTTTCTATTCATGTAAAAACACGCTGATTCCCAGACCATCTGCGGGCCGGATGGAGAAAGTGATTGGGCTGCATCCAGCACACAGGCCTTAGGTTGCCTACCCGTGCCCTACAACCACCAAAAGCAAATGGCCCAATAAATTGCTCCAGAAAAAAATGCTACAAAAAATGGTAGACCACATTGTGAGAAAATTCCACAAAGATTTGGCCTGGTGGTGGGAAGTGATGAGAAAAAGAAAAATCTCAGAAGTTGTTTCAGAAAACTATCTTCTGGGAAATTTTACACTGGATATAGCAGATGTTTTAAAAAATAAAAATGGAATAGAATTGAATGGATGAGTAGCAGTGTGGTTAGTGTCTCCCCCAACATAGATCCCATGCGCTGCAATGTGCTGGAAAGGGTTTTGGTGTATCACTCAAAGGCTGAGATGCATAAGGAGAACCTTCTAACTAAGCATACAGAATAATAATAATCTGTACCAGAGTAATCTAAAGCAAATTGCTTCTTTACCCAACATATGCAGACATAAATGCTTAAAGGGGTGGGGAGAGGGAAAATAATTAATTATAAAAAGTGTCCGGGGAGAGGAAATGGATTGAAAAATTGACTCTGAGTTATAAAAATAAGTAATTTTGGCGACCTTGCAGGAGGCTTATTATATTAAATAAACATTATTACAGCGAATGAGTTGGGGAGGGTTATGAAGTCTTGGGGTTGGCAGTAACTGTTCTCTCCTGTTGCCCGAGGCCCCAGTCATCCTCAGATATTAATCTTCTAAAGTACTCTAAATGCTGAAGAGATAAACACTTGAAATATGAAAATGGTTCTACGACCCCCTTCCCCCACAGCCATAGACACAGTGACCCTGTGTCAACCCGAGATATTTGCTAGAGGCCCAGACATCGTGTGCTTCTCTCTAAACCAGGTTATTCTTTAAGTGAGATGGTTGCTTCAAGGCTTAGCAGCAGCAGCAGCAGCAGCAACAACAACACTGAAAAACGTGTGCAAGAGTCAAGGCCAAGCCAGGAATGTGTGTGTTTTGTTACACACATACTCATCGGTTTTGCTATCAAGAGGGTGGGGATGGGGGACTATGAAGCAGGGGTGGAATAATACTTTTATCACCAAATAAACTGTGCAAAGGACACACACCGACCTCCCCACATTCTGGTACTTAACACCCCTCTCCAAGCCAAGCTCTGAAACTACTGGGGTGGGGGTCTTTAAGAAGCAGGGATTGGAGGATTGGGGGGGGGGAAGCAAATTTCACTCCTTTCCACTGCACACACTTCATTTACTGTTAAAAGCAGTAAACGCGCCCCCCCAAGCATATATAGTTTCACCCTTCATGAAGTTTGTAAGGGACCCATCTCCATGTGACATTTTGAAGCATACAGAGCAGTAAGCATTTTTGTTGTTGTTGTTTAGTCGTTCAGTCGAGTCCGACTCTTTGTGACCCCCTGGACTAGAGCACGCCAGGCACTCCTGTCTTCCACTGCCTCCTGCAGCTTGGTCAAACTCATGCTGGTAGCTTCGAGAACACTGTCCAACCATCTCGTCCTCTGTCGTCCCCTTCTCCTTGTGCCCTCCATCTTTCCCAACATCAGGGTCTTTTCCAGGGAGTCTTCTCTTCTCATGAGGTGGCCAAAGTATTGGAGCCTCAGTTTCAGGATCTGTCCTTCTAGTGAGCACTCAGGGCTGATTTCCTTAAGAATGGATCGGTTTGATCTTCTTGCAGTCCATGGGACTCTCAAGAGTCTCCTCCAACACCATAATTCAAAAGCATCAATTCTTCGGCGACCAGCCTTCTTTATGGTCCAGCTCTCACTTCCATACATCACTACTGGGAAAACCATAGCTTTATAGCGGCATATATGAAAACACACATGGACATAAAGCCATGTTGCGCAAATTGGTTCTTTGTATAAATCTTTTCATAGAAAAGACATAGGTGGCAACTGTCCCCAAATCCCAATTATTCAGTTTTCCCTACCAATGTATTGGATGAATGATAATTTTGTATGACATATTTTGACATGCATGAACCTTAGAAACCTCTCCGGGAAAAGGTTAATTTGGAAAGGACTGGAACAGAAGTCTGTATAGAGTTCTCTCCCCTCCGCCCCCTTGCCCAAGGCTCTGATATTTCAATTAAACACATTCAATTCTGCCCTCCCCCCAAGATCTCCAGAACCAGATCCCAGATTCACCTGGAAAGTCGATCACCCAGAAGCAGTGGGGATTTAGTTAGAAAACAAATCTTTCCTTCAACCACCGTGAAAGGGAATTCTGTGCTCAGTGGCATGTCAAGCTGTGTCCTGGTTAGGAGTTACTCAACGAGTGAATAAAGAATGATCTTGCTGAACTAATTACTACATAGAATACAAGATCGGGAGGCGGGTGGAAGTAAGGAAAATAAGGTTTTGAAGGTTACAATTGAAAAGTGAGCTTTTATTTTTATGCTAAAATTTCTTTTTTCTTTTCTTTTTTTTTTGTCTATGTTTTTCATGTTTTTCTTTCCTTTTTTTGTAATGTCTATGGAAATTTGCTTTTTTGTGTCATTTTGTGTAAAATGCAATAAAATATTATTAAAAAAAAAAAAGGAGTTACTCAACGAGAAGGTCAGACAAGCTTTCCTGAGAAATATCTTGCCATCACTGAACAACAGTCCAAGGCCAGTCCCCCAGAACCTTCAAAACCTTCTTCGAATGCACTGGGGTTCTTTGGCAGATATTTAAGAGCTCGTGCACCAGAAATGTTGCATGAAAAGTGTTCCTTGAAAACAAAGTTTGAAACGCACTGCTGCAAACAAAACAGCCTAACCAGCCAGAAGTCAAATTAATCAGAAGCGCTCTCCTTTATATACAAAACACACGTTCCCTTATTTCTGATCCGCCAAGCAGGAGGCATTTGCTATCCTCCCTTTCAAAAACCAGTCTTGTTATCTCCACCAACAAACAGCAATCAAGAAGAAACACCAGTCTGGTTCTCAAAAAATGCTGCCTTTTTAGTCAAGAAAGATCCACTGGAAAACTGAGGGGAATGAATTGGGTTCATCAAATTCCTGCGCTCATCACATACAGATGTTACAATGATCAGTACTAGTGTCTGCAGGCAGCTGGCGGGGTGTGTGTGTGTGAAATTAAGCACTGTGAAGGATTTCCCTAAACAGCAGGCCCACTCCTAGTATCCTTGGATCCGTGGTGTAAAATCTTAATGCATGTCTATGGAAACTAAGCAAGTCCAGGCAAGCATTTATTTGAAGCTAGCAAACCTCTCCTGTTCTTTCGCAGTCCCATTCTGGAAGTTTGCGGAACAGGGGAGCATCCGTCTAGTCTAGTGCAAGAAATGGTACCTCTTGGCAAACCTGGGTTTTCCTCATTGCACTAGAACTCATATTGCAATGGCCTTACTACAAACAACAACCCAGTACTTCAGTTCTTTTGCCCATGAGCCCGTGCCTCTGTCTTAGAAAAAGCGTAATATCTAATGCTAATTTCAGGAGTTTAGACCGCCCCCTGCCCCCCACTTACAGGCCCATGTTGAATTCCAGGCTTGGGGATAAATGTACAATCACATAGTGGAAAAGCTGCCCAGTTCCAATTTAGCAACTATAGCTGGAGAGAAGATACTAAAGGAGTTCAAATAACCGTGCCAAGTCCTGTGGCCTGAGTTAGAAAGTACCGGCCAGAGTTGCAAACTCTTCTAAATATTGGGAAATTCAGAGTGAGATATTCCAGCTCAAAGCTTTTCCAGAGCCATTTCAACAGAAAAGGCAGATAGTTCATTTTCTTTAGTTAGGAGAATACCACCATTCAACATGCAAGGTCGGGAAAGACTGCATATTATATTAAATTGAATACTGCTTGATGACAAAAGCACCATGTATGTGGACAGCTCACATATATCACCGTCATCTCTTTGACATGCAATGACTTAACTTGCAGCAAATTTGCCCATGTGTCAGTATTCACAAATGTGATTTCCTGGGAGGGCTGTACTATGTATTCCTCCCCCCCCCACCCAACATATAAAACTGAATGACAATCTCTGTCTGAAATCAGTGTGGCATCTCTTCAACCGCATAATAACTCAGAATCCCTATTCATAGAATTTTAAAGGTATGTCATATTTCAGGAACTTATTATTTTGTTCCATAGTTCGTGCATCATGCATTTCTTCCTTTTGGGATTACGTGAATTGGCTTACCCGGATAGGCCCCAATGCCTGGTCCTGAATGGCCAGTCCAGGTGTTTCTCGAATGAGAAATCCATGTAAATCCTGTAGATGTATCGTGAGTCCAACCACAAATATCTCCAGGAAGATCAAAGTTGCAGTTGAATCCCACAGGGATCTGGAAATCTGGTAACGAGAACAGAACAACATAAAAACAGGATTAAAGGAAGGCCAGTCACAGAGAAATGCTATTTAATAACTAACATAGTTGGCAAACCATAAATAGCTGAGGAAGTATGAAGTCTCTGCCATGTGTGCTTGCATGCTCTCTCTCTCATGATACTTTTAACATGTCTCATGTTTCGGCAGCTTTGGGAATCAGTCTTCTGTTCCAAATCATCAAAATGTACATGCCCACATCCCTCAGCTAAGTAAATATAAGAAAAAGCACCAAATGTTTTCATTCTCTCCTTATCCTCCAGAAAACCATACCCTTCCAAATGTCAAGGCTGTTCTCCAGCTGCCCTCCACCACTCTATTGTGGAGGAGAGAGAGAGAGAGAGAGAGAGAGAGAGAGAGAGAGAGAGAAGAAAGGAACAGCAATAAGTCTCAGTATTTCTGATTACTGAATAATGATCAAAACACTAAGATTCCAGCCCAAGATGGTAGCCTGAACAGTAGCAATTTTTGGAGCGCTAGAATCCTTCTTGCATCCTTGGTACCGGATCCTTTCTTGGGGGCGAATGTTCAGTCATTTCTGCGCATTATTTGTTTATTTGATGTCAGAACTGCCTTTGCTGTTTCTGTTTCTGCGTTCTGTTCTTCTTAGTCCACAAATCAAGTACGCAGAGCAGGACTAAGAGACAGCTAGTCAGACCGTGAGGAGGGCTATGCATCCAGAGACCTTGCAAGATGATGCAGTGGCACTTTTGCAAACTATTGCTGATGAAGGTGTCTGCGTCATGGTGGAGAGGACATGGGGGCCAGTAAAATGGAGGCCACCAAAAAACCTACAGGCACATAACACTGCTCTCAAGCCAAGTATTAGGAACAATTTCAGAACTTGGGGGTTCAGGAGCAAGGGGAAGAAGGGAACTCTAGCAATCTTCTCTGCGAGCTCCTGACATCGCTGAGGGCCTTTATAGTGAAGATTATCAGGTTCCGCACTAAAGAAGATCGCTTAAAGTGTGCAATGGGTAAGGATAAACCGAGCACCGGCAGAATCCTGACCTCTCCAGAATACGTGAAAGAGTTCGCTGAAGCCCAACATATGAAGGATAAAGCTGGTTCCTATCCATACTTATGCAGGTATGTCTTACATGAGTGAGAAATGCAAATGACTTGATCCTCCACAGATTTCAGGCTGGTTCAGTGCTCCTTGGTTAAGCAGAACATCTGTTTTATCTGCGTCAGCACTTCTGCCAGGTGTTTGCCTGTGTATATGGCAGGATGACTTGCAGAAGTGATCCAATATGGGATAGAAAGCTGTCCTTCAGAACTGGCCCTCCCATGAAGGATAGAACTGAAGGCCAAACCAGATGTGTACTTGTTAAGTAGCAGACAGCAGATGCTGCATTTTTCCTTAATAAATAACAGGGGTAGAGGACTCCAATTCTCACTGTGTAGACAGTGCAACTGAAGGAGGTCTTCCCCACTCTGGGGCTTGGAGCCTTAGAGGGGAAAGTCCTCATTTATACCAACGGGGACTTCTTTTCCATTCTAATCTCAGTGGGGGAGAATCTGAGTGAGAAACACAAGTTGTAGCTGCAGGCTATTTGGGAAGGACAAAAAAGAGAGAGAGTTCTACCAGGCCATGCTTGCAGCAAAGCAGATAGCCCTCCAACACTGGAAATCGCGGACCACACCAAACACAGAAAATGAGGTGCAATGCCTACCTAGTGCAAGAATGAAACCCTTCCAACTCAAGAGTTTGCTTTGCTGGACACCGTACGCAACCCTAATTTTATATTGAATGTATAAAATGGCTGCAGAGCGGAAAGGTATCTACTACTGCTAAAAAAATAAATTAAAAGAAAATTCAGTGGTACCTCGGGTTAAGTACAGTGGTACCTCAGGTTACGTACGCTTCAGGTTACATACGCTTCAGGTTACAGACTCTGCTAAGCCAGAAATAGTACCTCGGGTTAAGAACTTTGCTTCAGGATGAGAACAGAAATCGTGGTCCGGCGGCGCGGCGGCAGCGGGAGGCCCCATTAGCTAAACTTCAGGTTAAGAACAGTTTCAGGTTAAGTACAGATCTCCAGAACGAATTAAGTACTTAACGCGAGGTACCACTGTACTTAATTCGTTCTGGAGGTCCGTTCTTCACCTGAAGCACCACTTTGGCTAATGGGGCCTCCTGCTGCCGCCGTGCCACCAGAGCCCGATTTCTGTTCTTATCCTGAAGCAAAGTTCTTAACCTGAAGCACTATTTCTGGGTTAGCGGAGTGTGTAACCTGAAGCGTATGTAACCTGAAGCATATGTAACCCGAGGTACCACTGTAAAGGAATGAGTGGAACGAAGGGAGAGAAGGCACAGGATGGAGAGAAGGCGCTGAGAGTCTTTATTGTAAAAGACTATCTATCGATCATCTATCAATCATCTATCTATCTATCTATCTAATCATCATCTATCTATCTATCTATCTATCTGCTGCTGCCTCTCTGCTCTAAATAGATAGATAAATACATAGACAAACAAATAAACAAATCCCTGCATGTAGAACACTAGCATGCCAAGGAGAAGGTTAGGCTGAAACATGTCAATGTAAATTACCCAAATAATGTGGATGCTCCCAGACCATTTGATAAATGAGATTGGAAGGGAGCATTCTCTCAGAAGCTACTCAAGGCAATCTCTGGGTAAGCTCTGGTCGATATAGGTTGAACATAAATACATCAGTCATCTTTTTTTTTTTTTTTAAGCAACCCTTAACAATACAGTAAATCAATGCAGCATTTTGTGAAGTCACTCACTCCTTGCCATTAAATAAGATCAGACTTCTCTAGAGCTTCAACTGTCACTAGTAATATCGTCCCACAATCTTCAGCTTTCCTGGCTAAGAAGCTCGAGGAAAAACAACAAGGATCACTTAGCAGCAAACTCATTATTGACAACAATATAACTGGAATGGCCCGACTGAAGCTCAGGGCTTAGCTGTGCTCTTAGGAGGTTCGAACCTGACTCCTACCCAACTTGAGGAAGGAATAGTTCACAAAACAATTTGCTCTCTCCCAGCCAAGGAGAGGGTAGGGCAGGAGCCAGGGAACATGGTAAATTTTATAGCCACCAGGGCATGGGTGAGGGCAGGTGCGTGGTATATCGCCAGGACCACATAACACCGGTTCTGAGAGATCTGCATTGGCTCCCAGTACGTTTCCGAGCACGATTCAAAGTGTTGGTGCTGACCTTTAAAGCCCTAAACGGCCTCGGTCCTGTATACCTGAAGGAGCGTCTCCACCCCCATCGTTCTGCCCGGATGCAGAGGGCCTTCTGGCGGTTCCCTCATTGCAAAAAGCAAAGCTACAGGGAACCAGGCAGAGGGCCTTCTCGGTAGTGGCGCCCGCTCTGTGGAAGACCCTCCCATCAGATGTCAAAGAGATAAAAAACTACCTGACATTCAGAAGACATCTGAAGGCAGCCCTGTTCAGGGAAGTTTTTAATATTTAACACTGTTTTTAACACTTGATTGGGAGCCCCCCAGAGTGGCTGGGGAAACTCAGCCAGATGGGCGGGGTATAAATAAATTATTATTATTATTATTATTATTATTATTATTATTATTATTATTATTATTAGGGTGCCATTCCTCATGGTGGCCCTGGCATGACAAAAGCAGCATGTGTCCTGGCCCTAGGACTGGGCAAGCTCAGAAGAAGGAACGTGGGAAGACATATTGGTGATAGCTCTTGTCAGGAACACTGTATCTTCCTTGGAAATGTGACCCGGGTCAGTGGATGATGGGGAGCAAGGACCTCCCAAACTGAGCTGTGTAGGAATTATGGGATGGGTGAGAGAGGGGTGCGAGGCAGCAGGCCAAGAATCTGTGCTCACCACACAGGAAATGGAAGGAAGAGGTGGGGTGGGGGGAGGAGGGAGGAAGAAGGGGCCCAAGAAACCCAAAGTTGTCTCCTGACTTTATGGTGAGAAAGGTGAAATTCCAGCATTAATTATAAAGACCATTTCTTCATCTAAGTTGCTGCAGGCTGCAACAGAGAGCTCCCAAGAGGAATGGCGAAGTAGCTGCTTCTGCTGAGGTCATTTTTTCTGCTTCCCTTGGAGTATGAACGCTCAGGCTGAGAACAATGTTTGAAACCTTCGCAAGGGGCAAGTTCTGGCTCTTGGCCAAACAGACATACTTTTTTTGTCTGCGGATTTTTCGCTTGGGGCCCCCGCGCATCCCTTTCAATGTAGGATAATAATATTGGCCCAGAAAATACCTGCATTCTCCAAACAGCCATCACCACAGTCGGTTGCTTCTTCGTCTGTGGGAAACTGAGTGGTGGTCTCCTCACTCCTTAAGGTGGGCTTCAGAGTCTCCGCAGTGGACTTGACATCTGCATTTAAAAGAAGGCGGGGGAGGAGAGAGGGGGGGGGACAAAGAGTGATCATTTCACTGGATTCGGAAAGAAGAAAGCAGACAGGCTAGCAACACAGCACGCGGTTTCACTCACTTGAGAGAATGCAGGAGGGAATGTGTCCAAACCCCAGTCATGAGGCTTTTTGTTTACAGAACAAAAAACCCTCTGTATTTGTAAAGTTCTTAATTACACAGTCATACACCGGATCGTTATGCTAAACTGTTCCTCAGAAAACCTTTGTTGCATGGAGCGCAAAGTTCATCTCCGCTTTCTGCCTGTGGGTGGACGATTCAATCAGAGGGTTCTACAGGGAAAGGGTCGATGTGGTTTACCTTTGAGGAAAAGTCTTGCCTTACACAGGGAGTTGGGAAAAGATCAGTTTTGCTTAATTGAATTGCCAGCCAGCGAGCCTCAGGACCCTAATTTGCTGTCCTGCAGGTAAAGCCCAAGACCAGTCAATTGCTATGCACCTAACCACCAGCTGCTCTCTGCTTCTGTCAACACCCCAATCCTTGAAACCGTATTTCCTTATGGCACTTTGCATCTCAAGCATCCTGAGACAGTATATTGGCAAGAACTGTTGCACTCCTGCGAGGTATGAAGCAATGGGAAGAGAAAGAGGTACCGTATTTTTTGCTCTATAAGACCCACTTTTTCCCTCCTAAAAAGTAAGGGGAAATGTGTGTGTGTCTTATGGAGCGAATGCAGGCTGCGCAGCTATCCCAGAAGCCAGAACAGCAAAAGGGATTGCTGCTTTCACTGCGCAGCAATCCCTCTTGCTGTTCTGGCTTCTGAGATTCAGAATATTTTTTTTCTTGTTTTCCTCCTCCAAAAACTAGGTGCGTCTTGTGGTCTGGTGCGTCTTATAGAGTGAAAGATACGGTAGATATTTAGAGGACCAGTTGCCAAGAACTGAGGTGGCCATGATTCTATGCAGACAGAACAAAGCAGTCAACGTTAGGATTCTGCAAGGATATCAACAAAAGGAGTGACGTTGATCCCAAGCACAGGAAGCACACCGTGGAAATAGACCAGAACTAAATTTTAACCGTCAGAATAATGAATTCAGACTCACAGCACTCGAGTCACGAAACTTAGCAGAAAAGCTTCCTTATGTGCAGGGTAACAAGGTGAGGGAAGAAAAGTTTCTCACATGCCACAGATGTCAACATAGCTCAAGTCCCTTGTAAAGCTTGATTTATGGATGTAGAGGAAATAAAGAATTCTTTCATGTTTGGACTCCAGTGGACAACAATCTCCTTTGTACTTAGGTTCCTACTGATTTTGGTTTGGGTTTTACAAAGCAAGGAGGTTTGCTACAGCTTCGTGAAAATCGAGATCACAAGGCAACACATTCTTTTCCCTTCTTTACAGAAATGAGACATGGAAAAGACCGGCACCCACATAAACACCCTGAACATGGCAATGTAAAGGAACAAGTCACTCAACACCAGGAATGATGCAGCTACAGAAGGGAGCAAAAGAATTTCTAGTGTGGTGTGACTCTTTGCCGAAAAGCATCTGGCTTCACACTTCAATTGTGAACTTTATCCCACCGCAACTTTAAAAAAAAGACCCCATGAAACTACCTAATGGCAGGTGTCATGGGCAATTTAAGCCACAAATGATGAAGTTAAGATCAACAGTGACTTATATTACAGGCACTTACTGCTTCACTTAAGGAGAGAATAAGGCTGGAAGAGCATTTTGAAGAATCTCATTATGCTCCCAAGCTTAGAGGAAGTTGGTGTGATACATGACTGTTCAAATGCAATGCCAAAACAAACATCAAAGATGTTGTGATATGGAAACAGGAATCCTGAACTAAGGAAACACAAATTCTGTGAAAGAAATAGACTACGAAAATCAATGTGCCTGGTAAGAGTTTCATTGCTTTGCATAAATGCATTCGTGTGCTCAGTTAACTGAGCTTTTGCATTGGTTTTGGGACTGATGAAAGGGAGAGAGACGTATGGGTAAGTCAGAGGCAGGTGGACTTTAAGGAGAAGAGAATACACATGGACCAGTACACATGAGCCTTTGCAAATGCTGTCATGTGGGTCAAGTGAGAGAGTGCATTGCAGACAGGTGTTAGTAAAGCACCCATCTCATTGGTTCATGGCATGTCCAACGGCTCAGCACATGAGATGAGTGTCAGGTCTACTTTAGAATCATAGAATCATAGAGTTGGAAGAGACCACAAGGGCCATCGAGTCCAACCCCCTGCCAAGCAGGAAACACCATCAGAGCACTCCTGACATATGGTTGTCAAGCCTCTGCTTAAAGACCTCCAAAGAAGGAGACTCCACCACACTCCTTGGCAGCAAATTCCACTGTCGAACACCTCTTATTGTCAGGAAGTTCTTCCTAATGTTTAGGTGGAATCTTCTTTCTTGTAGTTTGGAACCATTGCTCCATGTCCGCTTCTCTGGAGCAGCAGAAAACAACCTTTCTCCCTCCTCTATGTGACATCCTTTTATATATTTGAACATGGCTATCATATCACCCCTTAACCTCCTCTTCTCCAGGCTAAACATGCCCAGCTCCCTTAGCCATTCCTCATAAGGCATCGTTTCCAGGCCTTTGACCATTTTGGTTGCCCTCCTCTGGACACGTTCCAGTTTGTCAGTGTCCTTCTTGAACTGTGGTGCCCAGAACTGGACACAGTACTCCAGGTGAGGTCTGACCAGAGCAGAATACAGTGGCACTATTACTTGCATATGCAAAAGCTTGTGTGAATACGTCCTATGACTGGAAACCAGGGGGAGATAAACAATACACTGACGTTTTGTTCCTTGAACATTGAAGCCATTATCAGATATTGCCTGCACATTTTCAAATATATACCCACCACCATGAAATATAAGAAATCTGGGATTGCTTGTTTTTTAAAAAATGGAAGCAGAGATTCTTAAGAATTAAAATCCGGCAGCAGATAAAACACTTTTCATGGGAGTCAGCATGAAAGAAGCTGGCAAACATTTCACTACTAATTTCAGGTTATCATTAAATAAAATTGAAAGCTGAAGAAAATTGCTTTAAAATTGCTTTAAACACCTTTCCTTTAGCTTGGAGATTCTAGACCTTCGCCGCTAAATAACCTTCCAAATAACCTTCAACCAAGCTAAATAACCTTCCAAATAACCTTCAACCATGGCGTTGGGCAGAATACTGTGCAACTACAAACTTGCCAAAATTACAAGGTCAAATCTCTTACAGTGCCATCAAACTCCAAAGGCATCTGAGAACAGGTTACATGCAAGGAATTGAAGCATTTGAGTACTGAAAACTCCCAGGGAAAGCAAAAAAGTCCAAAGCTGAGTCAGATACAGTAAACCGTTTCCTCTTGTGCACTGATTTACAGTAGGAACACAACTGTGTGAGAGATCTTTGAACAGGAAAAGCCACACACTGTGCTGGCATCCTCTGCTGCTGTAATTTTAGAGTCGCTCCAGTGTATTGCATGGTCAATAGAGCTGTACAGGTTTCATGGCAGAATAAAGCAAAATTGCTCCAGCAGCAGGACAGGCAACAGGCTCTAGGAATGAAAAGTGAGGGAAAGGTGGCCCCTCTCCTGCCGTGCCGTGTGTGTGCTTGCAAAAGGCATCTGTGGATCCTGTTACAAAGTTCTGTAGCAATGGGAACCAGATGTTTGGAAGTTCAAAGGAGGGAAGACCAGTCACGAGCTCGTGTTCGTCAATCTTCAGAGGGGGAAAAATGTTGGCAGGTCCATGAAACAAGCCAGCTGTTGACCTACTGCTTCAATTCCACCCCCCAGTACCAGCCAGTGAATTAGGTCCTGGACTGGGGCTTCTCTACTGGAGCTACTTCAGCTATTACTTCTTGTCCTCAGGAACAAATGCCTGTGCAAGTTCACATCTTTGAAGTGGTCATTTATTGCGTAACTGAATCAATTAGTACTACTTGCCTTTGGCGGCAAAAACGAGGCCCAAGTATTGCCATGGCTCACAGTTCCTCAACACCAGGCATCCCCAAACTCGGCCCTCCAGCTGTTTGGGGACTACAATGCCCATCATCCATGACCTCTGGTCCTGTTAGCTAGGGATGATGGGCATTGTAGTCCCAAAACAGGTGGAGGGCCAAGTTTGGGGGTGCCTGCTCCACACCTAGAACTGTGCTGCACATACTGTTGTAGTAGATATCAAAGCGCTGATATTTGGAATTCACAATCGATTTTTGCAGGTGTTGGTTAAGTCGGTTAACAGGCCTCATAATGTGAGGAGTAGGTATGGGTGACCGAAAGGCAAAGCACGAGGTCTCCACTCGGTGACTCCACTCGGGGTGCAGCTTCATTAAACCAGAAGGCAGATGACCACTTCTCTGTACAAGGGCATAGTACTAACGATGTTGGTAAACCTGTGGCTTGGCTGTACTGCTTCAGGTTGACTGAATTGCTCCACATAAAACCCATATCGCTTATACATTTAGTTTTCCATGTTTGGGGGTGAGACAAAGGTTTAACAGAGGACCACTTGGTCCCAATCTGATGCCTGAAGTGGTACAGTCCAGACACTGGGGTACCACTCCAGTGAGAACAAAGCTGAAATAGGAGGCTGTATCATAAAAATAGAGACATCACCTTGCCAACAAAGGTCCGTATAGTTAAAGCTATGGTTTTCCCAGTAGTGATGTATGGAAGTGAGAGCTGGTCCATAAAAAAGGCTGATCGCCGAAGAATGGATGCTTTTGAATTCTGGTGCTGGAAGAGACACTTGAGAGTCCCATGGACTGCAAGAAGATCAAACCTATCCACCCTGAAGGAAATCAACCCTGAGTGCTCACTGGAAGGACAGATCGTGAAGTGGAGGCTCTAATACTTTGGCCACCTCATGAGAAGAGAAGACTCCCTGGAAAAGAGCCTGATGTTGGGAAAGATGGAGGGCAGAAGGAGAAGGGGACGACAGAGGACGAGATGGTTGGATGGTGTTCTCGAAGCTACCAGCATGAGTTTGACCAAACTGTGGGAGGCAGTGGAGGACAGAAGTGCCTGGCGTGCTCTGGTCCATGGGGTCACAAAGAGTCGGACACGACTAAACGACTAAACAACAACAACAACAATCATATGCCAGCATCGTTTGCCAGCGCAGGGGGGGAGCTGAACAGCAGCATTTTCCCTCACCCCCACCCCAAGTCTTTGCTCCACCAGAGTCCTCCATCCAATAATCTTAAAACAAGCAACCTTTATTCCTCTTCTTTTTTTATTCTGCCTAACCTTCACGGTCTCATGACAAGCCCTGCCAGGAACTCTGCCTGTCCTCGTTATATCTTAAGGCTTTATTTACATATTTTGAAGTTTGTGAGGCAACTTCCCCAAACCATCCTCCCTCATTCATAAAGTGTTGGCAATGTGTTTATAGGTTTCTAGGTAGCACCACACCTCTCTCTATCAGGGCAGCGTGGGAGATGCCCACAAAAATTCCTGAGCAAGAAAAGGCATGCTGTGATGTTAAGCCATTTTAGGGTTGTGGTGCAGGCATTTCCTGTAGAATAGATAAAAATGGTCAAGGAGACTTGTCCCAGCAATGTGATTGTGAGATGTACAAAGAGGGAGGTTAACCTTCTGAAATCCCTCTCCAGGCAGCTTATCAATTTGTGTTTAAAGCTTTTAAGTCTCCGGTTATTTTATTTTTTTGGTGTGTGTTATAATTTGATGATGAATGCTTGCAGTATGTTATCTTGTGCAGCTTGATTATTGAAAGGGTAATAGCAACTGAGTGAAGGGCTAGGCATGGACTCTTCTGTTTGAGCTTCTTGCAGAAGAAGAACATGCAAAAACGCTTTTTACAGATGTGGTTTCTAAATGGAAATCAAGCCTCTTTTACCAGTGACATCTTGAAAGCAGATTGAACGTTACGACGCATCTTAACAAAATAAAGGAGAAATAACAACTTTCCGGCCCCAACATTCAGCAACAACAACAACAAAAAAAGATTTTGTTGTCATTGGTATATTGTGTTTATTTTTGGTCATTTCAGATAAGCGGTGGAAGCTAGAGAACTAAATTCAGCTGACAGCTCTCATGGGTTATAACTGCACATATCAAAAGGTAAAGATGAACAGTTCTTTTATTTTTAAAGAATCTAATGGATGGAAAAATAACTGAACCTCAAGAACTTTCGGAAGTGACAGCTGGACCATAAAGAAGGCTGATCGCCAAAGAATTGATGCTTTTGAATTATGGTGCTGGAGGAGACTCTTGAGAGTCCCATGGACTGCAAGAAGATCAAACCAATCCATTCTGAAGGAAATCAGCCCTGAGTGCTCACTGGAAGGACAGATTGTGAAGCTGAAGCTCCAATACTTTGGCCACCTCATGAGAAGAGAAGACTCCCTGGAAAAGACCCTGATGTTGGGAAAGATGGAGGGCACAAGGAGAAGGGGACGACAGAGGACGAGATGGTTGGATAGTGTTCTCGAAGCTACCAGCATGAGTTTGACCAAACTGCGGGAGGCAGTGGAAGACAGGAGTGCCTGGCTCACTGGAAGGACAGATCCTGAAGCTGAGGCTCCAATACTTTGGCCACCTCATGAGAAGAGAAGACTCCCTGGAAAAGACCCTGATGTTGGGAAAGATGGAGGGCACAAGGAGAAGGGGACGACGAGATGGTTGGATAGTGTTCTCGAAGCTACCAGCATGAGTTTGACCAAACTGCGGGAGGCAGTGGAAGACAGGAGTGCCTGGCGTGCTCTGGTCCATGGGGTCACGAAGAGTCGGACACGACTAAACAACAACAACAACAAGAACTTTCAGGTGTGAAGGCACTGCACTGTAGCTCACAGGCTATCTGCCCCTAACAGTGAACTCAGGTGGGAACTGCCAACAGAAATGGAGTCCATGTTGGGCCACAGGGAAACAGGAAGGAGGAATCGGCACTTTCAAGGAAATGCAAAAGCACAAAGAAATATATTTTCGAAGGCTAAGGCGGCGTAACCAAAACCATCCAGCTTGGCAACATGGTATGGACAACATGGACAGCAAGCCATGGAAAGTTGAGTATCAGCTCAAAAATAAAAACGGAAATGGAAGAAGGATTGGGGTATCCTGCAAGACAGGGCTAGCTGGCTGGCAACTCTTGTCAGGGGACACACTGCAGATCCTGACCTATCTTCCTCCCTGCCCCCCACCAAAAAAAAATATTAACCCACAAAAATCATGATGGTGAGGAGCATAGAGTAGTAGTGGAGGTTAACAATACCCACTCTGCTTTGGTATTATTCTTCCACATATTCAAAGAAGGCATGGAGAGCAGCACCCCAACACCCACATCCTATCACTGCCAGCGCCAACTCTTCCTGTACTGACCAGGAAGGTCTGATGGGGGATGAATTTGTGCATTTGGCTAAATTCTCCTCGTAATCAGAAACGCCTCCGCAATCGCAGCTCCCAGCAGCAGGATGGATCGTCTAGTCAAACGTCCAAAGAATTTCCATTCAGACCTCCAGCACAGAATGCGCCAGGCCTGAGGCTACAGCTGACAGGGACATTGGGGGTGGGACTGGTGTGTGAGTGTTTGTGTGGTGTGTGAAGCTCTGCTTATCCCTCCATATGGACACAAAGGGCTAGCGTGTCTTCAGAAAACAGTGTGGCAGGTAGTTCTACTAATTATTAATTGAGCAGAGATCGTTCACAAAGGAGTGCTCGTTTGGGGGAACATCCTTGACGTGACCCCCACAGCCCTTACAGCAGGTACCCCCAAACTCGGCCCTTCAGATGTGTTGGGACTACAGTTCCCATCATCCCTGACCACTGGGTCCTGTTAGCTAGGGATGATGGGAGTTGTAGTCCCAAAACATCTGGAGGGCAGGGTTTGGGGGTGCCTGCCTTATAGCATCGGAATGGTTTCCCCTATGCTTCCTTCCCTAAGGAATCCTTTTCTTCTGCATGGATTTGTCTCTCATCATCAATAAGCAGCTTGTGCTGCTGTAAGTTCACTGGTGGATTCTGGGAGGAGGTGGACCACAGAATCATACGTTCTTGTGATCAAAACAGCTGCAGCAGTCAGTTAATTATATAGGTATATTCACAGGATCCTTACCGGTCCAATCACACCCCAGCACCTCCAATCGCATCCCGATCCCTGCGGGAGACCACCTTTCTGGGTGAACCCTGATGTACTGTGCAGGAACAGGATCAAACCTTCGAACCTCTGGAGTATCGTAGTGCATGTTTCCTTCAAAGATCTTGGAGAGAGAAACAAAAGGTTAAGCAAGAGCCTCCTTGGCCGCTAGCCACACAAAACAAATCGCCGGCACTGAAAGGAGCCGCTGCATTCTGGGACAGGGGCCGCTCATTTGAACTTTTATGTTTTATTGAGCAACAGCGATGTCTGCTGTAATAAATCAGGACAACCTGCAGAACGCATGCGGTTACAAAACAATCACTGGGAAGAGAAAATGTGAGAATGCTTTAAAAACAACAACCAGTTAACTCTATTTGCTTTATTTAAAAAAAACAACAACAAAAACCCCTTCTCTGTTAGCTTTAACATTGTACAAAAGCTCTCCATCAAACATAGGCATTTTTAGACCAAAAACAAACAGCCCTGGAGTTTGTGTTATTTACATATCCAGGCTTGGAGCATTGTCAGGTTGATCTGAGGACAGGAGATGGCAAGAGAGCAGATTTTTTATTTTATTTTTTTAAGCATCTAAATCAGTACAATTATTTAGTATTGCCTCTGAGGTCAAAAAGCAGAGGTTGCAAGCTCTACCAAGGTTGGTTAGAATGATCAAGAACATTTCCTAATCGTGTAGGTAAAGGGATGAACAATGGAGCAAGGGAACAAGGGAAGCTGTACTGTCTCCTTGCCGGGGATTTTTAAAGCTGAACCCTGCTGTTGCAGGGGGCAAGGTGAACGACAAACATTTCCTTGAACTGTATCAACCTGCGAAGCTGCTATGCAGGCTATGTTAATCTGATTACAGTTCAGTAAGGTATGCCCAGTGGAGAGATGGCCTACAGCTTGGGTTTTCAGAACTACGCTGAAAAGGGAGCACAAACTGAGTTGGGCACACTTTTTGACTCTTAATTCTGTTCAAGGTGCACAAGGACCCATGTAAGAAACAAAAGAGACCCCAGGGACTTAGCTGTGAGAAGAGAGTCACGTGTAAAACACAACAGACAAAGCATCATTTTCTGATATTTGTAGTTAAGTAAAGGTAAAGGGATCCCTGACCATTAGGTCCAGTTGTGGCCGACTCTGGGGTCATGGCGCTCATCTCGCTTTATTGGCCGAGGGAGCCGGCGTACAGCTTCCGGGTCATGTGGCCAGCATGACTAAGCTGCTTCTGGCAAACCAGAGCAGCGCACAGAAACGCCGTTTACCTTCCCGCCGGAGCGGTACCTATTTATCTACTTGCACTTTGACGTGCTTTCGAACTGCTAGGTTGGCAGGAGCAGGGACCGAGCAACAGGAGCTCACCCCGTCGCAGGGATTTGAACCGCCGACCTTCTGATCGGCAAGTCCTAGGCTCTGTGGTTTAACCCACAGCACCACCCGCGTCCCATTTGTAGTTAATGGCTGTACAAAAAAAAAAAGAGAACCTCACAGTGTTGTGCCCAAAGTGAAAGACCCCAAAAGGTTATATTAAAATAACTTTGATCTCGAAGGCATGCATTTGAGATACAGCCTAGACTGTCGAACTACATCGGTGTAACTTTGAATAAGGATTAACCAGTGTCTCTCCTCCTCCTTCCTTCCTCCCTCTCACCCCAACCCTACCAGAGGTTGTGGCCAACTTAGTTTTATACAAGAGAAACATATGCCGTTGCCAACTATGCAGTCCATCTGACAAAACCACACAGCATGCTTTGGCATGAAACATGCGTCCTCCTAGCCAGATCCTGATCCCAGATACACTGACTCAAATCTGGTATAGCTCTACTGACATCTTGTGTAAATACGATTGGCTTTTGACTCTCTGTTTTTAATGGGCCTTTCCCTCCACACTTCCAGAGCATTCCGTCTCCCTTTGAAGCCATATGTATTAAGTCAAGAAAGAAGCCATCAGCAACACAGCTTTGTGTTTCTGTAGGAATCAGATCTCCGGGTCCTCCGGATTAAGGTTATTACAATGGTGCAAAAGTTCAGATATTTCAAATCCTCTACAGATAAGAATATTGCTCAAGGGGACTGGGGGGGGGGGTAAGGGGTAGAAATTAAGCAGAATCTCTTCAATATCCTCAAGCATTCCCTCACAGGCGGTGCCTAAAACACTTCCCCACTGCACAAGGTGCTACCTAAGAAAGAGCACAGCATGATAACACGGTCAAGTGTCTTAATTTGTGTGAAGACATGGCTGCTCACCAAGAAATATTTGTCCTTCTGCGCTCACCTAACAGTCCTGTTTCTTTGCAGGCTCCTCATCTGCTATCAGAAATCTTGTCTTAAGGAAGTAACTTTTCTACCTTTACCTCAACATTATCACGGAAAACAGATGAAGCCAAGGGATGCAAGAATACTTCAGATTTCGAAGGTTCCCCGTAATAAAGAGGAAACAGTAAATCTGGATGATTTGCAAGTATGGGTAAAATTACTGGACTATCCTAGCTTACTGAATGTACCCTGCATACATCAGTATGTGCCATTTTGACACATTTTACACGCTAATCTTTCCATTTCCCTGTAAGGAAAAAGAAAATATTATATTCCTTGCTTGCATCCTAAGGTCTCATCGCCTCCTCATCCCCACCACCACCTGCACCATGAACCTACATCTGGGCTGTATAGAGAACTAGATTCAACCAAAAATCTTTTCCAGGATGTGTTGGAATTTCTTTCCATTGCGTGATGGCACCATGAAGCACTCACAGTGAAGACAAGGGATCCTGCCTTCCCTCCTAAAGCACGGACTGTCTCGCCAGTGGTGCAAGCTCTGGTTATCTCCCGCTTGGACCACTGCAATGCGCTCTATGTGGGGCTACCTTTGAAGGTGACCCGGAAACTACAACTAATCCAGAATGCGACAGCTAGACTTGTTACTGGGGGCGGCCGCCAACACCATATACCACCGGTCCTGAAAGACCTACATTGGCTCCCAGTACATTACCGAGCACAATTCAAAGTGTTGGTGCTGACCTTTAAAGCCCTAAACAGCCTCGGTCCTGTATACCTGAAGGAGTATCTCCATCTCCATCGTTCACTGAGGTCCAGATCTGAGGGCCTTCTGGCAGTTCCCTCACTGCAAGAAGTGAAGCTACAGGGAACCAGGCAGAGGGCCTTCTTGGTAGTGGTGCCCGCCCTGTGGAACGCCCTCCCATCAGATGTCAAGGAAATAAACAACTATCTGACTTTTAGAAGACATCTGAAGGCAGCCCTGTTTAGGGAAGTTTTTAAATGTTTGATGTTTTATTGCTCTATTATTATTATTAGTAGTAGTAGTAGTAGTAGTATTCTGTTGGGAGCTGCCCAGGGTGGCTGGAGAGGGCCAGTCAGTGGGTGGGGTATAAGTAATAATAATAATAATAATCATCATCATCCTCTCACTAGGATGTGTCCAACCAACAGTAAACTTCAGGAAGAAGAAGAACAACAAGAAGAAGAAGAGTTTGGACTTGATATCCCGCTTTATCACTCCCCTAAGGCAGTGTTCCCCAACCTTGGGCCTCCAGCTGTTTTTGGACTACAACTCCCATCATCCCTCGCTAGCAAGACCAGTGGTCAAGGATGATGGGAATTGTAGTCCAAAAACAGCTGGAGGCCCAAGGTTGGGGAACACTGCCCTAAGGAGTCTCAAAGCGGCTAACCTTCTCCTTTTTCCCTTCCTACCCCCCAACAAACACTCTGTGAGGTGAGCGGGGCTGAGAGACTTCAAAGAAGTGTGACAGGCCCAAGGTCACCCAGCAGCTGCATGTGGAGGAGCAGAGACGCGAACCCAGTTCACCAGATTACGAGACTACCACTCTTAAACAATACACCACAAGAAACAAAAACAAGGAGGGCACGAAACAGCTAGGAAACGGGCATGCAACCGTTTTGTACCCCTTGCGGCATTTCCACTGAAAGGTCCTACCTTAGGCTGCTGTGTTTTGGAGTCCTGTATAAACTCCCAGTCTTTCCCGTTCATGCTATAGCTGACTTTGAACTTCTTCACGAAGGCTCGAGCATCTGCCACGTTGATGCTGTCCCCACCTCGGGCCCCTTGGATAATCACGCCTTTCACATTCTTGGGGACGCCCAGGTCAACCTGCAGCCACTCCTCCCCGGGCTGCGCTTGAGGGATGCGAGGGAACCACCCTGAGCGGCTGCTGACTAGGCGTGCTGCACTGGGAACCCAGTGATATTCTCTGGTAGAGGAGGCTGAGATCTGGGAGTCCGGTATGAGCCCAGAGAGCATCCCCAGCATGTTGGAACAGGGAGAATCTGTGTCAAAAGAAACGGGGAAGGGGGGCAGAATGAAGCAACACACACAAAAAAGCAAGTTTGTGATATGAGCACAGGAGGAGAAACATCCCACCGCGACTAACTGCTAGGTACCGAAATGTCAAAACACTTAAGCCTGCTATGCTTTGCTTTATAACAGCCATCACAGCCCGCAGGAGCCCTTCAACAGATCCTCAGGACAACCCTGCTATTACAATCTTCATCCAAATTGCTCTCGCTTGCTAGCCAGCCTTGCCTTCCCAGCCCCCAACCTCCCAAAGTCAGTAGAGGGGGAAAAGAAATCGCATCCACTAAGAACATCCTGGCTGCTGCTCCAGTCCTCTTAAAAAAATAAATATCAGTTAAGGCCATTCGGACAAGAGATAAACTGCAACTGGAGACAGTAATATTAAACAGTTTGGCTGACGGCCTGGCTCATAATGCTTTTTTTTTTTTTTTACGTGGCAATAAAATACCACTGGAACCACAACCCCTAATGTAGGGAAGAAGCAGTCCTGAATACACTCCACCGAGGCTACAATCTGAGTTACGGTTCATGGCCCAGAAGTTTCCATACTTGAAGGTAACATGTGCATTGAGCTAAGAAGAGATGCTTGGGCAAACTTCGCATGTCAGAATGTTTAGGAGTCCCGTCACCATCAAATAATGAATTAAATTTTATGTCGGACAAGGCATCATCACAGATCACCAACAGACAGAATGGGAAGCTGGGTCCTTTCCCTGTGAGTTGTCCCTCTTTTGTTACAAGTCTCCCTCCATCCGAGGTGCCGCCTGGACAACCAACCAAATGACTGGATGGAACAAAAAGTTATCTAAATAACTTCCATAATCCCCTCTTCTTAATGGCCTCAGTTTAAACATTCCAGTTTAAACTAAGAGGCGCCAAGCACTGAGAAACTGAACATCCACAAATGCATTTAGAATATTCTCTTTCACTTCTTTCAGGAGATCTTTTGGCAGTCATGTTTCTCTTCCATTTCATCATCCAGCACTGCCCTGTTTTAGAAAATGCTTTTGTATTTATAAAATACTTTTGTATTTATAAAATACTTTTGTATTTTGCACTGTTTAATGGTATTTCATTTTTTGGTTGTCGTTGCATATTTTGCTGTTTTTATATATGGGAGAGTTCTACAAATTTTAGATTTGCAGGGTCCATTAGCAAAGCCATCCCAGCTGATGACTAAAGAAGGCGGACTTCCGTAAGTGACATCGCATAATCTGGGTAGCAGAGGAGAATAAGTCTGGGCTGTTGAGATGTGGAGAATCCTGCTTTAGCGCAGGACTGGCAACATCGTGAACTGCCGTCGTGGTGATCAGGAATGTGGTGGAGGCCAAGTGCTTTAAGCCTCCCATTTCCCTGGCATGATACCAAACCAAGCCTCTCTCGCTACCCCATTACCCTCACTGCTGCCTGTTCAAGAAAGAACAGAACAACTATGCAAGGGCAAACAAAGCAACAAGTGTCACTTCTGTTTTGAGGCATATTCTGAACCAGGCACTTTCCGGCTCATACCCAACGAAATCATCCTATTAGCATGAGAACGGCTGCTTGCACAACTTCCAACCCTTGTGTCTCCCTCTCCCCCACCTGCTCCAGAGGGTTGACGGAGGCCCCAGTACAGATTTCAGGGTGCACAGGGAGAGCGAGGGCAAATTCCATTAAGCAAACACCCCACAGACAGGATCGTCCACCATCTTCCCTTCTGGGAGTGGGGGGAGCTTCCCTCCAGAAGAAAGATCTTTGTGGACTACATACAGTTTGTGAACTATGGCCTCAGGCTAGTTGCTGCTTGGTTAGCTCCCAAGTCTTTAATTCTACAGAATAAGGTAGCTGAGGCATGTCCAACAGGTAGATCAACTGGATGCCAGTGGTAGATCACTGGCTCCCCCCACAGAAGCTGAACAACTTTTGCTCCTCTAAAAAAACCTCAATATTATTGTCCTGAACCCCCCAAAAATGGGCCTTCCTGCTTCCTAAAGAAAGCTGTACAACCTTGACCTCACCCCCCAAAAACAGGGCAAAAAAGCTCAACAACTTAGACCTGACCCCCCTCCAAAAAAGGGGGTAGATCACTGTCAGTTTTTAACTCTGTGAGTAGATCGCAGCATCTTGGCAGTTGGCCACCCCTGAGTCTAGATGAATTACTCCCACAGCATTCCAGGTGTCTCTGCACAGGAGGCCGTTGTGACAGTGGTTGCAGGTGGTCAGGTTCTACATTTAGGTAATCCACAGCTGGTGATCTCTCTTCTGTCACACGCAGCAGTCTTGTTCCCCAGATCAGTCTATTTCTGGTCTGTGTAGATTGTGCACATGCTTATTAACAATTTCATTCCATCCCAGTTCTGTTGTTGTTGCTCTAATCCATGCAAACAACTGAGTTTAAAATTCAATTTTTGGGCATTTTTTTTTTTTTATTGTGTTACAATGCGCAAGCCGGACAAATTTTATCTCAGGGTATGCATATTTAAAGGAATTTTATCCCAAAGCATGCATTTGTTTATGGATTTTGGTACATGTTTTGAGCCAAAAACCTATATCACAGAATTTGAAGAAGTGCAAAATCTAAAGAATAATTATGTTTTGATCCACACATTATAGTCCAGGAGGTGTGACTTAAGTCAGAACAACTAAAAATGCAGGCCAAGTGAGATTTTCCTCCATCCCTGTACTCAGGAAAGGACAACTAAAAACGCAAACCTGTGATCCGACAGCCATACAGTTCCAAACGAAGTGCAATTCCGCTGTGCCAAACCTGGGGGCGGATCCTGACAAACCGAGTCAGCACTGGAGCATGAATCTTGTTCAGAACCACTTCCGAGGCATCAGTGTTAGCCTGGAATACCTGGAAAGGAGAGAGCGCAAATACAGCGTTATCCTTTCCTATTCATCAGAACAAGAAAGCCTGGAATGTGAAAGGAGAAAAATGAGAAATAAAGATAACTGCCTGAATGGTTGCACAAAATGCCAGTGAGGATAACTGGCTAGGGCGAAGGTTGTCAAAGTTTCAATTAGTCTCTATTTCTTTGCCTCTAACAACAACCTAACCTGCACATTCGGTGTTTGCCAATGGTTATGTTTAACTCCTGTTGTCCTGAATTAAAGAACCTTTTAATGAGGGTGAAAGAGGAGAGTGCAAAATATGGTTTGAAGCTCAACATCAAAAAAATGAAGATCATGGCCACTGGTCCCATCACCTCCTGGCAAATAGAAGGGGAAGAAATGGAGGCAGTGAGAGATTTTACTTTCTTGGGCTCCATGATCACTGGAGATGGTGACAGCAGCCACAAAATTAAAAGACGCCTGCTTCTTGGAAGAAAAGCAATGACAAACCTAGACAGCATCTTAAAACACAGAGACATCACCTTGCCAACAAAGGTCCATATAGTTAAGGCTATGGTTTTCCCAGTAGTGATGTATGAAAGTGAAAGCTGGACCATAAAGAAGGCTGATCGCCGAAGAATTGATGCTTTTGAATTATGGTGCTGGAGGAGACTCTTGAGAGTCCCATGGACTGCAAGAAGATCAAACCTATCCATTCTGAAGGAAATCAGGCCTGAGTGCTCACTGGAAGGACAGATCCTGAAGCTGAGGCTCCAATACTCTGGCCACCTCATGAGAAGAGAAGACTCCCTGGAAAAGACCCTGATGTTGGGAAAGATGGAGGGCACAAGGAGAAGGGGACGACAGAGGACAAGATGGTTGGATAGTGTTCTCGAAGCTACCAGCATGAGTTTGACCAAACTGTGGGAGGCAGTGGAAGACAGAAGTGCCTGGCGTACTCTGGTCCATGGGGTCGCGAAGAGTCGGACACGACTAAACAACAACAACAAATGTTTAACTCCATGGCATGAACATCTTCGCCTAATCCTATCTTCTAACTTTTAAATGAAAAAAGAATAGCCCAATATAATTTTTTTCATGTCACTTGGTACCTCAGTTCTATCCTATTCTGTTATGACAACAGCTGAAATGCCAACCCAGACAAACCAATTAAATAAAAAAGAGCTTCTGATTTCAGATGGACAAGCCTGAAACACTTTGGCGCAATTCCCAGGAGTGCAAGATGTTCAAAACACTCCTCAAATCTACAGCCCACTTGCCTGAAATAGAGCATACAAGCAACAATTAGCGTTATCAGTTGAACTACTGACTTTACCCACTCATTCTTCAGCTTCAATATTTACAAAGTGGGCGTAATAATCATCATAATTCTCTTTTGTAAGCATTGCCGATTCAAAACCAGCCCATTGGAACGCATTCGTTTCCTCCATGGAAGTAGCAACCTCTCCAAATAAAAGCATGTCAGTCACTTCCCTTCAGCGCACACGTACAAACACCAGAAATAAAATAAAAACTTTTTTTAAAAAAAACAAGACCTTTATTTGGTACAAGGCATGTTGCAGTATTATTCAAACAAACGGCTGTCTTACCAGATGGTCTCAATCGATAATTACCATATGGACCATTCCACCACCACCACCACCCCTTCTGCTATTTTAATAGCCTGTGTAAGTGTCAGCAAATTTTCTTTTGGGTCTTCATCTTCTACGTGGAGAGAAAGAAAATAAAAGAGATGTTCTAAAAAGAAAACTGCTACGACCATCCTGGGACACACACTCCCTGCATGCCAGAATCTGAAGGGTCCTCATGGCTGAACTCTCATTTGTTTGGGACCAGAGAATCCAAGTTTTTTCCTTTTGTGAGTTTTCGGTAGGTGTGCAAATCTCTACTGACCTTGCTTGTGGCTTCGATGCTGGATTAAGCAGAACTGAATCGGACTAGCACTGAAGAGCTAAATCACTTAATCTTTAGAGTCCAGGGATTCAAGAAAAGGCTCTTTTTTTGAAGATCCAACGGCATTTCCCTAATATTCCAGGGGAACCAGCATTAAAGGGATAATGCAGATGTTTCCTGGGTTTGTAACAATCAACTGTAATCATCTTGGGGCAGAAATAGTTTGCCAGAGTCCATGTATCACAACTGCAGTGTCCTCTATGTGAACTTGCTCTCTGCAGGAACGCAAGGGGCAGTCATTCCCACAGCATCAAGCGTGGGAAGAGAAGCCCGGATGCAAACCACGAAAGATCACAACATGGAGATGGAGTCCTGGTGGGTCTTTCAGCAAAAGGCCATCAGTGGGCCCTCCTAGTCCCAAGACAATCCTTTATCCTTAAAAAAAAATTTTTTAATGTATTTTTATTTTTTACTTTTCAAGATTATACTTTTTTGACATTTCAAAACTTGATTCCTTCCCCCTCTTTCTGCAGTTCCTTAAATTCATTTTTAATATCTTCTGCATATCCAAATTAACTTAATTTGCTCATTTATTCATCTTCTTTACAACTGCAGGTTATTACAATAATCCTGCTACTGTTTTAATCTGTTTATAATTTATCTGTAAATATTCAATAAACCATTTCCATTCATATATATGTGTGTGTGTGTGTGTGTGTTATCTTAATTTCTTATTCTTTCGGTAAGTTTCGCCATTTCTGCATATTCCGTAAGTTTTTGTATCCATTCTTCCTTTGCTGGGACTTCTGCTTCTTTCCGTTTAGGGGCAAGTAACATTCTAGCTGCTGTAGTAGCATACATGAATAAGTTTCTATACATTTTAGGTAGTTCTGTCCCTATAATTCCCAAAAGAAAAGTTTCTGGGCTGTTGTTTTTTACAAACGTTATTTTAAAAATCCTTTTCATTTCATTATATATCATTTCCCAGTCCCAAAATGCTCCTCGGTATTACTTTATCTCTGCACAACCATAAAGGTAAAGGGTAAAGGGACCCCTGACCATTAGGTCCAGTCGTGGCCAACTCTGGGGTTGCGGTGCTCATCTCGCTTTATTGGCCGAGGGAGCCGGCGTACAGCTTCCGGGTCATGTGGCCAGCATGACTAAGCTGCTTCTGGTGAACCAGAGCAGTGCACAGATATGCCGTTTACCTTCCCGCCAGAGCGGTACCTATTTATCTACTTGCACTTTGACGTGCTTTCGAACTGCTAGATTGGCAGGAGCAGGGACCGAGCAACGGGAGCTCACCCCGTCGCGGGGATTCGAACCGCTGACCTTCTGATCGGCAAGTCCTAGGCTCTGTGGTTTAACCCACAGCGCCACCCGCGTCCCATATGCACAACCATGAGGAGCCTCAAAAAAGCCTTACATTAAGGGGAGTTTACAGAGCACCCTTCCCTGTAAGCGTTCTTGGGACTTATTTATGAGACCCACCTCTATAGATCTCACCAAGTAAATGGCTGTTAATGTGCAAGGAAGATAGCGGTGAGAACTGACGATGTGCCTCTTATTCAATTGTTTCTCAATTTGATCCTTTCACACGGTTTTGCATGTTTAGTGGTAATTTATGCATTGTGACTTGCCATTATAGTTTAGTAATTCTTCATTGCAATTGTTAAGCTGTTAATTATTATTGTGTGATATTTAATTTTACTGTTCACTATTATATTGTAATAGATTTTTTAATACGTCTTTATTTGATATAAGTTGTTTATTTTAAAGTGAGGTTTTTATTATGACTTTTTTGTATTGGATCAGATTGTTAATAGGTGTGTGATCATTGCTGTCTATTTTGTTCTATTTTTTTTCAGCTTGTAAAAAAGACTTGTGTATAGTAATATGGAAAGGGGGTACACAAATGAAAAGTGAAATGAAATATAAATGCTCGACTCTGACTACTGCCGAGAATGGCCATCCACAGAACCTATTATAATGGGAGACACCATTGGTAGGGCATGTTCGGATGAGTTGCTTATTGCTCCTATTACATCTTATTATTGTTCTTACTACTACCGCATCTGAAACTTTAAAATACTTAAAAGCCTATACAGACAACTCAGCAGTGCATCTCTCTCGGGATTCTGGCACGCCAGCAAATGGAGATTGCGCTATGAGGAGCTGAATGAACTCCTTGCTAAATCCATGAGCCCTTTTTCGTCAGCAACAACTGTCCCACAGTCGAAACAAGTGTGTGCGGTGGTGAATTCCCGTCTTTAGGACAGCAAAGTCAAGCGAGATGTATAGCAAGGAAGTCTTTGCCTGCAAAAATCTGTGCTGGTAATTGGGATCTGGAGCAGGTTTAGAGTTGAACAGAAATGCTAATCCAGAGAATACGGATCACGCTGGTACCGTTTAGAAACACAGCGTGGTTGATGTGTTTTTAATATCCTACTTTTATCCCAGCAGACCCCTCCTTCCTCCTATCCCTTCGCCTGCTCAGCAGTCGCAGAATACCCTTCCTTCAGCAGGAGGCCTGGAAACATCAGCGTCTGCTGTGAGTGGCCTTCATGTGTGCCAATATCCAAGATTCTGTGTGCCAGGATATATTTTGCCACTGAAGCTGAAGCCTGTATCTTTGTGTCAACCCACAAAGCTGATCTGCAGCATGTCATCTAAGAACCTAAGACAAGAGTGACCCCATCTGGCCCCCCCACGCCTGCCCTTATTTCAATTTCCCTCCTAATCCTACTTCTGCTGCTTTCACAACTTCTGCCGCGAAACCTTCCTTCTCCAAACACATATCTAGGTGTCTCTGAAATTTATTTATCTTTTCCCCCTTTCAGCCACCTCCTCCCCTGATTTGTTCCATATGGTGATTACTTCTAATTCTGTCTTGTTTCTTCAGTCTGCACACCAATTTTATTTTATTTTTTAAGCCTCCTTTGCAGTGTGAAAGTTATAGGGGCCAATGCTTTGTCTGAAGCAGTGGGTTGCTGCCAATAACTTTAGCAACTCTCACTTCCTCGTTTACACCCTTCTCTTTTTATGGCTTCACCATCTTTAGCAATCCTTTCTGGAATGCTGATAGACAGCCTTTAGGTACAGCCTCTTATTTCAAAGAGGGAAGGGGGGGGGGAAATAGTGTTAACAACCTTAGCTGCTGCATCACAACTTCAGGCTACATTCATTCATTAGATTCAGCCAGGTGTCTAATTCCAAACAGATGGGCAGGCCTAAAGATTTCGGAATTCCTCTTAGCCTGGCCTTACCTCCAGAAATTGCAGGATTTAGGTATGAGTAACTTGCAATGAAAATCAAACAGAGCGCTCCGAAACAGGCTGTGCCATTTCAAAGGCCAGGGAGCAACTGCTGTTATCCAGGGCTTCACTCTTTCCTGTGCAATAACAGTCCCTGCTACCTGCACACAGAGTCCAAAGTGAATTACTCGTGGTATTTCTTCTGAGGGCTTTAAACGCTAACAAAATTATCTCTTAAATTCTATAAAGCTCCAGTATCTTTGTTGTTCTGCTTAACAGTGCCTTTCTAATGAACTATTGCCACTGAAAGCCCCCCAGACATTATCTTGATCACATCCTCTACTGCCCTAAGTCTACTTCCTAAATTCACTCTCCTTGATGTTTAGCCTCCTCGACAAAGGACACTTCCAGTCTGATGGCCTTCTTCCGACTGTTGGGTATTATGGATTTGGAGTGCCTCAAACTCCTACCTGCCCTGTGTTGCACAAAAGGACTAGACCATGTCCTTTGTCAAATTATGCTCATTCAAGTAGCCCATAAGAAACTACCTATGAGGGCAGCCAATGTAAATGCCTAGATTGTAAAATGGCAGCTCCACTATCTCCATATTTGTTGTTGTTGTTTAGTCGTTTAGTTGTGTCCGACTCTTCATGACCCCATGGACCAGAGCACGCCAGGCACTCCTGTCTTCCACTGCCTCCCGCAGTTTGGTCAGACTCATGTTTGTAGCTTCGAGAACACTGTCCAACCATCTTGTCCTCTGTCATCCCCTTCTTCTTGTGCCCTCCATCTTTCCCAACATCAGGGTATTTTCCAGGGAGTCTTCTCTTCTCATGAGGTGGCCAAAGTATTGGAGCCTCAGCTTCATGATCTGTCCTTCCAGTGAGCACTCAGGGCTGATTTCCTTAAGAATGGATAGGTTTGATCTTCTTGCAGCCCATGGGACTCTCAAGAGTCTCCTCCAGCACCATAATTCAAAAGCATCAATTCTTCGGCGATCAGCCTTCTTTATGGTCCAGCTCTCACTTCCATACATCACTACTGGGAAAATCATGGCTTTAACTATTCGGACCTTATCTCCATATTTACCTTGTTACAAAAATACACACATGAATAACATCTGCCCCCTGACAGGTTTGAGTATGCCTTCCTGAAGGGAGAGAAATTAATTAAACAACAATGAAGCAAGCTGCTTGTAAATCGGAGTGTTTGGTATCTGGATTTGATCTTACTGCTCAGTGCACTCAGGACATCACAACTGTTTCAAGTCTCTTCAGACTTTTCCTCAAAAGCAAAGCACGTCTGAAAAACTCAACTTCTGGTTTTTCCCTGTGAAATCTTTGCACTTAAATCTACTGCTGAGAGCACACTGTGAGGCAAACCTCCTCGTTTTTATTGGAACTAAATGCAAACAGGCAGCTTCCCAAGGCATAAAATAGCAACACAATGTATTATTAATGGAAAACATGCAACTCTCAGAGCTTCTAGAAAATAACATTTTCGTTGTCATCTCACAAGCATAAAAAGTATGAAACTAAAATTAATCCAGAATGCGGCAGCTAGACTGGTGACTGGGAGTGGCCGCCGGGACCACATAACACCGGTCCTGAGAGATCTGCATTGGCTCCCAGTACGTTTCCGAGCACAATTCAAAGTGTTGGTGCTGACCTTTAAAGCCCTAAGCGGCCTCAGTCCTGTATACCTGAAGGAGCATCTCCACCCCCATCGTTCTACCCGGACACTGAGGTCCAGCACCGAGGGCCTTCTGGTGGTTCCCTCACTGCGAGAAGTGAGGTTACAGGGAACCAGGCAGAGGTTCTGACTATCTGACGTTTAGAAGACATGTGAAGGCAGCCCTGTTTAGGGAAGTTTTTAATATTTAATGCTGTATTGTTTTTAACACTCGATTGGGAGCCGCCCAGAGTGCCTGGGGAAACTCAGCCAGATGGGCAGGAGGGTATAAATAATAAATTTATTATTATTATTATTATTAGTAGTAGTAGTAGAAGAAGAAGAACAACTTCACACGCTCGTCCACGTTTCACGTTTTTCATCCCAGCTATACTCTGCCATTTCAGATCCTTAGCTGCCTCAAAACTATTTTCCACGCCCAGTATACATCAATATAAGGTGGTAGGGGGCACAATAAGACTTTAGCAATGAACCACTCTCAAGAGGCGAGTGGCCGAGTAAGAGTCATCATGAGCCGAATGCAACTCTCAAGCAATTTAAGTACTGCTTTAGTTCAAGGCAGCAGATGGAATTGAAAGAAGCCCATATTGTGGTGCAGGATCTACGGATCTTGTGCTCCATCAAGCCAAACCCAGTCTTCCCAACTACTTCCTGCGGCCTGGATTACCATGTCCCAGGAAACCAGCCAAAACAGGAATCCTGGGAGGGCTGCTTGGCAGATCCTGATCACAGCTTATGCATGCGAGGAAACCGGAGGTATAGAGAATTGCCCTTCCAAGCCTCTTCTCTTTGGGCATATGGTGGCCAAGAAAGGAGGGGGTTGAAGCCACACAACAACAAAAACCCCAGGATTGGAGAGGAGGACCAAAATGAACATTTTCTGGATGAGGTCTATGGGGTCTGGGTTGTGAAGGTGTGTTGGTGGAGCAGCAGCGTCGTAAACGGTACATAATAAACAACTACAGTGGTACCTCGGGTTAAGTACTTAATTCGTTCCGGAGGTCCGTACTTAACCTGAAACTGTTCTTAACCTGAAGCACCGCTTTAGCTAATGGGGCCTCCCGCTGTTGCTGCGCCGCCGGAGCACGATTTCTGTTCTCATCCTGAAGCAAAGTTCTTAACCTGAAGCACTATTTCTGGGTTAGCGGAGTCTGTAACCTGAAGCGTATGTAACCCGAGGTACCACTGTATTTCGATTTGTAGTTTTCCCAATTTGTAACTTTTAACTCAAATGAACGGTTTTACCCGCCCCCTTTCCCTTTTTAACTGCTACTGCCCCCCCCCCAGACATACATACACCTGCCTTTCACCTCATGCATATACTTAACATTTACTTCTGGTTCTCGCTATCCGGCGGGTCGACATGTATCGATAGTCAATAAAGATCTGACCTACATAATTAATTTGCTTTAAGACACCAAGGGAGTGCACAGAATGACATGGCCGGATGAAGGGCCTTTATCCCCCCCCCCCCCCCGTTCCCTTCTCTCTCCCCCTCCCCTAATTCCCCTCTACTGGATTTCAGGGCCAGGCTGCTCTTCCAATGTTAAAATGTCCCACTGTCAGTTTGGAGCGTGTGTGTTTTTTCAGTTCCAGTGGGTGGGTGGGTGGGGGGGAACCCTGCCAGCTACAGCGTCAGCAGGGAAAGCAAAGCAAAAAAAACCAAACCAGGTGGGTTGAGCACACATTACATCCAAGAAGCAGTTTATGATCCCAAAGACCCTTCGCCTTATTTATTTTTAGTTCTGGTTTTCTCGTCAAGAGTTTCTGAGGCCATTAAAAGGGAGAGGGGTTGTGTTTTCTGGGAGGGGACCAGAGTTTGGGAGAAAGTTCCCCTGCATAATTTGTGCGTCCTTGGGCCTGTCTCCCTGGACCACTTAGATTGGGTTACCCCCCCCCCCCGTGGAGACAAAAAAACACTAACAGGATTAGGGGGTTCAGGACTTCAGAGGGAGAAGAATGAAGGAGGGATGTCTGTGGAGATTATCTTTCTGCTACAGAGAGACAGGGCTTTGGACGACTCAGAAGGAAGGGGAGCAAGGAACTGGCCTGGCTTTCATTATATATGGGTGTGGATCTGACCGCTTAACACTTCAACATGAGTGATGCACTTACATGAGAAATGACCGTACATGATAGACCATACTTCCATTCATACAGTGGTACCTCGGGTGACATACACTTCAGGTTACAGACTCCACTAACCCAGAAATAGTACCTCGGGCTAAGAACTTTGCTTCAGGATGAGAACAGAAATTGTGCTCCGGTGGCGCGGAGGCAGCAGGAGGCCCCATTGGCTAAAGTGGTGCTTCAGGTTAAGAACAGTTTCAGGTTAAGAATGGACCTCCAGAACGAATTAAGTTCTTAACCCGAGCTACCACTGTACAGGCTTCCTGCAACTGGTCTCCGATTTTACAGGGATTCCCCTTCCACAGGTCTTTAGAACAGGCCAGGCACAGTTCGACGAGTGTCTGAATCAGCCCTTATCCACTAACAGTGTTTCCCAAACTTGGGTCTTCGGCTGTTTTTGGACTACAGCTCCCATCATCCCTAGTTGGAAGGATCAGTGGTCAGGGATTATGGGAACGGTAGTCCAAAAGCAGTTGGAGACTCAAGTTTGAGTCTGCACTGGAAGCACAACCCTGAACTTGCAAGATCACGCTCACATGACCAGTCCCCCCTGCATAGCTGCCAACGTTTTCCTTTTTTTAAGGGAAATTCCCTTATTCCGAATAGGATTCCTCGCGAGAAAAGTTGACAGCTATGCCCCTCTGGGCACTGACAATGGTAACACCAAATGTCTACCCCATTCACATCTAAAGCAAGGGCTGAGGGAGGCTCCCTGCATTCAGCCGTCTCCAAATTCTTTATTCCTGTCCTGGCTGGAAGAAAAGGGATTGAAGTGACAGAGGAAATCAAGGAAGGTAAAGCTGTGTGTGTTTGTGTGTGTATGTTTTTCCTTTTATTTAATATTTATACCTCAATTCTCTTTTCCAAACAACACTGAAAGTGGCTTACGGCATAAACTAAAACAATAAATACAGCCATATCAAGACAACATGCAATAAAATGCATCTATCTAATACAGTGGTACCTCGGGTTAAGTATTTAATTCGTTCCGGAGGTCTGTTCTTAACCTGAAGCAGCACTTTAGCTAATGGGGCCTCCTGCTGCCGCCGCACCACCGAAGCACAACTTCTGTTCTCATCCTGAAGCAAAGTTCTTAACCTGAAGCACTATTTCTGGGTTTGCGGAGTCTGTAACCTGAAGCGTATGTAACCCGAGGTACCACTGTAATAGTAATATCCCCAATTCGTATGAACTTTTCACGCCGAACCAATTAAATAATATAACAGCATTAAACAAAAATTAACTAAGTCATCCAGTCCGCTGTAACCTTGCTCCCACCCACACTTTTGTGTAAATAATTAGGACCTCCCCACCCCTCTACACGTGAATAGGGAAGACACATGAACAACCAAGATGGCTGACCTCTTCAGGTCTCAGTTGGCCCTCTGTAGAGGTTCAACAGATTTACAGTGGTACCTCGGGTTACATACGCTTCAGGTTACAGACTCCACTAACCCATAAATAGTACCTCGGGTTAAGAACTTTGCTTCAGGATGAGAACAGAAATCGTGCTCCAGCGGCACGGAGGCAGCGGGAGGCCCCATTAGCTAAAGCGGTGCTTCAGGTTAAGAACAGTTTCAGGTTAAGAACGGACCTCCGGAACGAATTAAGTACTTAACCCGAGGTACCACTGTAGCTGGAAATCACATGCTCTCTTCCTTAGCTTCCTGCCTATTTTCCTGTACATTAAGCAATCACAGGGAGACGTTAACTTCCAGATGTCCACTATAGCAGTATTTATATCACTGATCCAATGTGGAGTAGCAACCAGAACAGGCCTGCACCACCAAGCCAAGCACAATCTGCCAGCTGTATATTTGCAGCCTCCCGGAGCCTTAAGAAAGGCACACAGTTCAGGAGCCTGACAATACCACTTTGCTGCTGTTCTCCAATATATTTCAAAGCTCGCGGGGAGGGTATCTTTGCCTCATCTCTTAGAGCAAGGAACCGAGGCACAGAGTGAACTAACTAATTCAGCCTAAGCCACAGCAAGCACCAAGGTACCTTCTGGCCTTGGAAATGTCACTCTAGTTCCCTGTGCACTACACAGCCCTGGATGGTTGCTAAATGCCAAAATGTTAATTTGCACAGAGACTGTGAAACCCATGAAAGGAAAAACAGTATATATATATATATATATATATATATATATATATATATATATATATATTTTGAGGGGGGGTCTTTTCAGCAGCTGCACCTAGTACACTTGGCTCCCTTCTTACCAGTTTTTCATTTTTTTACTGAGCACTTTATTTCATCCTGGTGAATTTCTACAGATAACATTTTTTTATGCTTGGTTTTTACTGCTTCCCCTGTCTCCTTCCTTTTGGGTGGTTGTTCTGCGATGTTGTGATTTTAATCCAAGCCACCCTGGCTGGGGATTTTGCACCAGAAGTGTGGAATGTAAATATTTTAAGAACTAAAATAAATTGAATAGACCCCTCTGCAATGAAAAACAAAATTAAAACCCTGACGTTTAGGCTGTTTACGTAATTTGGTTTGTTGCATATAAAATAGTGCCGTGTAAGCAAGGCATTGCAAATGGACTGTACATAAAGGCTGCCAGGTTGTGTCAGTCTCCGCCTGGCAGTGAAAGTCCAGATACTGGACATTGCTGAAATGCGCCCCTGAACATTTACGCAATGTCTCTCAGGAAGCTGAACAAGGCCAAGTCCAATTATTTCTGCTGGTCCCCTATAAAGCACTTTGGTATATTCCAGTTCTGGACCTACAGGAGATGGTTCCTTCAGCCAGGGACATTGGGGTCCCCAATGCATTCATAAAAATATTTTTAAAGATGCACACACCCCACTTCCCAAACATCAAAGGTCACAGGGACCAAGCAGGGTGGGTGGGCCATCAGCTGAGGGCTGGCCATAAGGATGGGAGCAGTGGCAGATTTATAGCCAGATCCCATTGGCTGTGGTGCTAATGCCTGCTCTCCTTTCTGGAACAAAGTATTTGCCTGGGCAGCCGTGGTCAGACAAAGTTTGAAGGAAGTGGTAGGATAGCTGCCACCTCTTTGGAATCTGGAGGTTATTTGGGAGTGGGAGATGTGCGGAAGCCATTCCATCTAATCTGCTTTTTGAAATTGGCGGATTCACCCATCCCTTGCTGGCAGAAAAACAATTCCAAGCTGAGAAGGAGGACGGCTTGGAGTTTTAGATGGGTGGGGAATCAACCACCTCCTTGCTCATGTTGGGCACTTCCTGGCTTGAGTAGAGGGGCTGCAATGGTAGTGGCTGTCCTCAAATCCAGTTCTGGGGGTGGGGAGATTAAGAGGGAAAGAGAGAAGATTTCCTCCTCTTTGTCCCCCATCGGATCCCACTTGCTGCAATGTATTTGTACATGCTTCATGCAGCTCTCAAGGCATGGCACTAATAATTTAAGTAAAGGTAAAGGTAAAGGTAAAGGGGTCCCTGTCTATTAGGTCCAGTCGTGGCCGACTCTGGGGTTGCAGCGCTCATCTCGCTTTATTGGCCGAGGGAGCCAACGTACAGCTTCCGGGTCATGTGGCCAGCATGACTAAGCCGCTTCTGCCGAACCAGAGCAGCGCACGGAAACACCATTTACCTTCCCGCTGGAGCGGTACCTATTTATCTACTTGCACTTTGATGTGCTTTCGAACTGCTAGGTTGGCAGGAGCAGGGACCGAGCAACGGGAGCTCACTCCGTCGTGGGGATTCGAACCGCCGACCTTCTGATCGGCAAGTCCTAGGCTCTGTGGTTTATTCCACACTGATTTTAAAAGGGGGGGGGACTTTGCCAAGATGGGCAGACCAGTATTTTTTTTGTAGGTGAAAACACTCTCCTCTTCCTGAAGGACCTGAAGATCGTTCGGTGATGCTGATGGCAGAGGTGAGGTTTGGAGAATTCAATCAGTTCAGCTCAGGTGTCAGGTGTGCAAATCCCTTTCCACCCCACTCCGTCCCTCCTTCTCCCTGAAAGCAGCGCTGCTCTTTATGAAAAACAACACGACCATCCCCTTCTGCTGAAAGCTCTTGTTAATCTTGTTTTCCCTCCTCTTTATTCAACATATCCCTAGTCCCCCGCCTTTGGCGCACTGCATCAAGACTGCCAACAGCCAGGGAATTGGAAGTGTACTGGCCTTCACAGCTTATAGAAATCCCCAACAACACCAGTTCTTTTCGCCTCCCTTGGTACCAGCGATGACTGAAGGCGGGGGCTGCTCTCTTACTTTCTGGGGGAAATATAATCTTTCTTTTCCAGCTTTGCTTCATGCAGCTCTCCCTGCCTCTTTGGCTCTCTCTGTCTCAATTTCTTTTATGAAGATGTAGAAGTTAGTTGACCTGTCAGTAGCACCAGTTAAATTTGGCTCTGAGCCCAACTTACAGATTGAGCAGAGAAGGGACTCACTGCTAGCTACAGAGACACACATGTATGTATGTATGTCTCTGTGTGTGCACATATATACATGCATAAGCAAAATTTGACAGAGTCCTCCTCTCTTCTCTTTCCCTGCACTCCATGGCAGCAAATCACACTGCGGCAGAACTGACAAATCTATTTGGCATGGCGTAGCTATTTCAATTTGAACCATGCAGAGTGCGGCACTGAGGCACCACAAAAGAAACCCAGCATGGAACCTGTGCATTCAGTTCAGAACTTTTGGGGCTTCCTGACAGGAGAGGAAGGCACCCTGGAAGAGAGAGGAAGAGAGAGGGGGGGGTGCAATCAGCTTCCCCCAGCGAACAACACATTCAGGCCATTTTCACTTAAGCCAGCTTCTTCCTTCCATGTACCTGAACATCAAATACGAAACCCACAGTGGCACAAAATGAGCATTTTGCTATACCCCTGCTCTCTCTATCCCACATTTCATACAAGAGTCCCTCTGGGTTTATTTATTTGAAAGATTTCCATCTCACCCTTCCACTGTATTCCCAGAACAATTTTAAAATAATAAAATGGGGGCAAGAGAAAGGATTAAACAGTAACAAAAATAATAAAAACAGAGGCGGGTGCAACAAATAAAAGCAATCCAAAGTCAATGGGTTTAGTCACCAGAAGACCATCGACCTGGCAGGTCATACACTTGCCAGAAAGATAATGTCTTGAGCAGAAGACAAGGGTGCAGAAGACAGAACTAAAGAGGGAGGGAGTCTCAAAAACTAGGCATAGTCACAGAGGAGGCCCACTCCCATGGTCCGCCCAGTTGCGCCTTGACCACCCAAAGGACACCAAGTAAACACTCAAGTAGATCTTCATGAAAGGGGCAGGTGCTGACAGAACGAGACAGTCCCTCAGATATCCTAGGCACCAGCCATATATGGCTTTAAAGGTAATGACCAACACTTTCTTAAGAATTGGAAGGGACCCCATGGGTCATCTCAAACAACCCCCTGCAATGCAGGAATCTCATAACAGATGGCCACCCAACCTCTGCTTAAAAACCTCCAAGGAAGGTAATTCCACCACCTCCCGTTGGAGTCAGTTGCACTGCCGAACAGCTCTTACTGTCTGAAAGTTTTCACCGAATGTTTAATCGGAATCTCCTTTCTTACAACTTGAAGCCATTGCCTGGAGTCCTACCCTCCAGAGCAGGAGAAAACAAGCAAGCTCCCTCTTCCATGTGACAGCCCTTAAAAGTATTTGAAGATGGCTATCATATCTCCACTCAGTCTCCTCTTTTCCAGGCTAAACATAACCAGCTCCTTCAAGCGCTCCTCCTAAGGCTTAGTTTCCAAACCCTCGATCATCTTGGTTGCCCTCCTCTGCACACGTTCCAGCTTGTCCTTCTTAAATTGTGGTGCCCAGAACTGGACACAGTATTCCAGCTGTGGTCTGACCAAGGCTTTGAATTGTGCCTGGTAATGGGGTTGTTGTAAAACTGAGCTCCCTTGCTGCCACATAATGGGGCTTGAAAATACTACTTCCAGACCAGCTTCTGCCACATTCAGCCTGCAACTGCTGAACTAATCTGAGGCTAGCTGCTAAACAGGGTTAGGGAACAAAGTACAGTGGTACCTCGGGTTACATACTTAATTCGCTCCGGAGGTCCGTTCTTAACCTGAAACTGTTCTTAACCTGAAGCACCACTTTAGCTAATGGGGCCTCCCGCTGCCACTGCGCTGCCAGAGCACGATTTCTGTTCTCATCCTGAAGCAAAGTTCTTAACCCGAGGTACTATTTCTGGGTTAGCGGAGTCTGTAACCTGAAACATATGTAACCCGAGGTACCACTGTAATCAGCACAACTTGGGATGGGGGCCTTAATCCTTTCCTTGAAGGCTGCTTTTCCTCTGCAACCCCTTCAGCCAGTGTGGTGTAGTGGTGAAGAGCGATGGACTCGTAATCTGGTGAACCGGGTTCGCGTCTCCATTCCTCCACATGCAGCTGCTGGGTGACCTTGGGCTAGTCACACTTCTCTCTGAAGTCTCTCAGCCCCACTCATCTCAGAGTGTTTGTTGTGGGGGAGGAAGGGAAAGGAGAATGTTAGCTGCTTGAAGACTCCTTCGGGTAGTGATAAAGCGGGATATCAAATCCAAACTCTTCTTCTTCACAATCCACCCAAGTCTCTGTCCCCACCCAGCTGGACCAGGTTTTTCAATTTAGGAGGGAAAAGGGACTGGAAGAAGGAACTGAAGAGGACGATCGACAGAAGGTGGGGAGCAGACTTAGGTGTTGTCCCTCCTGCCTGACCTTTCTCTCCTGCAGATCCCATGTCAACTTTTCTTCCCCCCTTCCCCCAAACACCACACTGCCCTGCCCACAATTCCACATTTGCTGTCAAAGGCCAGCCTGAGGCCAGTATTTTGTTTAAAATGGGGGTGGGGGGAATCTTGAGTTTGGTGGGTAGGGAAAGGAATAGCTTTGAAGGAAATTAGATTTCTGGATTAATATCAAACGATGGGGTTGCTCAGCTGGGACAAATCAGCTTTCGAAGTCACTGGCTCCACCCTATTTGCTCCAGATGAGAGCAACCAGGGCTTACCATACTAAATGGGTTAAGAAGAAACAGAGAAACAGATGTGACAAGAAAGACTTATCAAAACCCACCTCACATCTCGGTTTGCTGTGAACGGCAAATTTCCTACAAGTGACAATCTCGAGTAATTTATGGCCCTTTCTTCCCGAGCATGATTTTTAACTAGTTCTCCAGATCTGTGAATGCTGCAGATATAATCTCGCATGAATCATCTCCCTCCAAATCCTGCCAGAAGGTTAACCTTGGCTCAGGTTCATCCAAAGGGCTGATGATGACAACTCTACGGATTATTTCCCTTCCTTTAACGAGATCTGCATGGGAGCATATATATATTTGGGTATCCTAAATGTAACTTCTTCTTGTTGTTGTTGTTTAGTCGTTTAGTCGTGTCCGACTCTTCGTGATCCCATGGACCAGAGCACGCCAGGCACTCCTGTCTTTCACTGTCTCCTGCAGTTTGGTCAAACTCATGCTGGTAACTTCGAGAACACTGTCCAGCCATCTCGTCCTCTGTCGTCCCCGTCTCCTTGTGTCCTCCATCTTTCCCAACATCAGGGTCTTTTCCAGGGAGTCTTCTCTTCTCATGAGGTGGCCAAAGTCTTGGAGCCTCAGCTTCACAATCTGTCCTTCCAGTGAGCACTCAGGGCTGATTTCCTTCAGAATGGAGAGGTTTGATCTTCTTGCAGTCCATGGGACTCTCAAAAGTCTCCTCCAGCACCAGAATTCAAAAGCATCCATTCTTCGGCGATCAGCCTCCTTTATGGTCCAGCTCTCACTTCCATACATCACTACTGGGAAAATGTAACTAAGATAAAACAAAGGCAGGTAGGTTCGGTGGGTGGGCATTAAAGGAAGGAGGGAAAGACCACATCCAACTGAAAGCCACTTGAGCATCGTAGGTGCTTTAAATCGTGGCGCCCAGAAGAAACAAAGCATGCACTGAAACAGGGGGAAATCTGCAGCCATTGAAAGACAGAGGCAGAGCAGCACTTAGAACACCTCTGAAAGGAGAGATCTCACATCTTCAAGCCACACCTGGGCCTTTTTATGGAGGCCAAAACATCACCTCTCATAATTGCATTGTGTTGCTTCCTCCCTGCCTGGGCTGCCATTTCATCACAATAAACTCTGATCAGGAATACCACATTTTGGAAAACCTAACCTGTTACTCCAAGGAAGGGAAACAATTAGGGCTGGACAGAATATCGACAGAGCATCCAAAACCGGTTTGGAAATCCGTTTCGTGAAATAGGTTTCATAATTTTTTATCATTATGCGTGCGTGTGCTATACAAAAATCACAATGTGGGGGAAACCATGAAGCCAGCCAATGCCCTTACTTAGTTCCATCCTTATTTCAAACATTGTGGTATATCGGTATATTACGATGTCTAGCTGGTGATATATCACAAAGTTGAAAACCAGCTCCCTCATTTTAGACATTGTGGTATATGGATACATCGCAATGTTTAGCTGGTGTTATATCGCGATGTTGAAAACCAGGTATCACCCAGCCCGAGAAAACAATACAGCAATCTTCCCTATGTTGTTGTTTAGTCGTTTAGTCGTGTCCGACTCTTCATGACCCCCTGGACCAGAGCACGCCAGGCACTCCTGTCTTCCACTGCCTCCCGCAGTTTGGTCAAACTCATGCTGGTAGCTTCGAGAACACTGTCCCACCATCTCGTCCTCTGTCGTTCCCTTCTCCTTGTGCCCTCCATCTTTCCCAACATCAGGGTCTTTTCCAGGGAGTCTTCTCTTCTCATGAGGTGGCCAAAGAATTGCAGCCTCAGCTTCACGATCTGTCCTTCCAGTGAACACTCAGGGCTAAGCAATCCACAAAAAACAGTCCCACTTGAACCTCCAGCTCTGGATTACAAAACTAGACGGGAAGGAGTTTGAAGGTGCTGGGTTCTGGGTGGAATTACTTGCTGCTTGGTTTGGGCGGAATTGCTTGTCTCGGGATCACAGACAAATGAAGAGGGAATAAGAGGTGCCCCAAACCTTCCCCTTGGAAGCAGCCAAGCTGAAGCTTCTATCTCTCCTAGCTAGCTGTTGCTGCATCTTCAAGAAGCTTCCCTCCCTCTTAGCTTAAGGTGGGTTTTCTCTGGCAAAGTTTGAATTCGTGCTCTACAGTATTCTGCAGCGGAGAGCACCGAGGGTCAGTTCAGAAGCGCCTCCACAACAAAGGCAAAGATGAATGACAGCTCCATGCCATCCCAGGAGCAGAGACAGCTTTATTATAAGCAGCTGCACTCCATGCGGCCTGCTCTCTCGCACACCTGCCCAAAGCACAAAGTAAGTGCCTCCCCCCCCCCCCACTGAGCAAACACTAAGCATTCGGAGGTTGAGGGATCAGCAAGGGTCAACACAGCCATATTTATAGACAGAGGAGGCACAAGGAGAGAGAGGTCAATGCATCACTGCCAACCAACGGCTGCCGCCGCCGCTGCAGATCCCCTATCCCTGACAAACCGAATTGCTCCTCGTTATTTACCGTCGGGCTTTATTCTCTAGGACACTGTGATCCCCTCTCAGGATTTGTGCCCTTTCATTTTCTAAGCCTCAATAACTCCTGAACTGCAGTTTCATGCGGTTTTGTGATTGTTAACCCAGCATGTGGACGGGGCATGGGCCATAAATGCTCAATGAATCTTCTATGGCAAAACACGGGCTGCAGAAGCATTTTCCCCTTCATTTGCAGTCCACAGACGTACCGCAGGCTCTCTCCACTGAGCAAGGCACAACAGCAGCCAGATTCCGCCCCCCCCCCCCGCCGTCAAGGAGGAACACTGTTTCCTCACCCCTCAAGAGATAATAAAGATTACTTGGGGAGGGGCGACAGCTCCATGCTTTGCATCTTGGCAGTAAGCAAACGAACAAAAAAAAAGGCAGCAAAAAAAGCAGCAACTCAAGTTAATGTAGACCTTCCATTCGACCATCAACAGAATCCTTTGCAGCCTGGAATTATTTTTTTTTGGGGGGGGGGTTGTGAGGAAGAGGAAGCACTTACCTTGTGATTTTTGCCGTGACGGTACATCATCCAGTCCTCCCCATTTGTGCTGACCTCCAGTTTGTACGACCGGACATAGTAGCCGTTCTGGGTTTCCCTGGAGATGGCACCTTGAGTAGCAATGGCTGTCAGGACCGTCAGAAAGCGGAGGTCCACCTGTGGGGGGGGGAAGGAGAGGGGAGGAGGGCAAAGGAAGAACGACAGGAGCTTCGTAAGTTCAGCAGTAATAAGGTCGACCTGCTCTTTGCTTGAAACATTGGCAGATACAACCTTCCTGAAGCAGCGTCTGCAGACACCAAATGAGACAAAACTGCAGATCAAGAGGGTGAGAACGAGGAAGCCGACGACGAAAACTTGCAGTGAGCACATCCTTCGACAGCAGTCGTGAAGACATATGGGTTTGGTTTGAAGGCACATGAGGCCACCACTGTTCTGAAGCAGGTCTGGGACAGGTCAATGCCTGGATCGATGGACATGATTCCATGTACATGGCCTTAGGTGCCAATAAAGGCAGGCTATACAAATGGGCGGCACTGTGGGTTAAACCACAGAGCCTAGGACTTGCCAATCAGAAGCTTGGCGGTTCGAATCCCAAGGATGGAGTGAGCTCCTGTTGTTACATCCCTGCTCCTGCCAACCTAGCAGTTCGAAAGCACGTCAAAGTGCAAGTAGATAAATAGGTACCACTCCAGCAGGAAGGTAAACAGCGTTTCCGTGCGCTGCTCTGCTTCACCAGAAGCGGCTTAGTCATGCTGGCCACATGACCCAGAAGCTGTACACTGGCTCCCTCGGCCTTTAAAGCGAGATGAGCACCGCAACCCCAGAGTTGGTCACGACTGGACCTAATGGTCAGGGGTCCCTTTACCTTATACAAATAGAATTATGAGCCACAATGGATCTCAGGGCCACCAACATCATACAATAGTAGTGTGTTTTGCTAAAGGCATTTTTCAGGACTCGCCATGTTGGGCTGCAGCTGCTTCAAGAAGGCTATGTTTGAAAGTAGACCTGAGGATCGGGTGCTCAGCTGGTATAAATTAGCATGGCGGTATTTCATTTCTAGTAGATCACTGTGACGCAGCTGTAGCTTTTGCCACTGGCCATGTTTAGAGTTGCCTATTCTGTCTAAGCCCTGTTCCAGTATAAGAACTTAATAGGATCAATTTTCAGACCAGCTGAGTTAACATCCCTAGATGTGGCAGCCCGTGAGCCATAGAAGGAAATGTTTTCAGCCTGCCTGGTTTTGTTGCAAGGTTCATAATTGAGGGAGGGAAGCACATTTTGAAAGTGCCCCCCCCCCGCCCACTTCCCGTTGCTTCGTCAGATTGAACGGTAAACATCTCTGGGATGAAATCCTTACTATGTCTCTTAAAAAAATGCCCAGCACAACTGTGTACCAGCCTCAGTTGCAAGCCATGATAAAAATTATGCATTGGAGTGGAAGTAATTTGAGCAAAAACAGGCTGTGTGCCCCTTTACCATTATATCATTAATCATACAGAGTGGGACCGCCCCCCTCCCCGATGCCTTGCTAAGTCTGTTGCAAGCAAATGCCGACAGATTTCAGGAGTGAAAAAGCATTTTTCTGGTTCAGGCAAGGCATGTGCTAGTATTGTGTTGGGGAGGAGCCCCTGACCATAAGCTGAATAAAGAACTTTGGCTTTGATGTTCTTAAAACCCAAATAAAATCAAAGCTCAAACTAGAGAATCTTCACCCAAATTAAGTGAAGCAGTGGAAAAGAGGTCAACATGCATTGTTTCTTTTGGGGGGGGGGGGCATGTCTTTTCACATGTAAAATTAAGTCGTGGTGTCCAATTCGTGCTTTTTGGAGATTTTTAGTGATACAGCAGCTTATCGAGACATGCTGGCTTAATAACTGCGCCATGAAGATTCAGACAGTTGCTCCATTTGCTCCAGTACTTCCCGTGTTGAATGCCCTTTAGCATATCCCACCACCATCCAATCCATATAACTTTTTTGCTGCCATGAACTGGTTCTGTGCAGCCCCTGCTGAAGCCTTCCTTCTGTACGTTCCTGCTGGTTTTCCCAGCTGCTGGTATGCACTGAGATTCCCTGGTAGAATAAATATTGTTCTAGCTGTACTCGCCTAGCACACGCGGGAAAGCCCCGCTCCTTTCGATCTGTCGCGGAGTCGACGGGGCATGTAAGCGGCAGCGTGTTCTCTCCTCTTAGCCCTCTGGAAAGCCCATCAAGGCTCAGGGGCCACTAGGTCAAGCCAAGACTTCTGTAGGAATGTTAATGGCCTAACAGTGCTGCCTTCAGTTCATGAAGGCAAGAGTCACGCCGCCTTTGCCAAACAGCAGCTCAATGCCCTCCTGCTGACTCCCAGCATGCAACAAGGAGATTCTACAAACTTCATGTACTGGGGTCAATTTGACAGCATGGGCATCAGTTTGGTTTAAGGAGAAAGTGTGTGTGTGTTTGTTTGTGTGTGTGTGACCTGAAAATCCAGAGGGCATTGGCAGCTTCCTGCCAAGATAAACCATGTGTCTAAACAAAGACACTTGTTTCCCTCACATCACCCTGCCAAGCCTGCTTCCATGGACACACAGCATGCCAGCCCATGCCAAGCCAAGTTTTTCATAGAGGAGAATGCTAGCTGGGGACTCTCGCTGGCCATGTGTTTGATGACAAAGGCTTGAACATCAGATCTCACCAGTTGCCTGGCAATTCAACTGTTGCTAAGCCGGATATTATGGTTTCGGTACCAGCCTTTCTGAATCGTGCTGCTATCCCTCCTTAGTTACCGAGTACCGCTTATCCTCTGCCGATTGCTCTCTTGGAGCTGGGAATACATACCTGCAGGAATTCCTTGTTGTTATCTACATTAGGAGTCCACCCGTTGTCATCACTATTGAGGCGGCTCTGCTGTGGGGTCCACCTGCCATCTGAGTAAGTAGAGGAGGCTGTGATCTGCTCGTTGGAGATTCGGCCGGTTTCCATCCCCAACGGGCTGTTGCACTGAAAGTCTACAGCAGGTGGAGAGTGGATTAGAAGTGAAACGCGTGCCCCCGCCCCCAAATCTGTGCAGCTCCGCTAAGGGAAACGCCGCTAATGGCCTCGTAACATCCTATCAAATGAAATAAGAATTAAAAAAACATGTGTCTGCAAAAATGAGCACAAAATAGAATTGTCTCCATGCACCTATGAAAAGCTGATGAAATATTAATGTTCAGAAACAGCCAGGGAAGAGCTCACATCTGGGCTCTATCAAATCCCTTCTCATCTGCATCAAAGTGCTGCAACTATGGCAGGTCGGAAACATTCTTGCCTGGCAATTTCCTGCAAAGTGCAAGGAAAACTGGAATTCTTCACTAAAAGCCTGAAGAAAGCCCTCAGTTTTCCAAGTGTGATTAAATATATTGCAGCTGTGCATAGCTAATTTCCAAATCATCTCTATATTTAGGTTGTCCCCCCCCCCCGCAGCATTTACAGTTTTTTTATGCTGTTGTTGTCCTACAACAGGGGTGGGCACCCTGTGGCCCTCCAGATGTGGTTAACTCCCAATGCTCATCAGTCCCAGCCAGCATGGTCAATGGTCAGGGATTGTGATAGGATTTATAGTCCAACAACTTCTGAAGTAGCACAGGCTATGAACCCATGACATAAAAAGAAGATTTTTTTTTTAAAAAAAGAAGATTTTTTAAAAAACGAGATATGATATCACACACTAGAGCAGGGGTCGGCAACGTGTGGCCTATGGGCCAGATCTGGCCCACAAAGACCGTTTTACCGGCCCACGAGCCACCCCTGAACCGAGCTGCCCACTCAGTGAGTCACCTACGCGCTGTGCTAAACCGGTGCAGCATGGCGACTCACCAAGCGGTGCCAGAAATCATGTCTGCACACACGCAGATACCGGAAATCTCTTCTGCACATGCCCAGACGCTGAAAATAGCTTCTGTGCAGGTGCAATTTCCGGCACCGCTGACATGTGCAGACACGATTTCCAGCATCATGCCGGCCTAACCCACAGATGATCTCCGCGGGAGTGATCTGGCCCTGCTGAGCCCTGCACTAGAGGAAGAGACAACTGTTAACATTCTAAGGGTTCAAATTCATGCTTCAAGTGCCTGCCTGCCTTCTTTCTTTCTTTCTTTCTTTCTTTCTTTCTTTCTTTCTTTCTTTCTCCTATGCAGAGCACACCCCAAACTCCAATCTGAAACATTTCTGAACAAATTTATTTCACAAAATTTTGACATTTTAATCTTGGGTTTTGTGTTTCCATAGCAATTTCTAAATCTGCCGTGGAAGCTTGGGTGCTAGCAGTGAGCAAAGATAACAAAACAAATAAGTGAGGTTCCAGATGACCAAATTTTGAGGTCTGCCATGAAATTAAAATGGCAAAACTAAAAATAATTCTGATGGGGAATTCAGGAAAGTTACCCACACGTGGCTACATGTTTGTTTTATTCAGGGTCCCCAGTGCAGAATCTGGAACTAGAGGAATACTGGCGAACACTCGAACAGAACAAGATGCCAACTTACTTTCTGGCACCTCCTGTGGAACTAAGTAATAGCGAGCAGAGAAACCATCCTTGGCCACTGCCAAATCTGTGTGGAACGTGAGTGACAAGATGCCGGTAGTTGAGTGGATATCCGAAGGAGTTTTAGTTCCACAGTACCTGCCAATCAAGGGGCCAACTGCAACAGAAACATAAGAAAAGCACAACTCTCAGTTAGATAAACTTGTCGTCATCTTGCCTATGTCGCTTGGGAAGGTTTGCAGGGGCAGGAATAAGCCATCCGTATTATCAGAGGCTACAAGATGAAAATGAAAACATGCAGGGATGAAAACCTCTCACATGTACACCCTTGTGCAAATTAATTGAAACAAGCAATGAATTTAGTACAGTAGTTTATTGTACAAAACTCCCATATACGTACATTAGTAACGGATATGACCTCCACTATTTTTAAGCAGCATTTGAACACGTTTTGGCATGGAGTCTACTCGTTTCGAACCGTCACTGTTGATTTTCGGATCCCTGTACCACACTTGAATTAGTGCCTGAATGAGCTTCTCCACAGTCGTAAAGTCTACAGCACGGAGGCAACTTCTGCATATAGCCCACAAATTCTCAATGGGATTTACGTTCAGGGAATTCCCTGGCCAATCAAGTATCTGTATTTGCTGCTCTGTCATGAATTTCTTCAACGCTTTCGATGTGTGACAGGGGGCTAGGTCCTGCTGCAGTATCCCAGTACCGTCAGGATGACTCCTTTCCAGCTCTGGAATAACTCTCTTTAGTAGAACCTCAATATATTGTGGCGAAAGCATCATTCCTTCTATTGGCTGTCGGCTTCTGACACCATAATAACAAGCATCCCCAAATCATCATCTTTTGTGGGTGCTTGGCAGACTGATTGATGTGGGATAGAAAACATGTCTTGTTTCAATTAATTTGCACAAGGGTGTCTCCGTACCCCAGATTTGCAACAGCTCTTCTCTGAAAACATAGCAGCCTAAACAGATGCTTAAGTTTAGTGGCTGTTGCGTAAAATGCTGCCTGCAGCAAGTTTTGTGCATAAGTCAGTAAAGGTAAAGGGACCCCTGACCGTTAGGTCCAGCCACGGATGACTTTGGGGTTGTGGCGCTCATCTCACTTTACTGACCGAGGGAGCCAGCGTACAGCTTCCGGGTCATGTGGCCAGCACATGGAAACACCATTTACCTTCCTGCCAGAGTGGTACCTAGTTATCTACTTGCACTTTGACATGCTTTCAAACTGCTAGGTTGGCAGGAGCTGGAACCAAACAACGGGAGCTCACCCCGTCGCGGGGATTCGAACCACCAACCTTCTGATTGGCAAGCCCTAGGCTCTGTGGTTTAGTCCACCATAAATTTTACCAGCCCATCTACCTACAATCTGGTTTTTGGGCCATGAATGATTATGGCTGCAGTGCTCCACTCACTGACCTGGGAGTATGTCCAATTGAACTCAATGGTGCTTACTTCTGAGCAGACATGTCTGGGATTATGCAATAAAGAAATCACACATAGAGAGCTCTCCTGCCTGGTCCCCTGGTGGAGGTTCTTATTCAACGCAAGTAATCATACATGTTCATGCCATTGGAAAGCCTAACCTTCAGCTATTTTCACTTTTAGTGCATACGTTGTTTCGCTAGCAGGAAAAACGGTGACTGATCGATTGATGGATAACATTTCTCGGCAACTTTTTCATAAAAATCGTGCTCAAGGTGTCGTACAAAACTTTTCTGTATGCAATCAATGTAGAAAATAGTCTATTCTATACTTTCTGGCTAAGGGAGTCTCAGAGTACTTCCGAGAACTCTCAAATATGCCAACTTCTGAACTTGATGGTCTGATTATATGAATCAGGTTGTTTGAAGGCCTCAATGTATTTTTAACATCACCTGAAGTTACACTAAACCAGTAAGGGTGCAATGCCGGCACAGGAAATAGAAAGGAACTCTATCACTGTTCAATTTAAGCTCTGGTCCTTGCTAAGGACAAGGCAACAACATGTGAGATTGGATGGAGCCGTAAAGTGTTAGCAATTTATGACCTTTATGGAATTCCGCAGACTCAAAATTGATGCTGTTAGTGTGACAGTAGCCAGACACGGAAGAGAGCATTGGCGATACATCACTTTAATCCTTACCTTGAGGAATACCGTCCCAGATGTCCAGCCAATCATACTTGCAATCTCCCTCCCCGACTTGCAAGGGGTCGTGCTCCAGGTCAAAGGTTAGAAACTGAAGGATGATCTCCATCTTTGGCTTGGCCATGATAGTGAAAGCACAGTCCAAATTGTGAGGATACTTATCGGGGAAACCCGGGGATTCAATAGTACCGTTCGAAGTGGTGAAATTTCTGGAACAATCTTCAGAGCCTATAGCGAGAAACAAGGGGACATTAACATACTGCATCAACATTAACAGTAGCCAAGCTGAGAGGCGTAATTCATAATTGTGTGTGTGGTTTTTTTTTTTTTAAAAAAAGCACTTAAATCCCTCATGCAGAAAATTGCTACAGCCTTGCAAAAGTATTAATTATTAATATTACTGTCCCCGTTTTATTTTCCATCAGAGTGGCAATTAGCAAAGCAGCCTTACTGAGGTGACACCTGAAATCCTGCGTCTTAAGCACTATGAAAATGGAAAATAAATAGTCGCAGCTTGCACAGTGGCTTAGCTTTAAACGTTTTTTGGGGGGTAGGAATGAGGGATTTGGTCAAGAGGACAAACAGAACCGCCTTTCTCACTTGTCCATGCTAACCGCCAGAAATGCAAGTTATTTGCATCCTTATGGAACGCTTTCAGACTGCCAGCAGCGCAGACAATATTACCACTTATTTAGCGGTGAACCCAACACTGCCCTCCATTGTGCCCCAGCCGGCTAAGTGCCTTCTATTTCTTGCTGACCCAAGGTGCCTTGGGGGAGAAAGGGGTTGCATTCTGTTCAGGCTATGACTGCATAGAAACTATAGCTCTGTAGGGACCAGACAATTAACAATTGAATTCTCCAGCCCACGGGTCACTGAGAGGGGAGGGGAGGGGTTGGAACAAGGAATTTTACAAGACCCCGAGGTTCTACTGCTTTAACAGAGGATTAACTTTCACAACTGTTCCGTCTTTTGTTTTATTACACAGACGTCGCTCAGAAAAACGCACAACTCCAACTGTGAGCAATTCCTAACACACTGCTAACAACCACCACAACAGAGCTGCATGGGTGTGCGTTTGTGTTATATTTTAGAAGAGAGAGAGAGAGAGAGAGAGAGAGAGAGAGAGAGAGAGAAAAGATTCGGCCCCTTTAAGGAAGATGAAAGATGGACAATGGCAATGTTAAACTAATGGCTATGTAAATTAATTTAATCAGATGACTTCCAAAATGAGTGGGTCTTAATTGGATTGCCTGGCAATGTAGACTCTAGTTGACCAGCTTAGATATAGGCATCTGAAAACAAATCGCCAAATTTGCTAACACAACAGACCATACGTAATAGGTTTCTTCCCATTCTCCTTTCATTTCAAAACCATTACTAAAGGGCACAGAACAGAAGACCCTGCGTGACCTGTATATACTTTAAATATGTAATTCAGAGATAAAGTGCTTTGATATTTAAATAACATTTTGTATTCCTAAGAGGAGGAGTTGTTGTTTTGATTTCTTTATGTGTTCCATTTAACATTTGTTAAAAAAACCTGAAGCATTTTTGTTAGGGATTGTAGGGAAAGATCTGCCAAAAAAGCTGGAAAACATCTTCATGTATATGACAACGGCAGCGAGAATTCTGGTAGCACAAGGATGGAAGACTGAAGAAACCCCAACTAAAGAATCATGGCAAGAAAAATTGATGGGACTGTGCAGAACTGGCAAAACTGACATACAAGCTACGGGACAAGGATAACTGTGACTTTAAAGATGAATGGGAACCCTTTACCAAGTACGTATTTGAAGACGCAACAAAGCGAACTGGACTCCTTGGCTGGTTTTGAATAAACATTCACAAACTTTTTATTGATAATAATCAGCTAAATAGTTTGAGGATTTGTACAACTGTGTAACATGCAGAAAACAGCATTTTTAGAGAAATCAAAGACTGGAACTGAGGGAAGTCGGGGGGTGGGGGTGGGTTCTGTGGGGGGAGGGAGGGGGAGGGAGGAAAAATGGGGGGGGAATAAGGATGATATGTTTCTGGATAATATGTTTTGTTTTAATTTTGAATAAAAAGTTATTTTAAAAAAAGATTTCTTTATGTGTGTGTGTATAGCTATAGATATTGGATTCCACAGTGTAAAGTAACCTTTCTCAAAGTTGGGTCCCCAGATGTTGTTGGACTACAGTTCCCATCATCCAGCGAGCACGCAAGCAGGCAACTTGGGGGCAGCTCGTGGGCCGGTCAAGCAACCTCCGGGGGCCCTTCCGGCCCATGGGCCTTAGGTTGCTGCCCCCAGCTCTACATTTGTTGTTTGTTGTTGTTTAGTCGTTTAGTCGTGTCCAACTCTTCGTGATCCCATGGACCAGAGCACGCCAGGCACTCCTGTCTTCCACTGCCTCCCGCAGTTTGGTCAAATTCATGCTGGTAGCTTCGAGAACACCGTCCAACCATCTTGTCCTCTGTCGTCCCCTTCTCCTTGTGCCCTCCATCTTTCCCAACATCAGGGTCTTTTCCAGGGAGTCTTCTCTTCTCATGAGGTGACCAAAGTACTGGAGTCTCAGCTTCAGGATTTGTCCTTCCAGTGAGCACTCAGGGCTGATTTCCTTAAGAATGGATACGTTTGATCTTCTTGCAGTCCATGGGACTCTCAAGAGTCTCCTCCAGCACCAGAATTCAAAAGCATCAATTCTTCGGCGATCAGCCTTCTTTATGGTCCAGCTCTCACTTCCATACATCACTACTGGGAAAACCATAGCTTTAACTCTACGGACCTTTGTTGGCAAGGTGATGTCTCTGCTCTTTAAGATGCTGTCTAGGTTTGTCATTGCTTTTCTCCCAAGAAGCAGGCGTCTTTTAATTTCGTGGCTGCTGTCACCATCTGCAGTGATCATGGAGCCCAAGAAAGTAAATTCTCTCACTGCCTCCATTTCTTCCCCTTCTATTTGCCAGGAGGTGATGGGACCAGTGGCCATGATCTTCATTTTTTTGATGTTGAGCTTCAAACCATATACATAGCTCCATCCATATTTCAGACACTGTGATATGTCAGTATATCGTTATGTTTAGCTGGTGAAACCCAGCTCCATCATTATTTCAGACATAAAAGCACATTGGACATAATCTTAGGTGAGAGGAAGGTAGCAGAACAATTCTTGGAAAATGAGACTCGGCAAAGACTTCCTTCCTGATCAACTGCAGAACATCCTTGGCAAATGTAACAAAGGAGTCCAAAAGTAATTGGAGGAGACCAAAGCACATTATGAAGCCACATGACTCAGTTCTATTGCTAAAGCTAACTAGGGCTGGACCCGTATAACATGAAACAATGAGGATATAAGCCACTAACAGTAAGGTTAAAGTGTAATAAATAAGCTGCTGGAAAGGTTGTTCCGGGGGTTTCTCGCACCTACAGAATTGAAATGGATATTATTATTATTTTAATTTATTACCTGACCTTTCACCCTGAGGTCCCAGGGCAGGTTAGAACAATTTGAAATACAACATTAAAAATGCTAGCCTGCCAGCTTCTCTTTGTGGTTGGTTCACATTTGTTTTCCTCAATATACAATTAGCTACACATGTATCTGCAAACGCTGGGAAGCAATATTTGTGTTAGGGCTGGAACCCAGTTGAATAAATCTTGGTTGATTAGTCATAGGGGTTTTTAATTAAGTATTGATTAAAACTGCATAAATTTGCATATAAATAAAACAAACAGTTTGAAACAAACACTCTATTTTTAGACGATGGCAGGCATACATGACAAAGGCGCCATCTTTGATGAGGCTCCCCCATGCATATGACAGAAAGTGGAATACTTGCTACAAGAAGGGGCATGTTTCACCTTACAGTTTTTTACAAATACTTTGAAAGTAATGTAATTTTACATGAAACTCTGGTGCCTGAAGATTCGAGAACACTTTTGTTTAACTGACCGAAAGCAGTTTTGAGCAGTTAAACTAATCAGCTAATTAGCCAAAGAGTGCAATCCCAACTAGTGTAAAATAAAGACAGCTTTCAACAGTTCCACAATCACAATAGCACTTCTTCCTAGCCACACAACCATTTCCCGCAATTCCTGCAAATTGGAATTGCGGTGGAGGAATCCGCTAAGAGCTCAGCCCATGCTAACATTTCCCCCAGCGAGCTGCATTCCTGAGGAGGAGGCACAGCTGATACAGGAGAAGCCAAGTATAAAGCAGTCCTGCAGAACAAAAATTCTCAAACTCCGGCACAGCGAGTTTCTCCATGTCACGAAAGATATTGTTCAAGCCTCCCCAAATCGAACCAGAAGTCCAGACATGCTGGTTTTATTAAACTCATGCACTAGCACTCAAGTCGGTGCACAGGGACAAGAAATAAACAACATGGACAGCAGTCCACAAACAGGAAAACAAATACAAATGAAACTTGCCAGCTGAACTGGAGATGGAACAATAAATATGCATTTTGTGCCCCCCCCCCAATAAGGATATTAAAGAGGAAGGAACCGCAGATCTAGGGAGGTGAGTTCATTTTGCAGCCTTGGGACAAGTGGTATAAAATCCCAGCCCCTTTCCACAATCATCTTCCCTTTGCATACAGCAGGGTCCCATGACTTCTTAGCTAAGTGCCAACTACTCAAATTGAACCCAGAAGCATCCCGAAGGCCAGTGCACCTGTAACAATACTAGTTGAATATGCATGTGCTGACTCACATCTTCAAGGAAATGCACGGCAGCAATTTACAGTAGTTGAACCTTCTGAATTGCATTTATGGGAAAATCTATTTACAGCACTTAAAACAGTGCTGAAGCCTGAACTTCATGGATTAGAGTTGGAAGGGAAACTCAAGTTCAAACAAGACCAGGAAGGCCCAAGTTCAAATCTTCACTCATCTGTCAAGTTCAACGGGTGGCAATGGGATTGCCTCTCTATCTCATTGCTGTCATGAGAATGAATGGGGAAAACCATCACGTATGCTACTGAGCTTGTTGGATTAACGTCAAAGTGCAAGTAGATAAATAGGTACCGCTCCGGCAGGAAGGTAAATGGCGTTTCCGTGCACTGCTCTGGTTCGCCAGAAGCGGCTTATTCATGCTGGCCAAATGACCCGGAAGCTGTATGCCAGAACCCTCGGCCAATAAAGCGAGATGAGCGCCACAACCCCAGACTCGGTCACGACTGGACCTAATGGTCAGGGGTCCCTTTACCTTTTTTTATGCATGGACCACACAGTGGAATCTCTTGCGTGCCTCTGAATTTATGCTTCCACCATTTATTAAGGTTTCTGAGTAAGATTAGGAAGCTTGTTTGCCCCCCTTATCTCTCTCTCTCTCTCTCTCTCTCTCTCACACACACACACACACACACACACACAGTGTGTGTGAGAGAGTTTCTTCATATTCTACTTGTGACATAAACCTCCCATACAAGATGCTAGGAATGGAATGTCTGGCAACCCAGAGCCCTCACTATCCTTTTTTCAAGACCCAGCCATGCCTCTCTCCCTGAGCACTTAAAAACATCCTCTTACCCACGCTCGCAGGCACAACACACGACTATTTTTAATTCTCAAAAAGTCTCATCCCCACACCCACCCATCTGACAAATATTTAGACAGAGCCAATTTAAAAAGGCCTCTGATTAGCTTTTCACTTTCTCCAAGAATAGTTTTGTATTAGAAAGGCATGATGAATAGTTCCTCTTATACGGAGCTCAAGAGGCGCCCGTCTTGCTCCCTTGATGGCACTGACAACAGCAGCCCATTTCAGCCAGCGTTACAACCAGTTGCAAAACCCTTGGCTTCTTGGAAAGAGAAAACACAAGGCTATTGATCTGTGCTTGAATCACATATTCACAGGAGAGCGGGGTGGGGGAGAGACCTCACTGCAGATCTAAGAGAGGACCACTTTTGCTTAGCCTTGACTTTAACAAGCTTTTTAATATATGCCACTGAGAAAAGATATACTGTTTGTACTTCTAGACCATACGGGATAATTTAATGAAGAAGCTGGCTTTCCATGCCATGGTAAAAAATAAAAACACATCGTTAATACCACACGTTGCTAAAATATTTTACATCCTTGGAAATGTTGTGGAAACAGATAAGGGAAGGGATGTATACAGAAGAGGGAAACTTAAAACAGACTGTGCTGATATGGCCTATATGGCTAGTTTAAGGACTCTCAAACTTTGTCTCTGTGAATCTACAAAGGATCAAAGTACCCCATTCTGTACATGTTTGTTCACCGCTTGGATATTTCATGACTGAGCGGTTTATAAATTTTCGCATAAAATAAATGAATAAAAGTCATACTCCCTTTCTGTGTTTACATTAGCAGCTCACTGGGCTGAGTGAAAAGTAAAGAATGACTCATGCTTTCCAGGATATTATAAAGTAGATTATATATTTAAATAAAGCTACCTTAGTCTGTTACATGTTTTAGGGCTTTTCCAGGAAAGCAAATCATTCTGGACAAAAACGTGGTGGGGGAGGAACATTTTGGTCCCCCCCCCATTAAAACCACAGCTTGTTCCATCAGGATATTCAAGTAAATGTAGAAAAGTTAAAGGACCCCTGGATGGTTAAGTCCAGTCAAAGGCGACTAGGGGGTTGCGACGCTCATCTCACTTTCAGGCCGAGGGAGCAGGCGTTTGTCCACAGACAGCTTTTCCGGGTCATGTGGCCAGAAGGACTAAACTGCTTCTGATGCAACTGGATACCATGACGGAAACCAGAGCACATGGACATGCTGTTTACCTTCCCGCTGCAGCGGTACCTATTTATCTACTTGCACTGGTGTGCTTTCGAACTGCTAGGTTGGCAGAAGCTGGGACTGAGCAACGGGAGCTCACCCCGTCACAGGGATTCGAACCGCCGACCTTCTGATCAGCAAGCCCAAGAGGCTCAGTGGTTTGCACAGCAGTGTACATAGGGTTCCACTGTAGCCACCCACCCAGGCGCTGACCAGAACTGGATCTGCTAAGCTTCAGCAAAGCTGCTTTATCATATGCCCTCAGACCATGCCCTAGAAGCTGTTCCATTGGGCACCAGTTCTGTCAATCAACATACAACGAGGAGAAGATAACTTGGCTCAATCAAGGCACACGTAACAACTTGGTTGAGGGGCATCAAGAAGTTTGGTGTTTTCCTGCATAGCTGTCAACTTACAGATTTGAAAATAAGGGACCAGCAGCCTTGAAAATAAGGGACCAGCAGCCTCACCTGTTCCAGGCACTCCAGTCTTCCTGTCCTTCTGCAGTCTGGTCAAACTCATGCTGGGTAGCTTCGAGAATACTGTCCAACCAACTTTGTAACCAGAGGTTCAACTGAATAGAATCTGAATCACATGCACCACAAGGCCTATGTAGCCTCAACTTAAGATGGCTCCCCGGCCTGGCTTTGCACTGCAAAGTTGCAGCAGCACATGCAACAAAATGGCGTCCAGCATTCAAAAACCCCCTCAGCTTGCATTAACTAGCCACACACAAGGCATGCAAGCTCCACCCCAGTCGTTCTTAGACTTCTTATTGGGTGAGCAACGCAGCCAAGCAACACAGTTGGAGCCTCCCTCCTCCCTGGCCGGCAGGGAGGGAGGGAGAGGAGCTGCTTCCTTTGAAATTTAAGGGACATCATTTAAGGGACATTTAAGGGACATCCATCAATAAGGGACAGCAGCGGGACATGGCGCTGGAATAAGGGACTGTCCCTTCAAATAAGGGACACTTGACAGCTATGGTTTTCCTGAACAGTTAGGTACTGACCTGTCTTGTAGATCTCATAGCGTAGAGAGAAGCCGGCACCTTGGCGTGCATAGTCTGAGGTGAATTTAATATAGAGAGAAGGGCCTGATGATGTGATGGTAGGTGGAGCGATGTTCCCACAGTGCTTGCCCAGAAGGTCAGCTGATTCACTGTCTCCATCCCGAATCTCAATAAAATCGTATCTGTCAGTGGGGGGAGAAAATAAAGCAAGAAACAATTAAGAGAAAAATCTACCATGAAAATATAGTTCTATTTTACAGATGGCTTATACTTTGAACATGTTGATTTATCTCATCTGTCATGCCAGTCACAGCTCTATAAAAGGTTTCTTTAGACGTATTTCTTTACACATTAAACAAAAAGCATTGTATTCTAATTAATAAGTTATCACGCTTTTTCACATCTGACCTCCTGCGATCAGTATATGCTGATCAGAATTCACTTCGTTTATTCCAAATAGCTTGAAAGCAAAAAAAATTGAGAAATCTGCACTTCTACTCACTGTATTCAAAACATTTCATTATCTGAATGTTTTAGATGCCCAATGAGCTATTGTGATGAATAAAGTTTTATAGCCATCATAATCTGTAAAACATACAGAGCCAAAGAGATCTCTCCTTCTTCCTATAGTTCATAAATCTTTGGGCCTTGCTATTTACTTATCTATAAAAATCGCTCCCCACCCCTTCTTTATAATCCAAGCTGCTCGTCTCTGCCGAATCTTGGCATGCAACATTCATAATCCGCCACAGAAGCTTGTTGTTCATTAAAAATAAAATTTTAAAAATCACATTTTCAAGCACTGTGGCTGTAAAGGCATGTTCAGAATTTGCTGCAGGAAACTAGTGAGCTCATTTTTGAGCCTCAATTTGAGCAGAGCAGTTTATAGTTTAGAGAGCAACCCCAAACTCCTATTCTGCCAATGCTCTGGAAAGAGTTTTGATGGGGAGGAGGCACCCTCTGCCCAGCCCTGCCAGCCCCACTGGTGAGGATCACCAAGCTACCACTGGCGACATCCCAGGAGTTATAATTATTCAGTAAAATGCCGACCCTTCACCTGCAAGTGGCGGCGTAGCGTGGGTTGTCAGCACCCGGGGCAAGGCAAGTAATTTGCGCCCCTAACCCCTAACCTGCCGCCGCTGCCAGCTTTTTCTTGCTGCTGCCTGGGCTGGGGTATTTACGGTAAGGTAGCCACGGCGGCGGCGGCGGGTCCGTGTCAGGTGATCTGAGGCGAGTTGACGCTGGCGCTGCCGCCCAAACGACGCCGCTTGCCCGGAGGAGGAGGAGGGCAGAGAGGCAAGGAAAATGCAACATGGCCCAGCAGCTGCAGCTGCAGCAGCAGCAGCGGTGGCGGGGCTGTGAGGAGGGGCTGCCTGGCATGCCCTCCGCGGCCCTCATGCGCAGGGACCGCGGCGAGCGCTGAGAGCCGCTGCCTGCCAGACGCCTTCAGCCCGGACGCATGCACAGCTCGTCGGTTCCGCGAGACATGGGGCTCTGCTACAGCCTGCACCCGAGGATCTTCGGCGACTCCGGAGGCGGCGAGCGCACCCCCCCTCCAGATGTTGCGCCCGGTGCGGCCGGCCCCCCCTGCACCCCCCACGTTACGCCACTGTCTGCAAGTGCCAAGGCAGGTTATAACAATTAATCCCAATCTAATGGTGGCCAGTGAAAACTCCCCAAATGAGGGTGGGGTTTTGGGGTTGGCGGTGTGGTCTAAACCACTGAGCCTAGGGCTTGCCGATCGGGAGGTCGTCGGTTCAAATCCCCACTACCAGGTGAGCTCCTGCTGCTCTGTCCCAACCTAGCAGTTCAAAAGCACGTCAAAGTGCAAGTAGATAAATAGGTACCGCTCTGGCGGGAAGGTAAAGGGCGTTTCCGTGCACTGCTCTAGTTTGCCAGTAGTGGCTTAGTCATGCTGGCCACATGACCCGGAAAAACTGTCTGCGGACAAATGCCAGCTCCCTCAGCCAGTAAAGCGAGATGAGAGCCATAACCCGAAAGTCGTTCGCGACTGGACTTAACTGTCAGAGGTCCTTTACCTTTTTAAGAGAAGACAGTATCTGCTGAATCCTGAGCCAGCGCTGCTGCCATCATGTGACATCAGCAAGCCTAATATGAGCCTCTTCAATGCCTGGGACCTGGCACAGAGGAGGGGGAAATTTTTCTCTGTCCTCCCCTAAGCTTCCGTCCTGGCCGGGATGAGCAGAGATCTCCTTCCTCCTCTTCATGAAGATCTCGCTTTCCTTGTCGTGCCTTTGTTCTCTGCCTCCAAGCACACAACTGATCTTTCCTGGGCCACGTTCAACTGCTCATCGTATTGTCACTCACTGTGTTCTCGCATAAATTTCTCAAGGAAGCCCATGGTGGGGTTCTGGATTTGAAGAGTGTTGCCATATGCTTCTTACAGATAAGTTATCATATCCCAGCAGCTAAGCAAACCCCAAGTTCCTTGTGTTAACCAGAATGTGCAAAATTACTCATATACACTTGTATTTTGTGTGTGTCCTTAACAGGTATTGTACAGTTACAGATAGGTAGCCGTGTTGGTCTGCCATGGTCAAAACAAAATAAAAAAATTCCTTCCAGTAGCACCTTAAAGACCAACTGAGTTAGTTCTAGGTATGAGCTTTCGTGTGCATGCACACTTCTTCAGATACACGCCTTCCAGTAGCACCTTAAAGACCAACTGAGTTAGTTCTAGGTATGAGCTTTCGTGTGCATGCACACTTCTTCAGATACACCCTTCCAGTAGCACCTTAAAGACCAACTGAGTTAGTTCTAGGTATGAGCTTTCGTGTGCATGCACACTTCTTCAGATACACTGAAGAAGTGTGTATCTGAAGAAGTGTGCATGCACACGAAAGCTCATACCTAGAACTAACTCAGTTGGTCTTTAAGGTGCTACTGGAAGGAATTTTTTTATTAGGTATTGTACAGACACTAACGTATCAATATAATTATTTGAGAGAAAGGTCTATGTAAAAACTTATGGTGCAATCCAATCCCGGGGGGGGGGGGGTCACTAAGCTGCATTAAGAAGCTAATACAGTGGCACCTCGGGTTAAGTACTTAATTCGTTCCGGAGGTCCGTTCTTAACCTGAAACTATTCTTAACCTGAAGCACCACTTTAGTTAATGGGGCCTCCTCCTGCTGTTGCTGCACCGCCGCTGCACAATTTCTGTTCTCATCGTGAAGCCAAGTTCTTAACCCGAGGTAATATTTCTGCGTTACCGGAGTCTGTAACCTGAAGCGTATGTAACCTGAGGTACCACTGTAACAGCAATATAAGCTTAACCAGGTCTTTTGTGCATCTGAAGAAGTGTGCATGCACACGAAAGCTCATACCTAGAACTAACTTAGTTGGTCTTTAAGGTGCTACTGGAAGGAATTTTTTTATTTTGTTTTGACTATGGCAGACCAACACGGCTACCTATCTGTAACCAGGTCTTTTAAAGTCTTTCTTTACACTTCCAGAGACAGCAATACAACAAGTGAAATGCAGGTGAACAAATTACCTAACCAACCATTTTGGCAGGTGTTGATTAGAAAATACTGAGATAACAGAAAGCAACTAGCAGATAAAGCACAAGGTGAAAAAGCCTATAGGACTGGTTAGCTATATCAAGGTTGATATGAGAGTGGGTGTAACTCATATTTTCAACCTCTCGCTTAATATTTCTGCAAAACTATAGGCAACAATTCAATCATGGAGCAAAGGTTATTGAGCAAGCTGTGTAGGCAACAATAATTACAAAGTTCATTTTAAACTAAGCAAAGCGCTAGTGAGAAGGCTTCTGGGATCACAATCAATCAATTTTCCTCTACTATCCATGACAAGAGGATAAAAGAGGATATTCTCCTCAAAATAAAGGAGTAGACTGTGGATTTTCATGTCTGCAGACACAACCAGTTTGCTGGCATATTTTTTCCAGTTCATCTGAATACCATGAAGTCTAGTGGACTCTCTGACATAAACTTCTCCAATTTGTACTAACATGAATACATACTGTAAGCACTTTTGCACTCACAATAACATCATTTGCAGGAGAAGGCCAGTCTCCCTTCCTGTATTTATTTGCATTGTGTTGACCTGTTTAAAACAGCATGTTACCAATCTGCTCCTCGAAGGGGCAGAGGAGGAAAGAAAAGTGATACACTGCCAGGATTCTGGCTTTGTCACAAGATCCTCTATCTGCAAATCAAGAGTTGAAAGAAAAAATAGCTTGCTGGACAAGAAACAAATCTCATGTGACTCATTCCTTTTCCTGCAAGACACACAATGCCAAACAACCACTCTAGACAAACTTGCAGGGACTCAATGTGCTACCAGAAAGCCTGCCCGACGGAGTAGTCCTCATTTCAGTCCTTTCTGGGAGTTAATCAGGCTTCACTCCAGAAACAAATGCCTGAGGCAAATATACTCTCTGTCTATAGGTTAAATCCACACACTCCGCTAAGAGATTTATCTTCTGAAATTGCTGGCTTGGTCAATAGCAGGAAGTATCCCCACCCAGGACTTGGGATCTGAGCCTGTAGAGACAGAATAGGTCACCCTTTGGAGTTGCAAGCATCTCCCAGCATTAGAAACAGCTCTCTTCCTCCCTCCCAACCCACCAGCCAGGATAGGGGCCTAAAAGGTATGTCCCTGAAGGGTGAAGAAGGGCAGTCTGCTCTACGTTACAAGGGATGGCCCTCAGTTGAGTGGCACACTTAAGATGGGAAGCTACCAGAAAGAAGAAGAAGAAGAGTTTGGATTTGATATCCCGCTTTATCACTACCCTAAGGAGTCTCAAAGCAACTAACATTCTCCTTTCCCTTCCTCCCCCACAACAAACACTCTGTGAGGTGAGTGGGGCTGTGAGACTTCAGAGAAGTGTGACTAGCCCAAGGTCAACCAGCAGCTGCATGTGGAGGAGCGGGGAAGCGAACCCGGTTCACCAGATTACGAGTCTACCGCTCTTAACCACTACACCATGCTGGCTCTCTAGAAAGGATGGGAGACAGCAGGACAACACTTTGGGGCAGACGTCCAGATACCCCAACGGTAGAATGAGCACCAAATGCAGCAGAGCTGGCTTGCAAGATTTGGAAGTTACCAGAGTAATGCACATAACAATGGGGGAAAGTCCCACCCTGACCTTACTAAGACCCTTAAGTCCAGAATCTAAAATGACCTAACTGCTCCAATTCTGCAACACTAGTAGTTAAGTTCAGGAAGTGTGCATTACCTGCCATCAAGAGTCAACATGAAGCTGCTCCTGAACATGGAATTTTTCTACTCTGTAAGGATGCCCTGCTGCTAAATCACAGGCCTCATTCAGGCAGGCAACCTTGCTTTAGTTTGGGGACTGGGCAATTGATGGCCTCGGAGGAATCTCTGGAATCCTAAGGATCCTTCTTGAAAATGAGAAATAGCGATAAGCGAGCCAATTCATTTTGCAAACAGGTTTGGTGTGGTGGTGCAGGCAAGAGGGAAGACAACGTACAGCCTTGGCTGTCCAGAAATCATAGAGGAGAGTGTGCTGAGACTTAAGTACCTTTTTTAAGGAAGTACTAAATTTCCTGCCATACAATCTGGAAGTGCTCATTAGGGACAATCAGACACTGGTCTCAGAGTAAAGGAACAAAATGCACTAGCTACTTAGATCTAAAGTACAGCATGTGGAAGGAACACGCCCCCCCCCAAGCTAATGCAGACTTGAAACTGCTGCCAATCTATAATCAAGAATCCTCTCCAAAATAAGGAGGAGAGTCATCCCTTATCTGGTTTCTCTATGGAATGGTGATAGCTGCTGCTCTGCAAGCGCTGAGTGTGGTGGGGGGGGGGGGTCCTCATGATGACATGAGGTGATGATATATGTATCCTCACATCAGCACTAGGAACCTAAAACCAAACCTCACAACTGCTGTATCCATGCAGCAGCTCCCACGATAGGACCAGTGCTTTTTCCACTTTAAAATGTTTAGGGGTACTCTCGTTTTCCTACTCCTATTGAAATGTTGTTGTTGTTGTTTAATCATTTAGTTGTGTCTGACTCTTCGTGACCCCCTCGACCAGAGCACGCCAGGCACGCCTGTCTTTCACTGCCTCCCGCAGTTTGGTCAAACTCATGCTGGTAGCTTCGAGAACACTATCCAACCATCTCGTCCTCTGTCGTCCCCTTCTCCTTGTGCCCTCCATCTTTCCCAACATCAGGGTCTTTTCCAGGGAGTCTTCTCTTCTCATGAGGTGGCCAAAGTATTGGCGCCTCAGCTTCACAATCTGTCCTTCCAGTGAGCACTCCGGGCTGATTTCCTTAAGAATGAAGAGGTTTGATCTTCTTGCAGTCCATGGGACTCTCAAGAGTCTCCTCCAGCACCATAATTCAAAAGCATCAATTCTTCGGCGATCAGCCTTCTTGATGGTCCAGCTTTCACTTCCATACATCACTACTGGGAAAACCATGGCTTTAACTATACGAACCTTTGTCGGGAAGGTGGTGTCTCTGCTTTTTAAGATGCTGTCTAGGTTTGTCATTGCTTTTCTCCCAAGAAGCAGGCGTCTTTTAATTTCATGACTGCTGTTGCCATCTGCAGTGATCATGGAGCCCAAGGAAGTAAAATCTCTCACTGCCTCCATTTCTTCCCCTTCTATTTGCCAGGAGGTGATGGGACCAGTGGTCCCATCACTGAATAGGACTATTAGCCTGCAACCCTATGCCCACTTACCAGGACGTAACCCCAGTGAACTCCACAGTAGACACATGGTTTGTCATTTATTGTGTGTTTTTGTTAGGTACTACGTTTAAAAAAAAAAAAAGGCCTTCAGATACTGGGTGAGTTTTGGGAATGTGAAGTTGTTGTTTTTGGTGGTGATGCTATTAGCACTGGTAAGACAAAGCCATCTGCTTGATCTTCCGACTATTTTGATTATTTGTATGTGCTTTCCATATTTGTCAACAAACCTCAAAACCAGCAGAAGGCATGATTTAGACTCCCCACCCCCCATTCTAATTCAAACATTAAGATTTTGAAAATCTGCTGATTGACAGTTTACACGCAGAAGGAAAGCCAGATTTTATCATCGATTTGCTACATGGCTAGATTATACACTGACTCCATCCTCACATCCCTCCTACTGCAGAGCAGCCGATTCTCAACAACAAACAGTTGCACAGGGATATGGAAATTAATATGCAGAAGGGTCCCAAAAACTAGTATTCATACCACAGCTCAGCCCAGCAACACACAAAGTACAGTGCTCCCTCAGGTTACATACGCTTCAGGTTACATATGCTTCAAGTTACATACTCCGCTAACCCAGAAATAGGGCTTCAGGTTAAGAACTTTGCTTCAGGATGAGAACAGAAATCGTGCTCCGGCGGTGCAGTGGCAGCAGAGGGCCCCATTAGCTAAAGTGGTGCTTCAGGTTAAGGACAGTTTCAGGTTAAGAACAGACCTCCAGAACGAATTAAGTTCTTAACCCGAGGAACCACTGTATTCAACAACAATAACAGCAGTCGAGATTTGGGGAGCAATCAATAAAACACAGGGCCTCCAAACCAACTACAGTCATAGGTAAGGTACAGGGACCCCTGACCATTAGGTCCAGTCGTGACCGACTATGGGGTTGCGGTGCTCATCTCGCTTTATTGGCCGAGGGAGCCGGCGTACAGCTTCCGGGTCATGTGGCCAGCATGACTAAGCCGTTTCTGGTGAACCAGAGCAGTGCACGGAAACGCTGTTTACCTTCCCGCCGGAGCGGTACCTATTCATCTACTTGCACTTTGACGTGCTTTCAAACTGCTAGGTTTGCAGGAGCAGGGACCGAGCAACGGGAGCTCACCCCGTGGCGGGGATTTGAACTGCCGACCTTCTGATCGGCAAGTCCTAGGCTCTGTGGTTTAACCCACAGCACCACCGGGATAAATACACTTCAGGTTGAGCGCTTTCGGGTTGCGCTCCTGGCAACCAGGAAGTAACGGGAGTGCGTTACTTCCAGGTTTCGCCGCTCATGCATGCGCAGACGGTCAAAATGACATCATGCGTGGAAGAAGCGCAGATGCACTGTCGCGTCTTACGTTCTGTTCAGGATGTGAACGGCGCTCCGGAACGGATCCCGTTCACATCCTGAGGTGCCACTGTAAAGTTAAGTCCCAATGGTTTCAGTGGGGTTTACATTAATCACCACTGATTTGTACCATCCTTTTAAAAAATGGAACTGAAGCATACAGGATATTGTGACTCACTTCCATTGAATAGGCAGGAGGCAAATCTCCTACAAATGTGGGGATAAAGGACTCTCAGGACAGGAAGTGTGGGGCCTGGAGAAGCAGCCTTCCTCCTACCTTCATTTAAAAAAAAAAAGATGAGTATGTGAAAAGCTAAATATATCAGAGAGATGAGATGGGGGTGGGGGGGTGGATAATGATCTCAATGTCCAATATATACCAAATGTGGCATTTATGTAAACACAGCCCCATTTTCTCTCCCTTGTTTTTTTGTCTAGCTCCTGCAGTCTTCATTCGCTCAAAATTCTTCAATATATATTTTTAACATACTCCTAAAGAGATCTGCATGGTGAGAGACAGCCTCTGTCATGAAATTACTGCTGACAGAGGATGCTGTCTGGCACCTGGGTAGAGATTATGTGCATTTCCTCCAGGAGGGAAAAAAAATGAGAAGGAGGAAAGAACCCTTTAATTCCCAAAGCCTGGGCAAATATCCCAGTTTGTTTTCAACATGCAATGATTGCTGCTTCATGTTTTAGCTTTTACAAACACACACACACTGATGTCACTCTGCAAAACCACATCAAAATAGTGTTTTTCCTAGTGCTCATATGGTTTTGTTTTCATTTCTCAGTCTGCAAAGGAGAGGGAACAACTTTTATTTTATTTTCAGTTTTCAAAAAACTATGATTCAGTTCACCCATTGCTGGGTGGAGTAACTTTGTTCCATGATGGGATCCAAAGTTAACTCAGCCAATCACGAGACAGCTCAGTTCAAGTAAAAACTGCAGAGGCATTGGTTAAAACCAGTGCTTACTTTTCAAAGTAAAGAGTGCAAGAGGTTCAAGCTTACCTGGAGCTATTCTTCTTCACCTACTGCTCTTCCTCCAGCTGGAAGGTGAATAGCTGTGATTTCTCAGCAATTAGGAGGGTGTTGAAATATACTCAGAGTCTAGAGTGGATTTCATGCTCTTTATTCAGCTCATAGTGGTGAGGAGGAATGGAAGTTCCCCCAGAATGTCTGCTTTATATACATTATTTACACAATGGGCCCCAAGTGATTGGCTAATTCCGGGATTCTCCTGTAGGCCAATCAGGTTGTGGATTCACTTCCACCTGGAGCTGGATTGGGTGGCTCCTGTGGACCAATCAGACTGCTGCATTCTGGATCCTATTGTTCTAGGACCAATCAGACTGCTGCATTCTGAATCCTATTGTTCTAGGACCAATCAGACTGCTGCATTTTGGATCCTATTCAACTCAGTACATAACAGGTGTGCTCAGAAGAACTCTGGTCAAAACATGAAGCAAAAAAAACCAAATCACAGCCAACCCACAGCAGGAAAGACTCTGGCTGGGCAGCAATTATGGAATATGTTCCACTCTGTGACTGATAGGACCAAGATACAAAGCTCTGAGATCAGCTGAGATCAAATCCTGACTGCAATGACTGTTGCTCGGTCCCAGCTCCTGCCAACCTTGCAGTTCAAAAGCATGTCAAAGTGCAAGTAGATAAATAGGTACCGCTCCGGTGGGAAGGTTAACGGCGTTTCCGTGCGCTGCTCTGGTTCACCAGAAGTGGCTTAGTCATGCTGGCCACATGACCCAGAAGCTGTACGCCGGCTCCCTCGGCCAGTAAAGCGAGATGAGCACCACAACCCCAGAGTCAGTCACGACTGGACCTAATGGCCAGGGGTCCCTTTACCTTTATCCTGAAAGAAGTGTCTCCTCTTTTGCAGCCATCATGGAAATGCAGACTGGTTAAAAAAATAAAATGCTGCAGGCTAGTAACTTCTTTAGGCTTATTTACAAGGCTGCCTTTATCAGCTACTTTTTTCTTTGAAGGGAAAAACACCTCCCCAAAACATATTCTGGAGAAGAGGTCACACAGTGAAGGATAATGCGACATTCCTCCATGAACACATGTCACAGTGGGCTCTTGAAGAACAGAACCCAACATCTCTCATGCTTTTAACTAAGAAAGCATATCCATATCCCAATTTTATTACACAGACATTCTCTTCAGAGAAAATAATTCTGTTTTCTTCTTATTCAGAGCAAGCCACTTCTAATGTCTCTTCCATCTCTTGTGGCTAACACTTATCCATTTCCCAGAAATTCATTCCTCTGTTTTCTCCATTAGCCCTGAAAACATTCTAGGCAAAAATAAAGGAAACAAACAAACAAACAAACAAACAAACAAAGCCATTTATTTGTTGCTCCAGTTTATAGCACTCAGGAGAAAACCCGTCACTTCATTTCAGCTTGGTTCTAGCGCATCACCCAAGCAAAATAAAAAGAAACACACTATTCTCTTGCAAATGAACTGAAATCTTTCCCACACATTCAGGGCTTATTGGCAAGAATTATGTAGCCAAGCACAATGGCTAAACTGTTGTCTTCAGATCTTTGATATGGTGCCACATAGTCCAAATGGAAATCAGAACTTGGAAGTTGAGAGAGGAACCCATGGGCCTCTTTTCTCACCTTCATTCCACTTCAGGATAACTGACCACATGAAAAGAAAACACAAAAATGCATATAGAATTTAATATTCTATGTTGGAAAGAAGGTCTTTGAACCCCAACTGTAATCTGAAATATGGCTCCCTTGGTTCTTTTCTTGTACAACCAAACATAAGATAAAGATAAATCTGATGTAACAACCCTAAAAACAATTTTGGAAACTCAGTTCATGTAAAGAATGTGTAACGAATGCAACAACCTGTCTTGAACCAAACTGCCAGCTTGCATAATTAAATGTCATTCAAGAGAGAGAACAACTGGGGGGTCCTTTATCTGCTTATTTTACTATACTTGTAAAGCAGTTTTCAACCGTAACGATTCTCATAGTGCTTCACAATAATGAAAGCATATTTGTAGGCAGATCATATTGCCTGCGCAATGATAAATCTGGAATACCAGGTGTTATTGACAACATCAAAAATGGCGTCATGTGGATCCCTTTTCTGCTCTCCGCAAAAGGTGCTTGGTCGGAGGGAGAGGCGAGTTAGATTCCTCTCCTAATCTACCAGATGCTCCAGCTGAAAATGCTGCTCAACAGTGTAGCAGGAACCCCCCCACCCCAATCATTCAGTTTGTACAAACTTCACACACACTCACACTCACACACTACATACGCCACGCTTCTGTTATAAATTCATAGAAAATCAACCATACATCGGTTTTGCACTGTTCCACTTTTATTTTACTCCATGAAGGAAGGACTACAAAATGGGGAAGGTTTGATACAGGGCAGCCATAATCCCTTCAGCATCCCAGCACATCCACAGGAGCCCTGCCCAGTTGCTATGCCAACCCTGATGGTCCTAGACAGAAGACCATCAAGATCACAAAGAACTTGCATATGGGAATGGATTCAACATGGACTGAAACAAAGGACACTGATCAGATCTTCCCTCTGGGGGCAGGAAACTGCCAACTCCCCTTTGTCTCCTGGAAGTGACTCATGGGGAGGGGGGAGAGAAGGGAACCAGCCAGGTGACAGGACACTCAGGTTACCACCACAACTCCTCCCTCAACCCCTCCTTTCTGTAATGTGTGCATGATGTTTCTGGGGGTGGGCTTGACCTAGAGGAGGGGAATTTCAAAAGTTTTTATAAGGTCTGGCACACCATTTTCTGGGTCTTTCCTCTCACCTGCAAGTGAGGGGAGCACCCTGTTGCAACAGTCAATAAAGGCCAAGCCTACAGGCTGCTGATTTGCTCCAATTTACTCTGGTTGCAGTTACAGATAGGTAGCCGTGTTGGTCTGCCACAGGCATCTTTACTTGGTCGCAAGTTGTCAATAACCAGGGGCAAAATGCGCCTGGTGCGTGGCTAATTTCAAACACTACTGCAACACAACCTTTCCACCTAGGTACAGATAGGTAGCCGTGTTGGTCTGCCACAGTCAAAACAAAATAAAAAAATTCCTTCCAGTAGCACCTTAAAGACCAACTAAGTTAGTTCTTGGTATGAGCTTTCGTGTGCATGCACACTTCTTCAGATACACTGAAACAGAAGTCACCAGACCCTTCTATATAGTGAGAAGGTGGGGAGGGGTATTACTCAGAAGGGTGGTGGGATTGGGTGATTGGCAGATAGCTGTGATGAGCCTGTTGACGACTCTTAACAACTGCAATAGGTCTTACAGGAAAAAGCAAGGGGTGAGAAGGTGAAAAATGGCTTTGTCATGTATAATGAGATAAGAATCCAATGTCTTTGTTCAGACCAGGTCTCTCCATGGTTTTAAGTTTGGTAGGGACAATTCCTTTGTAATTTCTGTAATTCTGTAATTAGCTGTTCTATTACAAAGGAATTTCAGAAATAGACTGGAAAGAGAAGCTGCTGAAATGCAACTTATTACCAAACTTAAAACCATGGAGAGACCTGGTCTGAACAAAGACATTGGATTCTTATCTCATTATACATGACAAAGCCATTTTTCACCTTCTCACCCCTTGCTTTTTCCTGTAAGACCTATTGCAATCGTTAAGAGTCGTCAACAGGCTCATCACAGCTATCTGCCAATCACCCAATCCCACCATCCTTCTGAGTAATACCCCTCCCCACCTTCTCACTATATAGAAGGGTCTGGTGACTTCTGTTTCAGTGTATCTGAAGAAGTGTGCATGCACACAAAAGCTCATACCAAGAACTTACTTAGTTGGTCTTTAAGGTGCTACTGGAAGGAATTTTTTATTTTGTTTTTACTCTGGTTGGTGTCTTTACTTTTTGTCCAAGGGAGCCCTCGGATTTTTCCGGTAACAACGGAAAATTAAAACTGAACCACCAGCCATTTTATTTTATTTTTAAAGAAGCAGCTCCTACACGGGAGTGGGTTGACACACTGAACTCACACTGCTTAGACAAAAATGAGAAGTTTAACAACCCTCTTTGCACCTTCTCTACCTCCAGATCCTCACCCTTGGCCCTTCACTTTTGAAAACACAGCCGTAGGAAAATCAGGACTTGCTTCCATCAGCTTTCCGAAAGTCTGCCTTAACCCATTCTTCCTTAACGCTTCCCATCCGTCTTCGCTGGTAAAAGTATAAAAAAGCCAACCTGCTGCTAAAGATCTTCCATGAAATATAGCCTTTCCTAGTGCTTCACAGTTTACTGCTCACATGCAGGAGGAGAAATGAGATAAGATGTGCCCTATTATTTCAGTTACCCTGTCTCCAGAAATTACATAGCCTTGTTATCTCGTGGAAGGGAGCCAGCCACACAAATGTGTATCCTAACTTTTCCAGCCATTTATTGTTATTACTTTTATCAGCAAACATTTATTTCTGTGGCACTTGTCGCTGCCTTAACTGAGCCCACGGCAAACATGAGCAAGTTTATCCTCGCAAGACCCCGGTCGAGGGAGGAAAGAAGATGGGGTCAGTATTTTGCCCAAGGTCACACAGGAAGTTTGCGAGAGAGACTGAAATAGAGCAGAGATTTGTTCTGACATATATTGTCGGAGACTAAGCTCGCGTCAGATAAGCAACAGAAAACAGAAAGATTAAGGCACTAGGTACCAGTTAAACCTTAATCTTGCAAGTTTCTGATAACTGTTTGCACTTCTCAATTCTGCAGTCGGAGCTGGATCAAAGGGCATCAAAACATGTGATAGTGCCAAACGCTGTATGCCACACTCCAAGAGTGTGGTGTGTGTTCTGCGCTTTTGTACAGTACTGTGCCAGCACAGAAGTAGGCGGTAGCCAGGATCGTGAAATATCTCAGGGCTTCCTTTTTTTAAAGTAAACTCAGATTTCAGAAGCCAGAGGCAGTGGAGGAGCTTCATGATCCAGCACCGGGAGGCGAAAGGCAGGTGGGGGTGGCGTGCATCCTGGGGTTGGCGCCCAGAGCGGGGGGGGGGGCAGCCGCGATGGCACCCCACCAGGATCGCGCTGCCGGGGGCGGTGCACTGCCCCCTTACCCCTCTTCCTCAACCAGTGGCCAGAAGAACGTCAAGTGGTCAGGGTTGGGTTTTGGTTGTGCCCATAGCAAAATGAATTACGGAGAATTCAGTAAATACGCATGCAATTCAGTCTTCAGAATGCGACTTGTTTTGACGAAAGATCTGAGGCACAGTCTTCTTTGCACATGTAGGTGAGGCATCTGTGCGTGAAGGGACCTCACAGGGCAAAACATCCAGCACTGTTTTCCCACATCACACCTTAGAATACATGTTCAAGGACATGCGCACCATATTCTTTATGGTGCAAGTGAGACTTTGTACTCCTCCCATCTCCCCATCCAGTCACCCTCTATCCTCCGTCAAGGAGTACAAGATACAGGAGATGCCATCCAGTATCCCCACCCAGATACACCTGTGGGTTAAACCACAGAGCCTAGGACTTGCCGATCAGAAGGTTGGCAGTTTGAATCCCCGCCACAGGGTGAGCTCCCGTTGCTCAGTCCCTGCTCCTGCCAACCTAGCAGTTCAAAAGCACGTCAAAAGGCAAGTAGATGAATAGGTACCGCTCTGGCGGGAAGGTTAACGGCGTTTCCGTGTGCTGCTCTGGTTCGCCAGAAGCAGCTTAGTCATGCTGGCCACATGACCCGGAAGCTGTACGCTTGACCCTCGGCCAATAAAGCGAGATGAGCACCGCAAACCCAGAGTTGGTCACAACTGGACCTAATTGTCAGGGGTCCTTTTACCTTTACGTAGGCTCTGAGTGGAAAATGAATGTACCCACGGGTTTTTTAGTGCAAGGAGGAGACCTGGCAATATCCTCCTCTTAATCCCGTTAATACCGTATCAGAGTAAAACAGGATGCCTGATTCTTCCCCCTAAGCTATACAGTGGTGCCTCGCAATACGAAATGAATCCATTCCGCAAGTCTCTTTGTCTAGCGGTTTTTTCGTCTTGCGAAGCAAGCCCATTGACGGCTTAGCGGATTAGCGCTATTAGCGCTATTAGCGGCTTTTAACGGCTTAGCGGATTAGCGGATAAGCGGATAAGCGGCTTAGCGGCTTAGAAAAAGGGGGGGGAGGGACAAAAACCCGCAGGAACTTGCAAGACATTTTCGTCTTGCGAAGCAAGCCCATAGGAAATTCGTTTTGCGAAGCACCTCCAAAATGGAAAACTCTTTCGTCTAGCGAGTTTTCCGTCTTTCGAGGCATTCGTCTTGCGGGGCACCACTGTATAGGTAATTACATTTCTGTACTATCCAGCATTTCCCCAACGCCACATCACATGAGAGAACATCCACATTCTGACCTCTGGAACACAGGGTGGAGAAGAGGTAGTCTCTAATACACATGTGACCTCCGACGTTTACACAGGTATGTGTAGAGCCCTTCATTTTCGTAATCTAGGGCAAGACAAGAGACTAAGGGTATCCCAACAGACCCTCCATGTGTCCCAATTTTCCAGGGACGGTCCCAGATTTACAGAAGCCGTCCCAGTTTCTGATTTGACCTTGGAATGTCCCGCTTTTCCTTAGGACGTCCCCATTTCCATCAGAAAAATGTTGGAGGGTGTGGAGTTATCTGACCCCCAAGGCAGCTCTGTGAAGGGAAGTTTTTCTAATGTTTAAGGTTTTATTGTGTTTTTATATGTATTGGAAGCCACCCAGAGATATCATCATCATTGTCATCATTATCATTATTATTATTATTATTATTATTATTATTGAGCAGGATGTCCCTATTTTCATCAGAGAAATGTTGGTGAGTATTCTCCCAAGTCTTCACCCAACCACACACCCTGTTAATGACAAACAACATAAATAAAAAAACTCCACAAAGTAAACTCACCATAAACATGCTGCGTAACAATGATGAATTCAACCTTACCAGCATTCCTTCAGTTTACTCGGGAGTTTTGAGTTCTTGAAGCAATGGCAAATAGCTGTTTACCAAGGAACAACTGACCATGATGCGTCTCTGTGGCCACTTGGTATGCCAGTCCCTCTATTTATCATCCTGCAAAATGGTGAGTTTTGCCACTTTTTTTGCACCTGGCCAGAAATCTGGAGAAGCAGTAAAATCCCCCTGTTGACTCAGGACAGCAATTGTGGCAAAATGCAGTACAGGGGTACCTTGGGTTAAGAACTTAATTCATTCTGGAAGTCCATTCCTTTTTTTTTTTTAATAGATATTTATTGAGATTTTACAAAACAGAAACATAAGTAAGACAAACATACAACAAAAACAGATATAAAAGAAACAAAGAAGAAATCCAATTTTTAACTTCATAGTTCTATAACCCTCTTTCTTGACTTCCTCACATCTCCCTTTTTTTTGTGTTCCCCTTTACACAATCAAGTTCAGCAAATTCTGACCCTCTTTCAAACCTCGTTTATAATTATATGTTTCAACCTATTATGTCTCCAGTTTTTCTTCTCTGGAGGTCCATTCTTAACCTGAAACTGTTCTTAACCTGAGGTACCACTTTAGCTAATGGGGCCTCCCGCTGCCACCACAATTTCTGTTCTTAACTTGAGGTATTATTTCTGGGTTAGTGGAGTCTGTAACCTGAAGCGTATGTCACCCGATGTACCACTGTAAACAGAATCCACCCACAAGGTATGTGGAATCAGACCTATTCATGTGCAGATTTAAAAGAGGCTGCACATGGGCATGATAGAAATCAGAACGAGGGCTTCATTAAACATCGCTTTAATTTTGTCTCATGAAATTTCATTTTCAATTCAGTTTAGAGAGAGAGGGGGAGGGAAGGAACAGCTCCTCTTTCATTTTTCCTTTGCGTCTGATTACTTTCCTTCCAAATTCCCTCCATCCCTCTGTTAGGCTGTGCTCCAGGGGCACTGCTGCCAAAATCCTGCAGAGTTGGGCAAAAGAGGAAAAGCCTGCTCTTCTCCCTCACATGGGACACATTTGGGAAACAGTTCAGCTTTGCGGTATATGGAGACATGGTACAATACCACACGTCTTCGGGGTTTTCTGCAACTTGTCATTCCTGAGTAATATGTGGCTGGGTAATGCTATTTGCATCCATAGAACCCACGAAAGTGCTCTTCCGTTACAAGAACTCTTCAGGAACCGAACAGGGCCAAAACTAAGAGCTTGTAATAAAACCAATCAAATATACTTCACAGAACACCACTATTTCCACATTATTCTGCATTCTGTAACATAAAAAAGAACAGGCCCCCATCCTCTAGTCACATTTGAAAAACGCAACTCTCAGAGTGATATGGCGCCTCAAGAAACCATATTTGCACCTTTCTAGTGCTACTGCAATCCATTTGTGGAGAAAATTGGACTTTGCTTTCTATTTCATTGCACTGTCACTGCTCAGTAGCACTTGATGGGGAGGGGGGGAAACCCACAATAAAATATTATATGAATGTTCACCTCTGAACAGTACCAAGGCAATGGATCGATGACAGGCCAGTTCAAAATAACGTCCTCATTATATACAGGCCCAGTTCCCTGTCACAGAACACTTTGGAGGAACAGGGAGATTTTAATTCAGAAGAGAACTTTACAGCACCAGAGGACTTTTAGCAGTCGGCACACTTTCACAGAGTGCGGGTGGCGCTGTGGTCTAAACCACTGAGCCTCTTGGGCTTGCTGATTGGAAGGTCAGCGGTTCGAATCCCCGTGACAGAGTGAGCTCCTGTTGCTCGGTCCCAGCTCCTGCCAACCTAGCAATTCAAAAGCACGCCAAACTGCAAGTAGATAAATAGGTACCACTCCGGTGGGAAGGTAAACGGCGTTTCCGTGCGCTGCTCTGGTTTTGCCAGAAGCGGCTTAGTCATGCTGGCCACATGACCCGGAAAAACTGTCTGCAGACAAACATAGTCTCCATCGGCCCCAGAGCCATTCGCGACTGGACTTAACTGTCAGGGGTCCTTTGCCTTTTACCCTTCCACAGAATATTCTCCACTTCCACAGCCTAAACTGCACAACACGGTTTGCTGTGCTGCCTTGACCCTCATCAGCAGATGTGAATAGGGTGGTCACAGATACAACTGGCAAGGATTCCTGTGATAGTACCTACATTAGGGTTGCCATATGTTCGGGAAAGCCCAGACATGGCCTCTTTTGGGGGGCCAACATGCCCATCCGGGTGGATTTTTTTACATTTTAAAGGAAATGTCCAGGTTTTTCGGGCTTGGGCTCAGGCTGCTCCACATGCCGTGGCCGCTGCCAGCCTGAGCCAGCGAAAGAAGCAGTCCCACGAGCACGGTGGCAGCCCCACATACCCACACACCTCCTTCCCCAGCTTGGGCTGTCCTCTTTTTTTGCTCTTCAAGATATGGCAGCCCTAATCTATGTGCTTGCTGACACACCCAGAGAATTCTAATAGACTGGAAAAATCCAGGTTCAAAATCCCACTCACCATCGAAGCTCCGCTTGCGCCAGCCACTATCTTTCAGCCTAATATGCCTCACAGAGTTTCTACGAGACTACAGTGGAGATAACAGAACCACCAAGGCTCCCTTGAGCTCCCTTGGAAGAAAGGAGGGCTATTAATATAATCAAATCTCATCAGAACACACCCAGAAAATAATGGGTGTTACAGTGGTACCTCAGATTAAGTACTTAATTCATTCCAGAGGTCCGTTCTTAACCTGAAACTGTTCTTAACCTGAAGCACCACTTTAGCTAATGGGGCCTCCCGCTGCCGCCAGAGCACGATTTCTGTTCTCATCCTGAAGCAAAGTTCTTAACCTGAGGTAGTATTTCTGGGTTAGCGGAGTCTGTAACCTGAAGCGTATGTAACCTGAAGAGTATGTAACCCAAGGTACCACTGTATAAGAAGAGCAAATAACAAGCACATTTTGACTATTGATGATGTAATTATGCGCCCTCTTGACTCAGTGACAAATGTATCACCTTCCCCCTCAAAATGTTCGTGCTTTGCTATGCAATAGATTAAAAGAATCAATAAGATATTCGTAACCCCCCCCAACTGCTGGAACTGGCATAGCCCCAAATCCTAGCCCTCAATAGGCTGACCATCTTATTCTATGCAATGTCTTGAACAGGTTTTATACATTAAGGTAGGTAGCCGTGTTGGTCTGACGCAGTCAAAATATATATAAAAAATTGTCCGGCAGCACCTTAGAGACCTACTAAGTTTGTTCTTGGTATAAGCTTTTGTGTGCATTCACATTTCTTCAGATACACTGAAACGGAAGTCACCAGACCCTTATATATAGTGGGAGGGTGGGGTGGGGTTTTTCTCAGGAGGGTAGCAGGAGATGGGTGATTGACTCAATGGGTATAGTAAACCTGTTGACTACTGTTAATGACTGCAATTAGTCCTACAGGAAAAAGCAAGGGTAGTATGCAGATGACCAGAAATAGCTTTAGAATGTGTAATGAGACAAGAATCCAATATCTCTATTAAGACCAGGTCTCTCAATAGCTTTCAGTTTAGTGATAAGTTGTAATTCAGCAACTTCTCTTTATGCAGCTTAACTCACACTAAAAATATCACTGAGTACCAATATGAACTTTGAGTCAGGCACAGGTGTTGTGGGTAAGTGGTTCCTGCGTCCAGAAGATGGGAAGGTGGTCTGTTTTGGTTGGGGGGGGGTCATACGCCCTCCGATGGAGCAGGTTCACAGCCTTGGGGTTCTTCTGGGATCATCACCAGTGGCTGTGAGTGCCTTCTGCAAACTTAGTAAGGCTTTCCCAAGGTTTACTTTAAGCTGGAGAGGCACTGCTGAGGCACCTTTTTTCTACAAGATGGAAGGCTTTTAGTGCAGGACTAAATGTTGTGGAACTCCTTTTCCTACTACTATTAAGCAAGCACCATCAGTATTGTATTTCAGATGCCTGCTTAAGGCTCTTCTTTTTCCACAGGCCTTTTCTGATGTAAAGCTCAACCATCGATTGTTGTGTACCACCGTCCAGAAGTTGACTAAGTATTTTTAATGCTCTTTTATGGGTGCATTATGCCCACTGCCTACATGGTCCGTTTATTGTGCAGTAAGTAAGCCTATAAATAAACAAATAAAATATCCTCTAAAAGGGAACCATGAAACTCCCCACGATGCCTTCATTGTCAGAACAGTTTGTTTCTCTTTTTTCTCTTTAGTGGCAGAGCAGTGAAAAGGGTGCGAGGCATCTCCCAGTGGCTGGTTTGAAGAGATAGCTTCTTTCGTGTTCAGTAATTTCTTTGCTCTCTTACTGTTTGCACTCTTGGCACCTCCTTTGCCGGATGAATTATGAAGACATTGTTCTGGCTGGGTATAAAAGGCAGCCCTGACACAATAAGACTGGGCTGGAGATTTAAATTTTTCCCCTCCCAGGCCCTAGGGAGGGTTGGAGACTGGTTGAACTTCAAGCAGTAGAATACAGTAAATAGTTTCTTCTATTGTTCAGATCGCTTATTGTATTCTGCCCCCCCCAATAAATAAATAAAATAGAATCACATCTCTAACATTTAAACACGTATTATTTAAAAACAGGAAAATATGCTGACCATCTCAGTCAATCAAAAGATAGCTGGCCTGCAGAGATACAAACACAAAATGACTAACATATCTGCAGAATGCATTCTGGCTATACATTGTCTGCATTTCTGCCTGATTTAGGCAGAGGGTCTAAATGTCAAATGCAGCCCAAGCACAGGCTAGAAGTCAGGGAGTGGAAGAGGACAATGTTGATCTGTTTTGGTGAATAAAACAGTGGCACCTCCTATTAGTGGTACAATTTCCAGATTATTGACCATACATAGCTGTCAATTTACAGATTTGAAAATAAGGGACCAGCAGTCTCGAAAATAAGGGATCAGCAGCCAAAATAAGGGATTTTCCAAGCACAGGTATGTTTGACTTCTGAGCCCCTCCGGGCCAAAGGCAGAAAACCCAGCCAGCAGCCAAACAAAGCCTCAAGCGGTGGTTCCCACAGCGCAACAACCTGGCAAAGGGGATGCAGCAAGGAAAACCACCGTCACCCCTCCGCTGGGAAGCGCTGAGCAAAGGCGAGTCCCCAGGCAACGCGGCACAAGGCATGCTAGCTCCACCCCAGTCGTTCTTAGACTCCTTATTGGGTGAGCAACGCAGCCAAGCAACACAGTTGGAGCCTCCCTCCTCCCTGGCCGGCAGGGAGGGAGGGAGGGAGAGGAGCTGCTTCCTTTGAAACCTGGGAAATTTAAGGGACATCATCAATAAGGGACAGCAGCGGGACACAGCGCTGGGATAAGGCACTTTCCTGCCAAATAAGGGACGGTTGACAGCTATGTGACCATACTTCCAGGCACTGGATGGGTAGCCTCCCAATTCTCCCAGTGGTATCCACAGGTTCTTGAAACTGGGAGGGAGCAGAATAGACTTGTCAGTCATGCATGACAATCCAATGTCCCTGGCAAGGCAGGGAATAGTTATTGGGTGGTTTCACCTGTCTATGCAGAAATTCAATCAGCCACCAGAAAGCTTTTTAAAATGCAGAGTTACTAATAACACCACTGGGTATTATTTTCAACTTTTGGCAAGTTCAAAACTTCCCTCATTATCTCAGCATTCCTTACAACAGTTTAGCAAAGCATCATTATTAATTTTTCCCCACATTGCAGATGGGCTTAAGAACATCCTGTAAGTTTACGGCAGAAGGTGAACAATTGTTTTAGCATTAAAAATCATGCTCTATTAACCTACCGCTAGTGGATTGCAGCATAAATCAAGTAGTAACGTATGAACTGAAATAAATTCTCATGAAACTATTCCGCAAGACAAACAGCAAGCATCAGCGAAGCGAACGGTGAAAACACAACTGCGACACTATCAAAATGGACCTGCAGCGTCAACATTTCCACCTTGCCTGGCCTCATCCTGTCCATCACCAGCTACAGCTGAAAGAGACAGTCGAGGGCAACCAGAATATCTCACCCCAACCTGCCAAATGGCCTATCCTAGTCTTATGCAGATGATCGCAGGTGTGGAAGGGACGAAGTGTAGCACAGTGATAAGGACCCCTGACCATTAGGTCCAGTCGTGACTGACTCTGGGATTGTGGTGCTCATCTCACTTTATCGGCCGAGGGAGCCGGCGTACAGCTTCCGGGTCATGTGGCCAGCATGACTAAGCCGCTTCTGGCGAACCAGAGCAGCGCACGGAAACACCATTTACAGTGGTGCCTTGCAAGACGAAAAGAATCCGTTCCGCGAGTCTCTTCATCTAGCGGTTTTTTCGTCTTGCGAAGCAAGCCCATTGATGGCTTAGCGGATTAGCGCTATTAGCGGTTTAGCGGCTTTTAGCGGCATAGCGGCTTAGAAAAAGGGGGGGGGAGGGAAAAAACCTGCAGGAACTCGCAAGACATTTTCGTCTTGCGAAGCAAGCCCATAGGAGCCAGTGTGGTGTAGTGGTTAAGAGCGGTAGTCTTGCAATCTGGGGAACCGGGTTCGTGTCTCCGCTCCTCCACATGCAGCTGCTGGGTGACCTTGGGCCAGTCACACTTCTCTGAAGTCTCTCAGCCCCACTCACCTCACAGAGTGTTTGTTGTGGGGGAGGAAGGGAAAGGAGATTGTTAGCCGCTTTGAGACTCCTTCGGGTAGTGATAAAGCGGGATATCAAATCCAAACTCTCCTCTCTCCATAGGAAATTCGTTTTGCGAAGCACCTCCAAAATGGAAAACTCTTTCGTCTAGCGGGTTTTCCGTCTTGCGAGGCATTCGTCTTGCGGGGCACCGCTGTACCTTCCCGCCGGAGTGGTACCTATTTATCTACTTGCACTTTGGCGTGCTTTCGAACTGCTAGGTTGGCAGGAGCAGGGACCGAGCAATGGGAGCTCACCCCGCCGCGGGGATTCAAACTGCCAACTTTCTGATCGGCAAGTCCTAGGCTCTGTGGTTTAACCCACAGCGCCACCCATGTCCCAGCACAGCGACAGAGCTTTGCATATAGAAAGTTTTATCCCAGGCAACCCCATTTAAAAGCATATTGCGAAGTATATCCCTCTCTGTGGAGAGCTCTGCTGCCAGACAAGGTGGGAAAACTGGGCTAGATGGACCAAGACCCTACCTCATTATAAGGCAGCTTTATGTGTTAAAAGTATGAGGAATACGATGGAAACACATGGCACCCTGCAGGACAATATACAAACCAATAATCTCTCTAAAGTTTTACTGGGAAGTTTGCTCATTCCCTGCTCCTGCCAACTAGCAGTTCGAAAGCACACCAGTGCAAGTAGATAAATAGGTACCACTCTGGTGGGAAGGTAAACGGCGTTTCCGTGTGCTACTCTGGTTCGCCACATGACCCAGAAGATGTACGCTGGCTACCTTGGCCAGTAAAGCGAGATGAGCGCCACAACCCCAGAGTCGGGCATGACTGGACCTAATGGTCAGGGGTCCCTTTACCTTTACCTAATATGGGGATTAGCAGCTAATAAAAGTTTGGGGGCTCTTTTGTTCGGGGCTTCCATCTTGTTCCACCTTGTGGCAGGTGGGAGTCCTGTGGAGACAGTCTTCAATAAAGACCAAGCCTACTGGCTGCTGTTTTGCTCTGGTATTGCGTGGCGAGTTCCCGCCCCCCACCAGGATAAATAAAGACACGAGACACCATAATTTAAGGTTAATTGGGTGAATTAGGCCACAACTTTATTGAATTCAGGAATGAGAGGCATTGGCTTAGGCATTGGTCCTAGCGACTATCCGGCTCCAGCCCATTTGCTGGAGACACGGGGAAGGGTTAACACTATATCGGGGGAGTCTCCTGCCGAGGCACGTCGACTAGGAGCTCCCCCGGGTCACTGCTCTGGGGTGTGCCTTTGGCCCACACCTCCATAGGCTTCGGACAGGGCCACGCCCCCCGGAGTTCTTTAACGGACCACCCTTCGCTCACCGGGGGGAGGTGATGGCGTTCCTCCCCCCCCCACACACATCCTCTTAACCCCTTCTTACCAATGCCTACCGCCAATGCTGAGAAGTTGTGACGAGTTGCTACGAGGTAGGCGAAAAACCGAAAGGCTAGAAATCGCCAATTGGGAAAAATTCCTACCATGCCCCTTGCGGCGACAGACCGAAGTCCATAGCAAAGTCAAAGACCTACCTAAAGCCTACTTAAAGGGAGGGAGGGTGGGAAAACGTGAGGGCGAGCTGGCGAAAAGAGGGCGAGCCCCTTCTGTGCTGGCCCTAAAATAGGGCAGGCCATGCCCCCCCCCAGCCAGCTGATTGGCTGGCTGGGGGGTGCAGACCCGGCTGGGATTCCCCTACTCTCGCGGGGGCTGCAACCAGCCCCCGCTCACGTGGGGTGGGCGTGAAGCCCGCAACCCCACCTCCTGGGCAGGCTGGAAGTGGCTTTCCTGGCTGGTGTCCTTGTTTTTCATCCAAGGGAGCCCTCAGATTTCTCCATTAACAGTGCTCTGTAACTAAGGGAGGTTTGGAGCCTTCCGCTGCACAAGCCAAGCATCTCACTCTCTAGCTCCTCACTCTCTAGCTCACAATAAAAGAATCCTGACAGTGCCTTGTTTAGTGGTAAATTCCCTTTTTTGTGTAAAAGGCAATGCTTTGTTTCACTTCCCGGATCTCTCTCTCCCCCCCCCCCAACTCCTAAATCTGGTTCAGATCCACTGCCACCAAAGGCAAAATAATTCTAATGCAAACTTTTCCTTTCTGCGCGTGTGTGTCTGTCAGTTTGACCTGCCTGCCTCTCTGCCTTTGTCTCTATCTCTGTGTGTGTGACAGAAATCAATTACTCCCTCTGCCCATGCCCGAAACCCTCTTACAACTCTACCGCTTCTTGAGATTACAGATGAAAAGGGGGAGGTGAGGAAGACGATCCCAGGTTCAGAAGAAATACCTCCTCCTGGATGGTTAGACATCACAGGAAATACCATATTTAAAACACGCAAAGAGCCCATACTTTCCTGGGTCATCTGCTATTTAAAACACTCAGCTCTGAACCCAAGACAGGAGCCTCCTCATGAAAACATCCACAAAAATTGGAGAATATTTGAAGAACCGTGGTATAAATGGTAATCTCCTGGCAGACTTAGACTGAGCCTTGTAGTATATAAAGGTAATTGACAATTTACATAGAAATACGATAAAAAATAGAAGCAATAAGTAACTGTGCAGTAAAAGTGTATTTAACAGATAATGTACAATGAGAATGTTTGGAAGTCTCTTTAAAACCTCAACTACTTTTCTTCTTCTTTATTTTATTTTTATTTATTTTACTTTTTCCACTTTTTCATAAATTAGTGTCATGTGTATTGTGAGTACCTTTGCTTCAGTTGCTATCATTTTCTTTTTTGTTACAAACGAAAACAGAGAGCGTTGTATAAATGTTGTATAAATGTTTATTGGGGAGTTAAAAAAAAAAGAAAAGAAAACATCTATAAAAATTGCTAAGGCAATCATATGCAACTGAGCCGCCAGTGTCACCATCTCTCCTTACTGCTTCATGCCATTTTTCAGGAGGCAATAAGAAGGGGTCCCATTCACAAATTAAGGTAGCATCTGGGTCTTGGGCTGCAGCTGCAGCTGCAGTGCCTTCAGTAACTAACATGAAAGAGGGAGTAAGGTAAGGTAAAGGGACCCCTGACCATTAGGTCCAGTCGTGGCCGACTCTGGGGTTGTGGCGCTCATCTCGCTTTATTGGCCGAGGGAGCCGGCGTACAGCTTCCAGGTCATGTGGCCAGCATGACTAAGCAGCTTCTGGCGAACCAGAGCAGTGCATGGAAACGCCGTTTACCTTCCCGCCGGAGCGGTACCTATTTATCTACTTGCACTTTGACGTGCTTTCAAACTGCTAGGTGGGCAGGAGCAGGGACTGAGCAACGGGCGCTCACCCCATCATGGGGATTCGAACCGCCGACCTTCTGATCGGCAAGTCCTAGGCTCTGTGGTTTAACCCAGAGCGCCACCCGCGTTCGAGGGAGTAAGATAGGAGCCCCAATTCACATCCTGAAAGTTCTAAGCCTCAACCTCTCTAAGGCCCTGGACCAAGGCAATGTTAGAGCCTAGGAACCCAATCCAGCCTCGGGATGGATTTGTTTTCTGGATGGCCCGGAGACAGCTGGGAATTTACTCCTGCTGTTTCACTGGAGTGTGTGGGAGAGAGAAAAACGTCCTGCCGGATGCTTAGGTACAATGGTACCTCGGAAGTCGAACGGAATCCGTTCCGGAAGTCCGTTCAACTTCCAAAACGTTTGGACTCCGACTGGCTGCAAGAAGCTCCTGCAGCCAATCAGAAACCGTTTCAGATGTTCGGGTTCCAAAGAGTGTTCACAAACCAGAACACTCACTTCTGGGTTTGCGGTGTTCGGGAGCCAAAACGTTAGACTTGCAAGACGTTCGGGATCCAAGGTACTGATTTCTTTCGAAAATCACAGAAACTGCCTCTTCCTTAATTTGTTTCTCTCTGCTCTCTATTCCTCCTCCATATGCTGCTGGTGTTTTGGTGGCAGCATGCAACATGATGGGGCAGAGAACAGCAGCAAGAATACTTATTGCAAAGTACTGGAAGACACAAGATCTACCCACCCTGGAAGAATGGCAGATGAAGGTGATGGTCTATATGGAACTGGCGGAAATGACTGGCAGAATCCGAGACCAGGGAGAAGAGTCGGTGGAGGAAGATTGGAAGAAATTTAAAGACTATCTACAGAAACATTGTAAAATTAATGAATGTTAGAAGGATGTTGGAATGAAGTTACGTGGTTTTAGCAGAAATGTTATAAGGGTTTATGAAAAAATAGACTGTTAATTGGTGAAAGGAGGGAAAGTAAAGTTACATTATATTAAGATAAATTACAGAACAAAAAGTGGAAAAGACTATTTACAGAAACACTGTAAAATTAATATCTGTTAGAAGGAAGTTGGAACAATATTATATGATTTTAGCAGGAAGGATATAAAGGATTTGGGAATAACTGACTGTTAATTGGTGAAAGGAGGAAAAGTAATTATATTAAGACAATTTACAGGACAAAAATTTTAAAAGAGGGAAAGGATTTGCTGAAATAGATAATAGACCTAGAATACAAAAAAGGGAGGTGTGAGGAGGTCAAGGAAATAAGCTAATGAAAGATTGGTAATGAGGAGATCTGATGCATTTTCTTTTTTGCGTTCTTGTTTTTGTTTAATGGGTTTTATTTCTCTGTTTTGTTTTGTTTTTCTCCTCTTTTTTATATTGTGGTGTGTTGTTTTGTTTTTGTTTAATGTGGTATGTTTATTTTTTCTTTCTGTAATTGTTGAAACTTTAATAAATATTATTTAAACAACATGATGGGGCAGAGGCAGCTTAGCTGACCTCCCAGCAAGTGAGTTGATGCTGCTTACAGGGAGGACTGAGGCAGCACTGAGCAAACATGGCGGCAGGAAGACCAAATGGGCTCCATTTGTGTGTTTGCACCACACAGAGGTAGGTTACTGCTGCATTGCTCCTACACTTCCCAGTAAGCAGTGACTTATCTGCCACACGACTGTGCTTTGATATCTCTTTAGTCTTACATGAACATCCACTTGCTGCCAAGGATGCAAAGTGAACTCAGCGACTATTCATACTCCTTTTTCGAAACACAGGGCCAATATTGCTCCTAACATAATGTGCTTTTAGCACAGAGCCAATTCCTAATTCCCCCCAAAACTACTGTGAAACTATCGCAAGAAAAGTACACATGCTGCTTTCTGCTGACTTTTCACATGCACCCACAAATCACACATAGAAAATCCCACCGAAAGAGGAGAATCACAGAATTTTATAGGTTCCATCAACTTGTCCAAGGGTTGCAAACTGCAGAAGGGAGCACACCTCTGAAAGATAATAATCTCCATGCCAATATTTAGAAAGCTTCTTGAGTTAACGCCACTTAATCCTCAAGTAGGTAGAAAAGAGCAGTGTGCTAGGATTAGCTGAAAAATAATTCTATTATTACCAGAATGTTCGCTCTCACAAGCAGTAGAGAATAGACACCAACAAATGCCATAAACACAGGCAAATTTCTCTAGTGGTATTAAATAATCTCAGTTATTGGTCACAGATTGTTACAGGGTTGCCACATCTAAGACTGCACATTTTAGATATTTCTTACAGTAAAGTATTTGGATTTCTGTAGCTGCCAGTTTAATCTGGGGTTTGTTTGTGTAATCAAAACTAGACTCCCCCTCTTGCATGTTTGATATCTGATGGAATTACAAAGATTTGCACTGCCTGATCATTTCTACACATCTTAGTCCAGAACGAGTTGCTAAAATGGTAACTGACAGGCTACTGGCAAAAACAGCAGCTTCACATCTTATTTCGCTCACCTCCCGGCAGTATTTAGTAATGCAAAATGTGTGATGACATCACTGTGTTCCAAGTTTCACCATATCTGCTTTACTTCACTGGTTAATGGTAATAGGGAAGAGAAACCTGCAGCATGATGGTGCCATAGTTTCAACTGTCCCTTATTTGGCAGGAAAGTCCCTTACCCCAGCGCTGTGTCCTGCTGCTGTCCCTTATTGATGATGTCCCTTAAATTTCCCGGGTTTCAAGGAAGCAGCTCCTCTCCCTCCCTCCCTGCCGGCCAGGGAGGAGGGAGGCTCCAACTGTGTTGCTTGGCTGCGTTGCTCACCCAATAAGGAGTCTAAGAATGACTGGGGGGTGGAGCTTGCATGCCTTGTGCCAATCAAATCGGCCACGTTGCCTGGGGACTTGCCTTTGCTCAGCGCTTCCCAGCGGAGAGGTGACGGTGGTTTTCCTTGCTGCATCCCCTTTGCCGGGTTGCTGCGCTGTGGGAACCACCGCTCGAGGCTTCGTTTGGCTGCTGGCTGGGCTTCCTGCCTTTGGCCCGGAGGGGCTCAGAAGTTGAACATACCTGTGCTGGGAAAATCCCTTATTTTGGCTGCTGATCCCTTATTTTCGAGGCTGCTGGTCCCTTATATTCAAATCTGTAAGTTGAAGCTATAGATGGTGCCTAACTAAGCATTACTGGGGGTAAGAAAATAGACAACACATCACTGCTATCAGGGGCAGTTGTGACTCTACTATGCATAAGCCTGGCCTTAAAAATCGGTATAAGAAAAAGAAACACAAGGCACAACCCTCAAGAGTCATGTCATGTCACACACAGAGAAATCTTACAGGTATTTTACATGTAACCAGCTTCATGTAGTTTCTCAAATGCAGCAGTTACACACAGAGAACTCAATCCAGATATAGTTGCTTTCAATACAGCATGCACATCCCATGACAGTATCAGGAAATATGGATTCTCAACCATGTTGCCATGAGGATAGAAATGCAGGTTTTAAAACAACAACACCACAGAAGGGCATTTTACTGCAGTCCTATTCTATGCTATAATGTGGAATTTGCAAATTTAAATTTAACGACTATATATACATGTTAATTTAGCAGCATAGTTATACGCAAGCCAGTTTAAGCAGCTTCACAACCTCTTTATGTTTAGGATTTAGCAGGTTAGCCCCAGATATACTTGTTTAGCTGTATTTTCCAATAAAATTAGGGGGGGGTATTCTGCTAAGATTTCAGCGGCCAGTTGCTACTTAAATGGTACATCTTCAATAAACAAATCAAAGATTTTGGAAGATGTTCATTTTGTGGCAATGTTCATTTGGCAATGCGGCCAAACCATAATATGTTCAGTTTCATCCACTTGTCCAAATGAATCATGAACAATATGATTGAAGGGTATCCTTGATAGGTGCTGCCTTGTAGACAAGTGTTTGGAATATTATCCATTAATTAACAATTTTGCCCAAGATTTATATTCCAGGAATTATTTCTATATTCCAAAACTCTGCAATGTGGCAAAAGGAGATTGCCACTCCACCCTGTTGAAAGCTTTTTCTGCATCAATGAACCTCAATGCGGCAACTTCCTTTGTCTCCTTGCATTGGTTAATTATTGATCGGCCTCTTCTAGTGTCGGCTGATAATTGTAGCCCTCAAAGCCAGATTGCTCCTAATGCACATTATTACCAGTAACGTATATTGTTTAACACATTAACCTACAGCAAGATATATTATAATCCGGACGTAAAAGTGAAATTTATATATGTGTTAGGGTCTTTCTCTGGTCTGTGTAAAAACATAGTTCTTCTTAACATCATTTCAGAGTGCTGAATCTCTCCAAACATTTGTACGGAGCTTTGTTGGTGGTTGATTCAAAGTACAGTGGTACCTCAGGTTACAGACGCTTCAAGTTACAAACGCTTCAGGTTACAGACTCCGCTAACCCAGAAATAGTACCTCGGGTTAAGAACTTTGCTTCAGGATCGGAACAGAAATTGCACAGCAGCAGTGCAGTGGCAGTGGGAGGCCCCATTAGCTAAAGTGGTACCTCAGGTTAAGAACAGTTTCAGGTTAAGAACAGACCTCCAGAACGAATTAAGTTCTTAACCCGAGGTACCACTGTATCAGAAAAGGTTTTAGAATATTCACAAAGCAAGCCAATCAATTCATAAGTTACAGTATATTGCTTTGAGCTTTAGAATAGTTGGAGACCTCTGCCTCAACTAAAATTAAATGTAAGAAGCATTTATTAATATTATTTAATCTAGGATGGGGGGAAGCTTCTAATATTTCTTATATCAGTAGTATTAGATAGATACAGATCTCTATTTTTTTTATAAAAAAAAAACAACCAAAAAAGAACCAATGATCATTTTTTTCATTATTCTGCATTGGCCTCTGCATCTTATGATTTCTCGTAGCGTGAAACAGGCTTTTTTGATTCTTTGGTAATAAATATATTGAGCTAGATATTTTCCGCTTTGATTCCATTTTCAAATAATTTTTGTTTGACTAAGCTCAATGCTTTTGCAGTTCTGTATGTGTTGACTTTACATACTTAAAACATAGCTTTAGTTCATTGGAGATTTTAGAATCAACTTTCTAATTATATATAAATTCTATGGCTGATAACCAATATTATTCATACTCAGACTAAGAACTCGGTTGGTCCTCTCTGAATATGACTTAGGTGGATACCATCCTAAGTCTTCAATTTTATATATTAAGTTTTGTTCATTCTATTTATGTTACTTATTGAAGTAAGCAAATATATGAATAAAAGGTCTCCACCAAAATAGGCTTTGTTTGCATCACAAATTACCTTCCCACCAAACTCGTTTAAATAATTTAACAAAAAGTATTCATGCACTTTTCTAACTTGATTTCAGAGCAAACTTTTGTTCTTCCAACAATAACAAAGCAAAAACCACTTTCTATCAACAGCAGCAATTTTACAAATTATACACTTAATATTTACATGAACAAAATCTGGCGGGGTGGGGGGGGACACAAACCAGTTTCCACCAAATTTATAAGAACAAAAAGTTCTATGTCACATCAAAACAATTTGTTTAAGTTTGGAAAACACACACACACACACACACACAGAGTATATATATAACAAGCCAGATGTTTTCTTTAAAGCAGGGAGAAAACTCATCTCATCTTCAGTTGTATGGTTTATATTTCTAGCCAGCAGTTCCATTTCTAGAGATGAATTTGTATTGTTTCCCAAATGTTTACACATCAGCTAATTATTCATCAATTTCCAAAACAGGGACTAATTATCCACCAGTAATTACTGCCTCAACTGCTCTTTGACCTGAGCTGCTGGAAAGAAAACCGTTTGCAACAGTGCATTCTTGTGTAGAAAGGATCCAGCAAAAGCTGGAAGGTCTGAAATTATAATCATCAGCTGATGTCTGGGTATGTGTGTGTGTCGTCAACTCATAACCATACTTCTCTGACTCACTATTTTATCTTCTGCTTCCTTCCATTTAAGCAACGTAAAAAGGGTAACAAAAAACAAAATCCAGATTTACATAAAATGCACCGACAGCCATGTTACAAAATTGGTATACCAGGACTTCCTCTCTTCATATGTCCTCCTCGGAGCCCCTCCATCAGCTCCAGAGGGTTGGGGAGGGGGGAGGGGACCCCCAGAACAGATTTTGGTTGTGTGCAAAGGGAGGAGAGAGAAGATATGTTGTGGAAGTGGAAGTCCCATTGCAAACTGGACAACTGCGCTGCCTATAACCAATAGTATCTTAGCAATTCTTACAACGATCCTGTAAAGCCAACTCCATATCGCAGAAAAGTGAGGCTGGGAGATAATTACTTGAGTTCACTTCGTGAGTTCATTACACCCTTCTTGTTACCGTTTTCTCAACTTAGACATGAAATATAGGCCTCTCATTGCAATGATGAAGGGGGAGGGAGCCCGCTGCTAGCTGCTAGTGTCAAGGTAAAGGTAAAGGGACCCCTGACCATTAGGTCCAGTCGTGGCCGACTCTGGGGTTGTGGCGCTCATCTCGCTTTATTGGCCGAGGGAGCCGGCGTACAGCTTCCGGGTCATGTGGCCAGCATGACTAAGCCGCTTCTGGTGAACCAGAGCAGCGCACGGAAACGCCGTTTACCTTCCCGCTGGAGCGGTACCTATTTATCTACTTGCACTTTGACGTGCTTTCGAACTGCTAGGTTGGCAGGAGCTGGGACCGAGCAACGGGAGCTCACCCCGTCGTGGGGATTCGAACCGCCGGCCTCCTGATCAGCAAGTCCTAGGCTCTGTGGTTTAACCCACAGCACCACCCATGTCCTTGTGTCAAACTACCCCTCAAACAGAAGAAAATGGCATAAATAAGCTCCAAAGCAACTTCAACATTTGTCAGCAACTGGAAGAGGTTACAACATCTGGAAATCAGTTATGCCATTCTTTCGGAGAGAACATTTTGCAGACGTGGGCAGTCAGAAAATCATCACCTCATTACTTTTAAGTAATGCCAGTGCAAATTGCTAAGGCATTCACCAGTTTCTGTTAGTTTTCCGCGAAAGGTATGGATTCTCTAGAGCCTTCTCTATTGACTTCTCAGAGCTTGCAAATGACAGTCCTCTTTCAGCAAGGCTTCTAAAAAATTTAGACCATCTGGTATCTGCCTTAGAATTGAATCAATTTTATGTATGTGCTATTGGGTGTTTTGAACGGTTTCTATATTTCTATATATTTATAACTGTTTTTATATCTGCAATTGTTTTAGCTGTTTTTATACGGTGGTACCTCGGGTTAAGAACTTAATTCGTTCCGGAGGACCGTTCTTAACCTGAGGTACCACTTTAGCTAATGGGGCCTCCCGCTGCCACTGCATCGCTGCCACGCGATTTCTGTTCTCATCCTGAAGCAAAGTTCTTAACCCGAGGCACTATTTCTGGGTTGGTGGAGTCTGTAACTGTTAAGTTGTGGGTAAATATATCAGATGACACAGCGATTCTTCAAATAGCTCTTGTTTATTCCGAGGCCAGAACAGAACTGAACTGAAGAGCTCAGTCAGCCTGCTTATATAGAGCTCCAGAACAACGTAACTGTAGCAACTTTCTAAAACTATCCAATCACTGAACGTCACTTTTGATCCTTCATTTGCATACAAACTATTCAATCACTGAATGTCACTTTCGATCCTTCATTTGCATAACTATCTACAGTATCCCCCTGCTGTCCCAGGGTGAGAACTTAACATAACAGTAACCTGAAGCTTTTGTAACCTGAAGCGTCTGTAACCCGAGGTACCAGTGTATACACAACTGTTTGATGTATGCTATTGTAGTGTAATTCACTTTGGGGTACCTTGTAGAAGCGATTCCTCTGCAGCCTCCCCTTTCCCTTCACTGGGATGTTACACTACCTTAAAGGTTGGCAGAGCCTTATAATAATGGACCTGAAAAAACTTCTGTTACAAGACTGGATCCCGTACCGGTGAAAAATCACCTGGGGAGAGGAGCTGCAGAGAAACAGTGGGAGACAAAAAAGGATGGGAATTCTTTTATCTGTGTTTTGCCAGCATTTGACGACTTATCTGTTTAAACAAGCCTTTGATTTGGTTGCTGCTTAATTTTATTAACAGCTCACCTTGGTCTATAAGGCCCCATATTAAATGCTCTTTTTGTTCTTAATTATGGGAAGGAAAGCTTGGACAATGAATCGTTCCCTCCCCCCTCTGCAGTCCCCTGAACTCCCCCCACCCTCCAAAAATTAAACTCCAGAGGATCAGGGTGAACTATCCAATGTTGTGAGCTATGTCGTACAGGGCTGCAGCAGAGGGGAGAGGGAACTGGCCCCAAATCAGGGACAAGAATCTGGCACTCTGCAGGAGCAAGATACCTCCAACCTCTGTGGGACGCGGGTGGCGCTGTGGGTTAAACCACAGAGCTTAGGACTTGCCGATCAGAAGGTTGGCGGTTTGAATCCCCGCAATGGGGTGAGCTCCTGTTGCTCGGTCCCTGCTCCTGCCAACCTAGCAGTTTGAAAGCACATCAAAGTGCAAGTAGATAAATAGGTACCACTCCAGCGGGAAGGTAAATAGCGTTTCCATGCGCTGCTCTGGTTCACCAGAAGCGGCTTAGTCATGCTGGCCACATGACCCGAAAGCTGTACGCCGGCTCACTCGGCCAATAAAGCAAGATGAGCGCCGCAACCCCAGAGTCGGCCACGACTGGACCTAATGGTCAGGGGTCCCTTTACCTTTTACTGTGGGGCAAAGTTAAAGATCTGCTATGGGAGCTACCTGCTATTTGCCAGACACTGAGTACGGCCCTTTTTAAAATTATTTTTTGTAGTTTGTTAGCAACTTTGGGTGCATCCTTTCAGAGGGGAAATGTAAGATATGAATGTTTGCTTGTATGTATAAATGAATGAGCGGTGCTCTCCCAGCTGCCTTGGAGAAGCAGTAACATGCATTTGGAGAAACGTGGGTTGAGACCGAACATGTAGCTCAGTGACTATATGGTAACAGTACTCCCAACGATTTCCTGCCCTATGCCGATAACATCTGCTAGTGAAATCAAAGCGAGCAGTAGGACTTTATCATATCAAGGAGGGCATTTGAAGAAATGGCTTCCAGAAAGCTGTTATAGCTCAGTTGGTTCAGTCAGAGGCTTCAACAGGAATCTTGAAGTCGTAATTCATATACAGTGGTACCTCAGGTTACATACGCTTCAGGTTACATACGCTTCAGGTTACAGACTCCGCTAATCCAGAAATAGTGCTTCAGGTTAAGAACTTTGTTTCAGGATGAGAACAGAAATCGTGCTCCACCGGTGTGGCGGCAGCAGGAGGCCCCATTAGCTAAAGTGGTACTTCAGGTTAAGAACAGTTTCAGGTTAAGAACGGACCTCTGGAATGAATTAAGTACTTAACCCGAGGTACCACTGTACCTAAGAGACGGACATGTTTCTTGGAGTAGACCTCACCGAGTTCAGTCTGACTCACTTCCAAATTAAAATGCTGAGAATCACACCCTCTCTCTCTTTCTCTTTGTAAACAGCAGCCTGCCTCATTGGATTCAATTTTCCCATGTGTGACCCTTGAGCGGCAACACTGTGTAACTCAGTTGTGATGTGTTGGCAAACTGTGAAGACTGGATGTTGTGAGAGAATCGGATACAGAGCCATAATAAGATGCAATCTAGTGCAGCGATGGGACGCGGGTGGTGCTGTGGGTTAAATCACAGAGCCTAGGACTTGTCAATCAGAAGGTTGGCGGTTCGAATCCCCGCCACGGGGTGAGCTCCCGTTGCTCGGTTCCAGCTCCTGCCAACCTAGCAGTTCAAAAGCACGTCAAAGTGCAAGTAGATAAATAGGTACCGCTCCAGCGGGAAGGTAAACGGCATTTCCGTGCGCTGCTCTGGTTCACCAGAAGAGGCTTAGTCATGCTGGCCACATGACCTGGAAGCTGTACGCCAGCTCCCTCAGCCAGTAAAGCGAGATGAGCGCCGCAACCCCAGAGTCGGTCACGACTGGTCAGGGGTCCCTTTACCTTTACCTTTAGTGCAGCGATGGGGAACCAATGGTCCTCTAGCTATTTCTGGACTACAACTCCTATCATCCCTGACCACTGGACATGCTTGCCTGGACCTGATTGGAATTAGAGAGCAGCCGCATATAGAGAGCCACCGATTTGCAATCCCTGGTCTAGTGGATAGGGTCCAAAAGAATGGCCAAAAAATGACGGCCACAGAATGCCTCTTCCTGTATAGCTTTGCACACTATCTACAATATACGGGCCCTTAAAACAAGCTGGGATGGAATAATTAAGCAGCAACATTAACACACTGAAAGAAGAAAGAGATTGGGTTTTAAATCAATGCTGTTAATATACTCTGGAGGCAGCTGATCTATTTTCCAGGATCAAGACAGCTGTTTTAAAGAACAATGCATAATATGCGTAGTGCAGGCTACATTCAAAGTCTGCTTTCTCAAGCCTCAATACTACTAGACTTTCAAAGATCTGGTCACTAAACAGTAGGATGATGTGCAACATAATTTTCCTCCTGGTCCTTTGTTTTTGTTTTCAACAAAAGCACACTTCACTTTGGGGTGAACACTCCTGTCTGGAATTCCCAACAGAAGTCATCAACTTTTCATCTCATAACATCCCTTTGGCTATAGCCACCCATTCTCAACAGGCCTTTGGGGAAACCCACGGTCCCGAGAGATCATGTGTCCTCTTTTGGCATGTTACCACCAGAGGGGGCTGCAAGCTACACATGCGAGTAGGAGAATTCCAGAGGCAGGGTGGACGCTGGATTGCTCATAACTCAATTGAATGTCATGTTCGGTAAATGATGACGGGGGAAAAACATGCTGGGCTGTGTGTTTTTTTGGTTTTTTTAATGGATCCGTTCTTCGAAATGTCTTTGTTTGCAGAGGGAGAGATTGAGAGCGAGAGACTGTTCCGCTGTGATGTGGCATGAACATGTTTATACAAGGCAGACTTGGGATGCAAAGCCCGCTGAACACCCAATACAATCCTTCAGCAGGATGATTAGTCTAGTGTGGAACAGTGGGTGGCACGTTTCGGCAACATTAATTCAGAAATTGGACGGGCGGGGAGGTGGGCTGAGAGGAGCGATGATGCACACACATGAATGCCAAAGCGAAACTTTGAATTTGAAAGATGCTGTGGGAAGGAGCGAGGGAATGGAAAAGGTGGGCCCTTTCTGTGCAGTGATTCACATAGGGATGAGGTTTGAGAGTCAGATTTTCCAACGCTGGCAGCAGGCAATCGACCAAGAAGCAGCGATCATAGAAGACTACTGGGCAAGACAGCTACGTGACCAAGCGGGTATTTCTTTTGCAAAAGGGGGGCAAATAAGTCGCCGCCGTCCCCCTCACCCTTCTCCAGGGAGGCTTGCCCGAGTCTCTCCCAAGATCAAAAATAAACCTTGGCATGGGCAGGGCAGCGGGGCTTTTTTGCCCGATGTAACGTGACAGAATGGCAACCTTTTAAAGCAGCAGAATGCACTTTTCAAACTCCCGGTTCAAATAGCAGATACCCAATCCCCACGGCACGGAGGGGGCTGAAGAGCAGCCGTAGGAAAACGGCAGCTGCACTCGCAGGGAGAAATGGCAAGCAGACGGGGGCTATTACAGTTATTTCCGAATAGTTTGGCACGCCTCTAATCAGAGCTTCTGTCCCCCCCCCTTTCCCCTTTTGCTCTTGGTTTACTGCTGTGTCATTGCTTCTAAAGGACAGCAGGGCAGACAATGGCTCAGCTTCCAGCCTTCATTTGAGAAAAGAGCCCATCCTGCAAAGTATTAAGGGTCCCGGCTGCGCCGATCGCGAACACACACAGGGCACAAGAACAGGAGGAAGCCAATTTTCTTGGTTTTTGAAGTGCTTTCCAAAACTAAGGAGCTTTCCTGGAGCAGAAATGGAAGCCGTGGGGGTGAAAGTTGCTTTGATTGTGCCAAGTTGATTCCATTCATGGTGGGGAAGGGGAAGGCAAGAGTCTTTTCCTAATAGAGAACCCTCCCCTCCGAGATTAACCGTTTGAATGAATGAATGAAATGTGCCCCCCATAAAAAAAAGTGGACCCAAAGGGGAACGTGAATAGCACACTCGATTTAACCTGCGATGGCAGTCGCACAAATCGCACCTTTGTCTGCAGAGAATGCAAAACTAGACCTGTGCCAACTATTTCTCAATCTGTGTTTTTTTTTATTAGATGGAAACCATTAAGCCATTTTGACGGGGTAGAGGTTTTCCGTTTTGTTCAGTACAATTTGACCTCAGCTACTTCACCGGCATTTTCTTCCGATGACTGCTACTAATTTCTTCTTTCTGAATTAGTCACACAGCTTATGCCACCAAATCAGGAGGGATCATACAGAGAACCGGGCTAACATCACAATACGCTACCAAGCCAATCAGTTTTGATGCCACCTGGGGCATAAGGTTGCTTGAGATTAAGGGCAAATAAACTAAACACTTTGCTGAAAATATGAAGCCATTTTCTATTTAGCCATAATGAAAACTACATTTTATTTGTTTGTTTGTTTGTTTGTTTGTTTGTTTGTTTGCTTGCTTGCTTGCTTATTTACTTACTTATCTATTTATTTCCCACCCACCCATCTGGCTGGGTTTCCCCAGCCACTTTGGGTGACTTCCAACAAAAGATTAAAAATACATTAAAACATCAGTCATTTAAAACTTCCCTAAACAGGGCTGCCTTCAGATGTCTTCTAAAAGTCAGGTAGTTGTTTATTTCCTTGACGGGAGGGCGCTCCACAGGGCGGGAGCCACCACTGAGAAGGCCCTCTGCTTGGTTCCCTGTAACTTCACTTCTCGCAGTGAGGGAGCTGGACCTCAGTGTCCGGGCTGAACTATGGCGGTGGAGACGTTCCTTCAAGTATACAGGGCCGAGGCCATTTAGGGCTATAAAGGTCAGCACCAGCACTTCGAATATCTTGTAATATCTGATTACAAGTACCTGTCTTTGAAGGATTAATATATTTATTCTATGAAACTATACTAATTGCACCCAATCACATTGCAGCCCCAACGCAGCAAGGCCAATTAACATTTCCACAAGCGAATGAGTCCCTCATCATACCACTGCAAATAGTATCAGACAAAGTTTAACAGCAGCTTACAGTGCAGTTGTTACACACAGGTGTGCTTTTTAACCACTTTGCATATGTGTTTTGAAAAGGTAAACAAGGACACTACCGAAGCAACACGAAATCTTGCAGTACCCACACGACATCTGCCTTATCAAAATGTCATCCCGTATTCCACCATCACCCGCATTTGGATTTACTGTTTCCATTGGTTTGTTGTTGTTGTTGTTGTTGTTGTTGTTGTTGTTGTTGTTGTTGTTGTTGTTTCCTCTCGAATTTTCAAAGGAAATAGTAAAGCTAGATTATATGAGAAAATTACACTGTCTGGCATTTTGATTAAGGTAACACTGTGGAAACATCTGCATCCATGAGCAGCACCAAATTCTCAAGAAATAGCCATGTGAAAGAGCCGCAAAGTGAATTTAACAAAGTTGAAAGGCCACAAGTTTATGCTGACCACATTAAACCCAGATACATTAGACAGACCTGCTGTAATAAGCTTCTCTTCCCACTAGGATCACATCGTCCTCTCCCAACAGACATTCTCCGACCATTTCATGAGCTTCCTCTTGCATTACATTTTGAATTTAGTTGTCTTTTAAGCCATGTCATTTCTTTCTTTAGTGCCAGAGTGTAGATCTCCCATTATTCTTTTTTCTGAAATGGGGAACAGCACCCTAGCAGCAAAGTTATACTTGGAATTGTAAGAGGGATAGGATGTGGCCAGAGGTTTATCAGTCCAAACCTTAACTGCAGTTTGTCTGAATTGACAAACCATGGTTTGTGATCAACCAGTAAATGAGAATGAGAAACCATGGTTTGAAACTGGCTTGTTCACCACAGTTTGGAGCAACTATAATTTGACATGTGTGAGCTATATCATATTTATGGCTGCTGTGCTGCCTCAACAAGCTTTTGATTCGTTGAAAGGAGAGTGCTGAACAGCTTTAAATCATGCTTTGTGTTGGTTTATGGCAGGGGGTAGGCAACCTAAGGCCCGGGGGCCGGATGCGGCCCACTCGCCTTCTAAATCCGGCCCATGGTTAGTCCAGGAATCAGCGTGTTTTTACAGGAGTAGAATGTGTCCTTTTATTTAAAATGCATCTCTGGGTTATTTGTGGGGCATAGGAATTTGTTCATTTTTTATTTTTATTTTTCCAAAATATAGTCCGGCCCACCACATGGTCTGAGGGACGATGGACCGGCCCACAGCTGAAAAAGGTCGCTGACCCCTGGTTTATGGTTAGCAGAAGCCATGACTTGATGTCTGAAATAAGCCCATGTTCTTGCCATGTAGAAGAACCCCCCCCCCCCTGCTGTTTTTACTTGAATTGCCTTTGGTGGTTCCTACTAGTTTTAGAACAGAGATCACGACACTATGGACCAGAGCCAGGTTTTCTGCAACCATTGCACTGCTTCATATTTGGATTGGAAGATGAGAGAGAGTGAGTATTGGGGTAGCCTGCCCATCAAGTACTATTTCCCACTCTTTTAAGAAAAACAGGATGCAAAACCACACAGAAAAGACTGCAAGATAACACCCAGTTGTAGATGCACAAGAAAAGCTGAACATTTTAGACAGCCTCTCGACCACAGACGTTCTAACAGACCCAAGGGACTACCTCATTAATTCATGCTTTTAATGGTGCTCACTGAAGCTGTTAATTATTTCTTACTAGCTGCTAATTGTTTTTCTTGGACATCCAGCTCCCCAGTCTTACATTTCACCAAATGCAGTAGAATCTGTCGTATTTGCGATAGAAAAGAGGAAAAACCTTGTCTTCTTATGGGAATGCACATTATAGCAGCAGAATCTACAAGCAGCAGGGTGGAGGGGGACGGGACGAGCAGAGCTCCTGAATTTTTGGTTTAGAAGAAAAAATCTTGGCAACTGCAGCTTTTCTCACTCCTGAATGACAAGAAGCACTTGCTTTAAAAAATAACAACAACGCCCGACCCTTCTGTGCATTTGGTAAACCCTGCCAGAATCTGATTGTTGCAGCGAAGAGTTACAGCACGGGTAGCCAATGGACTCCAGCCACCAACACCTCCAGCCAACATGGGCAGTAATCATGGGTCATGAAAGCAGTAGCCCAGTAACATCTGAAGGGAGCAGCATTGGCTACCTCAAAGTTAGAAGGCCATACAATACAGTGGTACCTTGGTTCTCAAACGCCTTGCTACTTGAACAACTTGGAACCCAAACACTGCGAACCTGGAAGTAAGTGTTCTGGTTTGTGAACTTTTTTTGGAAGACTAATGTGCTCCGTTTTGAGTGTTAACATAGAGGTCTGTCTGGCTTTGCTATTTCTTTTGCGTTTTTATTTTTGCAGGGGTGTGTGTGTGTGTGTGTGTGTGTGTGTGTGACTGTGTGACTGTGTGGAACCCAGTTCAGCTACTGATTGAGTGAGTGATTGACTGAGTGAGTGAGTGACTGCAGTACATTATGTGAACGGAATTATTCAAAGCATGGTATTCAGCTATGCTGAACTCCACAGGATTTACTCCTGAATTGCTGCTTAGGATCAAAGCATGTGTAGGCAAACTAAGGACCGGGGGCCAGTTCCGGCCCAATCGCCTTCTAAATCCGGCCTGCAGACGGTCCGGGAATCAGTGTGTTTTTACATGAGTAGAATGTGTGCTTTTATTTAAAATGCATCTCTGGGTTATCTGTGGGGCATAGGAATTCATTCTCCACCCGCCAAAAAAATAATAGTCCGGCCCCCCCACAAGGTCATAGGGACAGTGGACCGGCCCCCTGCTGGAAAAGTTTGCTGACCCCTGGATCAGAGTATATATTTTTAAACAAACACCATGCTTCAACAATAGGGCTTCCAACCAAATTGGGGCCCTTGCTATGATGAGATTCTATACCAGCTGCAGGGAACACCAGAACACCAGATACTCCCATCATCTCTAGCCCACGGCCATGATTGCTAGGGCAGATGGGAGTGGCTGTTCAGCAACATCTGGAGAGACAAATGCTTCCCCACTCCTGCTCTATCCTGAGCCGCTTATATTTCCCCGCAGCTCAGAAGAAAGTGGCTTCTCCCTTCTGACATCTGTTGAACAGCCGGTTCCCAGCCATGAGAAAACTGGAAATGCCGATAACGTTCGCTGAACGTGGGCAATTTGAGGCCTTCTAGACACAAGCGCTTAGTTGGACAAAAGCAAAACGAGCGTTTAAGGGGCGCCGGCATTTCTGAACGCAGAATGCGGTCCCACACATTTCCCTTTAATCTCCATCCTACTGCAGAGCAGAAATGCAATCCTGGGTTGCAAATGCAGCGCTGGAGTTTACAGCTTGAGCGTGTGTTGCGGAAGAGGCTGATGAGATATAATAATGGCTGATCAGACACCCCTGCGCGTATTTTTAAGAGTGCACCATATGTGATATATTACAGGCAACTCCCATTTAAGTTCCAACCTCACACATACGTTTAGTCCAGTTTTTATGGGTAGCACAGTACTCCTTGTACTGCAAGATTAAAGATTAAAGACAGCAAAAAGTCCCAACAGCAAATATACACACACACACACACACACACACACACACACACACACACACACACCGTATTTAATCTATAAAATGGTATTTAATCTATAAGACGCACCAGACCACAAGACGCACCTAGTTTTTGGAGGAGGAAAACAAGAAAAAAAATATTCTGAATCCCAGAAGCCAGAACAACAAGAGGGATCGCTGTGCAGTGAAAGCAACAATCCCTCTTGCTGTTCTGGCTTCTGGGATAGCTGTGCGGCCTGCATTTGCTCCATAAGACTCACACGCATTTCCCCTTACTTTTTAGGAGGGAAAAAGTGAGTCTTATAGAGCAAAAAATACAGTGTGTGTGTGTGTGTGTGTGTGTGTATATGTGGTGGTGAGTGGTGGGGGGCGGGGAGTAAAGAGAGAAGAGAAAGAGGATGTGGGGTAATCTCTTACTTGCAGTCATGTTTCTCAATTTCAAAGTGAGGGTTGAAGTTCAGGAAAATCTTCTGGTTGGGTTCCGGAGCATAAATGATCCACTCACAGTTCTGGTGGGAGGGGTAGTCTTGCGGATACCCAGGTGAAGTCACGTAGCCAGCGTCTTTGGAATTCAGGCGGCCCCCACATGGTTGCGCTACAAACAAAGAGAAAACAAAACCTAACATAAGAAGAGGCACTGAATTTCAAACACATTTATGGCTTATTCCTCTGGGTTTGTACCAGCAGATGCCTAGGTTCTGGGCTGCATTAAAAAAAAAAAAAGTGTGTTGTTGTTTTTTTTAACAGACATGTATATTACAACCATGTAAAATCTCCCAAGTACAAAACAAATCTCTGGAAGGTGATTACAACACGCCACAGTCTTCCCGCCACACACAAGCACATACCGCTGCTCAGACAGACCAGAAAAGGGGTGTGGGCAGAGGAGAACAGCTATAAATGGGCCCAAAGAGAGAGAACACAGACATCAGATTATTTGGAAACAGAGTGAACTGCCTTTACATCCTCCCTTCCGCTAACTCTTCTACAAGCATTCCTGTGGCATTCTTCCACTGTTACCCTAACAGCACCTCACAAACATTGCTAGACCCAAGCTCAGCGCTGCCCTAGCAAAATACAAAGGAGAATCCCATCCTTTGCAAAACAAGGACGATCACGGAAAGAAGCTAGGCTAACCGATGTATGTTTGATGCCTGTCCCTGTCTTCCAAACTCCAGCGCCTCCCTGCTCCCTTCCCTGAGTTATGTGGCAGCACATCATTGGGTACCCCTCACATAGCAGTCACTTCCGTGCTTCAGTGCTGCCTTTTGCTTAAGAAAGGGGTCCCTTCCATGGTTTCCTAGCGCTGAAGAGTCTGATAACCTTCATCATCAACCAACCTTCTGTGGACCACCTGCCAGCTGGGTGCAGCCACTCTGTACTCTCACAAGCACCCATGGATAGGACACCCAAGAAAACCAGTCTCCCTTCTTTAGTTTATCTGTGCGAATCCAGCCTCCCCCAATCGATCGATCTAATGTCTGAGAAGGCAATCCCCCATCAGGTACTGATCCCACCAGGAGGAGTAGGTTTGCTCTCAATATTTTTCCTTTCCTTTTTGCCATAGCCCAAATTGGGGGGGTCGATGTTTGAGGAGCTGGATCAGGCCCCAAGGCCACGGTTTAGTCACCCCTGATCTAAACGCTTGAAGATTCAAGATGGGAGGACAAAGAAATTTCTATAGAAGGATTGCAAAATGGCATGTGATTTTTTTTTTTAATGATTACAGCAATGTGATCAGCACAGATTGAACAGTCTTCCTTTTAAAACAGACACACACACAGTGAGAGAAAGAGAGAGGCCCAAAGGGATTTCATTTTTATCCCTCCATTTCTGCCAAGAATGCATTACGGTTTACAGGGCTCCCCATTTTACCCTCAAGAAAACACCACTAGGTATGTTAGGTCAACGTTGACCCCATTAACATCCTGGTCAAATGGGGAGTCAAATTCAGGTCCTCCCTACTCCTAGTTCAACACTCCAACAACCATTACAGACCAACGGCTCTTGGCAATTCTACCAAATAATATTGGCCTGTTCAGTTTCTAAGACCAGACGTAGGCCTGAATGGAACAAGAAATGAAGGTTCTCCACCCATTGAATAATCATGTGTGGTGTGAGATAAACGCTGCCCCTGCAAACTTTGAACTGACTGAGAAGCAACCCAGGCAATTACTAAACCACACGGTGGCCCTTTGCAAAGCAGCCTCTGCCCCGTCCAACATTAGGGCTTTGTCTGTGAGATGGTTTGCATGTCTCACGTAGGTGGGCCCACACAGGAAGCTTCTGGCACAACTAAAAAAAAATGGCTTCCAGATCGCATTACGGCATCCCTCGTTTCTGTTCCAACCACAAGACTGAGTTTGCACACCCGTAACTGCCTCCTTTCCAAATCTCCCTCTCCCTCTCGGCTTTGCCTCCATCTACTCCCTGCCTCCTCCAACGTTCCAAGCCAAGCTAAGCAGTTGGAATTAAAAGACTGCAATAATCAACAGTGGTGGTTTTTGTGGTGCAGGCCCACAAAAGAGCCTGGTAACAATTACATCTCAAGCGAGCGAAGCACTTTCAGCCCTTGGTTATAACAAGAGACCCAGGAGGGCGATTTCATCTTCAAGTAAACATTTCATCTTACGAATGCCACAAATCTGATTTACTATTTCATTACTGGCTGAGGGACGGGGGAGGGAATCTGCATCATACACACAATTGATAACATACTAAAGAATCCCAACAATGCCCCTTCTCTTTTCTCCCTTTTCCCACAGAACGTCCATCTGTATGGCAGGTTGCTTTCGTTTTCACTGGGTCTTGACTGCACCACAGCCAACAGGCCCTTGTAAGCAACCTGCTGAGGTCCTTAGATGGTCCTTAGTCTTCCTACGTCCATGATAGGCCTCATGGCTGGGGATAATGGAAAGTCTGTCTTGGTGGTCCTTGAGAAATACAGTCACCTAAGAGTCGAGAGTGATCTACGGTTCTGAGCACAATTTGAAGTTTTGGTGCTGACCTTTAAAGCCCAAATGGCCTCGGCCCTATATACCTGAAGGAGCGTCTCCACCCCATCATTCAGCCCGGACACTGAGGTCCAGCAGTTCCCTCACTGCTAGACGCGAGGTTACAGAGAACCATGCAAAGGGCCTTCTTGGTGGTGGCACCTGCCGTGTGGAACGCCCTCCCATCAGATGTCAAGGAAATACAACTACAGTGGTCCCTCGGGTTAAGAACTTAATTCGTTCCGGAGGTCCGTTCTTAACCTGAAACTGTTCTTAACCTGAAGACCACTTTAGCTAATGCGGCCTCCCACTGCTGCCGCGCTGCTGGAGCACAATTTCTGTTCTCATCCTGAAGCAAAGTTCTTAACCTGAAGCACTATTTCTGGGCTAGCAGAGTCTGTAACCTGAAGTGTATGTAGCCCGAGGTACCACTGTACCTGACTTTTAGAAGACATTTGAAGGCAACCCTGTATAGGGAAGTTTTTAATGTTTGGAGTTTTATTCTGTTTTTAGTGTTCTGCTGGGGTCCACCCTGAGTGGCTAGGGAAACCCAGCCAGATGGGTGGGGTATAAATAAAAGAATTATTATTATTATTATTATTATTATTATTATTATTATTATTATTATTCCAGTCAGCCTCGACTCATTCTTTTTTGCAAATCATTTTCTGCTAAAATTCGGCACCCTCTCACCACATTTGTTGCTGTACCCACCCCACCCCGAAACCACTTCTGGGCTAGGCTTAAGATGTAAAGAGCCAGGTGCTTGTGGGGCTTTTCTGCTCCCACCACAGACCCTTCGAGCACCACCTCTCTAGTCTGAAAAGCAGCGAAAGGTTTAGAAAGAGCTCATCCCTTCTCCTTGTACACCTCAGCTTGCCGCATGGGCACAGCTAGGATTTTTGTTTGGGGAGGGCTGCAGGCCTTTTGTTGGGGGGAGAGAGAGCAAACCTGTTAGTTATGTATTTTTATTGATTGGGGGGGGGGCAGCTGCCCCTCCCTGGCCCCCTTTGGCTACACCCATTGTTATGTACTGAAGTTCTCACCCTGGGCCAGCAGGGGGATACTGTAGATGGTTTTCACTCAGGTCCACATATGCAAATAAGGAATTGAAAGTGACGTTCAGTGATTGGCTAGTTACAGAAAGTTGTTACTGTTGCGTTGTAGTGGAGCTCTATATAAGCAGGCTGGCTTAACCCTTCAGTTCAGTTCTGTTCTGGGTCTGTGAATAAACAAGAGCTGTCTGAAGAATCGCTGTTGTCTGATATGTTCACCCACAACTTAACACCCATGGTTTGCCTGTGTGAGCCAAGCCACGGGTACATAGGTAGAACTTTGCCCTAGCCTAGGTTTCTGCCCATACTAAGAGGGGAACCCTAGAAAGAGGGGTTTCAACAAGAACATAAGAACAGCCCTACTGGAATCAGGCTGAAAGCCTGCAGTGGTACCTCAGGTTAAGTACTTAATTTGTTCCGGAGGTCTGTTCTTAACCTGAAACTGTTCTTAACCTGAAGCACCATTTTAGCTAATGGGGCCTCCTGCTGCTGCCGCGCCGCCGGAGCACAATTTCTGTTCTCATCCTGAAGGCAAAGTTCTTGACCTGAAGCACTATTTCTGGGTTAGCGGAGTCTGTAACCTGAAGCATATGTAACCTGAAGCGTATGTAACCTGAGGTACCACTGTATTTGCAAAGCGGCAGCGGCAGCCCAGAAGCTCTTTGGGGACCCACCTGACCCACAAATGCCTCACTTTGGCGGGACCCGAAGTCATGACGTAGGGCTGTTCCCTCAAAGCCCCACACTGAGGGCTGGCATGGCCTGGAGAGGCACCATGTTTCTCATACCAGCTCTGAGGCTACCTGTTCCGTTTATCTGTCGTAGGCTTGGGAGCCATGTTCGAAATTCCCATTGTTCCTAGGTGCGTTTTGCAAGAGAGGATTTCATGAGTGCGAGCGGTTTCTGAGCTCTGGGCGCAGTACTGCGCCTAAGATTTCAGATTAAAACTGTTAGGTTGTGGGTGAACATATCAGACGACACAGCAATTCTTCAAACAGCTCTTGTTTATTCACAGGCCAGAACAGAACTGAACTGAAGGGTTCAGTCAGCCTACTTATATAGAGCTCCAGTACAACGTAACTGTAAGAATTTTCTAAAACTATCCAATCACTGAACGTCACTTTCGATCCCTTATTTGCATAACTATCTACAGTATCCCCCTGCTGGCCCAGGGTGAGAACTTCAGTACATAACAAAAACTGCAGTCTCTGAAGAAGAGACCCACTTAAGAATATTAGGGGGGTGCGTGCAGGGGAAAGAACAAGACCATGTGAAAATGAACGTAATATTTTGGTTCATTTTCAGCTTTGTATTCCTGTTAATAAATAAGGGTGCCTAGACATTCTGTTGTTGTGCCCATAAACCAGGTTCAAGGTGCCATTTAGCTCCAGCTAAACTATCTCAGTTTCTAACGCTTCTTATGAGCTCTGCCTTTCCCACCCAATCCTTCTCTCTCTTGCAACTGCTCTAGTTCCACAAAGACACAGCATTCTAGAATAAGGAATATATTTTAAAACAAGAAGCACCAAGAAAAGCTTAATTGCACGTTCCCTGCATTCTGCTTTCCCAGCACAGCCCTGCAAAAATAACACTCCCACTTTCCCAAACCTCTGATTACCCAAATGCATCGGGTGACCTCATGGCCCTCCAGACACAAAATGAGGATGATATATATATATATATATATATATATATATATATATATATATAGGGGGGGTGGGGGAGAAACGTCGCTTCGGCTGGATAGACGTCTGAAATTGGAGCCTAGCAGAAGCTACTGTACAATTATGCAGTGCCTGAAGTGCCCAGGTTTGGGCAATTTTTAACGTCGAGAGCTTCAGCAGACCGCAGCGAGGAGAGGAAGGAGAAAGGGTGAAGAAAAGAAAGGCTTCAGAGATTTTGCTCCTCTTAACGTCAGTCATGCTTGAATATCACCATCTGCGTGAAACAGCATGGCCTTGTGAATTATATATTACTTCTCAGCAGCCACCTCTCAATAGGAGGACTGGAGGGGGGGGCTCCTTCCCTATAGGTGCCATTTCACTCGCCCCCCCCCAAAAAAAACCCCCTGAGAGAGTGATTGCCTCCAGCTTTTCCAGGGTCTGGTGCTGAGGGGGTCAAGATGCAAGAGGGAAAGGGAAAAGATGGGCTCTGGGTACCACAAACCTCTCCACTTTCTTGTGGCTCAGCCTCACTATAAAGCTGAGAAGGTGGTAAACTAAGCTGCCTACTAAATCACACAACAAAATCAGGCCATCGCCTTTAATGGGTGAACACAATCCCCTACGCACAGAAGGGAGTCTGCTCTCTGGCACAAATTTACAATTACACCGCTTCTAACACAATGGCAGAGATATCAAGAGATAATTAGCTCCTTGCAAATCACCCCGCTTCTGATGAACCAAGCTCCCTTTCTCTTCATGCTGCCTCTGACCGCCCCCCCCCCTTCAAATCCACCACAGGTTGCAAGCAAAACCAAATTATATTTCTTTTTTGCCTGGGCACTCTCCCCTGAATACCAGAAAGGGTGTGTTTCTGAAACCACAGAAGAATGGCAAGGCCAAAACACCTCCGCTGGCTTCCGAGCCACACGCTGACTTCACTCAATCGGGATCCGCTGGCCCTTCCAGGTGTAACCCAACAGGGAGGTGCCAGCTGGCTCTCAAGCTGCAGAGGGTGTAATTTTCCAATTTGTATGCTCCTCTGCAAAAAAAGCTGGCAGGGAACCCGCGATCCTGGAGTCAACATCCCGCATGCCATGGCGAGACCAAGGAGAACAGCAAAACCAGACGCCAACACCCTCAGGAAAGGGAGCCAGCAGGGCCTGAAAAGCTCTTTAAACTTTACAAACTGCTTCGCTTCTCCCCACACGCCCCTCCCCATCCCTGCAAGGGATCTCTAGGAGAAAAATCACCCCCCTTCCTAAGAGAAAGGCACCCCGCTTTGCACAGAAGCTGCGAAAGGGAACAATGGCAACAGGAAACAGCATCGCAGGAGGGTCCCTCCCTCTGTCCGCCTCGCCAGGGAGTCATCACTTCCTATCCCAGAAATGACTATTTTTATCTTTCACAAATAAAGCCGGTCTTCCTTTGCATGTATGTGTGTGTTGCTTTGTTCTCAAACACTCGGTTGTTTGAATACTTTCTCCTCTTCACAAGCCATTGCAATAATAATAATAATAATAAAACATTGACACGACTTTCCCCTTTCAGGAAAGGGGTAGAGATGAATTCTACAGAAATCACGAGAAAGTATTTAAGTACTAAGAACTTATAAAAACATCTGGTTTTGTTCCACAGAGAGAACTTTCTCAAGGCAGAAACATTTTTTATACAAACCCACCGTTCTGACTAAAATCTCTTCCCTTCGCTTGGAAAGCAAAGCACACAAATGTGTCTGCGTGTCAGTTTAGATTTCACGCAGGAAAGCTACACGCCCATCTTTCAGCTAACTCGAAGGGTGCAGATGTATATACAATTTACACCTCCGTCCTGTACACACGTTTGCACCCTCCTCGTAAAAGCAATCACTTTCTATTTGCACAAGCAAGAAAGCCTTCCAAGAAAAACATTCACACAGCGTTTTATGTTTTGCTTGGAACAGGGCAAAGGCTTCGGGCAAAGTGTTTGCACTTTCAACACTCCATCATCCCTCACAAGGTCATAACAGGATTCCCACGTACTCTTAGAATATGAAAAAGGAAGTCTGAAAAGTGCTTTTGAATTCTGGTGCTGGAGGAGACTCTTGAGAGTCCCATGGACTGCAAGAAGATAAAACCTATCCATTCTTGAGGGACTCAGCCCTGAGTGCTCACTGGAAGGACAGATCCTGAAGCTGAGGCTCCAATACTTTGGCCACCTCATGAGAAAAGAAGACTCCCTGGAGAAGAGAAGACTCCCTGATGTTGGGAAAGATGGAGGGCACAAGGAGAAGGGGACGACGGAGGACGAGATGGTGGGATAGTGTTGTCAAAGCTACCAGCATGAGTTTGACCAAACTGCGGGAGGCAGAGGAAGACAGGAGTGCCTGGCGTGCTCTGGTCCAGGGGGTCACGAAGAGTCGGAAACGACTAAACAACAACAACAACAACAACAACAACAACAAAAGTCTGAAAAGTACCTTCCCTGTCACAGGTCAGCCTGAAACTCCAAACCACTTATTCCTAAGCAGTTCTGATTACTTCCTTCGCCACTGGGCTATAAGAATTCAAGATCCATCAGGTTTTAGGGAGAAAAACCTTTCTCCCTAAAGGCATTTAGGGTGATTCAGACATTCCACAAAAGGTTATTCAAGATTATACCCTCAACAAGCATAGGCAATAAATCTTGACTCCTTAAGAAGCTTATCTGTATAACAGTATGAACTAGAAATGGGAGAGGAATTTAATTCAGGTCTCATGAAAAACTGAATCTACGAAATCCACATTTTCTGAAACCATGTGTAAACTGAAACACAGCTTTCCTTTGAAATCTGCAGTTATGGGAATTTTGTTAGGCAGTTCTCAAACCAATGTTACAAAAATGCACATACAAAAGAAAGTGTGGCTAAAAATGGATATACTGGTGAAAACATAAAGCGGTATAGAAATAAATAAAAAATAGCACACACAAATGCATTCGATCAAAGGAATTTGCCTGCAAAAATGTGCACATTAGTCAAAACTGCATATAAAATGTATTATTGGAAGAAATTCATAAAACGTGAGTTTTTTAAAAAACCAAAAACTTACAATTTGGAAATTGAATTTATGATTGGAAAAACGAGAAATGGAGAGAGCCAAAAATGACAGACCCTTTGATCTCTAGTCACGACCACAAACAACACGATTGCTGCATCCAAATTTTACATTTTTAGTTGTTATAAAGGCATTCAAAAAATGTGTGGCCATGCACGTGTGCATCGCTGCAGCCCAGAAGTGGTTGGAAAAGGGGGCACAACGGGCTTCTATGTGCTACACCGACACACACAGGGTCAGGGAACAAAACCCTCGTGGAAAACAGTTGTGGCCTGTACTTAAAACCGTATTTGATATACAGTGGATGCTCGGGTTGCAAACGTGATCTGTGCGGGACGCACGTTCGCAACCCACAGTGTCTGCACACGCGCAGGTTGCGATTTGGCGCTTCTGCGCATGTGCAACCGCTGAAACCCAGAAGTAACCCGTTCCGGTACTTCCGGGTTTCGGCGCGTCTGTAAACTGAAAAAACGCAACCTATAGCATCTGTAACCCGAGGCATGACTGTACCTCTAAAGTTGTACTGTTTGAAGAGGACTTGATCGGCACCTCAACACCTATAGTTGTACATGTGGCCAGTTGATGCGCGTTGGAAAAGTTTGGGGATGCGTGTCAAATTCCAGGTTCTGCTCAAGACAAATGAACCTGATGACCCAGGTGCCAGGAGAAAGGACTCAGCATAGCCCAAAGACAATGGTCACCATAAATAGAATACACAGGATTCTGCATTGTTTATTATATTACCATCTCCATAATTGAGAGTGTGTTCCAGCAGTTGACTCAGGAGACAAACTACGGCTTTTAGCAGACATGGGGTAGCTACATTCTGGGAGAGGAAAAAAACATTCTCCCCTCTCCTTGTGACACGGAGTGTCACTTACTCATAACATGACGTCGCAAAATTGGGCATTCCCCTCCAAAAATAGTCAGTCGTGTAGCGGAGGGAATGCATGATTTTATGACATAGCTACATGGGGAAGTGAAACCACACTTTTATAAGGAGAGCACATAGGGCTGGCCCAAGACGTTTTGTTGCCTGCATGCAAGGGGGTTGCCCCAGCCTCTTTGGGTGGCTTCCAACATATATAAAAACATTAAACATTAAAAAAACTTCCCCATACAGGGCTGCCTTCAGGGGTCTCCTAAAGGTTGCATAATTATCTTCTTGGCTCAGGGGTCGCCATGCCCTCCAACCTTTCTCTGATGACAACAAGGATGTCTAAGGAAAAGCAAAACATTCCGGGTTCAGATTAGAATCCAGGACTGTCCCTGGAAAACAGAGGCACTTGGAGAGTCTGATATCACTGGCCCCCTCATCTGTTGTGTGAGGCAGCTGTTTATGCTGCATCAGATCATTGCTCTATATTACCTGTCAGTGGTTCTCCATAGTTTAAGACTGGAAGACTCTCCTGGCCCATACCTGGGATAGGTAAAGGTAAAGGACTCCTGGACGGTTAAGTCTAGCCAAAGGCGACTATGGGGTTGCTCATCTCGCTTTCAGGCCAAGGGAGCCGGTGTTTGTCCACAGACAGCTTTCCAGGTCATGTGGCCAGCATGACTAAACTGCTTCTGACGAAACAAGATACTGTGACGGAAGCCAGAGCGCACGGAAACACCATTTACCTTCCTGCCACAGCAGTACCTATTTATCTGCTTGCACTGGTGTGCTTTCGAACTGCTAGGTTGGCAGGAGCTGGGACAGTGCAACGGGAGCTCACCCCGTCATGCGGATTCGAACCACCAACCTTCCAATCAGCAAGCCCGTGAGGCTCAGTGGTTTAGATCACAGCGCCACTGCGTCCCATCTACCTGGGATACCAGGGACCGAACATGTTCATAGCTTACCTTACCACTAAGCTATGGCCTTTCTTCACTCTACCCAACAATAGGATGGCCTTGGACCATGAAAACTTTTGCACTTTGACCACAGTCACTTTTACCCTTTGGCCCCTGAAATGCTGACCACAGGTCAACGTGGCCCTTGGCCCAAAATTATAGCCACCCATGCTCTAACCACCTCATTAACTATATTGCCCTTCCCACAAAGAAGTTAAAAGTATGGAAAATGGGAGACGGGGCATTTTAATTCTGGCCTTTTACAGTGGTACCTCAGGTTAAGAACTTAATTCGTCCTGGAGGTCCGTACTTAACCTGAAACTGTTCTTAACCTGAAGCAGTGGCGTAGCGTGGGGGGTGCAGGGGGGGCCGGCCACACCGGGCGCAACACCTGGGGGTTAGGGTTAGGGGGCGCAAATCCACGGGTTAGGGGGCGCAAATTACTTGCCTTGCCCCGGGTGCTGACAACCCACGCTACGCCACTGCCTGAAGCACCACTTTAGCTAATGGGGCCTCCCACTGCCGCTGCACCGCTGCCGCACAATTTCTGTTCTCATCCTGAAGCAAAGTTCTTAACCTGAAGCACTATTTCTGGGTTAGGGGAGCTTGTAACCTGAAGCGTATGTAACCTGAAGCGTCTATAACCCAAGGTACCACTGTATTTCAAATGTTTCAACAAAAGTGTTTCGGCTACCTTAAGCATTTTTGAAAGAACTTTCACCACCACCCCTTTCATGGCATGAAGAAAAGATTTCAGTATTTTAGTGAATAACAAATCTGTGTTAAATGATCTAATGAGTAAAATATGCAAACTGCTTCAGAGGGCATAATCCGTCCCCTACGTGACCTTAGCAGTATTCCCTTCAGCACTTCTCAAACCTCCTGCAACCCAAAAAGCTTACATTTTAACTATCACAAATCTGTACATATTTTCTGGGTGTCACACATTTCATTAAAACATATATATTTGAACCCATACGTGCCATCAAACTTGCGAAACTCTCTCTTGTAAATGCCCAGATGGCTAGGGTTATTTGAGGACAGTTTAAGAGACCAAAAAAGAAGAAGAAAAAGAAGAAGAGTCAAAGGCCCACGCTGCCTAACAATTCAGGCAAGGTTTCTGGAGGAGCTAAATTGCTTGAAATTTATCCCGTACCAACTTATTATATATAGGGTGGCGTGGGCATGGGGAGGGGGAAAAAAGCACTGCCTACTGCTAAGCAGCTAAGTCAATAGCAGCCAATATGGCACTTTCCACAAGCTGTTAAGACTGACTCCCATTGGCCCCAGTTAGCATTACCAACAGTGAGGAACGATGGGAGTTAGAATTCCAATTATCGTCTGGATGGCAACACATTGGCTACTTCTGTACTAGGGTCAAGAGTAGATCAGATGAACATTCCATTGTGGGGAGAACACAATGTGCATATAGTTTTGCAGATATATGCTTTGCTGCATTTCATGCTTGTGTCCTGGGAACTTCGTACTTTCCCCCTATTTCCTATTTTGGGGGACTCAAAATTAAGAAAATGGGGGGGGGGCTTTGCCCACAGTTGTTGAGCTTTTTTTGGGGGGGGGGAGAAAGAGCTTTTTTTAGACCACCAACAATGTCACTCGTGCGTCTCACCTTAGCAAACTATCCTCTGTCCCATCAGCATAGGTAAAAGTGTAAAGGGACCCCTGACCATTAGGTCCAGTCGTGGATGACTCTGGGGTTGTGGCGCTCATCTCGCTTTATTGGCCGAGGGAGCCGGCGTACAGCTTCCGGGTCATGTGGCCAGCATGACTAAGCCACTTCTGGCGAACCAGAGCAGCACACGGAAACACCGTTTACCTTCCCGCCGGAGCGGTACCTATTTATCTACTTGCACTTTGATGTGCTTTCGACCTGCTATGTTGGCAAGAGCAGGGACCAAGCAACGGGAGCTCACCCCGTTGCGGGGATTCGAACCGCTGACCTTCTGATCAGTAAGTCCTAGGCTCTGTGGTTTAACCCACAGCGCCACCCACGTCCCACCCATGTATAAGACGACCCCTAATTTTGAACAAGATTTTGGAATAAAAAAACACAGTCTTATACACGGTATTAGAGCATTCTGTCCACCCACCCCACGTCCCCAGATTCCATGCTGATGTTGGACCAAAGAATGGCCCTCTCTACAATACATCAGCGCAGGACTGGATCAACCATTATATTAAGCGCCACTGACTGCGTAGAGCCTGTACTGGAACATGAATCTCGCAATGAAGTGTGATCCCATTTTTTAACAGTGTGCAAAACAAAAGGCAGAGACCATATGAAATTGTCCTTTACCAAGTCAGACCTCGGATACTTCTATTCCAGTTTGGCCTCCTCTGAGAAGCAAGAGAAGCCCTTGCTCATGGCTCCAGGTTGAGTTGTTCCCAGCATTGCGACCCAAGATCCATTAACTGGTGGACATTGATCCTGACAAATGATGTGCTCTTATCCCTGATGGACTGGACCTCCATGTTCTACCCATTTTTAAAACGTGGATAGCTTGGGAAGCACAGGCAGATGCCAGGGGCCCCAGTGACTTGGCCGGGCTCAGCACCACTGATCCCTGCCCTGGGTCTCCAGCAATGTTTGGCTATGAGCTGCCATTTAAAACTTCCCTCAGTGCGCCCCCCCAAAACCACAGCATTCTGGATCCCTACCACTTCCACTGCCACCAGATAAACCAATCATCAACACAGGGTGTACAAATGGCGCTTTGCCAAAGGAACCCCCTGTTGGAGATTCAGTCCCCCATGACTGCAGTCATGAGATTGTTGTCCATCACATGACTGTGTATGTTTTCATTCCACAGTGTGGGAAGTGACGGAGACAGGATGTTTGTGTTACTATGTTTCATGAAATGGGATTGTTGTCCTTTGTTCTCTCTCTTTGCTGTCTGATGAGAAAGAGGAAGGAGCCAAATCAGAATACTCCGAGTGTATTATATGTAAATAAACGTAGATTAGCCAAAATGCTGAGTTGCTGAGGTCTGTTACGCCAATTGCGAAAACACTGCGGATCCCCGAGTGTGCTGATGTCCGTGGGCATCAGTCGCTGTGATGTTCAGGCAGAAGAAAGCTTTTGAAGCTCCTGAAGGATTGACCGGAATGGAGAGAACATGCCAGTTAGGCATGTGTCTCTGCCGGGGTCCTACACAAGAGTAGGATGATCATAACACCATCGAACCTGGAACTGGAGCTTCTGAAATGAGCATTTCACTTTGGTCCCAGGTGGACACAGAAGTGCTGCAAGTTTCCGGATACCTGGAAAAGATATCTGGCAGATCAAGCCCTGTAGGCCACATACATGGGAAATGAAGGCATTAGCTAGCCAAAGCTCATCAGCCACAGTCAGACTCTGACAGATGGGAAACACATTGAAAGCAGATCTTATATCAGGGCACCTAGGAATGCAAGGCCAGGGAAAGACTCTGCACAGTCCATGACCACAGGGTTTTGGGAGAAGATACCACAGGCATGCAAGGCTCCTTGTGGATGTAGCCAACGTCCAATGAGATTCTCTGTAACGCCCTGTGTGCCTGAGTCACCCTGTGCTATCTGGTCTGAGCAACCAGAAAGCTAAGAGTGTTTCTAAGTGCAAAACAAAATGGTCTGGCTCATCTGCTCCACAAGTCATCAATGTGTTTCTTATACTGAGAGCAAACATATTCTAAGTGCTTCTAAGAGAAGTTGTTTTCTTTTCCTCCAGACGTAAAGGTAAAGGGACCTCTGACCATTAGGTCCAGTCGTGACCGACTCTGGGGTTGCAGCGCTCATCTCGCTTTATTGGCCGAGGGAGCCGGCGTACAGCTTCCGGGTCATGTGGCCAGCATGACTAAGCCGCTTCTGGCGAACCAGCGCACCACACAGAAACACCGTTTACCTTCCCGCTGGAGCGGTACCTATTTATCTACTTGCACTTTGACGTGTTTTTGAACTGCTAGGTTGGCAGGAGCAGGGACCGAGCAACGGGAGCTCACCCCGTCGCAGGGATTCGAACCGCCGACCTTCTGATTGGCAAGTCCTAGGCTCTGTGCTTTAACTCACAGCGCCACCCGCATCCCTTTCCTCCAGACGTACTGACTCCCAAAGTTACAGAACTTGTTAAAACAAAAAACGTTTATAACCACGTCAACGAACAACCAATACAGAATCCTATGCAAAAAGAGAGAAGGGGGAAAAAAAGAGATTGCATTGGATAAGCAGCACTTCTAAGATGAGTGGGTTTTCTTTTCCTACTACATTGGAAAACTAGCACATTCTTGGTGCATTTCTACATTAAAATCCCCAGCAAAAATCACACACATTAAAAAATAGTATTAACATGCACAAGACAAATACCTATTGAATAGAAAGTCTTTTCCCTTGAATCTCACAGCCTTACTTGAAAGGGCTCCCAGTAATTGGAGACATAAAACTACTAGATGATTTTTGTGTTATTGTTTCGGAGGAGGGTGAATTGGATAATGGATTTAAAGCTCCTTGCAACTAACTAGAGAGCATCTGTTAAACAGCAAAGATTTGCCCAGGTGTGGTGCTGGAGATTCAGATCCCAGGCGTTGCTCCACCCATTCCCATAAAATGCACATACCAGCCGACCTAAAAGAAAAGAAACAATAGCCAAATGTGCAATTAAGATTTATTGGTTTAAAGCTTGGTATAAGACCCCCCCAAAAAAACACCTCTCCTAGAAATTATGGCGAGAAATACAGGCTACCGAGGATGCTCTGTCCAAATGCTCAGAGTGTAATTGCAAAGGAAGAAAAAGTACAGAAAGCAGAATTTCTGAGCAGCCAGAGCTCCAACCCCTTAAGCTGAATTCCTTATTTACTCTTTTCTAAATGCCACGCACATTCGGGTTCACACTCAGCTCCTGCTTGCCTCCCAAGCAAAAAGGAGATTTTCTGCTCATCGCAATTCAGCACAGAGCGGGAAGATTTCCCGAAGGCAGCTTTCTACACCAGCACGGGTGTCCATTTATAGCTCGCTATAGACTTCATCCAGTTAAGGCTGAGTGCCTCTTGCAAAAAAACACACAAAAACAACTCTCTAGGCTGGCAGTGAGGCTGGAAAGTGACCAGCACCCCAACCTGATGAGGCCTTCCAGCGCCCTTCCCTTTTGCAAACCATAAACTTTCCTACCACAGCTCAGAAATCACAGATGCATAGAAGTGTGCTTAAAGCTCTGTGAATCAGTAGCTTAAAATCTCAATCCCCCAGCACTTAAGCACCTATTTGCTCATGGGCAATCCGTATGTCACAGCGAAGATGCGGCTTGACCGCAGATTTTTCCATGTCTGGAGGGTATTTGGAGGTACGAAACCACACAGGGAGAATATGCCCACATGAAGTCACAATTTTCAGAGATGCAAACACCATCCAAGCGTTACTGAAGAGATGTGCTAAACCCGTAACTTGGGAAGGGGTCTTTTTTTAAAGATAACTAGCACCTTAAAGATTTAGCAAGTTTGTTGTGGAATAAAGACTCCTTCCTCGGACGCTTTCAGAGTCATCTTCCTCTAGTACAGTTGTATCTCGGAAGTCGAACGGAATCCGTTCCGGAAGTCCGTTCAACTTCCAAAACGTTCAGAAACCAAAGCGCTGCTTCTGATTGGCTGCAGGAAGCTCCTGCAGCCAATCAGAAGCTGTGGAAGCCGCATTGGATGTTCAGCTTCCAAAAAAAGTTCACAAACTGGAACACTCACTTCCGGGTTTCGATCGTTCGGGAGCCGAAACGTTCAACTCCCAAGGTGTTCGACAACCAAGCTACGACTGTACTAGTTTTCTCTCTGTCTGTACGTGATAGAGATTTATGTAGATGATCTCTCAACTGAAGGTAAACACTGCAGGTATCCCAGAAAGTGTGCTCTGGTCCACGTAAACCGATGCCACCATGAACTTGCTGGCCTTTAAGGTGCCGCAAAACTCCTCTGCTGTTTTTGCTGCAGCAGACAGGGTCATAGATGTCAACTGCCCCTTATTTGGCGGGAAAGTCCCTTATCCCAGCGCTGTGTCCCGCTGCTGTCCTTTATTGATGATGTCCCTTAAATTTCCCGGGTTTCAAAGGAAGCAGCTCCTCTCCCTCCCTCCCTGCTGGCCAAGGAGGAGGGAGGCTCCAACTGTGTTGCTTGGCTGCGTTGCTCACCCAAGAAGGAGTCTAAGAACGACTGGGGGGTGGAGCTTGAATGCCTTGTGCCGATCAAATCGGCCGCGTTGCCTGGAAACTCGCCTTTGCTCAGTGCTTCCCAACGAAGAGGTGATGGTGGTTTTCCTTGCTGCATCCCCTTTGCCGGGTTGCTGCGCTGTGGGAACCACCGCTTGAGGCTTTGTTTGGCTGCTGGCTGGGTTTTCTGCCTTTGGCTCAGAGGGGCTCAGAAGCTGAACATACCTGTGTTCGGAAAATCCCTTATTTTGGCTGCTGATCCCTTATTTTCAAGGCTGCTGGTCCCTTATTTTCAAATCTGTAAGTTGACAGCTATGGAAAGGGTACAACGAAATCTGAAGAGACGGGTAGCAGCCACTCTGCAAATGTGAAGCGTGCCTATTCCGTTTGGTTGGGATCTGTCCCATAGATACACACTTGCCTTGAATTCCTTGATGGAAGAATGGCGAGATATAAAAGGTACTAAGCTACAGGGAACCAGGCAGAGGGCCTTCTCAGCAGTGGCACCCTCCCGTAAAATGTCAAGGAGATAAAGAACTACGCAACTTTTAGGAGACATCTGAAGGCAGCCCTGTATCAGGAAGTTTTTAATGTACAATGTTATATTATGCTTTTGGAAGCTGGGCATAAAGATGGGCAGGGCATAAATAATAAAATTATTGTTGTTGTTATTGTTGCTAAATTATTTACATAGAAAGTAAACAGGCAAATACAGCTACCCCTCTGGAAGTGATTTTCTGAAGTCTTTGGATTTCAACAAGGCCATCTTGGAGTGGCTCACCAAGGTAAGGAATCTTGGGGTGAATTAGCCACATTCCCTTTATTAAACTAAATACTAAATAAATCGTTTGCCTTGTTCTAAGGAGGCTCCCGCAATGCCTGTGACAAGATGTAGGAACTGGTGATCTAGGTTTTCGTATATTCACTTAGAAGTATCAGAGGCAAAAATATTCCAAAGATCACAGTGACAAAATCCCAACAGAGAGTTGCAGCCTAGAGGCATGAACAGGGATCGAATAATGTAAATTTGACATCCTCTGATTTAAACAACAGCGCTTATGAAAGTAATTTATCAAAGAATGACACCCAAGACAGGAGTCACTAATAAGGTAGAGAAAAGACAGTTTCAAGCTTGATGGCAAAGGTCATTTTTAAGAGACGTGTCGCGCTGGTTTAATTTGAGCTGTGGGGTAGTTTTTAAGAGACTCCTGAAACAAATTAATAACATGGGGGGGGGGATAAAGAAAAAGAAATACGGTACTCCCAAACGTGTTACACTTTACCAATGTCACAAAGTCACAGGCCTTTTGGTTTTTTTTTTATAATATTTTATTTGGATTTTTCAAACATAAATGCAAAAATAAAAAAAACAGTGTAACATATATCATAACATCTTTTCATAACATCTTTGGACTCCCTCGCGCCTCCCGCTCCCATTTACATCATTGCCAATTCTTGCCAGCAATTTATCATCTTGTTTACACTCTTATGTCAAATTCATTTAAATATAATCTATAAATTCTCCAAAAGGTTTATAGTTTTTTTCTCAAATTTACTTATCATCTTAATTCTCACTAATTTAGTGGTGCACAATTATTTATGATCTAGCATCCTTTCTTAGCATTCAACCAAATTACAGTATTTTTTTAAATAAATCTTGAATTTCTCACAGGCCTTTTGTAACCAAATCAGAATGCAAGGCAGCATATATAGAAACACAACTTTCCATTAGCAGCTTACAAACTAGAAATCCAATCCGTAGTGCTAATAAATCCTTCAGACAGATTTTTTTAACTTAATTTCATGCTAGGGCCACAGCTAAGCTGATTTTAAAGGGTATTCCTTTCCTTCCAGTCTGAAGTGGGATTCTGTTTTATTCAAAATGACTTCAGTCTGTCACAAGACAACCTCATAAATGCCATGTCTGGGCTTAAGGAAAGGAGAGGAGCCAATCTATCAGAACAAAAATGTGGCCGTTTGACCACTTCCTAAGGCAATCTAGGAAGGGGTATAATATATTCATTTTATAGAACAAGATAGGAGGGGGTGTAAATGAACTCCCTGAAACCTCAGCATATGGCTTTATTTTTCCTGGAAGCTTTCAAGAACAGGAATCAACTTAAATCTTCTTTTCCAAAACAAAGATAAAAAGAAAAAAGCACAAGCCACATTTTCTTACGCATTTAATATCCCATTCTTACAAAGACTTGGGCATGCTTACTTCAACCAGTTTTCAAAGTATGAATGTATTCGTTTTCATCCCAAATTTCACGATGTTTACATAAACTTTCGGGATGAGATTGGCCCAAATCACCCTGCGTACGTCATACCAATGGATGGAGTTAGAAATTTGATTAAGAAAAATATCAACAAGGGAAATTCATCTTCCTCCCAGATCTGAGAAAGAATTGCAATCCTGGGAGGGATATTTCCCAATGATGGAGAAAGTTTGCTTGCTCCTGTTCTGGAGAGAAGGGACCCGAACCAATGGCTTCAAGCTACGACAACGGAGATTCGAACTCAACATCAGGAATAACTTTTTGATAGAAAGAGCTGTTCGGTCATGGAGCAGACTCCCTCGGAAAGTGGTAGACTCCTTGAAGGTTTTTAAGCAGAGATTGGATGGTCATCTGTCATGGATACTTGAGATTCTTACATTGCATGGGGTTGGACTAGATGATCCTCGGGTCCCCTTCCAGCTCTGTGAAGGAAGTTCGTTTTATCTTTAGCCCTACATCTGTAAGGCTATGTATAGTAGCCAGTGCCGGATTTACGTATAAGCTAAAAAAGCTATAGCTTAGGGGCCCACTCTCTTGGGGCACCCCCAAAAAATGTAAAGGAAAAAAACCTGGATGTACATTTCCAAAATATAAGATAAAGAAACAAATAAAATAAAACCTACATACAGCAACAGTGTTTTGTGTTGTGTAGGCTCCTATGATGTAAGTAATGGGCCCCACCTGCTAGCCTGCTCCCTAAAATATCACTGGTTTGCTCCTTTCTATATATAGGGTGCCTGCATTCTGCATGTGCAAATGGCTTTAGGTACCTAGTAGGTCCATAGATTACCATATAGCATATATTCAACACAAAAAACAGTGACAATTTGTTGTTGACAAAGGACAGCTGGACATATAGAGGGCCCCATTACCTTCAGTAGCTGAGGGCCTCATCAAACCTAAATCTGGCCCCGATAGTAGCTAGCATTCTACGCTGACTCATCAGCATACTGTATTTGGAATTTCTTGTTGTTCAAACAAGTGTGAGTGCCTACACACACACACACACACACACACACACACACACACACAGATTCTCAGGACTTGCAACTTTCGGCCAACGGACACCTAAGCAAGAATCTTCTTCCACAGCTTCAAACTTCTCGCTGGCTACATCTACAAAACACACCTGCAGCCTGAAATCTGAGATGTGAACCTGTGCAAGAACACTTCAATGGCCATATGTTTATTTAATTAAAAAAGCCTTATTTGGGAAGGGTGGAATTTAGAATAGTGGAATAGAGGAATACTTTCCCTTTCCTCCCCACCTACAAAAAAGCCATTTTTTGTTCTCCAAATCTCTCCCCAGTTTCTCAACTCCGGAGAGTTCCATCCATGCACTGGCAACAACAAACAAGCCTTTTGAACCTCTCAGGGTAGGAAGCTACTGGGAAGCGTAATTTGCGGGGGGGGGGGGAGCCAAGGCAGAGAAAGAGTTAAGTATCCTCCTGCTTCCACACTTTTAAATTTTCCTTCTTCCGAATCTTCTATTCACTGAATTTTTAGAAAGCTGGCAGGAGCTTTGCGGCTCGATATACTTGTGTATAATGTGTAGCTTGGCCATTACGGATGTCAATGGCGTAAAGCCATTTGCAGGAAGCTAGAGAGATAACCCATAATTTATCTTTTAATATTCACATTTTGCTTTTTAACAAATGTAACCGATGCGATTTCACATCCTGAGTTACCCACAATGCCACCTACGCTAACATCATTACCTGTCATCTTATATCATAAACAAATGTAATTCCAATAGGACATGTGATTTCGTAAGTGTTAATTTGTATTTGTGTCCACTATTGCCCAAGCATTACTGCAAATGCAATTCTGGGGCCATTGCTGATAGTTCTGGAATTACAATTTGTATCAACACCATCAATCATTGGTTCTGCCTTAACACAAAGCAGCTCTGATGCCTTGCACAATTTCAGTTCTCAGAGCTCATGTACATATAGCTTCACCAACATGGGTGATGCTGAATCCAGAGCTGCTCTCCTAAATTTTGCTCCAGTGGGGCGCGGGAAACCCGTAGAACAGATTTGGGGCAGGGGGAGAGGAGAGGAGGGAAGTCCTCTTGCCCTTAGGGGACGCATTACTCAGCACAACTTTGGATACAACCTCAAGTGTGCAATAGAAATGGACAGTTCGGAAACAGCAAATGAAATCTCCTGCATTTCGTGTTCACCTGCGATTCATTTGCGTAAAGATACAATCGAAGCCACATACAAATTTATTTTTTGCTGCCATAATAATAATAATAATAATAATAATAATAATAAATTATTATTTATACCCGGCCCATCGGGCTGGGTTTCCCCAGCCACTCTGGGCAGCTTCAAACAGAATATTAAAATACAGTGGTGCCTCGCAAGACAAAAAGAATCCGTTCCGTGAGGCTCTTCGTATAGCGGTTTTTTCGTCTTTTGAAGCCAGCCCATTGAAAGCTTAGCGGATTAGCGCTATTAGCGGTTTAGCGCCTTTTAGCAGATCAGCTGATAAGCGGCTTATCAGCAGATCAGCTGATAAGCGACTTAGCGGCTTAGGAAAAGGGGGGGGAAGGGGGGAACCCGCAGGAAGTCGCAAGACATTTCGTCTTGTGAAGCAAGTCCATAGGGAAATTCGTTTTGCGAAGCGCCTCCAAAACGGAAAACCCTTTCGTCTAGCGGGTTTTCCGTCTTGCGAGGCGTTCGTCTTGCGGGGCACCACTGTACAACAACCTATTAAACATTAAAAGCTTCCCTAAACAGGGCTGCCTTCAAATGTCTTCTAAAAGTCTGGTAGTTGTTTTTCTCTTTGACATCTGGTGGGAGGGCGCTCCACAGGGCGGCGCCACTACCGAGAAGGCCCTCTGCCTGGTTCCCTGTAGCTTTGCTTCTCGCAGTGAGGGAACCGCCAGAAGGCCCTCAGCGCTGGACCTCAGTGTCCGGGCAGAACGATGGGGGTGGAGACACTCCTTCAGGTATACTGGGCCGAGGCCATTTATGGTGCTGTGCTAATTATAACCTCTTCTCCCCATACTGAGATATGCTTCTCAGTGCCATTTGTGGCCTGCATTTGGGTTATAGGTTATCTGGTAGCCAGCATCTTGACAGCGCAATCTGAAACACTAGTAGCTGAATAAAATGGGACTGACACACTCAGGATCGCGTTGCACAATTCAGTTTGCATTTAGAGTGTTACACCTTTGCGCTGGGGTGCTCAGCAAAACGTCCGAGGCAGTCGAGGCGACACACATCGCTTTTCTAAAAAGAGCAGGCATGTCACTATTTCCACATGACCTGTCCTGGCTTACTAAGACACAGGTGTGGACATCAGCATCAGCTGGAAGTTGCAATAAATAATGGAGCTGGAGATTCTGAATTGTGTCAGGCAGGGATGGGGAAAATGCAGTCCTCTGTATGTTACTGGACCTCCAACTCCCAGCAACTCCAGCTACCAGTCAGGGGTGTTGTGGGCTTGGAAAAGTTCAGTAACATCTGGAGGGTCACAGGTTTTCCACCCCTGGAATAAAAGCAGTTTCTACCTTTCACCAAATATGGTCTGAAGCTCAACATCAAAAAAGCTAAGATCATGGCCACTGGTCCCATCACCTCCTGGCAAACAGAAGGGGAAGAAATAGAGGCAGTGAGAGATTTTACTTTCTTGGGCTCCATGATCACTGCAGATGGTGACAGCAGCCACGAAATTAAAAGACACCTGCTTCTTGGGAGAAAAGCAATGACAAACCTAGACAGCATCTTAAAAAGCAGAGACATCACCTTGCCAACAAAGGTCCGTATAGTAAAAGCTATGGTTTTCCCAGTAGTGATGTATGGAAGTGAGAGCTGGACCATAAAGAAGGCTGATCACCAAAGAATTGATGCTTTTGAATTCTGGTGCTGGAGGAGACTCTTGAGAGTCCCATGGACTGCAAGAAGATCAAACTGATCCATTCCGAAGGAAATCAACCCTGAGTGCTCACTGGAAGGACAGATCGTGAAGCTGAGGCTCCAATACTTTGGCCACCTCATGAGAAGAGAAGACTCCCTGGAAAAGACCCTGATGTTGGGAAAGATGTAGGGCACAAGGAGAAGGGGACGACAGAGGACGAGATGGTTGGACAGTGTTCTCGAAGCTACCAGCATGAGTTTGACCAAACTGCGGGAGGCAGTGGAAGACAGGAGTGCCTGGCGTGCTCTGGTCCATGGGGTCATGAATAGTCGGACACGACTAAACGACTAAACAACAACCTTTCACATATTATACGCAACACTTTCTATAGATCCTGCACTGACTCATAACAAGGACCTGATTTTTCCCAATATTCTGTGTTCAAAACTTATACACATTCTTGCATTTGCAAGGGGTTGGACTAGATGATCCTCAAGGTCTCTTCCAACTCCACAATCCTGATTCTCATCAAGAAATACTGTCACACCAAAGTTTGCTCGTTCCTCCAGTCCAGAACCACAACATCTGGGCAGGTAATGCCAACAATCTAATCAGCAACGTTGATCCCAATTCGAGAGAAACGCGAATTCTACTAAAAAACCCCTCCTGTCTTTGTTCAGCTTTTAACATATGATTCTGCCATATGCTTTAGGGTTGCACATCGTCAAGGTTTGCAAGCACAGGATAAAGCTCCTGGATCCTGGATCGACTCCAGTTCAGTATATACAACAATGTACGGAGGCTGTGCCAATATAAGTGCACTTTCCAAAGGAAACACAAATTCTCTGCCAAGGAAGCTGATATACCATGCTTGAAACAAACTATAAAAATCAATAGAATGCATGCAAATCTACCTGCCTTGCATTGGCTTGCTTAATATACATGAACTTGCTTTGTAACGACTTCTAGATCCGAGGATTTAAACTCCATAGCAGATGGCCCACTTCACTGATATGGGCCAATACACACTGCACGTTTGGTACTTTGATACGGATGTGCGAGTACAAATTACATGTGCTGGCAAGGCATCAGCTGTGGCTGGTGCAGGTGCACTGTGCAACTGTTCGAATTATCCCACGACATCTGTGGAAACAGGGCTTTGGCCTGCTGTTTCGGGATTTGTTGCAGGGAAACCCAGTCACTTAGCCTAGAAGCACATTTTGCAGCGGACTTTTGACTGCTGCCTGAAGTGGTGGCCACACTCATTCCTCTCTCTTCTCTTGTGGGGGTAGAGAAACTCACCAGACCATGTTGCCATGTCAAGCATTTTTTACGAGAGAGAGAGAGAGAATGTGGAGTGTCTGCTTTTCCTCTACGAACATACATCAGCCATAACTTTTAATTCCAGACACACTCACACCATTCAAAAAGGGCACACTGCAAGTGTCCATGCCTAAGTAATATAACATACAGTGCTACCTCTGGTTGCGAACAGGATCCGTTCCGGAGGCCCGTTCACAACATGAAAAGAGCACAACCTGAAGTGCCATATATGCACAGGTGCACAGTGCAATTTGGGGCTTGTGCGCAGCGAAACCCAGAAGTAACCCTTTCCAGTACTTCCAGGTAGCTGCGGGATGTAACCTGAAAGAATGTAACATGAGGTATGACTGTACCCCAAAATATAATAATGTCCGAACTGGAGAAGCATATAACTAGAAGCAATTTTGCGGAACACTCTGCCCACTGAACCTGACCACCATGAGAGCTAGAAACATACAGGGAAGAAAGCAAGATTTTTCTGAACCTGGTATCTTTGGCATTGGCCCAGCCCTCCCCACTAGTAAACAGTTGTTGTGTGCCGACAGTATTCTAGGTGCGCATGCCATCCCAGGTCTGCACAATTCCTGCCTTGCAGGGGGTTGGACTAGATGACCCTCGGGGTCCCTTCCAACTCTACGATAATCCTTGAAGGTTTATGCATTGTTGGGTTTTTGAAAGCCTCGCCTATTATAGCGTGACTCTGTTCTTATTCATCACAGGCGTATCCCACCCTCTCCCAAGGAAGTCCAGGCTGGGCAGTCTGAGGTGATATTTGGAATAGCCCAACAAACTTCATGTCTTGAGCATTGATTTGAACCCAGATCTCTCTGCTCCAAGCCCAGAATTATCTGCTGCTTCGCTACTCAGAAACACTGGTATGTCGGAAGAAAAAACCCAAGACTCTGAGAATTTGAGAATTGCTATAATGGGAGGATCAGCAACTTACGTGCTTCTCATTGAGCATTTGACAGGAGCCTGTCCAGCAGGCATATCAGCGATGTGCTAATGTGCCACTATGGAGATGCTCCCTGCAGCCATCTTTGCTTTCCCCATCCCCCACCCCCAACTCTGCTGGAAGAGATTGGGGCTTTTCTGTGGAGACACAGGAGGAGAACGGATTATTAAGAGCCTTGCTGGGCAGAGAGCTATTTTGTCTTTTATGACGACTTTCTCCAATTCAGCTATTGCTCGGAGCCTCAATGCCACAGCAGAGTTTATTACACATTCTGCCTTAAACACACCGCTTCCCACTGAGCAAACTCGCAGTAACGGGAAGGAAATAGGAAAATCAGGACGAAAAGGGAACCGGGAAGAGGAAGGGGATTTTTGCTCATCGATGGATGAACGTTCACAAACCTCTCTCCATGGCTCCCCGATGGTTGTTTGGGAGATGAAGTACTGCCTGCAAGATTTATCTCACCAGGCGATCTTATAACATGTTTACTCAGAAGTAAGTCCCACAGAACTCAGTGGGACTTACTCCTAAGTCAGCGGGTGCATATCAGCTCAAACGTGTGTGGCAACCAACCATAGGTCTTTAAGATCTGGGTAATGCCATTATTCGGACGTGGGTGGTGCTGTGGGTTAAACCACAGAGCCTAGGTCTTGCAGGTCAGAAGGTCGGCGGTTCGAATCCCCACGACGGGGTGAGCTCCCCTTGCTCGGTCCCTGCTCCTGCCCACCTAGCAGTTCGAAAGCACATCAAAGTGCAAGTAGATAAATAGGTACCGCTCCAGCGGGAAGGTAAATGGCGTTTCCCTGCGCTGCTCTGGTTCGCCAGAAGCGGCTTAGTCATGCTGGCCACATGACCCGGAAGCTGTACGCCAGCTCCCTCGGCCAATAAAGCAAGATGAGCGTCGCAACCCCAGAATCGGCCACGGCTGGACCTAATGGTCAGGGGTCCCTTTACCTTTACCTTAATGCCATTATCACTGCAAACTACTTCTGAAAACGATTGCAAACTGCTGCACAACCAAGCTGGGGGATCTAGTCCCTTGGACAAGTGTCCAAAATTCATCAGGCGCATTTTGCACCCGGCTATCAGCCACTTGTGACAGAGCGAAGATGCCCGGGTGCCATGATGGCGCCTGACGTCTCCACCATCTGGAGGTGCATCCCTGGGGATCCTCAGATCGTGACAGTTTTCAAATGCGAGCATCGCTTCCTATAGAATTCTATCCATCATATTTCATCTGCACAATTGGAATGAATTTCAGGAACCCAAAAGCCGTACTGAAAAATACAACTTTCATTTAGCCCCCAAATGGCAACTAGGCGTTGTATTTTGGCGACTGCAACCCTGGTCTAAGGAGCCATTTGGCACCTAGCTTATATATCTGAGTTTCTAACACTGCCTTGCCCAGACATCCCTGATCAGTACAGTGGTACCTTGGTTCTCAAACTTAATCCGTTCCGGAAGTCGGTTCCAAAACCAAAGCGTTCCAAAACCAAGGCGCACTTTCCCATAGAAAGTAATGCAAAATGGATTAATCTGTTCCAGACTTTTAAAAACAACCCCTAAAACAGCAATTTAACATGAATTTTACTATCTGACGAGACCAATGATGCATAAAATGAAAGCAATAAACAATGTACTGCAATCACACAATCAATCAATCAGTAGCTGAACTGGGTTCCACACAGTCACAAAAACAAAAAAAAAAGAGCCAGAGAAACAAAAAACTCAAAGTCCAGTAGTACCTCTGGTTACATACCAACCTCCTTGTGAACGCTTTGGGCAACGAGCTTCACTAACCCGGAAGTAGTTGCTCCTGGAAGCAAACTTTGCTCCAGGATGCGAGTGGAAATTGCATGGCAGAGATGCGCACATGCAGTGGAAAACCCCATTAGTGAAAGCACACCTCAGGATAAGAACAGTTTCAGCTTAAGAACGGACCTCTGGAACAAATTAAGTTCGTAACTGGAGGCACTAAAACAAACAGACCTCAGCGTAACACTCAAAACGGAAGTGTGGCACTCAAAATGGAGCACGTTCGGCTCCCCAAAAAGTGGTTTGCAGTGTTTGGATTCCAAGTTGTTTGACTACCAAAGCGTTTGAGGACCAAGCTACCATTGTAGTAGCCAGCAGACCTAGGCAGGTGAGGATGTGTTGGTCTCCTGGCCTTCTCAATGCTGCCCATGGCCGCCATGCGAAAAAGGGGAAAGGCAAGGCAGTGGGGGAGTTCAGTATGGTGTGGTCACAGCATTGGGAGCATAGGATCGGCTGGCGCTGAGGAGTGTTGGAATCCATCAACGTCTGGACGCCACCACTTTGGCTAACCCCATCCTAGGCCTTTTCCTCAAGAGCCAGAAATGTTTCAAAATATTACAAAAGTGGCCTTGGGCCCAGAACCTCGACACCACCAAAAGCCTGAGTTCTGGCCAGAGCACCATCGCTCCTCCCAATCGCTTAGCTCACAGTCTGCCTAAATGTTCAGGTCCTAGTCCAAACCCTTTGGCAATCTTCGGCAGGAGGTCATGTCCGCAGACAATGGCAAGCGTGCCAAGAAATCGGGGCCAGCCCTCCCATTAGGCGGAGCGAGGAAGCAACTTGATTTTGGACATCGTGAAAGAACTGCAAATTTTAGAAATAACAGTTGTCCTTATTGCGTTTTTACCGCCAGGGAAGGGGAGATTTTTTTATATGATTTGGTGTCTCGGGTGCCAAAATCACTTGACGCACCATGGGTACTTTGCACCTTGGATTAGGGTTGGGGGGGCCACCATTTTCTGCTCCACCTCAGGCAGCAAAATGCCCTGGCCTAGGCCCTGCAAGAAAATGGAAGATAGAAGGGGAGGGCAGCGGTTTCACCTAAAAATCAGGAGTTTGGTGATCAAAGCTGGAGAACTGGCTTGTCTATCGTAGTTTCCTAGCAACCACAGAGAACCTTTCTTTCCCTTGCACCCCCCCCCATACTGGCAACGGATCCTGGAAATGTAACGGATGGTAAGGGCAGCAGTGCCACCCGGCTGACGATGAGTCTGGGACAAGGGCCAAGATTCCCACTTACCGGTACCACCTCCAGGGGGCCCTGGGGGCCCAGGCACCCCCATTTTATTGCTGTGGGCTCAACTAGATTGGGGCCTGCACCTCCACCATGGGGGACCAACAGTGGAGGTGCAGGCCCCAGTTTAGCTGCAGCATCAGAGCATGTGCGCTGTGCCCTCGCGATGTCATTACAGTGCGGCGCAGTGCTTGCAGACATTGGGCACCCACAGTGTGTTGGGCCCAAGACAGCGCCCCTTGTCCCACTTACCCAATATGTGGGCCAGCCTCTTATCTGAGCTTGGAGATAAGCAGTTTTGAAGGATCATAAAGTGTTAGGGGAGGAAACCATTGTAAGAGCATGATGCTGAGAGTTCACGATTCAGAGAAAAAAACGTCTCCCGCACCGGGAGAGACTTTGATAGAGGGGAAACAAAAACAGGATAAGAACCTTGTATTTGAAAGTATACACTGATATATGCCAGCCCATTCCGGAAGACTTGATTAAGGCAAACTCCTACCTCACTCGGGTGTGTGTGTGTGTGTGGTTTTTCTGTCTGTAATTACACATCAAGAAGCACAAGGACATTGGAGCCGGTCCTTTGAGGGTTCGATTTGACTTTGACTTCAAAGGGTCTCTGCCCTTTATTTTACAACATGGTGACTAGAAGAATTTGTGCTTCTGCTAAGCGCCAGTATTAAAACCATGACAGGAGCTGCAGTGATTTACAATAGCCGATCATGGCTAGCAGGAATCCAGGATGTGGGGAAAGGAGAGTTGTTGCTGTTGTTTTTTTAAAAAAAGTTGTTTTTGAGGGTTGATGTTGCTTTTGCAAAGAACCCAATTCTCCTTTGGCTTGCAAGTATATTAATTAGAAGTGTCAAAGGGCTGCGGCGAGGGTGAGGGGAAAACTGAAATTTGTTATTGCCCCCTCTCTCCCTTGGGCGTGCCTTGGCTGTCATCGAGCCACACTTTCCGGATTAGACTACTGTAATCTGGGACCTCAAGGGGGATGGAACACTTGTATCGGAAACTGCACATCACTGAGCGGGGAGAGAAAGAGAGGATTTAGCAGATTTCCAGTTTGTTGGTGGTGTTTTTCCTCTCTCTCTCTCTCTCTCTCTCTCTCTCTTCTTTAGGACAAAACTGCACCCATCCTCCATCATAAGAGATAAATTGTCTGCTTTGAGATGGGATCCTTCTCCATCCCCCCCCCAAACCCCCTGCATTCCCACCCCCTGGTTCTTAGAGATCTGCAATTTGTTTTCATACCGCAGCTGGTCTGCCTAAAGGTCACATGATTTGGCAGCCATCCCAGTTGTTAAAAATTAATTTTTCCTTATTAATACTACTGGGGGTCCCACAGGATAGGATCCCAGGCTTATCTGAACCTGACAGCTTCCTAAACCCTATGAAGGATGCTTTATCCTCTAAGGCTATTGGCGGAACAAGGCCACTGTGTCCTGAAACTCAACTGCTCTGGAATCCTGTTAGGAAACCAAAGCAAATTCCTCCTTATTCTTATTCATTTCTTTAATTTATGTACGCGGACACAATGGCTGTCTTCTAGAGAGGGATGTGGCTTCTGGGTGAAGTCTTGAGGTTGATCTATAATATCCCTATGGCCTTAGCCACACTCCCAAAGCACACGGTGGTAGAATTACAGTGGTGCCTCGCAAGACGAAATTAATTCGTTCCGCAAGTTTTTTCTTCTTGCGATTTTTTCGTCTTGCGAAGCACGGTTTCCCATAGGAATGCATTGAAAATCAATCAATGCGTTCCTATGGAGACCGTCCGGGGACAGAGGGGAAGCGCCGTGCGCCTTCCCCTCTGTCCCCCGACCTGTTTTAAAGCAAGGGAAGGGGCAGCGGGGAGAATCGCTTCTCCCCGTTGCCGCCCCTTGGTTCAAAAGGGGTCCGGGGACGCCTTCCCCTCTGTCCCCTCTTTTGAAGCAAGGGGTGGAGGGGAGAAGATCGCTTCTCCCCGTTGCCGCCCCTTGGTTCAAAAGGGGTCCGGGGACGCCTTCCCCTCTGTCCCCTCTTTTGAAGCAAGGGGTGGAGGGGAGAAGATCGCTTCTCCCCGTTGCCGCCCCTTGGTTCAAAAGGGGTCCAGGGACAGAGGGGAAGGCGCGCACACCTTCCCCTCTGTCCCCAGAGATTGCGGGGCTGGCAACGGGGAGAAGTGATCTTCTCCCCACCGCCCCTTGCTTCAAAAGAGGTCCGGGGACAGCGGGGAAGACACGCTGCGCTTCCCCGCTATCCCCGGAGCTTGCGGGGCAAGCTTCGTTTTGCGAAGCAAGCCCATAGGGAAATGCGTCTTGCGAAGAAAACGAAAAACTCCTTCGTCCAACGAGTTTTTCGTCTTCCAAGGCGTTCGTCTTGCGGGGTACCACTGTATGTGGAATTCATCTATACAGTGGTACCTCAGGTTACATACGCTTCAGGTTAAAGACTCTGCTAACCCAGAAGTCGTGCTTCGGTTTAAGAACTTTGCTTCAGGATGAGAACAGAAATCGTGCTCCGGCAGCAGGAGGCCCCATTAGCTGAAGTGGTGCTTCAGGTTAAGAACAGTTTCAGGTTAAGTACGGACCTCCGGAAGGAATTAAGTACTTAATCTGAGGTACCACTGTAATAGCAAGGTTTTCTTTAAAAAAAAAAAAGTTTTGAGAGAGAGTGCAAGTGTCTAGCCCTGCAAAAGCTGAAAGTGCACAGGCAATGCCTGACAAAATATGGGAGCAAAATCTACACAGCTCTTTTGTGTATCGACACTCCCATTCACGACGAGAAAAGGCCGAATTACAGCACAATCCCAGCCATGTCTACTCGGAAGTAGTTTACTGTTGTGCAGGAGGCTTCCATGAGCTCCTTCACTCTTCCTTGCCTACTGCTGACCAGATGGGGCTGCCACTGAGAGCTGTTCCAATGCCACGTGGGTGTGTGGGTGTGAGAAAACTCACTCCCGTATCTTAAACATGTTGTAAATATAATACAGAAAAGGGTTTAACATGCATAATCCACTCAGGGGTTATAAGGCAGCTGCCTACGTCCATCTCTCCTAAAAGGCACTCCTGTGGCAAAACTCTAGCAGCGGTTTCCAGTATTAAGGCGCCTTCCCTGAGAAACGCATTGAGTGATGCTGTTTTTCCTACACAACTTTTATTATGCACACCTTATGAAACTGGGGCGCAAGACAGTCACAGTTAAAGCACTTCTTTAAAAATTCACTTATTTCCAATGAGAAATTTATGCAGGCAAATCCAACTCTCTCAGGTCCTACAAGTGTTTTGGGGCAGTGTTTCCCAACCTTGGGCCTCCAGCTGTTTTTGAACTACAATTCCCATCATCCCTGACCACTGATCTTGCTAGCTAGGGATGATGGGAGTTGTAGTCCAAAAACAGCTGGAGGCCCAAGGTTGGGAAACACTGTTTTGGGGGATAGTTATTACAGTAAGTGCCACATCTTTAACATTATTTTTTTTGGGGGGGGGGTACCGGCACTGCCTACCCATGGGGACTCCCAGGAAAAAAAACACTGGTTATGCTCGCCTGTGGAAGCCTGGACACCTTTAAAAAAGCATATTTGCCAGCTATTCAAAGAGCTGTTCAAGCGTGGACAGAGTTTCTGGGGTACAAGGAAGGTGACAAGTCTAAACAAAAGGCACTATCAGGAGTTTCCGAATCAGGGCCAAATCCATTTTAAACCATATGGGGAATTCCGTCTCCTTGCTTTTGCAACTATCCCTACTCCAGGGAAGTTAACAAAGCAAATATCGCTGACTTAATAAAGTTGATTAACATTCTTAATTAAAGGCAGGCTAGGTTGTTTCAACGGTGCTTCCGACAGCTGTCCATTTCCTGTTGCGATTCCTCATTTCCAATTTTTTTAAAAAAGCAAATCCCCTCCGTACCAGGATTTCGGAAGCCACAGAACCAAACTTACCAGTTAGTGTGTACAAAATATTTGCTGCAGGCCTGCCTGCCTCTCTGCAGCAATATGTTCTGCTAGATTTAGTGGAGCCACTTCTAAAAATACTAGCTTTTAGCAAAACATTTCGAAGTCTTTATGAGTGCACATTGCTCAGAGCTGCATAAACAATATCTCTGCTGTGGACACCCAGTTTTCCACCCTCCCCTTCCTTTTTCTAACTAGTCCAGGGAGATGACAAAAACACCCAGTTGTGTCCAAACACCTGATTTTTATCCTTCATCTCCAACGGGCTGCCTTAAACTGATGTCCTAACTGTTTGCTTGACTACATACAAATTGGCAGCTGAACTGTTTACCTCATTTTTTTAAAGGTTTTTTTTTTACTTATATAAAATTGCAGAAGGCATTTTTCTCTTGATGTACATTACCATATTATTGTCTATTTAAAACTCTTTCCTCTTCTCATCTTACATCCCTTTGGGGAGCTGAGACAGGCTTTCATAATGGAGGAAAGCTTTCAAACACACCAGATTTTGACATAAATTTATCTACCTCCAGCATGTTTTCTTACTCTGCTTTGCTAATTACCAAAGCCATCTGTGGTGAAGTCAGGGCTTCCTCCTTGTCACAATTTATCTTTATCTCCTGCTAGATTATGTAGCGAAGTCACATTACAGTATCTCGGATATCGCACTCATTTCTTTGATGATGGAGCCCGACCGATATAAACAGGATTAGGATTTAATTACCAGATCCAGCACTAGGTCAATACCTCCCCCCCTTTATTTCAAATAACAGGAGACTGGCAGGGGCCCAAGAAAAAAAAATGGCATAGCAGTGGGTTAGAAAGAGGGCCACAGTTCAGAAGGAAGACAAAACAGGAAGCCCCACATTCACCAGCCCACAGATGACTGAAAACCAGATGACTCACAGTTGAACATGGGAAGTGATTTCATTAATAAGGTACCACGTGATGAGACAGCAGATAGCAAACTGAAGCAATTCCACTTCCTGTTCCTATCTAGTCAAGAATTCCACCCAGGACTCCTCTTCTCTCTCTCCAGTCATCAATAACCTAAGGCTGCTAACCTCTCCTCTGCTCGTCTAGGTTTGCAACGTTCATAAACTTTGCCTCTTCCTAATGGAACATGCTCCTGCCACCCTAGCAGTTCGAAAGCACATCAGTGCAAGTAGATAAATAGGTACAGCTCTGGCGGGAAGGTAAACAGCGTTTCTGTGCGCTGCTCTGGTTCGCCAGAAGCGGCTTAGTCATGCTGGCTACATGACCCAGAAGCTGTACGCCAGCTCCCTTGGCCAATAAAGCGAGATGAGCACCGCAACCCCAGAGTCGTCCACGACTGGACCTAACGGTCAGGAGTCCCTTTACCTTTAATGGAATATGACCAGCTGCAAAACAATAACGTAAGCCTGCAATTCTATGAGTTCTAGACATAATTCTGCTTTCACTGGGCAAAGATCCTTGCTGTATTTTGCAAAGAGATTGTCTCCATTCTGTTCTACAGTCAAACCTCGGTTTTCGATCGTCTCTGTTGCCGAATGTTTCGGCTCCCAAACGTAGAAAACCCATAAGTGAGTGTTCCCGTTTTCAAACGTTTTTCGGAAGCTGAATATCCAGCGTGGCAGACAAGAGGCTTCTGATCGGCTCTTCCGATTGCCTTGGAAATGGAATGTTTCGGAAGTCAAACATGCTTCCGGAACGGATTACGTTCAGCTTCCGAGGTAACCATGTAGCAAGAACTGAGTTGTAACAGAACTGAGTTGGAATGGACTGCAGAAATCTCAACTAGATCGTCCATGACCGTTGACCATCCAACCTCTGCTTACAGACTTAAGTAGAGCAAAAATCTCGTTGCATTTGCCAATGCTTCAAACATCCTTAGGTGTGCACTGTGATTCTGCCATGACCGACAAGACTACCCTAAAAAGTCACGCTGATTTCAATGGAACTTTATTCCAAGCCGATTGGTTTTGAATCACATCCTCATTGCACCACCAAACAGGCTCCCAACTGTTTCCTGCCTTACACACCGTGTGCTGGCAAGCAAAGGAAGCGAGGACTGCTTCCTTTTGGTTTCCTATTTATTTAAATGTAACTATTCACTCATTCCCACAGTGAGGCAGCGGCACTTGGCAAAGAAAGCTACTTGAAGTAGATTTGCTGGGAATGTTTACATTTGTTCTTGTAAAATATACTGAGCCTTTCATGCAGTAATGTGTTGTGCTTATAAATGTTGCTTAACTGCAGGGTTGGAATGGGAGAGAGGAGGACTCAAGGGAAACAGCACGAGGGAGCTGTGCGTTTTCTAATATATACATTCCAATTTCTTGGAATTATATAGTAATAGGTTTGGGCCTTCTGGGATTGCATTATTAACAGCTTCTCAACTTTTGCCGCCCCTCCTTTTTTTAAAGAGTCAACAGTTTCTGAATTTCTCCCATCCTTCTTCAGAAAGACATTGGGCATTTCTGAGACCAGAGAATCCTCAATATTTGGGAAACTCAATCACCTTACAGGTGCATATCCAACAATATCAAGGACTCCATCCTTGAAACATCACTAAAAAGTTAATATCCCCCCCCCCCAAAAAAAATCTAATAGGCATGTCTGAATTTGGAAAAATCCAACTTCCCACATTACAATTTACTGCTGGTTAAATAGTTTGGTGAGAATTTGCAGAGCAACAATAATATACTAATTGGGGGCTGCCCTCTCAGGAATTCAGGGATGTACATTGGGTGCAGAATCACAGGCTTATAGAACTGGAAGGGACCATTAGAATCATCTAGTCCAACCCCTGCAATACAGGAATTTTTCGTCCGATGTGTGGCTCGGACCCATGCCCCTGAGATTAAGAGTCTCATTTATAGATTAATTAAAGATTTGATAGAACTGAAGTAACAGATGAGATGCAGGAGGAAAGGTTTAGATGAGTGGAGGAGGGAATTTATAGTGGTGCCTCGCAAGACGAAATCAATCTGTTCCGCGAGTCTCTTCGTCTTGCGGTTTTTTCGTCTTGCGAAGCACGGCTATTAGCGGCTTAGCGGCTATTAGCGGATTAGCGGCTATTAACGGCTTAGCGGCTTAGCGGCTTTAAGAAAAAGGAAACAAACTCGCAAGAACTTGCAATACGTTTCGTCTTGCGGAACGACTCAAAAAACGGAAAACTCTTTCGTCTTGCACGTTTTTCGTCTTGCGAGGCATTCGTCTTGCGAGGTACCACTGTATTGATTATTCCTTTGTGATTGTTTGTAAACTCGAGAACCCAAAAATAAACTATAAAAAGGAGATTAAGAGTCTCATACTCCAGATTTTGCCTCTGGGGGTTTGGTGGGAGGTGGGTTAGAATGCAGATGTCTCATTCTTCTCCACCCGACACAAAGAAGCAGCTATTTATACACAGCAACAAGACTGCTGAACAGAGCGCTGGTTAAAGACGGGATGTGGAGGAAATAAAGGAGTGCAGAATTTCATGTATTGATTCCAACCAGCCATTGGTTTCTAGTTATTAATAATCATCATCCGATGTAACGTTTTTACTGTGCAAAATGCATCAGCGTTATCACTCCCTTCCATACCCCATGCATTTCAGCAAGACTAGCCATTATTATTCCCATATGATAGATGGGGAACCGAGGCTGAAAGAGAAGGATTATTGCTGAAGCCACCTAACAAGGCCATAGGATTCAAAGCCTGCCTGGTCTCAAATACAAACATACCCTCCTCCCTTGCCTCCTATTTGAATGAAACAAAATGGGGAATGGGGCACAGGGACCACCAGACCTGATTCATATAATAAGGTAAAGGGACCCTTGACCATTAGGTCCAGTTGAGACTGACTCTGGGGTTGCGGTGTTCATCTCGCTTTATTGGCCAAGGGAGCCGGCGTATAGCTTCTTGGTCATGTGGCCAGCATGACTAAGCTGCTTCTGGCGAACCAGAGCAGTGCATGGAAACGCCGTTTACCTTCCCGCCGCAACGGTACCTATTTATCTACTTGCACTTTGACGTGCTTTTGAACTGCTAGGTTGGCAGGAGCAGGGACCGATCAACGGGAGCTCACCCCATCGCGGGGATTCGAACCGCCGACCTTCTGATCGGCAAGTCCTAGGCTCTGTGGTTTAACCCACAGCGCCCTGCTCCCAACAGAGTGACAGCCAGATGGGATACAGCTACTGAATTAACACATTTACGTCGCCAATGGAGGACATTGTCCTGAACAACTTCCCATTTCAAAATTGGAAATTCAATAAAGCTGGCTGGCTGTTTCTGAGGCGCTCCAGACTTCACATAAGGCAGCGAGGAGTTTGTGTGTGATGTCTTGTCCACACTTTATCATCAATTTAAGCTCTGTTGGAGGACCTTCTCCCATAACCAACCTGCCTGAGTGCTAAGATCAGCCGGGGTAGGGGGGCTTTTTCCTAGTGACACCACCCAAATGTGACTTGCAGGGCACTGGCATGTGTGAGGGCCTTTTCAGTGGTAGCCCCTTGGAAGTGGGATGTTCTCTCTTCCAAGATGCATCAGGGCAAGATGCACTGGCACTGTACAGCTTCCCTGCTTGTGGTGAGGTCATGCGATGTTTTTAGTCAGTTCCCCTTCCCTCCTCTGTCTTGTCACTCACCTTCGGTATTGATATTGATGCTACAATTAGTCCAGGTCCTAGCGAAATGTCAAGGGCACTGCCTGGTCACGTGGTATAGGGTCACTTTCGGCTACTGCGTTCCCAGGATGTTGAGAAGATGCTTGGAGAGTTCCACCCTACTACGTGCTCCCCTGAACCTTGCATGCCAATGTGGTGTAGTGGTTAAGAGCGGTAGCATCGTAATCTGGTGAACCAGGTTCGCTTCCCCGCTCCTCCACATGCAGCTGCTGGGTGACCTTGGGCCAGTCACACTTCTCTGAAGTCTCTTAGCCCCACTCACCTGTTTGTTGTGGGGGAGGAAGGGAAAGGAGAATGTTAGCCGTTTTGAGACTCCTTCGGGTAGTGATAAAGCGGGATATCAAATCCAAACTCCCCCCTCCTCCTCCTCTTCTTCTTCTTCTTCTTCTTCTCCTCAAAACTAGCTGTTGGGGAATGTTGAGTGTGCCCAGGGGGTGATAAATGCCTCATTATGGCAGAGGGTGTTTCTTCCTACCTTCAAAGAGGTGGTGGTGGTGGTCCTTTTCCTTAAGAGGAACCTCCATGGACTCTTAACGATTGTCATAGCCATCCACCAGCCAACACCCTCTTTTGTTATTCAAGGTGTGTTTGGATTAAGTTGATTATCTGGACCCATTTCAGTCTGTCTTCAGGTCTGGTTTGGGGACCAGAACAGCTTTGGTCACTGTGGCCGATGACCTATCTTGGGACAGAGAGGAGCGGGATACAATCCTGCTTATTCTTCTCAGCAGCTTTTCATACCACTGACCACAGGATCCTCCTGTGATAGTCCCACTGCTCCCTGGAGGGCTGGTTCCAGCATCGTGTGACTCCTGTCCGGTGTCCTAGCAATCTTGCTTGGGGTCTCATAGGGTTCTCTTCTGTCCAATGCTGTGGCCATCCATGGATTTGGAGCTCAGTGCCATCCCTATGACACCAGCTCTACAGGCCAATAAACTGACGCTTGATCGTGACAAGAGGGAATTTGCTTGTGGTCTGTTCTGGACACAGTTGCACTCATCCCAAAGAAGCAGGTCTGTAGTCTGAGTCCTGGATCCAGCATGGTTAGTAAAGCAGAAGGGGCCTTAGAAGTGAGGAATGCCTGTTACCAGCTACGGCCTTCCAGGATCACAAATATTTGCCAGATTAAGTCTCATGTTTAAATTACTGCAACGCTGAATGTTCAGCTACCCTTGAAGGCAGTCTGGAGATTGCAGCTAGCGCCAAACACTCAGTTATTGCCTGGTGCATCTACATGCAGTCATATAACACCTTGCAGCTCTTGCAGGAGCTTTACTGGTGGGCAATATACTAAAAAGTTAAAAGGATAAAGGGACCCCTGAGCATTAGGTCCAGTCATGGCCGACTCTGGGGTTGTGGCGCTCATCTCACTTTATTGGCCGAGGGAGCCGGCGTACAGCTTCTGGGTCATGTGGCCAGCATGACTAAGCCGCTTCTGGCGAACCAGAGCAGCGCATGGCAATGCCATTTACCTTTCCACCAGATACCTATTTATCTACTTGCACTTTGACGTGCTTTTGAACTGCTAGGTTTGCAGGAGCAGGGGCCGAGCAACAGGAGCGCACCCCATTGCGGAGATTCGAACCGCCGACCTTCTGATCGGCAAGCCCTAGGCTCAGTGGTTTAACCCACAGTGCCACCCATGTCCCAGGCCCAAATTAAGCGTTGGTATTTAAAGTCCTGCACGGCCCGGGCTTCCAGGTATTCGGTGAAGCACTTTCTCCCCTACCATCCATTCTGGGTCACGTGGCCAGTAGGGACAACTCTTATTGTTGTCCCGTCAGTGGTCTCAGGCTGCTACATAGCGATGTGTTCAAGAGCCTTCTTTGTTGTGGCCCCACAACTATGGAATTGTCACTGTATCTAAAGTCCAAAATGGCAGAATGGATGATGGAAACTTTCTTTTCATTTGCTGGCGGAAACCCATCAATCTCATTCTCCCAGTCATCTGTAGCAAATCAGTAAGACCACCCACTGCTGTTAAGTGCTCTCATGCTGTTGGTCCTATTGGTAGTTTCACTAACTGATTATTTTAATTGCTGTTGTGCATTTGATATACAGTGGTACCTCGGGTTACATACGCTTCAGGTTACAGACTCCGCTAACCCATAAATATTACCTTGGGTTAAGAACTTTGCTTCAGGATGAGAACAGAAATCGTGCTCCGGTGGCGCGGTGGCAGCAGGAAGCCCCATTAGCTAAAGTGGTGCTTCAGGTTAAGAACAGTTTCAGGTTAAGAACAGACCTCTGGGACGAATTAAGTACTTAACCCGAGGTACCACTGTATCTGTTGTGTGTGTTTTGATATTGATGGAAGAGCATCACTCTGATGCTGTGAAGGGTGGTCTACAAATTTAACCAGTGGAATAAAAAAAAAGTATGTTTTGAGCATTTTTGGTCATTCTGGGGGAATAACTGGAGTAGGGAAGGAACTTCCCCAAGTTACATCACTCAGAGATATCTGTGCTGACAGTCAAGTCGGGCCACATTATTGGCCTGGCCTTCAGCGCTTGGTCCTCCTCCTTCAACAAACATGGCTGCCTACACCTTCTCATACATCGCAGTGCTGTGCAATTGGAACAGTCCTACACCAGAGTGCTTGCGAGTGTGAATTTCTCTGCCAGAAACTGCACCTCACATGCTGCTGTTGCAGGAATATTATGACCCAACAGCAGTGGTGAGATTAAAACCACAGCCTCGCTCCCCACAAATGAATGTGTGACTAGGCCTGCAGCTCCTGCCAACCTAGCAGTTCAAAAGCACATCAAAGTGCAAGTAGATAAATAGGTACCACTCCGGTGGGAAGGTAAACGGCGTTTCGGTGTGCTGCTCTGGTTCACCAGAAGCGGCTTAGTCATTCTGGCCAGATGACCCAGAAGCTGTACGCCGGCTCCCTCGGCCAATAAAGCGAGATGAGCACTGCAACCCCAGAGTCGGCCATGACTGGACCTTATGGTCAGGGGTCCCTTTACCTTTAGGGCTGCAGAACAGGGCTTCGTTTTTGCTTTCCCATTGCAGCACACGGCTATGTCATAAAAACATTTTTCTGCCCTTTAGTCTCTTTTCTCCAGCACACTTTCTCCTCTCTTGGCCGGAGCACGCTGCAGGGTTGAGATTCAGAGCCACAGGTGGCCATGTGGGCTTGCCTTGTAACAAGGGGGTTGGCCAAATGGTAGCTTTTCATCTCTTCAAATTGTAGTAATCGGAGACGCAACAGGGACAGGACCAGGCCGTCACACACCCTGCTCCTTGCTTCCCTTGTGGATTTAATGTAGGTCATATGCTTTTCTAAAGGCAAGGAGCTTCCGAGTTACGAGATGTTTCTTTATCCTCAGTAAATTGAGTAGTCCGGGCTCAAGTTCTGGAGCCTGAAGGCCAGCACAGCACAGGCAATCTCCCCGAACTGAAAACTCCTCCGAGTCTGCACCCGATGCCTAAACCAGCAGATGGCCTCTTTGCTACGAGAGCTACATTGGAAGCGTGAGCCAAAAGGGCAAGGGATAAGCAGCCCTGGAGACAAAACTCCCACCATCACAGCCTTCAGATGTGGTCTGCCTGGGTCAGGACCAGGGCAATAAAAGAAAGCCACCGACTTCCTTCTGAAGAGAGCAGAAAGAAGCAGGGGAGGGAAGGAGCAGCAGGCGGGGGGGGGGGGGGTTGGGCTTCACCTTCCAAGGCTATCAATCAGACCGCTTTCAATAAACACTAAACGCAAATTGCTGCAAAGACAAATCTCCACTAGCAACAAAGGACCTCCAATGCCTAGCTTGTAGGGTGAAAGGTGCCTATAGACATATACATATACATAGACACAGACACAGGCATATACATATACATATACATATACATATACATATATACATATACATATACATACTGTGCATGTGTGTGTGCAACGCTTTATAAGTGTGTGGATTTATAAATATTTAAATTAAATTAATCAAATAAATAAGCGTGCTATTCTCCTGGGTTATGAGTTTTCACATTTGCTTAAGCAGGGAGGACGACTTTGAAGCGTTACCCTGCCCCCGCCCCCGCCTTGGCAAATCAACTCTTTACTGACTCCCCTTTTACTTACAGTTCTAGCTGAGCCACACAGGAGTTGACATCGCTACCCTGCCAATTCTGTATTCACAAATAAAGAACCGTATTAGATTTACGGGCACTGAAAAATAGCTGGGGATCCCACCTAAAACTACCCCCGTGCAAGTCCGAAAGAGTGAATGCACTGCCTTAAAGGATATAATCCTCAACCACATCCAGTTACCTTGAATGTGCACCCTTGCCGAGTAACTTTTACACAGGAGTAGTTCCACTGATGTCTACCGTATTACACCAGGTTGGCCTACAAGCTGCTCCCTTCCTCCTCCTCCTCCTCCTCCTTTATCATTAACAGCTTTGCTCATCCAAAGCAAGTTTCGGGACTCTTTGATTATATTTGTAAAGAACAGAGATTCAATCAAACTAAGTCAAGCGGCTGGGGCGATATAGCTTAATCACAGCTCTGCTCCCCTCTATTAACTTTATGCCGGTATTAAGGAGAAATCAATCAGCTGAAATGAAGCATTAGTCACAATTTCCTCCTCACGTGGGAAAAGCAACAACAGGCAGAGGTTCATTTGCAACTGAAATTGTTCCTGAGGGTGGCGAGAGATCGAGAACGGTTCAGCTCCAAGAATGAGGGAGTTTCCTTTTGCGATACATCGGCCCCCATTCCTTGGGTTCCTAAGCACCCCTTACATTTACACAGAAAGCCAGGGCTGGGAATTTGCTGAGCAGAACCGAAGGCCGTGGTGAAAACATATCGTGAGCCGGAGAGCCGCACACCATCGTTACATCTAATTAATGCAATCTGCATATCATTTTCACAAACACGGCAGATGCTAAACTACAGTTGGTGGACATGTTGCACAGATTCTTGATCTGAAGCTCCACTGGGGGGCGGGGGAGAAATCTTGCAGCAGTCCTTGAAAAGTCTTAATATGTCTTCTAATCTACGAAGCCGAAAGTTCGGAAACCTAAAGGCGGCAGGCTTCTTTTGTTTTTACTTGCATACTGGAATCTGAAAGCTTTCACATCTGTTTGCCAGCAGCATCTAATTTATCTCTGAAACCTTGAGGACTAGGCAGTCCAATCAAAATTGGTGCAAGGAAAGTTTCCCCAAAAGCAGCAGCAGCATTTCGTAGGCTGCAAACAAGCCAGCAATAACTTCGGACAGCAAACACAGATGCTACCCAGGCACATTCGCACAGGACACCCCCATCTTATTAAAATTAAGAAATCCTTCTTATATGATGTTAGAACTCTCAGCTCAGCTGCTGCGGGTGATGAATCGCTAGTCTTCTTTCCTGCATTCCAACTGGTCCACCTTTGCTGTTCCAACCCTTTACAGCTCCCATAGCCATAATAAACCTCAATCCTGTATGGGAAGCCCATTAGAAGGTACCACTTAGGGACTCTGAGCTGATTTGTCTTACCCGTGTTCTTGTATTTTGTTTGGGTGGGTAATCTTTGTCTTAATAGAATTTTTATGGATTGCCTGGGTTTTGTTTCCGCTTCAGCGGCCTAAGCAAATCAATGCCAAGTGGTAAAAAGAGATTGTTCTTTGCTACAAACAGGGACAGCAGCCCTCCCTGCCTGAAAGGAGAGTCAGTCACAAGGACTGGACTAACCACAATAAAACCCCTGGAACCACACGCCAGTCTTTATGCGCTGATACATTTCGGCCCACGAACAACGTGGGAAGCAAAGTCAGCTGCAGTCTTCTCCAGCAGCCGCCGCGAAGAACCCAAGCCACCTGTTTTTACACCTCTCCCTAACTCTTGTTTGCAACACCATTTGGTTTGCATCAAGCGTTAGCTGGAACTTAAGCATACAGAAAATCCCCCCAGAGCTGCTGGGAGAAAAAGTTACATCATTGCACTGCGGCGGGGGACGGAATCCTGACACCTGCAGTTCTGCCAGCAAATCTCTCCACGTGCGCCAGAGAGGGCTCTCTGAACACCACAGCTGCAGAGCCCAAACGGAGATGCTTCTTATTCACAGAATCATAAGCGCTGGGAGGGACTCCAAAGGCTGCTTCGGCCAATCCTGAGCCTCCATTCAGCAACCTCACCTTCTCCCCCTACCCCCCACACATCTCTGCAACCCGCAGTGAGCCATAAGCAGGTACATCTGCTGAAGGCAGCCCTAGCAAGCCATCTACATGCTCAAAACCCAGAAAAATCACATTTTTTGGTATGCAATTACGTTTTTATTTGCAAAGCTAAGAAGGTCCAGTAAGGTTTCAAATCGGGTGGGGGGACGGCGTGTCGAGATTCCGGCATTGCAGGGGGTTGGACTAGATGAGCCTCGGGGTCTCTGACAATTCTACGATTCCGTGAATCCAATAAAATATAGGCCTCAATCTTTTGTTGAGGTTCACAGGGCACAACATGGAACCGACAAGCAACACCTGACTTGCCGAAAGCAAGTTTGTGCCGTGGCAGATTAACCCGCCAAGATACCCCTTGCCGCACTTTCCAGTTCTCGCCAGCCACGCTTGCCCGGCACATGCTTACAGATCTTGTCCACGAAGAGCTCTGGGGCCTGCCCCAGAGAGCCAAGCAGGAAGGGGGCAGGCAGCTCCGATGAGGCTCCTCCATGCTCGGCAGCTGTTGCGCTCTGCCTAAATGGGTACTCTCCAGGGCTCAACAGCTGGGCAGGGAGGCAAGGGTACTACTACTGCCTGCAAATCTTCACCTGACACCCCCAGCCCTCCCCACCCCCTTACTTCAGCCTGCCTGTGTGTGCTGGGCCTCTGGGAAAGTGGCTTGCTAGGTTCCTGGTGGCTGCCAAACAGAGGTTCCACTGCAGTCTCCAAGACAGGAGCCGTCTCCGCAGCACAGCTCGAGTGCCAGGAATCCAGGGACAAGCTTGTATTTTACTACCGCTTCCCCTTTTCTTCGCCCCCCCCCCGCCTCCATTACTTCAATCACATGTTTCTGCTTCCCCTGCCGTTTTCACTTAAATCATCTGGCGGGGTGGGGGTGGGGGGAGAGGAGAGGAGAGAAGCGGATCCCCTGGAGGGATTCCACAGAACAGTGGCGATGAGATGGCTCATAATCTACTTAGAGGAGAGGGGGTTTTGCAAGGGAAAATACAGCTCCCGGCAAACCACCTTGCTTATCCCCAGGAGTCAAAAATCCACTCTGGAGCAGCTCTTGGGAATGTGCACATCAGCTTTTCAGAGGTGACTTCAGGCAGGCATGCTAAACCGAGGTGATTGCTAGGGCTAACAGCTCCGAAGAGCAAGGAAGCGTGTTTCATTATCCCGCATCACTTTTACCCCATATGCCCAGTCCAAATGGGAGAGCAGAGCCCCTTTCTGCTCCCGGCCTATTTCCCTCCCTTCCATTCCTTTGGTGCCCTGGTTTACTCTCTGAACAAATGAGCCACTGAAGCAAGTTAAGAGCACCCTTAAGGGATAACCGAAGGCAGAAACAAGAATCCGGACTGAGTCTCCCTCCCCTGAACCCTTCTGCCAACACTTATGCTTCACACTCTACCCTCTAGATGTTGTTTGGGTTGGCTGGTTGCTGGGTGTGGAGGCCTGGGGATGTTTCAAGCAGTTTTATGCTTTCCTTTTTTGGGAACCAAAGCGATGAAGCCATCCCTCACCCTGGACCACAACTGGGTCTCTTCGGCCAGTCCATTCTCATCTCGCCTGTTTCATAGATCATTTAATTCATCTATAGAGAAGGCTCCCTTCTCTATATACTGTAGTAGCTGGTCTTTACAGCGACGAGAGCGGAGTTTGCAGCTAGCCACACACAAGGGAGAAAAAACATGGCAGGCCAGGCGGGCATTCCAGCCATCCATTCTCTCTCGCCCTGGCAGGGGTAAAGATCAAGCCGGCAAACCTCTCTCTAGCCCTGCGAGGGGAGGCGGAGGTGCGCAACCCTGCCTTCAGCAAGTGAGCTGGTAACTTCTCCTAAAGGCGTTGTTTTTGCAAAGGAAAGCTGCGGGGTTGTTTTTAAGCGAGGGGCGGAGTGATGGTAGAGCGGCTGGCGTGGAGAGGGCGGAGGGGGGGGGGAGAGAGGCTGGAAGGAAGCAAGAGCAGCCTGGCAAAGCCAGCTTCTCCTGACGGGACTTGATGCATTTGTTTACACGCCGCCCAGCCGAGGAGAGGCGGGCACTGCCGCAAGGTTCAAGCCTTGCCAAAAGGGAGAATCTGCTGCTGCTGGCAACACGCTCTGCGCCCGCCGCACCAAGCGCCACCGCCGCCGGGAGAGACCCGGGAAGAGCGCGCTCGCTCGGCGCCGGGCGTTTTACGCACGCGGCCCTGGCCAAGGAACCGGCCAGAGGCTTTCCAGCTAGGCGTGAAACGAGTGAGGGGTGGGGTGGGGGGAGAACGTCCAGAAATACAAAGAGAAAAATAAGTGTGTAGGGGGGGGTATAATATACAGCTTACATTTAGAACAGGGCGTCCGCCCACCCACCAATAAAACGCTTCGCTTGCCTTGCTGCAATCGGCTGCCGCCGCCCTTGGATGCTGGCAGGGGTTTCTGTGGCCAGACAAACACCCACGGGGTGCCAAAGCTGTCCAGTTTAACACTTGGGAACCGCCGCCGCCTGCGATTTGCAGCATGGGTTCAGATCTCGCCTAGGGGGTGTTTTCTCTCTGGTTTTCCGCCATGCCTTCCTTGTCTCAGAGAGGGGCCGGGGCTCAAACCGATTTAAGGAGCCCTGCCTCTAAAGCGGAGGCCGCGCGCTCTCCGCCTCTAGTTGCGTTGGCCGAGGTGCTCTGCGAGAAAGGCACTCTGCTTATGCTCAGGGCCGCTCCCTACGACTTGATTTCCGGGGCCTGGAGATCCCCGGCTCAAACTATACCCTAGTTTCCTCGCCAGCAAAATGGTTTCCTCGTCTGTTTGTTTTTTAAAGCAAAATTAAACACGCGTATCCCTCGCCAGGATTCGCGCGAGGATGACCGGCTGAGGTTACGCTTGGCACCGTGGTGGGCGCAGTTTACCAGCCAGCCCCACAGAGCTCGGAGAGGCTTGCTTGCGCGTAACCGTGCGCAAGCAAGCGCCGCGGAGATCCCTTAGCACGCTTACTCGCCAGGAAGCCCCAATGAACAGAGCGGGGCTAGCTACTAAGAAGACAAGCCTGGAAGAATCGCGCGGCGGGGAATGCCGACCCCTCGCCCCAAGCTGCAGGGATAGCGCGGGCTACGAGCATCATTCCCTTGCCTTCTGAGCGCCTCTCCAAGGCTGGTACTGCCTCGCTCGTCTTCCCTCCCTCTTCCAAATCCTGTTGTTTTGCTTCTAATCTGCCTTATCTGAGTTTTCACTGCCTGCTCGGTGGCTAATTCGGAGGAAATGAGTGTCAGCTCTCCGATGGAGTAATTAAGGCGGACGGGTTTAGTGCGCCCTCTTCGCCAGTAAGCGGGGATTAGCTCCAGACTCCGTTTTCAGTAACAAGACTGGAGGAGGAGGTTTTTTGTTTTTGTTTTTAAAGAAACAAGACCATTTTACTTTTGGTAATAATAATTCATTGTGGTTTGGGTTGGGGGAAGCAGTCTCTCCTTATCTCTGCATGGCCTTGTCTTACTTATTTCTCCTTCCACCCCCGCCTGTTGGTTTTTTTTTGGGGGGGGGGTCAGCTCCACCAAGAAAAGTTTACATCCTACTTTGCAAGGTTGTCCTGCTGCCTGTTTGTCTGTGCTTTGCTGATAATGATTTCTCTTCAGCGGGTTTTTTCTGCCTCTCTCTCCCCCTGTAAGCAAAGCCACAGGACCGGGTGTTGTAGGGGCTGGAAGACAGCAGCACTTTCCCCAGTTACTGCAGCTGTCAGATACCAGGCGGAAAAGGTGTGATGTTCTTACACTCCCCTCCTCAACTGTATTCAGAAAACGCCACCAGCTTTCCGACTTCTGGAAGCCCGCTGGTTCCCCCTTTTCATTTGCAAGAGATGAAAACGTGGGGAATCTGCGAAACGCATCCCAAACGTATAAATGATTTATTATGTCTTTCTGCTCAAAGATAGAGAGCTCTTCTGGGCAGCTCTCCGGGGAATTACGCTCCGCATAAGCGGAGTGACGGGGGGTGGGGGGGAGAAAAAGAGTCTTGCCTCCGCCCCCGGAAAAATTGCAAGTCGAGGAGACTTTGTAGTATTTTCAGACCTTTGATTTATTCCATATGTGACAACAGCATTATAAAAGGGAAATCCTAAACAGCCCTCCTCTTGCCTATTGCAAGGCGTACCATCCCCGCTACAGCCAACTCTACTGGAGGTGAAAGTTGGATCTGGGGGAAGGAGAAGTTCTGGGTTCGTGGGTGTCAGCAGATCCACTGGAGAAATTTGGCGGCGCAAAGGGGGCTCGCTCGCTCGCTCCCACACCCCTCAAATATGAAATCGTTGACAGGAACGTTGGGAATACTCTGGTTTGCCTTACCTGCTTGCCCCGTGACTCCGGATCCGACCAGGTGCAGAAGCATAAGTGCCCAGAGGAGAGGAAACGTATCCATTTTGGGGAGGAAATGTTCGGCGGCAGAAGGGCGATTCCTCCCAAGCGGCGTGGGCTCGGCGACGCGGGTGGATGCGGGGGGGGGGATCGAGGTGTTTCCTTCGCAACTCCCTTCTCGTCCTCTTCCTCTGCGAAGGGACACCGAGCCGGAGACTCCCCTTCGCCAAGACTTCGAGTCCCCTTCGGTGCTCCCTGCGCGCCGCTCGCTGATTTAAACACACACGCACGCGCGCGCGCAAAACCCACTTCCAAAAAGGATCAGGACGCCGGAGGGAAACTCCTCACATTCGCCAGAGGAAGGAGGCGCAGGCAGCTGCTCGGGAAGCCGCGCGCACCCGCCCGAGTGGCACACGGCGCTGGGGATCAAGGCGGAGACGCAGGCGCGCACGCCTTTACGCAGGAGAGGGAGAGCGCGCCAGTTCTTCAAAGTGGCGTTCCCTTTAGCGCGGCGGCGCTGCCAACGCTCCGAGCCGAGCCGCCGACAGAAAGGTGCCGCCTGAGCATCGCCAGCAGCCGGGCTCAGCCTCAGATGGACGTCCACACGCACACAATCCGGAGCGAGATGGCAACGGGTCTGGCCAATGCTGCTGTTGCTGTTGCTGCTCCTCCTCCTTCCCAAGCCCCGGAGTCCGGCGATGTCCCTTGTCCCTCCTCGCCCGCCTGCTGCCCCTTTGCGCTCAAGGGCTGCTGGTGGGGGTCAGTTTCACGCTAGAGGCGTTTTCCGGATGCAGCGCCGGGAAGGCAGGAGAAAGTGCTGCTTGCTGCTGCTGCTATTCCAGCCGCCGCCGCCTTCCAGATGCAGAAATCCCCGGGCTGGCGCTCGAGTTTTGCTCCAAGCCGCCGCCGCCTTGCTGCTCCTGCTGCTGCTGCTGCTCCTTCTTCCTCCTCCTGGGCTTTGCGCGGCTTTCCCCCTCCGGAGCTGAGCGTTGCCGGCGCCCTGTCGCCTCGCTTTGCCTGCCTCTCGGCTCGCTCGCCGCCTTTTCAGGCCGAGCGGCATGTGCATGTCAGACAGAAAGGCAGAGCTCTCCGATTACACGCTCTCGCAGGGCCCGCCCCTTCGATGTTTCTCATTTAAGCCCGACGCGCCGAGCGGGGAAGGGGGAGAAGGAGGCAGAGCCCCGGGAACGCCGAGCGGGCCACGCTCGCAACTCGGCCGCGATCCAGCGAAAAAGGAGAAGGAGAGGAAGAGGGAGGGTGGGGAGAGGAAGAGCCGAGGCAGCAGAGCTCTTCTGGATTCCCTTGCAAGATCAAAGCGGCGGCGGCGGCGGCAGAAACTGGAGTGCCCCCCCCCCCACTCCTGCGCTCCCGGCTGCAACCCGCGCCTCGCCCTTGGCAGAAGCAACAAGTCCAGGGCAAATGCTCCTCTCGCTTTGCACACAAACACACACACTACATACAGCATCCTGCGCTGCGTAGGTAGCTTTATATTGGCGGCGGCTGTTGGGCGATTCTTGCAGGGCTACCCTGGTTATCGTGGCTTGGATCTGTGTATGACACGTCATTATGTAGATAGGATTATTTTTAAGAGCACATTCTTTTTACGCCCGGGAAACGGGGCTGCAGGAGGGAGAGAAGGGGCGAGGTGATCGCGCTGGAATGCAAAAATGCGAAGCCTTGAGCTCCAAACACCCGCCCACACGGAGTGAGACACACAAATAACACTTAAGAGGCTGGCAGGAGACACGTTATTTGCTATAACACCGTAGAAGGGTTTTTACTTAAAACTTGCCAGCAGCAGCTCAATAAATAAATTTACCTCTGGGATAAGGCCAAGTATGTAAAGACTCAGCCTTATAAAGAGATTGAGACAGAGTCTGCATGGTAAAGAAAACTGCAACGCACCAAGAGGCTGTTGGTCCAAAGGGTAACATTGCACAGGCTTCCCTGTTGCACAGAGCTCTTCATCAGGCAGAACGGAACCATAGAATTGGAAGGGACGACGAGGATCTAGTGAGTCCACCCTCCTTGAGGCTCAAACCCGCAACCCTGACATTAAGAGTCTCCTCTCCCGACTGAGCTAGCATGAAAACCTCAGTGTAATATGGAAATGCGTGCATTCTTATGCCTAGGTCTCAGTGAAGTGGCTTTATCTATCTCCCATTCCTTCCACAATCCTTGGAGCCATTGACCTGCAATTAACACCTAGTCATAACTGGTAGTACTTAAAGGAGGACTAAGGAACCCATGAAAGGGACATGGGTGGCGCTGTGGGTTAAACCACAGATCCTAGGGCTTGCCGATCAGAAGGTCGGTGTTTCGAATCCCCACAACGGGGTGAGCTCCCGTTGCTCGGTCCCTTCTGCCAACCTAGCAGTTCAAAAGCACGTCAAAGTGCAAGTAGATAAATAGGTACCACTCCGGCGGGTGTTTCCATGCGCTGCTCTGGTTCACCTTTACGGAACCCGTGACCCCCTCAGATGATGTTGGACTATAACTCCCATCATCCTGGGCCATTGACTGTGCTGGCTGGAGCTGATGAGAGTCCCTTGCAGGACCACAGATTCCCCCTGCCCCCATCCTTGACTTGGGAGGCCGATTCTCATAACCACATCTGACACTGAAGGCACCTATGTCAGTGAAGTGCTGGTGCTGAAGGGATCACGTCAGGCAGGCTGAGTTTTAGCAGGTCCCTCTGTGCTTTAGGAGGGACCTGCTAAAACTCAGCCTGTGCTTAAGGAATCAGCCCTGAGTGCTCACTGGAAGGACAGATCGTGAAGCTGAGGCTCCAATACTTTGGCCACCTCATGAGAAGAGAAGACTCCCTGGAAAAGACCCTGATGTTGGGAAAGATGGAGGGCACAAGGAGAAGGGGACGACAGAGGACGAGATGGCTGGACAGTGTTCTCGAAGCTACCAACATGAGTGACCAAACTGCGGGAGGCAGGAGTGCATGGCGTGCTCTGGTGCATGGGGTCACGAAGAGTTGGACACAACTAAATGACTAAACAACAACAAACCAGAACGGTTAAACAGGCAATTCTGAATGCCCTTTCTGGGGAAGAAACTCTGTTGAACTCAGTGGGACTCACTTCTGAATAAATATGGATAAGTCCGGGCTGCACATCTGCTTAAGGGGTGCTGCGCTGGGTACAAGAGGTGGGAATCGACCCATCATCCTATAACCTGGGGTGAACAGGCACCATCTGTCTTCTTCTTTGGCGATCACGCGTAGCTGAGTACTAATAATAATAATAATAATAAATTTATTATTTATACCCCGCTCATCTGGCTGGGTTTCCCCAGCCACGCTGGGCGGCTTCCAACCGAATATTAAAAACAATACAGTGTCAGACATTAGAAACCTCCCTAAACAGGGCCGCCTTCAGTTGTCTTTTAAAAGTAAAATAGTTGTTTATAGCCTTGACATCTGCTGGGAGGGCGTAAGATTGCCTTCCATAAACACAATTTTAACAATGAGTACGTAAGTGACTGTGGGCCAATTCTGGATCCACACGTCCTTCCACAGTGGGGACATTGGTTTCCGGGCAGGAGTTGATCACGGTGTGGATTTGCCACGTGTGCCTTCCTCTTAGCACATTTCTCCCTTGCATCCTGAGTTCGAGTGTCTTCAAAGCCTTTGGGAAAGGCTGTTCTCCAATTGGAGCACTCGCAGGCCAGTGTTTCCCAATCGTTGGTGTTTATACTACATTTTTTTAGATTTGCCTTGAGGCAGTCTTTAAACCTCTTTTGTTGATCACCAGCATTACGCTTTCCATTTTTAAGTTCAGAATAGAGTAATTGCTTTGGAAGGCGATAATCAGGTATCCGCACAACATGACCACTCCAACGAAATTGATGTTGAGGAATCATTGCTTCGACACTGGTGATCTTTTCTTCTTCCAGTACACTGGTATTAGTTCGCCTGTCTTCCCAAGTGATGTATAAAAATTTTTGGAGACAGCGTTGATGGGTCATGTGACCAGTATGACTAAACCGCTTCTGGCGAACCAGAGCAGTGCACAGAAACGCCGTTTACCTTCCCGCCAGAGTGGTACTTATTTATCTACTTGCACTTTGATGTGCTTTTGAACTGCTAGGTTGGCAGGAGCAGGGACCGAGCAATGGGAGCTCACCCTGTGGCGGGGATTCAAACCGCCAACCTTCTCATCGGCAAGTCCTAGGCTCTGTGCTTTAACCCACAGCGCCACCCGCGTCCCATGCTGAGAGCTGTTAGGAGACTCTTAATCCCCTCCCAAAGATGCAAAGCTCAGAGTTGCTTAACAGTCCATCTCTTTCCACGGAACATCCCTGACTTGGGCTCACTTGCAGCGACTCAGATCAGTTTCTTTGCCCTTTGAAGCGAAAGGTAACACAGCAGCATTTAATACTAATGAGCCACATAATTAAAACCTTGTTTGTTATTGTGATAAGGACATCCATTGATTCACTGCTGCCCTGGGGTCCTTTGGGAAGATTGCTAGGATATAAATTTAATAAATAACTTACTGTTGCATGAACTCTCTCTCTCTCTCTCTGTGTGTGTGCTTAAACATATGCTTGGGGAAGAAAAGGATACCTTTGCCAAGCCAAGGTTTGGGTTGGCTCTCAGTGGAACAATATAAAACGATACCATTAATCTGAAGGAAAAAGGAATGCAGCTAGCTCAGACAGAAAGAAATACGGGTAGAGGAGGGTGAAATAGAAATGTGAGAGAAACTCTCCTTTAATTTTTTATGGTGATATGGTATTCCAAAGATAGACAGCTTGTACCTACCAAGTATTTTTAAACTGTGTGGGTGCATGTGTACATTTCACAAGTTCACACAGAGACCCAGGGCTAACAGATTGGAAAACACTTCAGCTTCCCCTCTGAATACCGAAGCGAGACTTGCGGGTTCCAAGCAGCCTTGCTGCAACAGACAGACATAAATACTGAGACTGTGTACACACTATACCTTAACACCACATTCAAAGCACGTCTCTTCCTAATTCTAGGCCCTGTAGTTTACTTCTCACAGAGTTACCATTGTGAGTCGAGAACCCTCTATCCGCATAGGATTATAATAAAACACACAGATAATAATAATAATAATAATAATAATAATAATAATAATAATAATAATTTATTTATACCCCACCCATCTGGCAGAGTTTCCCCAGCCACTCTGGGCGGCTCCCAATCAAGTGTTAAAAACAGTACAGCATTACATACTAAAAACTTCCCTGAACAGGGCTGCCTTCAGATGTCTTCTGAATGTCAGGTAGTTGTTTATCTCTTTGACATCTGCTGGGAGGGCGTTCCACAGGGCGGGCGCCACTACCGAGAAGGCCCTCTGTCTGGTTCCCTGTAACCTCACTTCTCACAATGAGGGAACCACCAGAAGGCCCTCAGCGCTGGATCTCAGACCACATAACACCGGTCCTAAGAGATCTTCATTGGCTCCCAGTACGTTTCCGAGTGCAATTCAACGTGTTGGTGCTGACCTTTAAAGCCCTAAATGGCCTCGGCCCAGTATACCTGAAGGAGCGTCTCCACCCCCATCGTTCTGCCCGGACACTGAGGTCCAGCGCCGAGGGCCTTCTGGTGGTTCCCTCATTGCGAGAAGCAAAGCTACAGGGAACCAGGCAGAGGGCCTTCTCGGTAGTGGCGCCCGCCCTGTGGAATGCCCTTCCAGCAGATGTCAAAGCGATAAACAACTACCTGACATTCAGAAGACATCTTAAGGCAGCCCTGTTCAGGGAAGCTTTTAATCTGTGATGTTTTAGTATATTTTTGGTTTTTATGGAAGCCGCCCAGAGTGGCTGGGGAAACCCAGCCAGATGGGTGGGGTACAAATAAATTATTATTATTATTATTATTATTATTATTATTATTATTATTATTAATTAATTATTATTATTATTATTAATTAATTATTATTATTATTATTATTATTATTATTATTATTATTATTATTATTTAGTTGGAACTGTTGTCTAAAGGGGACTGTGCAGCCTTAGTTGCAAATAAAGGCAAGACACCTGGATTTCTCCCCAAATGTCCACCTGACAGATCAAACCATGTCAATCCTTGATAGGGCAGCTCCAGAGAATAAAAAATGTGTGTGCGCACACACACCCTACCGGGTTACTACTTCTGAAAGAATGTTGTTGTTGCTGTTTAGTCGTTTAGTCGTGTCCGACTCTTCGTGACCCCATGGACCAGAGCACGCCAGGCTCTCCTGTCTTCCACTGCCTCCTGCACTTTGGTCAAACTCATGCTGGTAGCTTCGAGAACACTGTCCAACCACCTTGTCCTCTGTCGTCCCCTTCTCCTTCTGCCCTCCATCTTTCCCAGCATCAGGGTCTTTTCCAGGGAGTCTTCTCTTCTCATGAGGTGGCCAAAGTATTGGAGTCTCAGCTTCAGGATCTGTCCTTCCAGTGAGCACTCAGGGCTGATTTCCTTCAGAATGGATCGGTTTGATCTTCTTGCAGTCCATGGGACTCTCAAGAGTCTCCTCCAACACCATAATTCAAAATCTGAAAGAATAGGTAGGGCGTTTATATTCTGCGCATCAAATTTTAATTTTCCCCTCCCCAGAAGCACTTGCACCTGATTTTAATTCCAGCATCATTGTTTTAGGCTGTAAAGGTGGAAGAGAATGGATTGCTCCTCCTCACCCGTCTTCCCTCTTTCAGGGACAACCTGTAAAACGTGCTCTTCCAAGGAGAATATGATTCTCCGCTCTTCCCTCCACAGTCTTCATCACAGTCAAGCCCTCACTTCTCCCCCACCTTCCCTTATCTTTGATCATAGACCATACGCCTAAAAATGGGGGTGATAAAGATTTCTAAGATAATGTGTGTGAAGTGCTTTGTTCACTTAGGAAAAGCACGGTACCAATATCAACATCTGGCACTGCAAGGCAGGTAAGGTAGCTGTTAGAGCTCCCCTCCTTGTTTTAGAAGCAGGTAGTCTTCTCAGGACACGGGTGGCACTGTGGGTTAAACCACAGAGCCTAGGACTTGCCGATCAGAAGGTTGGCGGTTCGAATCCCCACAACGGGGTGAGCTCCCGTTGCTCGGTCCCTGCTCCTGCCAACCTAGCAGTTCAAAAGCACGTCAAAGTGCAAGTAGATAAATAGGTACCACTCCGGTGGGAAGGTAAACGGCGTTTCCGTGTGCTGCTCTGGTTCTCCAGAAGCGGCTTAGTCATGCTGGCCAAATGACCCGGAAGCTGTAGGCCGGCTCCCTTGGCCAATAAAGCGAGATGAGCGCCGCAACCCCAGAGTCGGCCACGACTGGACCTAATGGTCAGGGGTCCCTTTACCTTTACCTAGTCTTCTCGGGAAAGTTGTTATTTTGAATTCCACAACTGTAGGGCTCTGGCCTTTGTCTGGTGCTTCTTCCTTTACGAGGACACTTTCAGATCTCTCAGTGGTAATTACTAATTGCACTGGATGTTATCATCACACACACACAAACACCTCCAGGAAAGAGCCAAGAGTGAATGTTTGTGCTGATAAAAGCAAAGCTCTTGGTATTCCTGAATTTATTTTTATTTATTTTTAATCACTGGAAGTTCAGATATACTGCCCACCTCCCTCGAGCATACAGTGGACTCAGTGCCGGATTTACATATAAGCTAAACAAGCTTTATAGCTTAGGGCCCCACTCTATTGAGGGCCCCAAATAATTTAAAGGAAAAAACCACTTGCATGTACATTTTCAAAATATAAGATAAAAAACAAATAAAACAAAACAAAACCTACATACAGCAACAGTGTTTTGTGTTGTGTATTACTTTGATAAAATACATCTTTTGTTATGTGTAAATGGTCCATAAACTACCATATAGCATATATTCAACACACACAAAAAAAACCAGCGACAATTTGTTGTTGACAAAGGACGGCTGGACATATAAAGGGCCTCATTACCTTCAGTAGCTTAGGGCCTCATCAGACCTAAATCCGGCCCTGAGTGGACCCAGCTCCTCTCTCCTCCTGCCAGTTTCATCTCCTTTCCTGCCTCTCTCCTCAAATCCCATGCAGCCATTTCCTTCTCACTCAAAACTTGTTAGGCTGTTTTTCTGGGCGTACCATCTGGGGTGCAATGGGTCTACAGCCTGTAGCAGGAGATATACTTAGGCCGCCTGTTTGAATTAGTATGCTGGGGGAGAACCGTAGCTCATTGGCGGAGCATCTCCATTGCACACAGGGTCCCAGGGTCGGATACTGGCAACTCCAGGTAGGAGGCTTGGAAAAGCTCCTGCCTGAAACCCTGCAAACCTCTGCTGCCTGCCAGTGCAGAGAGGGCTGGCTTCGATGGACCAAGGCTGTAAGGTAGCTTCCTACTGTGGCCAATGTACTACCAACACGGGCTGGTGCACAATAACAGCTAAAACTATGAATTAAGAGGTCTTCAGTTTCACAGCCAAAGAATCAGTAGCATGGGCAGCCCGCTCTTCTTGAAGCCACTGCCCTCCCTGAGTGCAAGAAAGGAAATCAACAATAGAGGCCGACTACTTACTGGGATAAGGGATGCGGGTGGCGCTGTGGGTTAAACCACAGAGCCTAGGACTTGCCGATCAAAAGGTCGGCAGTTTGAATCCCCACGACGGGGTGAGCTCCTGTTGCTCGGTCCCTGCTCCTGCCAACCTAGCAGTTCAAAAGCACAAGTGCAAGTAGATAAATAGGTACCACTCCGGTGGGAAGGTAAACGGCGTTTCCGTGCTCTGCTCTGGTTCGCCAGAAGCAGCTTAGTCATGCTGGCCACATGACCCGGAAGCTGTATGCCGGCTCCCTCGGCCAATAAAGCGAGATGAGCGCTGCAACCCCAGAGTCGGCTACGACTGCACCTAATGGTCAGGGGTCCCTTTACCTTTACGTTACTTACTGGGATAATATAACATTTGAAATTGGTAGGAATATATCAGAAAGAGTGTTGCAGTAACAACACTTAGCATTTATACAGCACTGTAGAGTATTTAAAGTGCTCGCTCACACTGAAACCAGCTCCAGGCACAATATAATGAACAAGATGTTATAGGCATGGGATCTCTTACCTAAACATCTTATGAAGAATCCTATGGCAACTTAAAAGCACCAGATTGATGGTGTCACAATAAAGCTTATGTTGCAATAAGGCTGCAATCCTATAACGCATACCTGGGAGGAAGTCTCATTGAGTTTAATGAGAACTTGCTTCTGAGTAAACATGCACAGGGTCACACTGTCATTTTTCTTATCTTTAAGATGCCACAGTAAACTTTATGTTTGTGGGCACAGACTGGCATAGCTACCTCTCTGAGATATTCAGGAAATCACTGGGGATCAGTTCAGCTACTCTGCAAGTTGAGAAAAATCACGTTGTAAGCATAGCTGTCAACGCTTTCCTTTTTTACAGGGAAATTCCCTTATTCTGAATAGGATTCCTCGCAAGAAAAGGGAAAAGTTGACAGCTATGGCTGTAAGAGGTGAGGTCAGCTGAACACGAACGTGAATTAAATTAGTGCCCGCGTTTTTTAAAAAAATCTGTGACCAAATTTAGTTGCCAGCGCAATCCCCATGAGTGACATTTACTCATAGGTAAGTGTGTCTAGAATCGCTGCCCGGGTCTCTTGCAGTTGATTCAAGCGGTGAGAGTTTGGTAGGAAATTTCTAAGTCTGGTGGCAGTATCTCAGTGGACTACTTTGGGACTTGCATCTAGGCAGAAAGCGTACAGGCCTTTGCACAGAATAACTTTCCAGAGGATTGGGCCCATTGTCAGTAGAGTTATTTGTTGCAAGTATTTCCCTAAAGTATAACATCTGATAGGGCATATTTTTGTCTTCATTACAATCTACACCTGCTCACATTTTTTAAAAAACTGGAAACTTTATTTAGTCGGTCACAGATGTCTAAGGATTATTTTTAATACATCGCAATGCCCAATTTTGTTCTCATTCTGAAAACTGGAGAACTGGAGAATGGCGGGGACACGGAGAAAGTTTCTCAGTCATTAATATAACAAAATACACTGTGTCTCAAGATGGGTCACATGCTACTTTTTGCCCACAAGTAGCAAGAAGTCTGAGAGACCTGGAAGCTCTGTGGTGATATGGATCCAAATCATGGATTCCTTGGTGGTTGAGATATTTTTAGTTCCTTTCGGGGGGGGGCTGTGGTCCTCCAGATGTTGCTGGACTTCACCTCCAAGCCAGTAGGGTCAGGCATGATGGGAGTTGTAGTCTAACAACACATGGTAGGCCATAGGTTAGCTACCCCTGTCTCAAAGACTGTTCACAACCAGGTATGGTGCACCTGGAAAGAGGAGAGTCAACCACCTTACAATTTTTGCGTGCCAAGGTGGAGACCCCCCGGCCCCGAGAGACCACCAGAAGGAATAACGACTTGTGACAACGTGTTATGGAATTAAAAATTAAAAAGGTAAAGGGACCTCTGACCATTAGGTCCAGTCGCGGACCACTCTGGGGTTGCGGCGCTCATCTCACTTTATTGGCCAAGGGAGCCGGCGTACAGCTTCCGGGTCATGTGGCCAGCATGACTAAGCCACTTCTGGCGAACCAGAGCAGCACACGGAAACGCCGTTTACCTTCTCGCCGGAGCGGTACCTATTTATCTACTTGCACTGGTGTGCTTTCGAACTGCTAGGTTGGCAGGAGCAGAGAACGCGCAACAGGAGCTCACAACTTTATTAAATTTTTCAGATGTAGGAAGACCTTGGCTTAGGCATTGGGCGTGTACTCCTCCCAGCCCCCCAGCCAGGGGAACTGTGGCTCCTCAGGGTGAATGGAATATGGGAGGGTGCACAGCAAGACAATTTGTGTAAGCTGGCAGCCCACCCCATATCCCCGCAACACAGGGGAGTTCACTGACAATCTTTCCGTGTATGGTCAGTGCCTCCCATTTTACAAACCCCTTTAAGAGGGGACCCTGGAATCGCCGCCGTGGGGGTGGTGGTAAATCACCACTTCACCCCCCCCCCCATATAGGTAAGAAAAGACTAAAGGATTCCACCCAAGGCCATAACCGCCAAAGTTGTGGCAAATTGCTATGAGGAAGACAAAACCTGCCAATGCAAGGAAATTCATTCCCGGTTCTTCAACGGCAATCATCAAAAGACCGTAGCAGCGCCCGCTAAACAGAAGAGAACATGGTTAACCTGCAAAAAAAGCATTAAACAAAGGGAGGGTTGGGTGGATGGATGGGTGAAGCTCCGGAGCTGACCGCATGGTTGCTGCTGGCTCCGCCTCCTATTTAAGCAGCTGGCCCCACCTCCCTGCAGGGCTGATTGGTTAACTGAGGTTTGTCGGGAACCTCCAAAGACGAACACAGGGAGGGAGGGAGGCCAGCCCAGCCAGCTGGGTCCCAAGGGGCCATGGTGCTGCGTGCAATCCTGCAAAGGGCGCCCACAAGGAATGTGTGAGCGCTCACGTTCTACAAAGTAGCTTCAGAAATACATGCCTAGACTAAAGTTATCGGCATTCGTTTGGATTGATGGACAAAGGTTGTAAATTTTGTTGGTTTATTTAAGCTAATAATATCCAGGTATTGCCTTGAGCCACCATAAACAGAGAGTGTCTTTCTGTTTCTAACATATAGGCTTTGCCTCATGTTGAAATCAAGGGATTGCTTAGGCCCAATTTGTGAGATAATTATAATTTTTAACTTGGCTCAGTGGTATTTTTCTACTCTGATTCCTACAGACGCTTCAGTCAGGGGCTGTTTCACTGGCCACCTGTAGCAGTCATTAATAAAATTTGGAGCATAATCAGGTCCTTTATTCACCAAATTTTCAGGATGGAAACGTGTGACTTTTTAATGGCTAGCTTATGGCTAAACAACTATCAAACTAGTCAAGAGGCTGGTTTATTTTAGTATATAAATCACTCCTGGAAACCATAACAGAGCTGCTTGTGTGTTCTATATGTCCTATATAATTGCACAACCTTCGAAATCCCTATTTGGATACAGATGTGCTGGCGAAAAGAGAACGTGGGACTAAAATGAAGGGAATCGAGTCTGAAACATATTGGCACGATCTCCAAGTATTTCCAACAGGCTGGCAAAATAAATACCTTAACTGCAATGGGAGCATTACTATGTGATTAGAAAGGCACGTACATAAATTTAGCTAGAGCAACATGATGCATTTGCTAAAACAGGTAATCAGTAGCTAAAACAGAAGTTATTAGCTGATATCCAGTATTCTCCTCTAGTTGGTAGCTGTTCTTGGAAACTACGGTTAGACAGAAGCATGCACCATGTCACTGTGGTGTTAACAAAGCACATATAGAACACATATGTTCTGCTGAGGCTGAAACATTGTTGCTTTAAAAAAAACACACAACTGTAGCTGCTTCATTTGTTTTTATAATTGTACATTATATTGTTGTAGCATGCCCTGGGACTTTTTTTGGCAAAGGGCAAGTAAGAAACCTCATAAATAAAAGTAAATAAATATATTTCAGGGCCCTCCAGATGTTGTTGGACCCCCAACTCTCAAGAGCCCCAGCCAGCAAGGCCAATGGCCACTGATGAACATAGAATTGTAGAGTTGCAGGAGACCAAAAGGCAGGTTCCTCACTCCTACAATATATCAACAGCTCACCATTGGTGGCAGCCACAAAACAACCGGATTTTAATTAGCCACAATGCAGCCATTTGTTCCTTTAAATTGACCATGTGCTAATGAGAATGCTGCCTCCGACCAAGTTAGAGCGTTGGTCTATCCAGCTCAGTATTGTCTACTTTAAAAAGCAGAGACATTGTAGCACCCTGCTTGTGGTTAACGCTTAGCTGGAATGAAATATTCAACGCAGCAATAGAGAAATTAAAATAGTAATTTATTTGTCAGACAAATAAATAAGAGGCTCAGTGGTACGTGGTTACCAAGCTCTGGCCTGGCCTCCTGCCATTCTGGCCAGCACTTATATTCCCTTAATCCAGCCCCCTTTGCTCCTCCTGTGGCTGCCTCTGTCCAATCAGCCTGGTTGAAATTCCTATTGGCTGTTTGCTAGAACCAATCACAAAAGATACACCCACAAAAGATACACCCATTTCCTTGCCCTTATAAGGGAGACAAAGAGCTATATATATGACATATAAGTAATAATATATCTTACATGGAATCTTAATTACCAGCTCACCTCTTGCCCTCCTTGCCCTATTGCCTTATAAAACAAATGTTTAATCTTACATTTTATGTTCAACAGATGTCAAGGATCTTGAGTTTCACATCAACATTGAAAGATTTCCTTCATTTAATGTTTCTAAACAAAATGCCTGACAACTATATATCAAGACTGCTTAGATGGCGTCTTCTGTCTGGCAGGGGGGGGGCTGGTGGCTGACTTAATTTCAGGATAAATACAACTCTTACAACCATATGAAATAAGAATCTAGCATTCCTTAAATCCTTTGCATAATTACATTTAAGCCAATATATTTAAGCTAATATATTTCATACATTTATCATAGGTAGCCTCTTAAAAGAATAAAGCTTCTCAAAGTGAAAAGGAAGGAACTCAATAAAACACAGCTTTTAAAAGAAGCCTCTTCAGTTTGCACCTCCCCCTTTCCCCCTCCTCTCCAGCCTCAAAATAAAATAGAAAGAAGCTGCTTCTTCTGCCAAGCCAGTTGCCTTTCCAACATTTAACACATTTTAACCTTTTTTAACTCTCTTAGTTTAAGAAACAGCTTTAGAAGAGACTTCCCCAAAAATGCTCTCTTTCTTTCTAGCTAAATGTTTTTCCTTCCATTTGCTCCTGGCCTTTCAACCTTAGAAAGAAGATCTGGCTCATTTTACTGGGAGGCACATTAGTATTATCTTTCCCCATTCCTAATGGTGTTTTCTCAGCCTTGGGGCAGCATATGTAATTCTCCCTTTTTATGACTTTGAGAATTGTTTTTCTACTATAAATCAATGGGGCCCTTCTTGTCTTAGGAGGAAAAACATCTTGCCAAGGTTCTTTTAGGCAGCTGGTCTTTTGCCTGGCATGAAACATTTGAAAATCCTTTTTTTTTAAGCTCATTTTTAAATACAAGCCTTGATTGAAATATATAGAAGCTTTGATAAAAATGCAGGCTTATGAACATCACCTTGCCAACAAAGGTCCGTACAGTAAAAGCTATGGTTTTCCCAGTAGTGATGCATGGAAGGGAGAGCTGGACCATAAAGAAGGCTGATTGCCGAAGAATTGATGCTTTTGAATTCTGGTGCTGGAGGAGACTCTTGAGAGTCCCATGGACTGCAAGAAGATCAAACCTATCCATTCTTAAGGAAATCAGCCCTGAGTGCTCACTGGAAGGACAGATCCTGAAGCTGAGACTGCAATGCTTTGGCCACCTCATGAGAAGAGAAGACTCCCTGGAAAAGACCCTGATGTTGGGAAAGATGGAGGGCACAAGGAGAAGGGGACACCGGAGGACGAGATGGTTGGATAGTGTTCTCGAAGCTACCAGCATGAGTTTGACTAAACTGTGGGAGGCAGAGGAAGACAGAAGTGCCTGGCGTGCTCTGGTCCAGGGGGTCATGAAGAGTCGGACCTGACTAAACGACTAAACAACAACAACATTGTCTACTCCAGAGATGTCCAACTTCCAAGAGACTACTCCCACCAAACCAAACCTGGCAGTGATCTACCCATTGTCTTGAGCTTTTTGGGGGGCAGGAAAACCCAAAGCTGTCGACCACAATCTACCCGGGACGCTCCGCAATCAGACCAGATCTGACTGACAGTGGCTCTCTATTAGATTTCCCACTGCAGCTGACTGCACATATATAACTCAAGTGATTTCCCCCCCATACAATTAAAGAAATGTTTTCCGTTCAACAACCAAAACCATTCAACAACCATTTGTACTTAGGTGTGCTTTTTATTATTTTTTTTTTTAAAAAACAACCATCTTATTTCCCCCCCTTTGGCAGAATTTAGGGGGCAGGAAGCCTGGAATGCCACAGAGGTGGCTGAAGGCATCTACTGCTGGAGGTGTGGGGTAGGAACAGATTGGCAGGTCCTCTAAGTGGGGGCTGGTAGCCATACTGATGCTCTGTTTCTCCCCCAATGTTACAGCCGCCAGCATTTCTCCCTCTCCCCCCCCCCACCAGCACCCTCCCAGATATCTCTCTCTCCACAACCATGAGAATCTTAAAGTTGTCTTTAATGAATGAGAATTGAGATCCTCTGGAATCTCACTTCTGTGCCAGATCCCACATGGGATTCCATGCAAGAGGAGCCACAGAAAAAGGAACAGCTGTTCCTGTAGGACATTATCTACAGCTATAGAAGAGAAGAGATCTCTATCTGCGTTAGGCATGTATCTGGTTTACTTTCCCTTTGTTGGCTGCAAAGAGCTACAAACCCTTTGCTGGCTTCCAGTAGGTACCAGCTTTGCCTTGGAATCAACGGCTATGGATGTATCAAATGGAATCCAGCTGTGGAGGTGGCTGCTCAGGGCAACCAGTCTTAATCTGGTCCCGGATTCTGCTTTTCCACTGACTTCAGCAAGAGCTCCGCTTACAAAGGCTAGAGGAGTTCTAGTCCCTTCATGTTATTTCCACTGGAATGCAGAGGCTCAGCAAATGTTATCAGCGCACTATTGGAAGCTGAAGTCTCCCTTCTGCAACCCAGTATATGAGAAACATTCACAAAACCTCACTGAAAATAGGACAATCTGTAATTTAATTGCTCTTTAATAGTTTGTTTACTTCGCCATCTGCATTAAATTTGGTTGGAAGAATTTCACAGATGAAGTGCTGGCTGCAGTTTGCATGGGATGGAATTTCCTCTCACTGAAGGGGTGGGGGCGGCAGCAAGGCTTCTTCAAGTATGGAACCTATTTTCCCCCATTATTCTCTATTCCTGTCCTGAGAGAAAGGATTTCCTCTTCCAGGATCTCACCTTTCCTTTCTTCCTGTCTCTTAAGAAGTTGCGGTGAGAAAGTTTTCTCTCTGAATGGTGCCATGCCACTCTGTGACCTCACTTGATAGAAGACAGAAAAATTGCATTCATAGAAACTGGCTCCGGGACTTATATTTTGTGTCTATATGGCTAAAACAGAGATTGGGAACCTCTGGCTCTTCAGATGGTGTCAGACTCCTGTTCTCAGCACAGCCAACGGTAAGTGCATATCATGGGATATGCAGTCGAACATCTGGGATATACCCAACCTAAAACAGGCTGGTTACCCTATGGAATTGCCAAGAGATGGACTTTGCTGTAAACTGTCCATATCAGTGTAGGACCCAAGCAAGACAGACAGTGTCCGTGTCAGTATGGGACACAAGTCTTCCCTCCCATGCTCAGTCTATGTGGCTGTGGTGATCTAGGCAATAAAGGCTGCATTGCCTGCCACCACATGGGACAAGTTCCTTACAGAAGGCCTTTGCTCCCAAATAATCCCTTGACATCGCAATGGTGGCAAACAGCAGCTTGGGAGAAGGTTCTGGGAAATGCAGTGTGGGGTATATTGCCCCAGAACACCCCTAAGGGGAGTGGCAATGGTTTCACTGCCTGCTTGCCCGCCCAAACAGGCAGTGGCATAGCGTGTGTTGCCAGAGCCCGGGGCTGTGCAGAGGAAGGGAAATGGACAGAGTACACATGTGTATTCAGGAGATTGCAGCTGCAGAGATAAGAAAAGAAGAGTCTTTCTGTTGTCTGGAGAGGTCACTTCCTGGTTCGCATGGAGAAGCCATTTTCAACGGAGTGCAGCAACGGAAGCACACAGCTGTATTGAGGTGTTGAATTTTTGTGACCCTAACAATTTTGCAGGGGACACGGGTGGTGCTGTGGGTGAAACCACAGAGCCTAGGACTCGCTGATCAGAAGATCAGCGGTTTGAATCCCCGTGACGGGGTGAGCTCCCATTGCTCGGTCCCAGCTCCTGCCAACCTAGCAGTTTGAAAGCACGTTAAAGTGCAAGTAGATAAATACCGTATTTTTTGCCCCATAGGGCGCACCAGCCATAGGGCGCACCTAGTTTTTTTGGGGGGAAATAAAGAAAAAAATTATTTCCCCCCCAGGCATGGGGCTGGGGCGGGGGAAGCCCGAGCTTCCCCCGACCCCAGCCCCCAGAACAGGCTGCTTTCCGCAAGACCCCCTATGCGCACCGACCCCTCTCGCTCTCCAGGCTTCAGCGAAAGCCTGCATTCGCCCCATAGGACGCACACACATTTCCCCTTCATTTTTGGAGGGGGAAAAGTGCGTCCTATAGGGCAAAAAATACAGTAGGTACCGCTCTGGTGGGAAGGTAAACAGCGTTTCCAAGTGCTGCTTTGGTTGCCAGAAGCGGCTTAGTCATGCTGGCCACATGACCCGGAAGCTGTACGCCGGCTCCCTCGGCCAATAAAGCGAGATGAGCGCCACAACCCCAGAGTCGGTCATGACTGGACCTAATGGTCAGGGGTCCCTTTACCTAACAATTTTGCACCCAGGGCAACTGCCCCTGTGCTCCCCCCCCCCACAACACCACTGCAAACAGAGACCCTGCGGGGAGGGAAAGAGTTGGCTTGGAAGTATAGAGCGGTTTTCCCCAAACCTGGTTCCCTCCCAATGTTGGTCTCCAGAGACTCCCATCAGTCACAGCCAGCATGGAAGAGAGTGGGGGATGATGGGAGCTGTAGTTTAGTAACATCTGGAGGGTGCCAAGTTGAAGAATTCTGGGATGGGACAAGGAACTGAAACTTGTGGGGAAACTTGCATTCTTATGTTTGTTATTTTGATATCCTGACATTTCTCTGTGGATATCAGAGTTGCTTGAAGCCTCACATGCAAAATAAGTTCCTTATAGCAATCCTTATACACCATGCTTTCGAGGCCACAGAGCCCAGATAAGCCGCTGTTATGTCACACCACATCTTGTTTCTATCACAGACCCTTGACACCATTCCAAAGAAGCAAACAAAATGGCAGGGCTGAGATTAGCGCGACCGAAAGCCAAACACAAGATTCGCTTGGCCACAAAAATGTGCAGAGCTGAAACTTCTCCCTTTGGCAAGGAACCAGAAGCAACGTAGCAGCGAGAGCACAAGGCAAGGAGCCAATGGCAAAATTATGGGTTTCAAGTCATCATCTAACCTTGAGTCTATTATGTGAGCTTAAGTATCAACAGCCTCAGCTTATGAAACCAGATCTAAGGGAACCAAGTTCCCCCTCTAAGACTGTATACCGTATTTTTTGCTCTATAAGACGTACCACACCACAAGACGCACCTAGTTTTTGGAGGAGGAAAACAAGAAAAAAAAATATTCTGAATCTCAGAAGCCAGAACAGCAAAAGGGATCGCTGCGCAGTGAAAGCAGCAATCCCTCTTGCTGTTCTGGCTTCTGGGATAGCTGCACAACCTGCATTCACTCCATAAGACGCACACACATTTCCCCTTATTTTTTAGGAGGGAAAAAGTGAGTCTTATAGAGCAAAAAATACGGTACATCATAGTGCAGTGTTGCTGGAAGAACTCAAAGTATCATAGCAGAAAAGTAAGACACCAGTACACAGACCCACAAACATATACCAACACAAACACACCAAATAAGGACTGAAAATGCTTATCAATGCTGCCTGGCCAGGTGGTAAACTGCAAGGCAAATGGAAATCTTCCAACGAAGAGTTGTGCGCAATTTTAAAATACAGCACTCTTTACAACAACTAGTAACACACCAAATTTTCTGAAATGCGGCTTGGGGGAGTCAGGGTTAAGGGAAGTTCCTGGCTTGACTGGCCTTGTTAGGATAAAACTGGGGCCCAGAGCCGTTGCCAATTTGTAACAGGCTCGTTTTAAAAAAAGAAATTAATTTCGGGTGCTCAGCAGGTGATCTCTTAATTAAGCTCAGTTTAAATGGGCCAATTAGAAATCAGGCTCAGGGAAGGCTGCCCGACTCTGTTCACCCTCTGTGGCTGATCCAATTGGAAGGCTAAACATTAGTTATTTGGAATTACCATCTGCTGCTGGTGTGGTTTGAGGTGGTTAGAGCTGGTTGAATAGGACTGGGAAGACCCAAGTTCAAACAGCCACGTGATCATGAAACTCTAGGTTGCTCTCTCTCAGCCTAACCTACTTCACAGGGTTGTTGTGAGGACACAAGGGAAGGGGGGCGATGTGAGTCACCGTGAGTTCTTTGAAGAATGTAAATTTCATAAGGAGAACCCTGAGGGTCATCTAGTCCAGTGTTTCCCAACCTTGGGCTTCCAGCTGTATTCGGACTACAATTCCCATCATCCCTGACCACTGGTCTTGCTAGCTAAGGATGATGGGAGTTGTGGTCCAAAAACAGCTGGAGGCCCAAGGTTGGGAAATGCTGATCTAGTCCAACCCCCCCCCCCCCCCCCGCGATACTGGAATCTTTTGCCCAACGTGGGACTCAAACCCACAACATTAAGATTCAGAGCCTCACGCTCTAGCAACTATCCCTGGATCTGTGGGACTATGGGCAAGTGATGATAGATAACAAGCTGTTTTCCTGGCCAATTGCACAGCCATGTTGAAAGTTAAAATGACAGATCATCTCCATCAAATTCCTATTTAAACCGGGCCTGATTTCTTGGGGAAATGTAAATACAGTGGTACCTTGGGTTAGGTACTTAATTCGTTCCGGAGGGCCGTTCTTCACCTGAAACTGTTCTTAACCTGAAGCACCACTTTAGCTAATGGGGCCTCCTGCTGCCGTAGCATGATTTCTGTTCTCATCCTGAAGCAAAGTTCTTAACCTGAGGTAATATTTCTGGGTTAGCGGAGTCTGTAACCTGAAGTGTATGTAACCTGAAGCGTATGTAACCCGAGGTACCACTGTATAAAGAAAGATGCATACACACACAGAATGTTGCTCAATACCTGGTTCTGACTTGCTTTCCTCCTAAACTTGAGAACTGTTGTTAGCTTAATTAGCCATTGTTCCAGTGTGAAATCAATAGCTTCGAGGCTGGAGTAAGGGGAACAAGAGCGGGGAGATGAGAAGGATAGAGGGGAAATGACTTTTTTGGTCCTGAAGAGCCTTCTGAGTGGGCCAAACCAATAGCCACTGTAGTCTTTACTCCTACACTGTTTGCAGAGATGTCAGTCAAAGGTCACAGTTGGGCATAGCTGTCAGCCTTTCCCGTTTTTTAAGGGAAATTCCCTTATTTCGAATAGGATTTCCCTTAAAAACAGGGAAAAGTTGACAGTTATGCAGTTGGGGCAGGGTTGCTTTGGAGGGACAGAGATCCCTTTTACTTTGCATGCCAGCGAGTTGGGACAGCTTTTCATTTCATCGCCCTTTATTGTGCTTCTCCAGGATTAAACCCATTTGATACTATTATTATTTTATATATATATATAGAATTTAGAAATTACAAAATGAGAAAAAGAGAAAAAGAATTAAACAAATCAATATAATACAATAAAAAAACAAAAACACTACATGAAACATTGAATTAACAAAACAAAACAAAAACAATTAAAAACACTTCCAATATTTTCAATCTTAACTTTCATATACTTATTTCATTGACTTCCTCACGCCTCCCTTTTTGTATTCCACTTCAATTAACTATTTCAGCAATTCCTTTCCATCTTCCTCTATTTTCTGTCCTGTAATTAATCTTAACATGTTCTAACCTTATTTTTTTCCCCCATTAACAATCTATCTGTACCTAATTCCTTATAACATTTCTGCCAAAGCCATATAACTTCATTCCACCATTTTTCTAAAGCTCATTAGTTTTACAATATTTCTGTAAATAATCTTTAAATTTTTTCCAATCTTCTTCCACCGACTCTTCTCCCTGGTCTCGGATTCTGCCAGTCATTTCCGCCAGTTCCATATAGTCCATCAACTTCATCTGCCATTCTTCCCGTGATACTATTATTTCAGGGGCAGTGTAATTCAGTTGTTCATTTAAGGGGTCAGCAAACTTTTTCAGCAGGGAGCCGGTCCACTGTCCCTCAGACCTTGTGGGGGCCCGGACTATATTTTGAAGGAGAAAAAAAAAATGAACGGATTCCTATGCCCCACAAATAACCCAGAGATGCATTTTAAATAAATGGACACATTCTACTCATGTAAAAACACGCTGATTCCCGGACTGTCTGTGGACCGGATTTAAAAGGCGATTGGGCCGGATCCAGCCCCCGGTCCTTAGTTTGCCTACCCATGCTATGGTTGGTAACTGACAGTTTGATTTAGATCACATATAGCACTATGGGATCCTTTAAAAAAATCTGCATTTTGAGGCTTATTTCATTGCAGCATAGTTCACTAAAAACACCTATTTTCTTTATCTCTCATTTATAGAGTACAGTGGTGCCGCGCAAGATGAAAAGAATCTGTTCCGCGAGTCTCTTCGTCTTGCGGTTTCTTCGTCTTGCGAAGCAACCCTATTAGCGGCTTAGCGGCTTAGCGCTATTAGCGGCTATTAGCGGCAAAGCGGCTAAGCGGCTATTAGCCGCTTAGCGGCTTAGAAAAAGGGGGGGGGAGCGAAAAAAATCGCAAGACTCGCAAGACGTTTTCGTCTTGCGAAGCAAGCCCATAGGGAAATTCGTCTTGCGAAGCGCCTCGAAAAACGGAAAACCCTTTCGTCTAGCGGGTTTTTCATCTTGCGAGGCATTCGTCTTGCGGGGCACCACTGTACGTACTGATTTGTAGGAAGCACTTTGAACGAATTGCCTTCTTGCAATCCTTACCACCATTGGTCAGTTTGGCCAATATTATTACATTGACATTGCAGAAAGCCAGTGGTTTGCCTGAGGCCACGTGGTGCTGCAAGAACGATCTCCTCCTTAACCAGTGTGCTGCCTCCAGTCTTCACTTTGCAGCGGACTAGGAACTTGGACTCGCATTTATCATGCTACAGCTTTGCCGCTAAGCCGCTAATAGCCGCTAAGCCGCTAATAGCCGCTAAGCCGCTAAGCCGCTAATAGCACTAATCCGCTAAGCCGCTAATAGGGTTGCTTCGCAAGACGAAAAAACCGCAAGACGAAGAGACTCGCGGAATGGATTCTTTTCATCTTGCGAGGCACCACTGTAGTTAGTTCTGACTTATTGGGTTCTGGGTGCCCAGAAAACCTCTGGCTCCTGGAAGTCACATCAGGTCAGGTGTTTTTTCACTTTCTTTCTTTATAGTAATGTTTGCAATGAAAGAAAACAATTTTTTTTAAAGTGCATCTGAATGCAATGCTCCCTACCTCCAGTTCAGACAAATTAGCATTATTAGAAGTCCATATTAAATATAGTTTCTTGTTTTTCTCCCTCCCCCCCCCCATTCCAGGGCTTTGAAGCTGTAATGTGCCCAGGAACCATTAGGGGGCAGCTGTGACCAGAAAAGAGCACAGCCAGAGTAATGGAGTGTGTGGGGGGGAGGGAATAAGTAAGAAAAAAGAGGACAGAAGGAAGTATTAAAAGAGAGAAACATGGGATAAAGTTATATATATTAAAAGTACAGGGAATATCTACAGAAAGAGGAGATGGAGAAGGAAAGGAAAAAGTGAGACATGAATGGCATAAATACAACGAAATGAAAAAGAAAAACAAATTAATAAGAGGCAAATTGGGGGGGGACCCTCTGAATTAATCAAGATGAAATATGCAATCATATTAGAGGAAAGGAATTGAGCACAGCTGAACTGGGGAGGCTTAAGTCTTTCGAAAGGGTGGAGTGGGGAGTTAATAATAATAATAAAAGCTTCCCGACCTTAGCAAGCTGGCTCAATAGGGCTGAATAAGAAAGCTGCCTGTGTAATTTCTCTCAATACCTCAGCAGTTTAAAAGCAGGCGATGGATCTTTCTTTTCTTTTCTTTTCCCTTTCTTTCCTTTTTTTTCTTTTTCAAGGCAGCTTCTGTATAATCTGAAGCTTTCAAGATGTACTTCATCCCAAGCCCTCTCTTGGTTCCAGCAGGTTAACTTCATTAAAGGCTCCCTTCAGCCGCTTTCATGTTTACGGGGATTCCCTACTGGGTGGCTACATTAGGCAGAGAAAAACCCTCTGTGGGATGATTGTAAACGGATGTTTTACACCGGGGAAATGGAACGCATGGGCGGGTTTGGAGGGCTGGAGGGGGAGAGAAAAGGGGTCTTGGAGGACAGGAGATTGTGGGAATGTTCAGGGGTGCAGGAGAGGATATATTGAGAGATTATATCCTAATCCAATTTGTGCTAACAAGTTCCCAAAATATCAGCAGAGTTTATGACATTCCCCTTTTAGTTTGCAATGGTAACGTCTGCACAGGTTCACTAGAACCTCTATAATAATTACTCTGGTAATTTCCCCTTTGTTCCCTCTTAAAATACAAGACACGACACAGTCTTCATAAAAGTACAGTGGTGCCCCGAAAGACGAACGCCTCGCAAGACGGAAAACCCGCTAGATGAAAGGGTTTTCCGTTTTGGAGGCGCTTCGCAAAACGAATTTCCCTATGGGCTTGCTTCGCAAGACGAAAATGTCTTGCGAGTTCCTGCGGGTTTTTTTCCCTTCCCCCCCTTTTCCTAAGCTGCTAAGCCACTTATCAGCTGATCCGCTGATAAGCCGCTTAACAGCTGATCGCTAAAAGCCGCTAAACCGCTAATAGCGCTAATCCGCTAAGCTGTCAATGGGCTTGCTTCGCAAGATGAAAAAACCGCTAGACGAAGAGCCTCACGGAACAGACTAATTTCGTCTTGCGAGGCACCACTGTATAAAAGAGTTTACTCACGTTCTGTTCACAGTATGATCCCAGAAGGCAGACAGCTTAAAAAAGGTAAAATACACTCAGAATCTATCTTATAGGAAGATAGTACTGTCCTCTCTTGGCTGAGAGCCAAGAGGGCATGTTGCTCCTTCAGAAGATGAAGATGAGAGAGAGAGATATGGCTGCCTGCCCTGTGCTTTTATCATTTACCTGCACAGGTGAGGCCACACCCACCTCTGGTCACATGCGGAGGAAGTCCGTCCCCAGGAAGTTTACCTGCTTGGTGGACAGACATCCCTCCCCATGTTCTAACACAGTGTTTCCCAACCTTGGATCTCCAGCTGTTTTTGGACTACAACTCCCATGATCCCTAGCTAGCAAGATCAATGGTCAGGGATGATGGGAATTGTAGTCTGAAAACAGCTGGAGACCAAAGGTTGGGAAACACTGTTCTAACATGTACACTCTAGGAATGTTGTCATTGACTGCTCCTGTGTTTACGTCCCACAGAGATGGGATCCTCCAGGAGCTATTAATTATAGTCCGCAAAACAAGGCCCTAGACCCTTAGCAAGACGCAGCCCTGGGGATTGGAGATGTAACTGAATGGGAGAATCTTTAAAAAACTGGATTCTACAGAAGGAAGAGACTCGCTAGGCAGTCTGCCACTGACCTCTTTGTGATAAGGAATCTCAATGGATGGTATTTCCCTTCCAGTTCCACTTATTATTATTATTATGCAGCAGCTGCCGCCTCAAAGCTTTATCTCACTGGGCTTCCTCGACTTTCTTCTCGCAGAGACTGGGAGAGAAGGTGTGGGTTTTCCTCTTGTGCGAAAAACTCACTGCATTCCTCGGAGGAGGGCCTGAAATCTAAAGGATTGGTGGGACGAGCAATTTAGTCCTCTCGCATTTCTAGCCACCTATAGTCATGTAGAGACGCGGGTGGCGCTGTGGGTTAAACCACAGAGCCTAGGACTTGCCGATCAGAAGGTTGGTGGTTCGAATCCCCACAACGGAGTGAGCTCCCGTTGCTTGGTTCCTGCTTCTGCCAATCTAGCAGTTTGAAAGCACCTCAAAGTGCAAGTAGATAAATAGGTACCGCTCTGGCAGGAAGGTAAATGGCGTTTCCGTGCGCTGCTCTGGTTCACCATGCTGGCCACATGACCCGGAAGTTGTACGCCGGCTCCCTCCGTCAATAAAGAGAGATGAGCACCGCAACCCCAGAGTCAGCCACGACTGGACCTAATGGTCAGGGGTCCCTTTACCTTTTATAGTCATGTAAGCAAGCAACCCCTGGTTTGCGCTAGGGGGTTGTGTTCTGGGGCATTGTAGGCTTGCGCAAAATCACGTGCAATTGAAAGACCCCGTTTCCCCTCCCCCTCCCCGTCCCTCCCTTTTAGTGACATATTTTTTATGACGTTTCCAGGTCACTTCTGGGTTTGGTGCTGTGTGCGATTGTGCACATATTTTTCGCGCCTCAAATGGGGGTTGCCTGTACGCTAGGCGCTGCACTCCACCTACCAACCCTGCTGCTATGTGAACTGTCCGGAGACCTCTGATATAGGGACCTCTAGGTATATAAATTCAATAAATAATATAAAAATATCCCACCCACCCCGACATTAGCTCCCTAAACTTTGCCTTTCCACCCCATGCAGTTATTAGGTATGCCCTTCATGGCCCCTTGGGTTTTTCTTCATTCAAATCCAGGATTTTGGTGTGGTAATCGAAATCCTCCAATGGGGGCTACGTGGCGACAGCCTTATATTTATATGTATATAGGAAGATACAGTTAAGTTTGGCTTCCCATGACAACCAAACTCAGTAGCATGTTTTTGTTTTGTTTTGGTAAACTGCTTTGAGAATTTTTTTTCCAATCAAGCACTGTATAAATGTTATTAAATAAGCAAACAAATTGCTGTTCCCTAAGAAGCCAGGATTGCACGCTGGCCTTAAGTCACAGTTTGTTCTGGTGCATTGTTGTTGTTGTTTAGTCGTTTAGTCGTGTCCGACTCTTCGTGACCCCCTGGACCAGAGCACGCCAGGCCCTCCTGTCTTCCACTGCCTCCCGCAGTTTGGTCAGACTCATGTTTGTAGCTTCGAGAAGACTGTCCCACCACCTCGTGCATTAAGGAACAACAAATCAGGACCCCTGATAAACCATAGTAAGCAAGTTGTCGAGGCTCCTGCCCCAGACATAGCAGCAGAGGCTCTTACCTGAGAGTAAACCAGAGTACAATGCAGGTGTAACCAATGCTTTTTTTCCCTAAAAAAATGTTTAGGGGTACTCTCATTTTGACTCAAGAAAATCGCCATTTTATAGTTCAAATCAGGAAAAATAAATACAGTAAGTGGACAAAAGTACAAAGATTCACAAAATGTTTAGGGGTATGCGTCCCCCTAGAAAAAAAAGCACTAGGTAAACCTCAGCAGGCGTGAACCTCGGGTTGAAATGGTTCCTGGCACCTGAATGAGCTCAATGTCATCCAATATGCTTCATGGCTGAGTGAAGATTATAATGCAACCCTCACCCAGTTCCGCACTCTAACCGTCACCCCATACTGTCTACAAGCAGAATGGGGGTGTTACAAATTGGTACCTAAATTAATCACTTAAATCTTTGAATGTATGCTCTTTATTCTTGTTGACTAGAATAGGAAGAAAACTACACTGTATAAATGCTTTGACATCCAGTGCACCTTTAATGAGACTTTGGGTTTTACATCTTTGTCACCAGCACTCAGCAGGGTTTACCAAATCTGCAACCATAGGTTTTTTTGTTTTTTGTTTTAAATAGTAATTAAAAATACAACAACTTCTAATTGCAAAGGCGATTGGTAAACGGTAAAGGACCCCTGGATGGTTAAGTCCAGCCAAAGGCAACTATGGGGTTGCAGTGCTCATCTCGCTTTCAGGCTGAGGGAGCTGGCGTTTGTCCACAGACAGCTTTCCGGGTCATGTGGCCAGCATGACTAAGCTGCTACTGGTGCAACGGGACACCGTGACGGAAACCAGAGCACACAGAAATACCGTTTACCTCCCTGCCAAAGCGGTACCTACTTATCTACTTGCACTGGTATGCTTTTGAACTGCTTGGTTGGCAGGAGCTGGGACAGAGCAACAGGAACTCATCCCGTTGCGTGGATTCGAACTGCCGACCATCTGATCGGCAAGCCCAAGAAGCTCAGTGGTTTATTGCGAGCATTGCCCGGTACGGAACCTGCTTTTCTTCTATATATGTCCTGCAGGCTGCATTGCCATCAATACTGACCAGAGCGAGGGCCCCATCACACAGAGTTCCCATCAACAGGGAATTCCAGCTACACAGTCAAAAAGGAGAAGTATTGCTCAGGATGTGAGCATGTGGCTGCCCTTGTGATACGTTATGAAAACACTGTGGAACAGAAAGTAATCTATGATTGTATGTAACATTAAAACCCTTTAAAAATATGTCACAGAATAGAAACCAGAGGCCTTTCTCCTGGGCATGGTTGGCCAATTGGTGCCAAAGAAGGACAGAATTTTTTTCATGTATGCGACAACAGCAGCAAGAATACTCATTGCAAAATATTGGAAGACACAAGATCTACCCACCCGGGAAGAATGGCAGATGAAGATGATGGACTATATGGGTTTGGCAGAAATGACCGGCAGAATCCGAGACCAGGGAAAAGAGTCGGCGGAAGAAGATTGGAAGAAGTTTAAAGACTATTTGGAGAAATATTGTAAAATTAATGAATGTTAGAATGATGTTGGACAGAAATTAAGTGGTTTCCAGCTGTAATGCTTCAAGAGATATGGAAAATAAGGTCTTGAAATAAGTAAAAACTAATGTGAGGATTTGCTGAATTTATAAAATTTGAATTGGAATATAAGAAAGGGAGGTATGAGGAGGTTCGGAAAATAAGTTAAAAGAAAATAGGTAAAGGGAAATTTTATGTGTTTTTAGTTGTTGTTTTTTTGTTTTTTTGTTGTTTCTGTTTTGTTGTTTTATAATGTATTCTTCTGGAAAATTTCAATAAATATCTTATAAAAAAATAAAAATATGTCACAGAATCATAGAGTTGGAAGGGACCCAGGGATCACCCATTCCAACCCCCTGCAATGCAGGAATCTCACCTAAAGCATCCATGACAGATGGCCACACAACCTCTGCTTAAAAACCTCCAAGGAAGGAGAGTCCACCATCTCTCTTAAGAGTCCATTCTTCCTGATGTTTAGCTGGAATCTCCTTTCTTGAAACTTGAAGTCGTTGCTTTGGGTCCTACCCTCCAGAGCAGGAGAAAACAAGCTTGCTCCATCCTTCATGTGACAGCCCGTAAGATATTTGAAAATGGCTGTCTCGGTCCCCTCTTTTCCAAGCTAAACATCTGCATTAATAGGGAACTTCTCGACCACTGAGTGTGGTCAATGGCCATGTGAACATCCACTGGACTCATTTTGAGGTATTATTATTAGTAGTAGTACCGTGGTGCCCCGCAAGACGAATGCCTCGCAAGACAAAAAATCCGCTAGACGAAAGGGTTTTCCATTTTTCGAGGTGCTTCGCAAGACAAATTTCCCTATGGGCTTGCTTCGCAAGACGAAATCGTCTTGCGAGTCTTGCGAGTTCCCCCCCCCCTTTTTCTAAGCCGCTAAGTCGCTAATAGCGCTAAGCCGCTAAGCCGCTAATAGGGGTGCTTCGCAAGACGAAAAAACCGCAAGACGAAGAGACTTGCGGAACGAATTAATTTCGTCTTGCGATGCACCACTGTATTATTATTATTATTATTAAATTTGTATACCAACCTTCATCCCAGGATCCCAGGCAGTTCACAACAGAAAAATACAAAATCTGGCAAAAACAAGCCAGTATCCACCTTCCCTTTGTATAAAACTCCTTTTAAAAAGTATGGGCCCTGGGAATGATCTGGGTGGGATGAAGATGGACAGACAGAGAGAGAGAGGAAGCTGTGGTTGAGTGAAGACCTATCAGGTGGTTGAATGAATGATACCTAAACTGTTTGTGCTCCACACTCCTGAAGGCAGGGAATACAGAAATTCAAGCACAAAGCAGTACAGGCACAGAAACAAAGCCAGTAGCTGTACAGATTCTTTTTTCAAAACACACACACACACACCGTATTCACTTTTATAAATAGCCTTTCATTTTCTGCAGCAGTTCCTGCTACTGTTCTTAGAAGGAACCGGCTGCCTTTGATTTAGCTGTGCTCCTAGCTGCATTTCACGTCTCACCGTCTCTTCGTGGCATTCCAGGAGGCCACCCTCCTCATTTCAGAGTCCAGGGGCAGAGAACTAAGTGCCAGAAGGTCTGCGCAGTATTTTATTTTATATTTATTTTTCTACCAGCAGCCCTGTTATAAACACTGCCATTAAAAAAACAGATCCCTAAACCAAATTATCAGAGGGATATTTCATCTCCCTCCTGTCTGAAACTTAGCAAATAAATTACCGGGCCAGAAGTGATTCCCCTCCCCCACTCCCCCATCTTTCTTCTCCTCCATCCCCCCTCCACCACCCTGCTTTTTTAAAAAAGTGTGATTTGCAGTGTTTTGACTCTCCATTTGATGGGCCCTGGCAATAATATCTACATATATTTCAATGACCTTCTCTTCATCTCTCTTTCCCCCCCACCTCATTCCAATTTTGCTATGTTTTTGTTTGCGCCCCTCATCTCCCCAATATTTGCACACATTTTGGAATATATTTCCATCCTACCACACTCAGATAATGCATGGCTGTTAGTAGAAATTAACTCCATTTGTGTTACTAGAAGAGGCTGTGAAACACTTTCCACAGTTTCAGGGCACAAGGCTCTCAGCTACTTCCACCAGTAAGGGACATTGGATTTGGATTTGGATTTGATATCCTGCTTTATCACTACCCTAAGGAGTCTCAAAGCGGCTAACAATCTCCTTTTCCCTTCCTCCCCCACAACAAACACTCATACAAGATGGGTGACGCCTGGCTTGAGAGCAGAACATGTGAAAAGGATCTAGGAGTCTTGGTTGACCACAAACTTGACATGAGCCAACAGTGTGACGCGGCAGCTAAAAAAGCCAATGCAATTCTGGGCTGCATCAATAGGAGTATAGCATCTAGATCAAGGGAAGTAATAGTGCCACTGTATTCTGCTCTGGTCAGACCTCACCTGGAGTACTGTGTCCAGTTCTGGGCACCACAGTTCAAGAAGGACACTGACAAACTGGAACGTGTCCAGAGGAGGGCAACCAAAATGGTCAAAGGCCTGGAAACGATGCCTTATGAGGAACGGCTAAGGGAGCTGGGCATGTTTAGCCTGGAGAAGAGGAGGTTAAGGGGTGATATGATAGCCATGTTCAAATATATAAAAGGATGTCACACAGAGGAGGGAGAAAGGTTGTTTTCTGCTGCTCCAGAGAAGCGGACACGGAGCAATGGTTCCAAACTACAAGAAAGAAGATTCCACCTAAACATTAGGAAGAACTTCCTGACAGTAAGAGCTGTTCGACAGAGGAATTTGCTGCCAAGGAGTGTGGTGGAGTCTCCTTCTTTGGAGGTCTTTAAGCAGAGGCTTGACAACCATATGTCAGGAGTGCTCTGTTGGTGTTTCCTGCTTGGCAGGGGGTTGGACTCGATGGCCCTTGTGGTCTCTTCCAACTCTATGATTCTATGATTCTATGATTCTAGGTGAGTGGGGCTGAGAGACTTCAGAGAAGTGTGACTAGCCCAAGGTCACCCAGCAGCTGCATGTGGAGGAGCGAAGACGCGAACCCGGTTCACCAGATTACAAGTCTACCGCTCTTAACCACTACACCACACTGGCTGCATTGCCTAAGCAAGAACAATTCCCCGATCTGAAATGCCACCCCTGCTTGTTATCTCTGGGGGAAGGCAGGATGCTAAGTGACATCTTCACTTTCACAGTCGCTCAGATAATACATTTAAGGATTTCTTGATCCATCTTGTTTGGAGGCAATTTCTCAGCATTAAACACAATGTCACAAACTAAGTGTGAAAAGAGGGGAAGAAAGCAAAGGGTCCCCGGAGGGAGCTGTTCAAATTCAAGAAAACACCAAAGAAGCTATAGATATTTATGCTTGAAAACAGAAAGGGTCATCACACACACACACACACACACACATACGCTAAAATACGTTACAAACTAATGTGCTTGTTTTGCAGTACGCTAACAGGGGGTCTGTTGTATGCTTCTGAACAAAACAAATTAGCTACACCTGTGGGATGCCATACCAAAGTTGGCCAAATCAATGTTGAAACACTAACCTCCAAATCCATATTGCTCAAGCCAAGGGGGAAATTGTCACATTCGGATCTTGAAATGGTGTGTGTGTTTCCTGAAAATTGTTGTGTCTCCGTCCATGTGTGTCTGTGTGTGAACTGGACCCATAGTTTAGTTTGGACTGTGCACCTGAAATATACTCGGAGTCCTGTAGTGATTTCATGCTCTTTATTGCAGCTTCTAAAACAGTGATTGAATTGCCCCCCAAACCTCAGGCTTTTATATACATTATCTACACAATGAGTCCCGTCTGATTGGCTGATTCAGCTTCCCTCCTGGAGTCTGGTTGGTCTTTTCCTGCAGGCCAATCAGTTGTTGCATTCTACGATCCTACCAGCCTAATAGGCTGATTAACTTCCTCCTGGAGTCTGATTGGTCTTTTCCTGCAAGCCAATCAGTTGTTGCATTCTAGGATCCTACTTGCCTATTGTTCTAGCATCCAAGCTTAGCACATAACAGCACCTATTCCTTATTTGTTAAGTGTTGAATGGGGTCATACACCTTTAGGCGCCAGACAAAAACGTTCCTTTTTAACCAGGACTTTGGTTGATCTTAAGGGACGCGGGTGGCACTGTGGGTTAAACCACAGAGCCTAGGACTTCCTGATTAGGAGGTCGGCAGTTCGAATCTCCATGACGGGGTGAGCTCCCATTGCTCAGTCCCTGCTCCTGCCAACCTAGCAGTTCGAAAGCACATCAAAGTGCAAGTAGATAAATAGGTACCGCTCTGGTGGGAAGGTAAACGGCGTTTCTGTGCACTGCTCTGGTTCTCCAGAAGTGGCTTAGTCATGCTTAGCTCTACGCCGGCTCCCTCGGCCAATAAAGTGAGATGAGCGCTGCAACCCCAGAGTTGGCCACAACTAGACCTAACGGTGAGGGGTCCCTTTACCTTTACCTTTTTGGTTGGTCTTATTGGCATCCAACACTTTTTGGTTTGATTTTATACGTTATGGTCTTGTTGTGAACCGCCCTGAGACCTCCTGGTATAGGGTGGTGTGTAAGTTGAATAAATAAAATAATAATAATAATGGCCAAGGTCAGCCTTGTGAGCCACGATCTGTGGCCAGAGAGAAAGTACCATCACAAGCCTTTGAATACAACTGAGGAAAATAAACGTAGCCACGCTGCATCATTGCAAAGGTGTATCTAGCCCAACAGATACTTCTCGGGAGCTTGCAAGCAAAGCGTGAAGGCTTCTTCTTTTCATCTGTTTCAGAATCTGGCATTTAGATGCCTACTGCCACCACTTCACCATTGCTAGCAGTATGGTCAAGAGGCCATGATTAAGGTCCAGATCTCCTTTAAAGTCATCCAAGTTGGTCACTAGGGGTGCCACTGCCAACTTGAATAAAATATTGGGAGGGCTCAGGTAAACCTGCCTGGCATAATCGATCATATGACATGGTACATCCACACCATTGGAATGGCAATGCCTATCAACTTGGGGTCCCCCTCAAATATATTATTGGGGGGCAGGCAAAGGGACTTTGGCCTCTAGAAGTTGGCTCCTACGTTGATTACTGTCACTGAACCTAGCGGCAGCAAGAATCCCCGCGACGGGGTGAGCTCCCATTGCTCGGTCCCTGCTCCTGCCCACCCAGCAGTTCGAAAGCACTTCAAAGTGCAAGTAGATAAATAGGTACCGCTCCGGTGGGAAGGTGAACGGTGTTTCTGTGCACTGCTCTGGTTTGCCAGAAGCGGCTTAGTCATGCTGGCCACATGACCCGGAAGCTGTACGCAAGCTCCCTCGGCCAATAAAGTGAGATGAGCGCCGCAACCCTAGAGTCAGCCACGACTGGACCTAATGGTCAGGGGTCTCTTTACCTTTACCTAAGTGCCTATTCTGCATCTTTCCAAACCAGGTGAACGTGCAGGTTCTCTGGATGACCCTGGGCTCTAGAGAAAGAAACGAGAGAGAAAGAGAAACTCCTCTCTAGCCCCCCCCCCAGCCTTACTCACCATTTTTCTGTACTAAAAAAAGTCCCTTGACTCACAGGGGAATTCTAGTCCCATGGTTGGTTCCGGTTGCCCTTTTCTGAAACTTTTCCAGCTCTACAATAACCTTTTTGGAGCTGTGATGATCTCAGCTGAAAACAGCATTTCAACACTGGTCTGAGCATAGGTTTGTATAACAGCAGGGCTTTCTCCACCCCCAGTTCCTTTCTCACATGCAGTGCACCTTTTTCTCAGCTGCCACGCACTGGGCAGACATTTCACTATCCACCACAACTCCAATATCTCTTTCCTTGTCAGCCACCACCCAGTTCAGAACTGGTGCATATGGGATGCTAGATTATTTATTTATTTCCACCACAGCTGCATCACCTTATTCTTGTTTACATTGATGGTATACCCTCCAACATTTCCTCTGATGAAAATAGGGACGTCCTATTCCATACCTTTCAACATTTCTCTGATGAAAACAGGAAAATCACATTCTGGGTAGAATAAGAGAACAAGAAGGGCATACATTTAAAGAAGATTGGAAAAGGTTTATTGAATATAGGGAAATAATTGTGTAAAGTTGAAAACGCTGGCAGCATTAAGATAAATTCAACAGTGCGAAGAAGTTTTGATGGATGCAATAATGCAATAATGAATGGTATAGGGTTTTTTTTTTTTTTTTGTAAAATATGCAGGGATTTATGTTATGTAGAATGAACCATGGGAACAGAAGAAGGGAAGTCACTGATATCTTAAGGATGTAAAATCTTAAACTGTAAAACAGAAAATTCAATAAAAATTATAATCACATTGATTTCTGATCAAATCAGAACCCGGAATGGCTTCTGTAAATCCAGGACCATCCCTGGAAAATAGGGACATGTAGAGGGTCTGCACTGAGTCACATTTACCATTTTAATACCAATCCCACCCCAATCCCATGCCACCCAATCGAGAGAGATCATTTTTGGAGCTCCTCTAATCCAGTTCAGTTATAGAGTACAGTATACCACATTTCCAGCAGAGTGGTGCTCAAAATGGTTTGCCAAAAATGACACTCTAAAATGCAATGGTACAACAACCGTGATATGTAATTCAGTTTAGTATTTTACTTTCACTGCAGTTCAACAATTAACAAGCCATTTAAAATATATAAAAGAAAATTAAGTGAGCCTGAAGCTTACCAACAGGCCAATTAATATCCCAAAGGAACCCTAAAGCTAGTGACAGCATTAACTAGCAACTCCATACCTCTTGAACATTTCTCCGATGAAAATAAGGACATCCTATTCCATAATCACCACCATCATAATTGTATTATTTATACCCCGCACGTCAGACTGCGTTGCCCCACCACTTTGGGTGGCTTCCACCATATATAAAAGCATGATAAAACATTAAACTTTAAACAACTTCCCTATACAGGGCTGCCTTCAGATGTCTTCTAAAGGTTTCAAAGTTCCTTATCTCCTTGGCCCAGGGGTTGCATGACTCCATGGATTTCTCTGATGAAAATAGAAATGTCCTAAGGAAAAACGGGACATTGTTGTTGTTTTTACTTTTTATTAAATACAGTTGTACAAGAGCAACTATTTATTCATTTTCCTCACTGCGCAGTCTGGCATTTGGATTGGTGCCTTTGATAGCAAGCTGAGCTGCTCTTTCCACAATTACCTTCCGATTCTTGGATGAAACATTGTGAGCAATCTCTGCACAATAGGACATCATCTGCACCTCCAGCTCTTTGATGTTGTGGACAAGGAACTTTCTGAATCCTGAAGGCAACATGTGCGTTGTCTTCTTACTGCTACCATACCCAATGCTGGGCATCAAGATTTGGCCCTTGAACATTCTGCGGACTCTGTTGTCAATACCTTTAGGCTTCTGCCAGTTACGCTTAATTTTGACATAGCGATCAGATTGATGGCGGATGAACTTCTTGGTCCTCTTCTTGACGACCTTAGGCTTGCTGAGGGGTCTGAGTGTTAAGTTGTGGGTGAACCTATCAGACAACACAGCGTTTCTTCAAACAGCTCTTGTTTATTCACAGGCCCAGAACAGAACTGGACTGAAGGGTTCAGCCAACCTGCTTATATAGAGCTCCACTACAAAGCAACAGTAACAACTTTCTGTAACTATCCAATCACTGAACGTCACTTTTGATTCCTTATTTGCATATGTGGACCTGAGTGAAAACTATCTACAGTACCCCCCTGCTGGCCCAGGGTGAGAACTTCAGTACATAACACTGAGGGCTGGCATAGTGTCTGCTGGAGAATGGCGGCACCCACGCAAGGAGGGAGCGCGGAGAGAAAGAGCCAAAAAGCGGGACATTCTGAGATCAAATCAGAAACCAGGACAGCTTCTGTAAATCTGGGACTGTCCTTGGCATAGCTGTCAAGTGTCCCTTATTTGAAGGGACAGTCCCTTATTCCAGCGCCATGTCCCGCTGCTGTCCCTTATTGATGGATGTCCCTTAAATTTCAAAGGAAGCAGCTCCTCTCCCCCCCTCCCTGCCAGCCAGGGAGGAGGGAGGCTCCAACTGTGTTGCTTGGCTGCGTTGCTCACCCAATAAGAAGTCTAAGAACGACTGGGGGTGGAGCTTGCATGCCTTGTGTGTGGCTAGTTAATGCAAGCTGAGGGGTTTTTTGAATGCTGGACGCCATTTTGTTGCACGTGCTGCTGCAAACTTTGCAGTGCAAAGCCAGGCCGGGGAGCCATCTTAAGTTGAGGCTGCATAGGCCTTGCGGTGCATGTGATTCAGATTCTATTCAGTTGAACCTCTGGTTACAAAGTTGGTTGGACAGTATTCTCGAAGCTACCCAGCATGAGTTTGACCAGACTGTAGGAGGACAGGAAGACTGGAGTGCCTGGAACAGGTGAGGCTGCAGGTCCCTTATTTTGGCTGCTGGTCCCTTATTTTCAAGGCTGCTGGTCCCTTATTTTCAAATCTGTAAGTTGACAGCTATGGTCCTTGGAGGGTTTGCAACTTTCTCCCCCAGCCCCATGGCACTTTTATACGATGAACTCAGAATGTCAGAAACCTCCCTTACAGTTATTTGGGCAGCTCTGTCTTTCCAAAGGCTCCTGAGGGCATGGCTGGTGAAAACAGCCATCCCAGGAATGAAAAACACAACCTCTTTTCCCTCCCTCTCTTCCCTCACCCACCTGCTGAAGTGGGTTGAGCAACGCCTGCTGTGGAGCCTCGTGGTGGGCAACTGGCCGAGTGGCCACTTAGCCGTGGATTGAAAGCTAATCACTATCACTACCCGGTGCCTGGGAAGCCCCATCACCCCACCGCAGAAATGTTTCATGAATCAGCTTGAAAGGAAAACTAAGATGAAACACTTTGCTTCTGCCAGCCTAAGGGGAATCAGGAGGTTGGTCTTTCAAATTACGTTTAGAGGAAAGAGCTCAATTCAGACCCCAATTTAAACACCTCTGAGGGTTAGGAAAGCTTTAGTATGCAGTCGGTCTTCAATATAATACATTAACCATCCTATTAGCTCGTCTTGGGGAGGGGCCATGGTTCAGTGGTAGAGTGCAGGCATGCACCGCATACAGAACGGCCCGGCTTTGCTTCCAGTTAAACGGCTCTCAGGAGGCAGAGGCTCCTTTCTCAGCCGGAGATCTGGGAGGGTCCCTGCCACTACAGGTAGAGCAAAATGGTCTCACTCAACTGCGTGTATCTGAAGAAGTGTGCATGCACACGAAAGCTCATACCTAGAACTAACTCAGTTGGTCTTTTCTCAGCCGGAGATCTGGGAGGGTCCCTGCCACTACAGGTAGAGCAAAATGGTCTCACTCAACTGCGTGTATCTGAAGAAGTGTGCATGCACACGAAAGCTCATACCTAGAACTAACTCAGTTGGTCTTTTCTCAGCCGGAGATCTGGGAGGGTCCCTGCCACTACAGGTAGAGCAAAATGGTCTCACTCAACTGCGTGTATCTGAAGAAGTGTGCATGCACACGAAAGCTCATACCTAGAACTAACTCAGTTGGTCTTTAAGGTGCTACTGGAAGGAATTTTTTTATTTTGTTTTCACTCAACTGTTACCACTGGTCTCCGGAAGGGTAGCTGTGTTAGCCCCCAGCAGTCTGTTGGCACTGTGAAGACTGGCGACTTGTTGCGGCATGAGCTTTTTGTGTGAACTTTATAAGGTGCATGAAGGGTTAGCCTGAGTTACAAGGGGCGTGGAGAGGGGATTGGGGAGGAAGGAAAGGAAATGCAGAAAAGCACAAATAGTGTAGTGTTGCCATGCGTCTGGAATTTCCTGGACATAGTCAGGATTCGGTTGTCAGAAAGTGTCCGGGTGGAAATCGCTGAAATGTTCAGGAAAGTCCAGACGAATCGCAATAGATTTTGGCGAATTTCCTTAGAAATAACTCAAAGTTTTCTTTTTTGAGATTTTTGAGCTCAACCACTGCACCAAAAAGGGATGTGGGTGGCGCTGTGGGTTAAACCACAGAGCTTAGGACTTGCCGATCAGAAGGTCGGTGATTCGAATCCCCGTGATGGGGTGAGCTCCCATTGCTCGGTCCCTGCTCCTGCCAACCTAGCAGTCCGAAAGCACGTCAAACTGCAAGTAGATATATAGGTACCGCTCCGGTGGGAAGGTAAACAGTGTTTCCGTGTGCTGCTCTGGTTCACCAGAAGTGGCTCAGTCATGCTGGCCACATGACCCGGAAGCTGTACGCCGGATCCCTCGGCCAATAAAGCAAGATGAGCGCCGCTACCCCAGAGTCGGCCACAACTGGACCTAATAGTCAGGGGCCCCTTTACCTTTACCTTACTGTGCCAAGAAAAAAGAAGTCCAACAACTTTTGCGTCCGGATAGCAACCCTATGATATGGCACCCACTCACTCCACTTGTGTTGATAATGCAGGCATTCTGGCATTGGTAAACCAATTAACACTTGTAGGGTGAGATTCAACTTATGGGTACCACTAGCAGAAGCCAGTGCAGGGGCTCTAGCTAGTGCAACAAAGGGTTCCCCTCTCTCCTCCTTCTGCACCGCATGTCCCCCCTCTGTTGGCTCTGGGGTGGCACAGAACAGTGTGTGGTAGGACGAGAGCTGGCCGTGAAGATGCTCACCTCCTGTGGAGTCATGCCCCTGATCTGAAGATACATGTTCTCTCCCCAAAGCTGAAGCAATTGCAGATGATTAAGAAGTGGTGGAGTTTGGCAGCTAAATACGCGGGCAGCACAATCAGGGGTGATATTCTGGGTGGCCTACAGTTCACCTTTGTGGGGAATGGTGGGACAAAGGGCCTCAAAACTCAAAATAACTAGGATGGTGTTTTCTGGGAGGTTGTCAGTGGAGTTTCCTCAGAAAGTCAGTGGAATCCCATAAGTAACTTGGGAGTACCTGTGGCATATGATCTGATGATGGAGGACACTCTAGGTGACTCGATGGGCCTCTTTGGGGGTCCCTGACTGCTTGGACAAAAGGTCCTAACCTTTCACAATCCGCCAGCATCATACGACAGGAAGGAAAAGGTCCTGGTAGCAGCAGGTACATTAGGGTTCAGTTGCCAATGACTGAGAAAATTGATACCAGGTTAAGGTTTAACACCCCCTCCAAAAAAGCAGGCCTACTGTGCCTTTCTTTACCTGTTTCCATGCCAGGCAGAAGTTCAAGAGGTGAAGCCTGTCGCCATACCTCCATTCCGGGGAAATCTCTACCACTTGAATCCCTGCAAGTCACAAAGCTGTTAAACACACAGTAGCCTTACCAGGAACAGAGGTTCCAACTACCAAGGGGTGCATTTGTAGAAGGAAGCGCAGGAAATAGTCATTTGGGAACAAGAGTTTATGAGGCCTTGTCCAACCCAGGGAAAGGAAACCCACACGCCCAAGTGGCTAGTTGCCAGAGGACTACGCATCAGGCTTAGGAGCCGATTCAAACGCTGTTGGCTGCCAAACCAAGGCGGCTAAAATGCTTCCATCTGGCAAGTTCTTCGTGGGGAGCAGAGGGGAGGCTGCGACAAGCGAAAGCTGCTCATTATGTGTGGGTCACCCTAATCTCAGTGACAGCCACAATCGCATGGTAAATGATGTAGAGACTCTAACTCAGGGGTGGACCCACAACTCCTACCATCGCTGGCCATTGGCCATGCTGTCTGGGGCTGCTGGTGGTTGGAGTTCAGCAGCAATCTGGGAGGCCACAGGTTCCCAACCCTGCTCTAAGTGGGAGAATTCCTATAGGCAGCAGGTTTCAAATACAAGGGCCGTTTTCGTTGGCAGCAAGTGGCCCTTGGCGTGATCAATGGCCACAACCTGGAGTGCCCATTTCTGACAGTCCTGGTGCCATCTTTCTTGGGCAAGGCTTACAGCCAATCTTACAGTGCCCAAAGGAAAGCACTCAGCTCTCACCTGTGGCTCCTAGAAGCTGTCAGCATGCGACAGCATCCACACTTTGACTGGCCAGCGAAACCAGGTGAGGGTAGCCAATGGGTCTCGAGCCCTCAGGGCGTTAGGGACTTGCCCTGCATGCGAAGACAGGCTCCGGCAGACTGAGTAAATGAGACCAATATTGGGTCCAACGGTCAAGAAAGCAGTTTCTGCATGTGAGGGACAGATGGGACTTGTCAACTTGGGAAGGTAGCCCATCTAGGAGGAGGAGGAGGAGGAGGAGGAGGAGGAGGAGGAGGAGGAGGAGGAGGAGAAGAAGAAGAAGAAGAAGAAGAAGAAGAAGAAATTTTATTTATACCCCGCCCTCCCCAGCCAAGACTGGGCTCAGGGCGGCTAACACCCAATATTAAAAACAAATTGATTGAAATACAACTTAAAAACAAGATTAAAATACAACATTAAAACATTAAAATACAGCCTTATTTCAATGGAAACTCAAATCAAAAACTTTTTGGGGGATGAAAACATCAAGTCTTCAAAAAGGCTAACTTTCCAGATTGGTCCTACATGGGCCAGAAAAAAGCCAGGGAAGTCCCCAGATAGGAGTTCCATCACAGGAGGAGAAAGGAAAAGAAGAGGGGGAGGGAATCAAATTGATTCCAAGCCGAAGGCCAGGCAGAACAATTCTGTCTTACAGGCCCTGTGGAAAGAAATCAGATCCCGCAGGGGCCTGGTCTCATGAGACAGAGCGTTCCACCAGGTGGGAGTCAGTATTGAAAAGGCCCTGGCTCTGGATGAGGCTAATCTGACTTCCTTAGGGCTCGGCACCTCTAGAGTGTTGATATGTATGGACCTTAAGGTCCTCCGTGGGGCATACCGGGAGAGGCGGTCCCGTAGGTACGAGGGTCCTAGGCCGTGAAGGGCCTAGGAAACTCTGATCCTAAATCTCTGCTGCCTTGCAGGATATCTTCAGGAGAAGAAAAGAATAAGGAGTAAACCCTACACAAATCTGGAGTGGAGTCCCTAAGATGGTTGGATGGCTCCTTGTACAACTCCTTCTGGCAACTCCTGCAGCCAAGCTGGTGCCAAACATGTTACTCTGCTTTCCTTTGGACTGCATCAGCGAGGCCGAGAGGGGGGGGTCTTGTCATCTGGGCAGCCCAGGACTCCAGCCCAGGCTTGCACCCTGAGGAGGTCACTTTGGTGCTGCTGACGCAGAGGTCTGGCTTCACCCCAGGAGAAGAAGAAGAAGAGTTTGGATTTGATATCCTGCTTTATCACTCCCCTTCAGGAGTCTCAAAGTGGCTAACATTCTCCTTTCCCTTCCTCCCCCACAACAAACACTCTGTGAGGTGAGTGGGGCTGAGAGACTTCAAAGAAGTGTGACTGGCCCAAGGTCACCCAGCAGCTGCATGTGGAGGAGCAGAGACACGAACCCGGTTCACCAGATTACGAGTCTATCACTCCTAACCACTACACCACACTGGCTCTTGTGCACTCCATTGTATCTTGAGATGGAGAGGTCCCAACAACATAGGAAAGCAGGTCCGTTTCATTTTTGTGCTTCATTACTTCAACATATCCAGCAGGAGAATGCAAAGCATTCTGCTTTCTTGTCAAAGCGCTGCCTTAGTAGGATCCAACCATCAATATTTCACCAGGCAAAGTTGGTATAAAATCTGAAGTTTTTTTTTTTTTGTGTGTGTGTGTGTGTGTGCACGCGCGCGCTGGTTCGATTGTAAGCCGGAGGATCATTACCATTAAAGAGACTGTGGAATGGCAGCTTTTAGTAAAACAAACGAAAAGCTGTATTTAGTGTCTTTTGCCACATTGTGAGAGGAATGAATAAAACACTTTATAATATATTTTACAGCTGCCATTTCTTAGGGTTTTCTGCTTCACAATAGTGAAAGCAGCTCTGGCTGGGGAGTAGCTGTAAAAACATTTTGTTGTTCTACTGCTCTATTGAAAGAATGCATATTAATTGCCTCATCATTCCTGAAACTGTTGTTGTGGAGAGTTTGGGACCAGAGGTTTAGACGGAGGCAGCAGCTGCAGCTGGGAAGGAGAGGCTGGGCGAAGGAGGGTAAGTTCAAGATAGTGTCATGGGTGACTGGCAGAAGCAAGGAAGAAGAGAAAACAGTGACTGGCCACTGCCAAAACAAAGAGAGAGAAATTTAGATAGATTGCTCTGAGCCGGTCTCTGAGCCACAGGGATCCCAAAGTACCAAGGAGCTGTTTTCAGGGAGGTGTGTGGAGAACAAAGGAGATAAGGTGTGGGGAGCGAAGGGAAACCAGGGGAGAAAACCTGACAGGAAAGATTAGGAAGGCGACATTTTTGGAGGGCCATCCTTCCACACCCTGTGTTTCAGACCATAAGACACACGTGTGAAAAGTGGGGTTTTGTGTGAGGAGCCCAAACAGGGGGGAGAGCAAAGCTGAAGGAGGCAGGAATTGATGGCGTTGGGCCCTTGTTTAATCTTCCTGGAAAAGTGTGAAGGACTAAAATGGCCACCTTCTCCAAAGCAGCTTGGGTAGTGGCAGTGGCATAGCAAGGTCAGGTGGTACCCGGAGCGGAAAATTTCTTGTCATGCCCCCCCCAATTGAAATTTATTTATTTATTTATTATTATTTTGCCTGCAAAAATGGTTTGACTTTATTTCATATTTTTGGGGGGAGCTAGAGTTTTTGAAAGCTCAACATCAAAAAAGCTAAGATCATGGCCACTGGTCCCATCACCTCCTGGCAAATAGAAGGGGAAAAAATGAAGGCAGTGAGAGATTTTACTTTCTTTGGCTCCATGATCACTGCAGATGGTGACAGCAGCCACGAAATTAAAAGACGCCTGCTTCTTGGGAGAAAAGCAATGACAAATCTAGACAGCATCTTAAAAAGCAGAGACATCACCTTGCTGACAAAGGTCCGTATGGTTAAAGCTATGATCTTCCCAGTAGTGATGAATGGAAGTGAGAGCTGGACCATAAAGAAGGCTGATCGCTGAAGAATTGATACTTTTGAATTATGGTGCTGGAGGAGACACTTGAGAGTCCCATGGACTGCAAGAAGATCAAACCTCTCCATTCTGAAGGAAATCAGCCCTGAGTGCTCACTGGAAGGACAGATCCTGAAGCTGAGACTTCAATACTTTGGCCACCTCATGAGAAGAGAAGACTCCCTGGAAAAGACCCTGACGTTGACGAAAGATGGAGGGCACAAGGAGAAGGGGACGACAGAGGACGAGGTGGTTGGACAGTGTTCTCGAAGCTACCAGCATGAGTTTGACCAAACTGCGGGAGGCAGTGGAAGACAGGAGTGCCTGGCATGCTCTGGTCCATGGGGTCACAAAAAGTCAAACATGACTAAACGACTAAACAACAACAATTGTGACCTTAAATTCTTATTACAGTATTGAAATGTCCTGGCTCTAGGCTTGAGGCAGGCTTTGCATAACCTGATATGCAAAGTTGGGGCCAGTGAGGCAGCCCATTCTAAAGAGGGAATCGTTGGACATCCAAGTCCTTCACTATTTATTTCCATGGTCGAAAGGCAGCTAAAGATTTTTCTTTCTGAATCACTGCTATTAAAAGAGGGAATTTTCTGAGCATCTGTCATTGGTTGCCAGTGCAGACTGTTGTTGCGGGGTCATTGACCAGCTGAACATTACTGTTTAGCCCATTAGTATTTTCATTAAAAAATACCACTCGGAATAACTCAACCTATTCTTAGGGCACAAGAAACATGCAATCTGTCTCTGCAATTACAGTTGCTAAGGAATTGGAATGGAAGCTGCCGTCATATTACTGTAACTCATTACGGCTACTAATTGGACACTCATCTGACAAGTGCCTTATTGCTTTACTAGGGAGAAAAAGACAATTAGAGACAAAACAAAATTAAAAATCTCTTTATGGCTGTAGGTACAATCAGGTTGCTGTTGTGTGTTTTTCCCCTGCATGGTTACATACTTGTACATTAAGAAGCAACAGCTAATCAGATCTTGTTTCGGCTTTTTGTCTTCGATGCTTGAATCTGATTCCCTCCCACTGTTGTGTCACATCGCCAGAGATAAAGCAACAATGACTTTCAAAGGTGCTGATTGCATCAAAGAACCGTGGACTCCATCAGGAATGGCTGGTTCCCAGCACATCTGAAAACCAGCCTAGAAAGCCTTTGAAGAGTTTGCACAACAAATATGTACCATCATTTTTTCTTGGCTTAGGATGCCATCCCCTTGCTAGGAAGAAAAACTAAAGGAAAAAAATAAAAGGCTTGTTTTTTTTTTCCTTTTCTGCAGTAAATCACAAAATATCCCACGCCAGCCTTACCAGAATTCAATTTTAGTTCTAAGGCACGTGTCCCTGGCTGTGCAAAACACATAAACAGCTGTCATTCCAATAGATATTAATTTATATTGTTTTTCATTCTAGCCCTCGGTGCACCGGCTCACAAAGCAAACAGGGTGGCACTGTGAGCTTTACATAAAGACATCTGCTTGAAAGCCTCACAGTAGCTGCAATGGGAAAACTGCACCTGGACTTCTGCTTCTGTTGTTATTTATTTATTTTCAAACACGGCAACGCAATTGCTTCTTGGCTTTCTGCTTTGCAACCCACCTCAGCTCTCAGTCCTTCTGTACCGCTCCCTGTTACCCCCCCCCCACCCCCCACCCCCCAATTTCTTTTCCATCAGTCAGAAGGAAATTAAATTCCAGAACGCGTTCTGGTGCCACGTATAAAGGGAAGCCAGGATTTCGGTGCCATGTGGATTTGATTCAAAACACCCCCCCCCCCAAAAAAAGAGGCAAGTGGGGGGGGGAGAGAGGAGGAGGGGGAGGAGGGAACAAAGCTGGTTGTCTGGAAACCGGTAGCATCCACCCAACTTTTTAAAAAGGCTTTCTGACAAGTAAGTGCTTGAAAATTCCCAGGCGTGGTGGTGACCAGATCAGCAGCTGTTTCATATTTCAGGGAAAGCATCTCTCCTTCAACCCTCCCTCCCTCCCTCCTTTTCTTTGGGTTTAGGATTTTCATGGGCCAAAGGAAATCTTGCTGTCTTGTCAAACTACAGCAGGAAAGAGGAAGGGGAGTTTTAGCACAGCTGATCAGGTTGGTGGGAGGACCTGCTCTGAGCTATCGGCTTCAGGTGTGGAGACAGGGAAGCTGTAAAAAAACAGGAAAGGAAACCCCTTTGGCTTCTGGAGATTTGGGCAGCTCCAGATCCTTCACTCTTTGGGGACCCCAGCAAGAGAACCCTTAAAATGGCACAGAAAGAAGAGTCTAGGTGATCAAGGTAGGGTTTTCCCTGGTGCAGTGGTGCCATTGTGGGACATAGTATGTTTCTATGTGTGTTGGAAGCCGCCCAGAGTGGCTGGGGCAATAATAATAATAATAATAATAATAATAATAATAATAGGCCTAAGAGCAGGTGGTTTAACCCCACTCCAGAGTCAATGAAATCATTCACATTGCCATCTGAAAGGTTGTTTCTCATGAGACGATTAGGACTTTAAAAAAAAAATTAAAGTTTTTATTATTAGAACAATTCAGCATTAATACACACATATTGCGAATATACAAGCGTACAACCATACATTTCATACAATCCTTAAAAGTGTTCAAACATACCTACACTCAA